>NC_041395.2:245435733-246108233 GCF_900747795.2 Erpetoichthys calabaricus | reverse complement strand
CATGGAAGATAATTATATTTCAAAGAAGGTGTTTCGATGGGTTCCACCTTCAGGCCAAAGCAGTAAAGGACAACCGCAATGGACCTGGCGTCAGACCTTCATCAATGACCTCAAAGCCCTCAATGTCTGATGGGACAAGGTCAAAAACCTCTTCCTCGATCGTACTCGATGAAGAGCCCTCGTCACCCAATACACTGTTTAGTGTGGGTGGGGAAAAAGAAGATTCATATTCTCATTAAATATACTGTATGTTTAAACCATACTCCAAACAAAACAGTGCAGCCCTCCTACATACTCACTACACACAACAAAGTTAGTTTCCATAATTAGACAGCAAAAAACAGAAAAAGTATGGTCATCACAATAAGCACAGACTGTTAGTGTTCTTATTTCATTGTTCTAATCCACTTGTCACGTAATGAACACTGCTAAGCAACATAATTAAATTGGCTGTGTCTGATGCAGTCAGGCAATAAAAGAAGGAGTTGGAGTAGAGTTTGGTCCAATACTTAATATTTTCAAACATAATGAATGCCATTATGTAATTTGTAATGCACTTTATATTATAAAGGGATAGCAGTAAAAAGGTAAAGAATGTGCATGTATAAGAGGAAGTCATAGTTATTTTCATACTTCATTAAATAGAAAACAAAACAAAAGATACACCCTTAAGAGAAAGAAAAAGAGAATGCCTGAAGTAAGAATGAGTAAAAAAGCAATTCAGAATTAAGGACTGCAGTGTGTGCCTTGTGACACCAGGTAAAGGCAGTATGTAAATTTCCCTGATGCTATTAAATGTCTTAATTAATGTGTATCTTTTGATGTAAGAGGACAACAAAGGGAGAATGTAAAAACTATGTATGGACAGTGCCCAGATATTAAAATCCAGGATTATTTGGTCATGTTGCTCAAGTTCAAAATAAAAATGAAAACATGCAATACGCAACTCATTAAAACTACTATGTCAAACACCAACACTGTAACCATGCCATAATAAAAAAAGCATTCTTGGTGACAATTGTCTTATTAATGTGAATGACATCACCATTGACACAACAAATAATGTGATACAAACCAAAATTTAATTTCCAGAAATCAAAACAGAAAAAAAATATTTCAAAACATGATAAAATGACATCAATCATATGTGCATTTTGATAACAGCCTGCATACCTATTAAAATGATTGCACTGAAACCAATCTCAGGTAATGATCAAGAATTTTACTAGTTTTGAAAATATGAGTATAAGGAACTACAGAGTTGACTCTATAATGGAGGGCAGAATATATGTCAACAACCAGCTAAAATACTGAATAAATTGGTCTCCATCACACGACAGGTTATGAACAAAGAATCTGATATTGCCAGGAAATAGCAATCAAGAGAAACGTGTGTATGTTTGGAGGGCAGTGGGGCAGGACAACTACATTATGCAGACTATAAAATTAATGTTGTGGGTTAGTACAGCTTAATTATTCTTATATAATTTAAATGCAAATTATAGATAACTATACCCAAATTATACCACTTTCTTGTGATGCTTCAGCTACAATCTAGCTATATATTGAATACAACCAAGAATTCACTGTATATGAAAAACTCCATAAATTCATTAGATTTTCAGAACCAATTTTTATCCATTAGATGGTCTTCAGGAGCCAGAATCTATTTCATAATATTTTTTAAATATATAATTTATTTTTGTCACTTACCTAGTTCAATTGGTAGTTTCTGAATAGGATTCCCTTCCAACAATAATGTTTTCAGACAGCTGGAAATTGGAAACAAGAAATTATTTGAGCAGTATTGCACATTAATACATATCTACCATAAATTCAGTTACTAATGACCAAACTCTTCTGAAGTGTTTAATAAAGATTTCAAAACATAAGTGTACAACAACATAATGTGTATGTGCATCAAGAATTTTTTTTAACCATTTATTTGATCACCAGTATTAAAAATATGATCTAATCATGAATGGCTCAACATGAGTATCTGCTTAGTATATTTTTTAAAGTTATAGTAATATTATTGTTTTTAATATGAATTCTAAAACTGAGCTTTTACCTAAAAATAGAAATGACCACTGATGTAACTGAGGAATGGACAGAATCAAAGTTTTATAAAGTGATTATTGTTGATACTCTAATTGTATTTGTTTTTATTTAAATTAGTCTGTATTCTTTATTTTGGAAGGTGGTGGAGAAGTAATAGAAAAAACATGTAGCAACTTCGATTGAAAAAGCATGTATTGTGGTTCAATGATGTTATAAACTACATGTAATTTGTACCCTGCTTCTTTAAGGAAAATTAATAAACCATTGATTAATTTATTTGTCAGTTCTGTTTAATCAGAATCTGTCCTGAAAAATCTGAATCCTATCCTCAGAATGTATTCTATGAGAAAATTTTTAAGTTAGGAAACCTCATTATGTATTGTTAAGGCTGAACAGTAATACAATTACAAGAAAATTATGCAGTATTGGTGACATGATAAAAACCAAAGATAACATCTAAAATATTTTAAGCCAAATAACATACCAATGCTGTCCTATGGATGCCGGAAGAGAAGTGAGGTTATTATTCCTTAGGTCTAGCCATAACAGATTAGGCATTTTAGAAAAGAAGTCATCTGGTACATTCAAGAGTTCATTTCCTTCAAGGTATAGATTCTATAGAAGAAAATTACATATTATTTATTGCTCAGTTCCTTGAAAGAAGGATTATGAATATTTTCAGCTGTGTTCCCAAAGTAACATATTAAAATGAATTTCTCTAAATGGTAACAAAATTAAAAAATTATAAGATTAAGATAATGTAATAAAAGGGTAATAATAAGATTAATATTATGGTAGTCTTGTTTATTCAGGTGTGACTTAAAAAAAAAAGACGCCATCCTAAGAAGCCATTTAGTCAGGGTGCTGTTCATGCCCCATAAACCTCCTTGAAGAGCTCATTTACATAATATAGCTTTCATTAAGCATTTCTTGATAATGGTGCAGGATGGTGACAACCTTTTGCATGTTGGTCAGATGTGCAAGTAAGCATTTCACTGTATTCTGTACAAGTAACAATAAACTAAAATGTCCCATATTAATATGATTTCCTAAAAAGGCATGAGTTTAAAATATCCTAACACAAAACAGTATGAAACTAACAACATTGGAGACAAATTAAGTAAGCTAGTTTACTTTGGTGTGTGTGGTAGGTATTAGATGTGGAGACATCTAGTAATTTATATACTGTATCCATGCAGTTTTCTGAACCTATGTTATTGTATGTAGTGCAATTAGACACTAGAACCTATCCCAGCAAAAATCAACATAAAGATGAAACACCAGTCCACTGAAGGGATCACTTTTGTGGGGTCAAGTTAGAGCCTCCAGCCAGATTAAATGACTGTACTGTGAAGCATCAAAGAAAATACAAATCCCAAATAATAATCCACACGATCAATGGGAGTACATGCTAACATAACCACAAGATACTGAGTTTAGGTTCTGGCTCTGTGAGGCAGCAGCAAAGAGAAACACATTACAGTTTTCTTTGTTAAATTGATGATGGCCTTCTTAAGTGCTGTTACTAATTAGTGAGGTAAAAATTTACCTCACTGCTGCAAAATTGCCAGTGTAAGTATTCATGAGAAATAATTTCAAATAGAGTTACCTTAAGTACTGGATCAGCAAACTGATGTCTGCCGACCTACTCATTACAGTTACACATTGACAATAAGTGCCACTGGAGTCAATTTATGAGTAACTGCCAGCTTATAGTTGAACCCTAGGGTTCCGAAAGCACTTAGAAGTTCCCTCAATAACGGTGCATTGGCCTTCTGATTTTAATATTCCTCCGCTACCAGTGCATGCTCCCAGCCTCTCTTTCTCTCTCCCTCTGTGTGACAAATGAAGGCATTCTTTAACGAGTATTTTGCCTTGCCAAAGTCTCATAATTTCATCTTCGTCAACTAATAACTATGTAATGTGCATCTTATGGCACTTCACAACTAACACTAATGTAAGGTTTAAGAAATTAATAAAGCTCTCAATTCAAGTAAAATCCAATTCTATTTGATATTTTGCAGTATAAATATGCATTCACCTTGCAGTATTAGACTACATTAGTACAACTCCCTATTCAAAGCTGTTAACTGTCTTAAAAGTCTGAAAGGTGTATTAATAAATCAGACTAGGTCTACAATTAGGCTAATATTAAAATATACAGTAAATAGTAAAAACATGTGAATGCATACTGAAAAGGATGTTTATTTCATACATAACTTATTATGAGAATATGTATTTTACATTTTAAGTTATTATAAGTATAGTTAGTAGGGTTTTGTACCATGTTAACCATTAGGGATGCAATGCGAGGTCAACTTAAAGCAAGCAAAATTACATCCTTTATTGGCTGACTGAACAGATGTGCATGCTTTCGAGGCAGCTCGGCCCCTTTTTCGGGCATGTTGTCAAGTTTTTATGAGAATATGTATTTTACATTATAAGTTGAGTTTGTATGTGTCAGTACTACCTCACGGCCCATTTTAGTCAACACATACTTAACACATACTTAGTATTCTTGCTAACCGTTTTAACTACTTACTTCAATTCTCGAAGCTTGATATATATCATCAGTAAGCATCTTAAGTCTTTTTTTGCTTAAATCCAATGACGATGAAGAAGTCTTCCGAATGGCGTTTTTAATTATGTCAGATGCATATAGCTCGTCATCCTTACAGCTATCACTTTGTCCAGACATTATATTTATTTAGAGGGAATGCGTTAACAAACTTGAAATCTGTAAAACAAAATAAAAAATGCTAAAGAAACGAGACACTGACAAAAAAAAAAAAAAACTTTAGACGGTCAACCAAGACAAGTACATCATAAATAAAAACAAACAAATATTGGAACCACCCAAACTGTTAACAATCAAACAGATCATTAACGATGCAAGCTTCCGCAAAGTCAACAAAAAAGGCGTGCTGAAATTGTTTAATTATGCAACTAAGAACAGGTTTCACTTTACAGAAGTAGAACTCATTTGCTACAGCATTGCACACCTACAGTATATTATAGTTGTCTCCTCTCACACAAACGCTGTATAACTGCCCTTTAGCATGCATCCACAGTTGGATAATACATTTACAGTCGTCCGCAGTGTATGCATTAACAAAGATTTAGTTTCATTAAAAAGTTTAACTTTAAATACCCTCGACATTAACGATGGGAAAAATCTCGTGTTACAGGCAGCGCTGTGTGGACCGCCGTTTCCTTGGTAACAGCCCTCGTGGAGAAAACATGTTAACTACGGTGTCTGTCATAGCCCATAAAGCGAACGTCAAACTGGGTTAGTTGTGTGCTTCTGCAGAATGCCAATACAATGCAAGGAGGCCGATTGTTTTCACCTTATGTTTTAGCTTGCGTGTCAAAAACAGGGTCAGATAGCAGCTGATGAGATCCATGCCTAAACGTATTAAGAATTCTAAATTCAGCAGCGAAATCTGCAATAGTCGGATGAAATAAGATTGAGTGTAGTTTACTTTATATTGCGCCATGCATAGAGCACAGAACAGTAGAGTCACGAAATAAATGACAATGTATATGAATACCTGTACATGATAAACTGCAAGCAAATAATCTCTGAAGAGCCAACTTGAGCCGATATTACATTAGGAAAAAGTATAACTGCAAAAGGTGAAATTCAGGATAAACTAAACACATTGACAGAGAAAAGGTGGGGTTCTAGTCGGGATCTGAATGTAAACACTGATGGAGCTTTAAGGAGCAGCACTTTTACCAGTGATACACCATGTTTATGTTCATAAGTCTACTTTGTTCATTATTCCAATTTTGCACTTCCTCACACTAGTACAACTTTTCTAGACTGATAAATGAATATTAAAACATACTGTACTTGTACATGAATCTACTCCACAAATCAGGTATCCTTTGGATCTTGCAGTCAGTGATTTGCATGTTTTCTTCACTGTAGGTAATACTTGTAAAGTAACACTGCCACAAATAAGACTTAAACACACACACAACGTGTGCGTTTGTGACCCGTTTTTAAATAGTGCCGTTTCGCTCCAGCTGTTAAGGTCTGACATTACGATTGTCCGCGGGTCTCTCTCTCTCTCTCTCTCTCTCTCTCTCTCTCTCTCTATAGTCACACAGTTGTGTGTTGTGCCTCAAGGCGATCTTTAAACGTTGCACTCTTCGAAATGTTCACCGGCTTATGAAGAGAAAGTCGCCGTGACCAGCCGTTAAGGGTAAACCACAAAGCGTTAATGTGTTTTCCCAGGCTCTGGCGCCACCTACCCCTAATTAAAGCCACACCGGACTCTGTTAGGTAATTCAGTACTCGCGCAGAAATAGCAAAGCGTCAATTGATGCATACGCGCTACCACGGAAGCTTCAGATCAAAAGGGTTGCCGTCTTTTTTTTGCTGCTGGAATAGCCCGCTGCACGCTGGAATCGAAAACGAAATCTCAGTTTAAAGCTCCAACAGTCTCGTGCACAACATTCGGTTGTCTGAGTAGGAGGCACCACGCTGATGAAAAAGGGGGTCTTGAAAAAAAGGTTCTCCATTCACACACGTATTTTTCCTGGAAAGCACAAGCAATATTTTTTTAAAGCGTGCAGCTACACAGAATAGTGGACATGGAGAAAGGACTTTGGAAATGAGTGGAAGACGGTAACGACGATTTTAACGGTGTGTGGTTTAGCTAGTTCTTTACGAAGTGAGGAATGCTATCATCTCCCGCATCAATGTTTCACTGGGGCAAGTGGAAAAAAAGGATGGGAGCGAATAGTTCTTCCAAAAGGCCAGTCTTTGATGAAAAGGAGGATGGTAAGTGCGAGTGGCTTTTAAAAAGATGCATTTCGGCTTCTATCCAGTCGTCCACTGTTCGCATTTTTTTTTCTTGCATGGCGGTTCATGTCAGTTTAAGTGAAGTTCAGTGATACTTTGAATGCGCTTGCATTTATTGAAAAGACGAATAGTTTAATATACAAATACTTATTGTATACGATGCATTAATTTAAGGTTCGCTCCTTTGTTCGCTTATGTATGAATTACTTTGTCCCTCACATCTGTATAGTACTCGAAGTGAGTATTTAAAAATACACTTTGATGTTCACTTGGGGCTTTTCTGTAGATTCAAGATTTCAATCAATTATATCGATCACTTAGCATTTTTAGTATTTTCGTGTAATTTGATGATACATCCAAGGGCCAAAGACCTGCAGGTTAAACTAAAATTGGCTAGACGTGAGTGAGTGTGGGTGTGTCACGTGCATGAGTGTGCCAGGCTATGGGCTGGTGCCCCGTCCCGGGTTGGGTTGATACCTAGTGTATCGACTCCTCCCTATGCTGATCTGAACAGATGGGATACAAAGTAAATAGACAGATGAGCGTCTTATGCCGTACAGTTTTTATATCTATACAAACGTCTGTTTGTTTGTTTTGTTACCTTGAACCTACATGCCAGTGTGTAGATGAGCCAGCAACATCCATTCTGACTTAGTACTGCGTTGTAGGTTTTTAATTATACATTAAAAATTGTAAATCTAGTAACACAACGTAGGAGACACTATAAATGTACATAACAAATTGTTCTGCTTCTTTTGCAATACTTTCCACTATTGCTACTTTCTGCTTTACACTATTACAAGGCAGTGGGAGTACTAAATTGACACCTCGTGGGTTTTAGTGGGAACGAACTGTGATGGACAGGACTTTAGGCTATACGACTAATGTGGCCCCCTGCGACCCAAGAAAATAATGCATTTTTAAAATGTTAAACTATAATTGGGCTTAACTGCTATTTATTTATTATATATTAGTTACGTTTTTATTGTAGTTCACTGAATTCCCATTCCCAGAAGGTCTATCTCGGAACACGTTTTAAGTCTTGTTTGAAATGAGCTCCTATAAATTGATGAAAAACTGTTTTTGTCTGCATCAGTGATCTGTACATTATTTAATTTCTCACACCAGTAAAGCAGCACCACACATCAGAAGGTTTGGTTGACTAATGCTTTACTTGACAATGTAAATGGCCGAAATGAAATGTCACAACTAGAAAAGGTTGAACATTTAACTGGGTGTTCTTTAAATATGCATCAGTGTGATTGGCCAAAAAACTGTGCAACTGTTGTGACTTGTAGATGGAACATTTATACACCAAGTTCACTTTTTCTTATACCCTGACCCAAGTGATCACAATTTTTCAAAAGTTCAGTTGTTTGTTTATCTTAAAGTTTTTGTAGTGCAGGTGAGGGAAGTACTGAATTATAATGAAAAAACAAAATACAGTGCAGTTTACCTTGCCTAGTTAGACTCGCTTAAAGGGTCTGGGGTTTGGGGGGGGGGGGGGGGTAGGATGCTTTAAGGCATCTACTGCTTGTCTATCTTGAGTCTTCTTCACCATAATATGGTACACATGTATAGTTCTCCCCACATTTGTACCATTTAAGCACAACAGATTAATTGGAGTCATACCAGTTGTACAATGTTATGTGCAGAGCATCTCTTCAAAGGTATGTTTTTGTGTTAATGTCTAGAATTTGGCTTCACTCTAAAAGTCACAATGCTGCCATATGGTGTTACTTATGTGCAGTGTTTACTGTGCTGATCTGAACATATAATTTAAAGTAATGAGCATGCAGAAAATGTAAAATATCCCTTCTTGCTTCATTGGTGATCCTGTCATGTCCTAAAGCGAATGAAGAAGAACGCAACACCAACATATTGAGTTGGGTCCTGCCAGCTACAAGTAACCCCTAGTGATTTATTTATGCAGGTGCGTATTTCCCAGGAAAATATATTACAGTCCACTTGCTCTGGATGTGTACACTTCGCCCTCCAACATGGTGCCCAGGCCTCTACTCCTGGTATTCACGTATGCCTAAAATCTACAAACTGCTAACAGTGTTTTATCTTCCCATTATGTTTGTGGAAGTATAACTGCTTCCTGTATTCGTCATCTTTTCATTTCGTTAATCGTGCCCTTGGGTTTTGGACCTTGCTTTTGGCCTATTTGTGATTTATCCATCCATCCATTTTCCAACCCGCTGAATCCAAACAGGGTCACGGGGGTCTGCTGGAGCCAATCCCAGCCAACACAGGGCACAAGGCAGGGAACCAATCCCGGGCAGGGTGCCAACCCACCGCAGGACTATTTGTGATTTATTTTACTCTGAATTTAGTCTTAAGACCACAAGCTCTCATTTTACATTTTCAGTGTTTGGAAAAGTTGCAACAAGTTACCACAAAGTATACATATAATTTCAATTAGAAATGTACTGTATCAGAAGAATGTGATGGGGTTAAAATGAAGCTTTTCATATTGTCCAAATACTAAATAATCATTTTGTAGCTTATTAAGCAATTTTTAAGCAAAATGGTATAAGGTTTCTAACCCTGGCACTCATAGCTAAAATGTATTTAATTAAAATATGAGATGTTTAGCAGAATTGCAGTCCATGAAATGGGAATAAAATGGGTCTGGTAACAAAAAGTGGAATGTTCAGAGATTAGTGCAGCATGAGTTTTTAAGAAAATAAACATGTAAAGTAGTTGTAAAGGGTAAAAAAAAAATGGTTCAACTCACTAGAAAATTTAAATATACATATTTAATACTGCAAGTTCTTCCCTAAACTTGCAAAAGTTATATATTAAAAAAATTAAATGAGACCAAGCATCCTTGAGACAAAATGTATAAAAACACATAAAAAATAAAGTACTATTGTATAGTATAGGCATTTTGGTATTTATGATATGGGTTTTAATGCCAAATACACAGTGGTGTAGTATTGCTATGTCACAGCTAAAAAAGAATAGATTGCAGTTCTGACCAAATCTCTTTCAGTGTGCACTTTGCTTGTTTTCTCACATCAGTGTGGTTTTTATTCAGTTATTCAGTTTTCCTCAAACATTCCAAAGAAGTGCAGTTTAGGTTAGTTAGTGTCTCTAAATGTGAACTGGTATCCCTTCTACACATCATTATGTTGTAATGGATTCCAACCCCCTTGACCCTAAAATTGGTTTGTGCAGGCTAATTGGGAAAGTAGTTGGGTATATTCTCTGTGGCAACTCTAAGTTGACCCAGTGTGAGAGAGTGTGAGTGTGCATGAGCATAACATGCAGTTTACCGATGATTCATCCAAGGTTGGATCTTTCCTGTTGTCCAGTATTACTATAATGGACTTCATCATGGGGTGAACCTGAAGTAAGAAGGTTTATTAAAATAATAGGTGGGTTCAAAAAGTGAACAGATGTTTAACTTAACCATGATAAATTATATTAGTTTAGATGAAATTAAAAAAAAATCTTTGTCATATAATTTGTTTGAAGAAAACTGACAAAGATTGCCTTATCTTTGTGTCTTTTTACTGTGTTAAAAATTGTGTCAAAAGGACAGGCAGGAGTACTACAATAAATATCTCAATCAATAATTTGGAGTTTTGAAAAAAAAAAATTGTTGTGAAAACTATGTAGTCATTTTCAAAAAAATTGCCAAAAAAGATTGCACCAGTGATATCACTAGTCTAGTACTGTGCTGATGAAGGACATCAAATGCCAAGGATACAAGTAAGTGGGGCAGCATGATATATGCCATATATGACCAGCTCTTCTTTTAATCACTCCTTGAAATTACCAGGAAGTAGCAGACTTGTGTTCATGCGATCAAAACCATAGATATAGACATACAATAGAATCCTCATTGGTTGTGATTCATTTTGACAGCGATACATCTGTGTGTTAGCTATACTGAAGTGGTCAAAGTCCACTTGTAAACACAAGAATGTATTGAGACACACTGAGTTCTCATGTTAGAATCTGCTGTAACTTTCTAATTTCTCAACTGATTTTTGCAAAATTTGTTTTATTATAATTAGACATACTGAAAACTAGTTTACTAAATTATGTGGTGCATTATTTGTAGAATGTTTGGTATTAAGTGCTAGAAGGAGTGATGGGAATAGCCACAATTAGTAAAAAAAATAAGTATGTAATATGTACATGTTAAGCAAAGAATCTTAAAGGTGATAGTAATACATCTCTTCAGCATAGAGATCAATGAAGATCTACAACATCTTATATTCAACAGAACAGTTTCAGACAAATTACACACATCTTACACATTCAATATTCAATAAATAAATAAAAATTTGGTTTGCAACTAAATGTTCAAAAATTACTTGTTTAATATTATTTTATTAGAAAGCACACATATTAGATCAGCATGGCAGTGATACATTCTTTATTTTCACTGACCATGTATAGTGAAATGAGATCAGGCTGGTCAAGGGTCATTCAGGAAATGCAGAGGTACACTTATTGAAAATATAGCAGGTTCTTGGAATAGCTTTGACAGTGATATAATACAATTAATATCTAGAATGCCTTTTATGATCAAGTAGCTCGTTCCCAAAATACTTAAGATGTCTTTTAAAATGTTTTAAGTTGTTTTTGGTGTTTATTTTATTTAAACTTGTAGCCCAGTTGCTAGTTTTTGATAGATTTAGCACGCCTTAAGTGGATATTTTTCTAGTAGAATCTGGAAGAGAGACATTGACGATGGGGGCCATTCACATTATTTATGTTATTCTCAAATTTTCAGTCCAGAGTTTTGCATCTAACACTCCATATCTATGGACACAGCAGAGTTAGCTGTGCTCAAAGCAGCACCTATATTTTTTTTATTTTCTTTTTCTCTTCTTTGCTGTCATGAACTGGAAAATTCACAGATGTATTGCACTGAAGTCAGTGTGAAGTAGTGCAGCAGCCGGCAATTTGTTGATGTTCACTGTTCTGCCGATCATGAAAGGAGTGGGATTTCTATGGTACAGGACTGGAAGAAAGGAGAGGAACAAAGTCTTAAAAAGGGTGAGGTAAAAACCAGAGGGAAAAACAAAAAGTCAAATACACTAACCAGAAATGTCAAAATGTCTGTCTAAGTTCAGTTGTCAAATAAACCCTTGAAAACCGTACTAATTGCTGTGAAATTATTTTGTTGTTTATTTAGAAATTTGGATAATGCAGATAGGATGCTGCCCATCTTAAATAGTGATGACCTGCTGACATCATCAAACATTGCTAACACCAAACATACACAAAATAGTGGGGGCCCATAATGAAATTAAATGGCTGCATGTAAAATAAACAAAATAATTATAAAAAGAAATAATGTTCAGAAATAAATTTGCTGTACAGTAATCCCTCGCTATATCGCGCTTCGCCTTTCGCGGATTTTATATGTAAGCATATTTAAATATATATCGCAGATTTTTTGCTGGTTCGCGGATTTCTGCGGACAATGGGTCTTTTAATTTCTGGTACATGCTTCCTCAGTTGGTTTGCCCAGTTGATTTCATACAAGGGACGCTATTGACAGATGGCTGAGAAGCTACCCAACTTACTTTTCTCCCTCTCTCTCTTGCGCTGACTTTCTCTGATCCTGACGTAGGGGGATTGAGCAGGGGGGCTGTTTGTAAACCTAGACAATACGGACGCTCGTCTAAAAATGCTGAAAGATTATCTTCACGTTGCTACCTTCTGTGCAGCTGCTTCCTGAAGCGACATGCTGCAAGGTGCTTCGCATACTTAAAAGCTCGAAGGGCACGTATTGATTTGTGCTTCTTTGTTTTTCTCTCTCTCTCTCTCTCTCTCTGCTCCTGACGGAGGGGGTGTGAGCTGCCGCCTTCAACAGCTTTGTGCCGCGGTGCTTCGCATACTTAAAAGCCAAACAGCCCTATTGATTTGTTTGCTTTTCTCTATCTCTCTGACATCTGCTCTGACGCGCACTCCTTTGAAGAGGAAGATATGTTTGCATTCTTTTAATTGTGAGACGGAACTGTCATCTCTGTCTTGTCATGGAGCACAGTTTAAACTTTTGAAAAAGAGACAAATGTTTGTTTGCAGTGTTTGAATAACGTTCCTGTCTCTCTACAACCTCCTGTGTTTCTGCGCAAATCTGTGACCCAAGCATGACAATATAAAAATAACCATATAAACATATGGTTTCTACTTCGCGGATTTTCACCTTTCGCGGGGGGTTCTGGAACGCAACCCCCGCGATGGAGGAGGGATTACTGTACATACATACATACATACAGTGGAACCTCGGGTCACACCTGTAATTTGTTCCAAAACTCTGATCGTAACCCCGAAGTAATTTCCCCCATAGGATTGTATGTAAATACAATTAATCCGTTCCAGACCGTACAAACTGTATCTAAATTTTTGAGGAGCGGCCGTATCCTCTAGGGGTGCGAAGAGCCCCCGTGCTCACAATATATTTGAGGAGTTTTATTTAATACGTAATACGTGCTTTGGTTGGGTAGCTTCTCAGCCCTCTGCCAATAGCGTCCCTTGTATGAAATCAACTGGGCAAACCAACTGAGGAAGCATGTACCAGAAATTAAAAGACCTATTGTCCCCAGAAATCCGCGAACCAGCAAAAATCCGCGATATACAGTATATTTAAATATGCTTACATATAAAATCCGCGATAGGGTGAAGCCGCGAAAGTCGAAGCGCGATATAGCGAGGGATTACTGTATATACTGTTTAACATGACTTAACAGGGTATCCATAACACTATTTGCTGCTTAGCAGTTGGATCTAAAAAGTTTCTATGTGTGTTTTAATACATTCAACTGAAAAGATTTAATTGATGATGAAGCAGAATCACCTGGACATTATACCGAAATGCCACAGACAATAAGACTTATTAGAAGATGTGTTGTCTTTAAAGATGCTTTATTCTTTGCATTTCTTTTATAATTTTCTGTTCACTCAGATGATTATGAGGGACTTCCCTCAAGTTTACCAGATATTAGGTATTCTATCAAGAACATAAAGAGAGATGTCTACAAATCATACACTTTATATAAATATGCCAGATATCCATCCATCCATCCCTTTTATGAATTATTTAGGTGCGGAGTTATGGGGAGCCATATCACATCCAGAGCGCTTAATTTCCAAGGGAAGGAATATTAATAAATTATAATAACCAAAATACTGTGGTGGGCTGGCGCCCTTCCTGAGGTTTGTTTCCTGCCTTGAACCCTATCTTGGCTGGGATTGGCTCCAGCAGAACCCCGTGACCCTGTAGTTAGGATATAGTGGGTTGGATAATGGATGGATGGATGGATAATAACCAAAATATTCTGAAAGTTCTGTAAACCTGGTGGCGGGTACCTTGCAATATTGCCAGCTTGTAACACTTGCAAAGTTAGCAGTAAAAGCTGAGAGGCTATTTTATATGACATTTTTTTTTCTTATTTTGCTGCACTGTAGGGCATCATGTTATCATAGTAGTTAGCACTATTACTTGATTAATCTTCCACTCTGGGTTTGAATCTCACAATTAGACACTAACTATGTGAGGTTTTGTCTTTCTCCCTTTGTCTGTGAGGTTTTCTTGCTGGAACTTCAGATTTCTTGCCACATCCCCAAACGACAGGTTAATTTGCCTAGTATGAGTAGAACCTGCAATACCCTCACACCCTAACCAAGACAATTTTCTGCCTAAATTTCAGTGCTGTTGGGATTGACTGTGGCACCTCATTGCACTGAATTGGATCAAGACATTTTCAGAAAGTTATGTTACACACTAATGAATTCCAGAAAATTTTCCTTTTGGCCAAAATTGTATGACCCAGTTTTTCTAAAATATCCTTAACTTTATGCTTAGGAAAAGTTTATTTTAACTTCAGCTGTTTGAGAATGTATAGTGTAACAAAAATAGATTATCAGAACAATACACATGTGATGATTTGAGAGAGAGGTTAGAAGCACGCACTGATACAGTGCATTGCCGCACCCACCACGTGACAAACCAGCTCGGGATCCCAGATTAGGTCCCGAGTGCAGCCATGTAACAGGTGATACTTCAGCACCACACTAGTTCAGATGGAATGGAACTAGTGGGAGGTTTTTTATGGTGGCTGGAGTGCCAATTCTGCCACCAACCCCCAGGTTTTTCCCTGCAGGTTGGAAGGCCTACATGCAGGGCTGTATGCAGATTAGCGTCATACCCAGGACGGAGCAATTGCAGGTTAAGGGCCTTGTTCAAGGGCCCAACAGAGTAGAGTCACTTTTGGCATTTACAAGGTCTTATAAAAAAAACAAGGTGCAGTATTTCACCGGCATTCATTAATGATTATTAAAGTTTTGTAAGTGAGTGAAGCACGGTACATATATACCGATCAGCCACAACATTGAAAGTACTGACAGGTGAAGTGAATAACATTTCTTATCTCATTACAATGGCATCTTTTAAGAGTTGGGATATATTAGGCAGCAAGTGAACAGTCAGTCTTTAAAGGTGCTGTGTTGGAAACAGGAAAAATTGGGGAGTGACTGAACACCTTTGACAATGGCGCAGTTCTGAGGATTGGTCGACAGGGTCAAAGCGTATGGAGTTTTTCTGGCATGCAGTAGTTACGTGTTGGATTGGTGCTAAAATTTTGACTTCACAAGCACCAGCTTTTGGACCTCAGTACTTGTTACATATTGGGTCACAGACCATTCAGAATGCTTATGCTGGCTCCAGTCCACCACTGAAAGTGCCTGCAATGGGCATGGAGCAATGGAAGAAGGTTGCGTGATCTGATGAATCACGTTTTCTTTTAGATCATGTAGATGTCTGGGTACTTGTGTGTTGTTTGCCTAGGGAAGGGATAACATCAGTATGCTTTATGGGAAGCAAGCAAGTTGCCGAAAGCAGTGATCTTGGAGCAATATTCTGATGGGAAATCTTGGGTCCTGGCATTCATGTGGATGTTACTTTGATATGTACCACCTACCTAAAGACTGTTGCAGACCACATCCACTACTTCAAGTCAACGGTATTCCCTGATGGCAGTGGCCTCTTTTAGCAGGATAATGTGCCCTTCCACTCTGCAAAAATGATTCAGGAATGGTTTGAGGAACATGTCAAAGAGTTTGTGGTGTTGACCTGGCCTCTAAATTCCCCAGATCTCAATATGATCGAGCATCTGTGGGATGTACTGGAAAAATAAATTTGATGCATGGAGGCCCACCTTGCAACTTACTGGTTTTAAATGATCTGCTTCTAACGTCTTGGAGCCAGATACTACAGGACCCCTTCAGGGGTCTTGTGTAGTCCATGCTTTAATGGGTCAGAGCTGTTTGGCTGTAGGAGAGGGACCTACATAATATTACTTTGGGTGGTTTTAATGTTATGTCTGATCATTGTAAGTTTAACATACATCATGGGTAAAATTAATAGAAGCAATTACTAAGGAAAACATTGAGACTAATGTGACAAGAACTAGTATATATTAAATATTGTTTATTGATTTGTTTTGTAATGTATTTATTTTTAATAAAGTTCACTCTTCTTGTATAACTGAGTAGGAGGTAAAAACCAGGGGACAGTCCTAAAGGCATCCTCCTGAAGAGGAAGAGAATCACAATGTTACTTAAGGAGCACATGTGCATGTTCGTGCAGGAAGACATGGGCAAGCATGGGGAAATTTACCCTCTCGGTTTGAAAGGTGATCTGAAAGTAAATCCTCTGAGAGTACTAGGATAAGAAAGAGATTTTAAGCATTTCGGGCAGAAGCCATGGAACGTTTCATGGCAGTTGGGTCTGCATGTCTTGTGATTTCTTTCATGCATGTCCACAGTACTTTTCTCGTCATAACCAGCCAAGCCATGTGGGCCACAAATTAACTCCAAGTCTGTATCACTGTTTTTCAAAACAGGTTGTTGATTCATTTTTAGAAAGGGTTATAAGCCCAGTTAGAAAGCTAGTATGAAATGCCCTAATTGCTCATCTTATTTATTTATTTTTTTATTTTTGAAGAAACAAATTTTTTTTACAGCTGTGGCATACCTTAATTTGAACCTGTAACCTGTAGCGGGATTTTGAAACCAGGATAAAAAGTGTAAAGCGAAATATACAAAAATTGAAATACTAACAAAATTAACGCTTAGCATTAGGAGTATTCCAAAAAGCCCCTTTTTGTCATCCTGCACCTTTCTGAACGATGGCCCTACTTCATCCCACCAGTCAAGCCCTTTCTCACAACTTCACACTCCATGGTCTAATGTCTAGAAAAGATTTTTAAACTCTGGCAAGAAATTATTTTGGAGGAAACCCTGTGTTGTGGACATCGTGGAAATATCCTGAATTTTAGTGAGAAAAAGGGACCAGGAGTCAGAAAGCGGGCAAAAAGGCAAAACAAGTTCATAATCTGAGGCTAATCAAAGGTCACAACCAGAATCGGAGAACAAGTACTGCACTTGTCCATGGCTCACATGAGAAGAACTTATATGTAAAACCATGCAAAGCTGTTGGACCAGACAACATACCAGGACAAGTGCTCAGTGAATGTGCAAACCAGCTGACAGTATCTTTACAGACATCCTTAACATTTCCCTAAGGCAGGCAGTCATCCCCAAACGCTTCAAGGTCATTGCCATCTTACTTTCTGTTTCTTGCCTCAATTACCATCACCCTGTAGCACTCACACTGGTCATCATAAAGTGCTTCAAGACACTAGTCTTGGGGCACGTTGAAAGCTGGACTTCCCACTTCACATGACCCCCTTCATTTTGCTTATCACTTGAAACTTTCCCTGAGAATGTTATATTTACTTTTTCCTTTACCCTGTCACTGTCTGGACAAAAGAATTCAGCATTCAACACCATTATCTCTTTCTTGCTGTGTGCTTCCCAGTGAGCTTTTAAAGATTATTGAAACCTGTCAGTTCTCCATTAAAGAAATGTTTACCAAGCATTGCACCTGTAAAACCAACAGCACTGTGGGGGACTGCTTCCACTCCTCCCAAGGTCTGTTTTTTCCAGTTCCATCTGACAGAAAGTTCTGTAGAACCTGAATAAGTTCTTTCAAGTTCTCTAGCAGCTTCTACCCCTTGCCTGTTCCTACTCAAAACCCTGTTGTGCCCCTCTACCCTTTGATCTGCTCCTAGTTGTTATTTATGCAACACATTTATTACATTTGCTACTGCTATTAGTTTTTATTATTTGTTTATGAATTTATTAATTACTATCTATTTCAATGTATTTCAATGTATTAATTTACCTACAGTATTTATCTATTTATAGCAGCATCATCTGTAAGGACTGTTTCATCACCCACCCTAACTGCAACTCTCTGTGGGACAAATTTTGATGTGCGTAATGCTTCAGTTCCTCTGTAAGCAGGACCTGGGTCACCAAACCACAGATGGTGTGTCACCTGCTCACAGACTCCTCTAACAAATCCCCTCCTTATCTGCCCTCTGAGCCCTCGCAGCCATCCCTTTCAGTTCCCAGTACAGACTAGAGTTGCCATCAAGCTGTGTACTGTGACTCCTCTTGATGCTATCCAGTGTGCACAATGAGGTGAAATACCTTCTTCTGGCAACACAAATGACACCAACACAACCCTCGGTAACCTTCAAGGTCTTGTCACATTAGGATTAGCAATCCCACCTAAGTCTGTAAGTTCCTCAGAAAAACTTTCTGCAATCTCCTTAGAAATGGCCAGACTCCAAGATCAGGCTAAGTCCAGCCTCATTCTCCTAGTAGGTGGTAGCCTACCAGACCTAAGCTGGATCTTCGGAGTAGCAACAATAAGTCTGTGGTTAGAATTCACAAACTGGGCTCCCCTGTTGACCCTGCAGTTTTGTAGGAGCCTCCAGCGTCTGCCCACAAGGATGTGATCAATCTCCTTCACTACACCACCAGTATTGGAGTACCAAGTCCAACGATGTGGCTCAGGGTGCTGGAACCAGGATCCAATGATCTGCAGCCCCTGACATTTTACAAAGTTCCACTTCCACCATGGTTGCCAGACCCATAGGGGCCAACACAATCCTCATAGCCAGCCCTATCAGTGCCAGTGGTAGCATTGAAGTCACCCATGACCAGAGGAGTATCACACTGCCCTTGGTGCCAGGTAAGGTCCTTGGTAGGGTCATCCTAATAGTAACCCTGATCATTTACTCAACTAACAGTGACTGGAGCAGTCTGGTTTTATGCCTAAAAGGTCTACCATCAACTGCATCCTGTCACTGAGGGTTCTCATCGAGCGCAAATGTGAATATCAACAGAGTTTCTTTGCAGCCTTAGTCGATTTTCGTAAAGCATTCAACTCAGTTGGTCAAGCTGTACAGTGGGATATCCTGAGACTTCGCGGGATCCCTCTGAAGTTGCTGAGTATCATGGCTTGCCTGTATACTGATTCTGTGAGTGCTGTGCAGAGTGGAGGCAGAACCTCTGTGCTCTTCCTAGTTGATTCTGTGATTCATCAGGGGTGTGTTCTTGCTTCTATTGTGTTCATTGCTTTCATGGTCTGGGTGTTGGGCAGGGTCGTTGGGTCCAGCAGCGTTGGGGCATCTGTTGGTGAAGAAAGATTCACTGATCTTGCCTTTGCCACCGAGGTTATGATCTTCATGGAGTCAATATAGGCTCTGATCGGAGCTCTCGAGAGACTGAGCAAGGAGTCTGAGTGTTTGGGCTTATGAGTGTCCTGGATGAAAATCAAGATCCAGGCCTTTAATGACCTCTTGGGCACAGCCATCTGTAGTGTGTTTGTCTGTGGAGAGAATGTCATCCTCGTCGAAAAGGTTTACTTACCTTGTCAGCAAAATTCATATCTCTGGTGACTCTTCCTATGAAGCCAGTAGACAGATTGGGAGAGCATGTTGGGTTCATGAGGTCACCAGAAAGAGGTGTATTGCGCTCCCGATAACTCTGCAAAAGGACAAAGGTCCAAGTCTTTATAGAGTCCTGGTGCTTGCGGTTTTGTTATATGGTTGCGAGACATGGGTGCTATTCAGTGACCTGAGATGAAGACTGGACTCCTTTGGTACTGTGTCTCTTCAGAGGATCCTTGGGTACCACTGGTTTGACTTTGTAAGTCCTGAATGAGGCACATTTCTTGTATTGTGAAGGAGCATTAGTTATGGCATTGCTGCCATGTGCCATGGTTTCCTGAGGGTGATCCAGTTCGCAGAATCCTTGGCTGGACCAAGGGACACCTACGTAACACCTGGCTGTGGCAGATAGATGATCATTTCTGGGAGTTGGGACTGGACCACATGTTTGCCTGGGGTGTTAACAACCGGGATTCCAGGCTGTTTTGTTGTGTGTTGGGTACGGCAACGCACTGTACCAGTGCATGCTACCTGACCTATTTATATTATAGTATATTTCGTTCTTTGTCTTGCACTTGTCCTATGTTTATGTATATGTTTCATTGTGGTTCTGGGGAACGTTATTTCGTACCATTATACACTGTAACACTGTGCATGGATGGTATGGCAGTAAAGTCACTTGACTTGACCTGACAAAACTTCAAAACCAAAAAGGAGTAAATAAAGATAATTGTCAAAAAAACAAAAATGAGGGTCTTTTCAGTTCTTTATCATTTCTCCAATTCAGCAAAATGATACTGTATTTGTTGGGTGACACCATTTTATACTGCAAGTCAGATGATATTACATACGTGGTCATAGATGGTTACGTGAACAAGTCTTGGTATTCAAGAGAAAACTGTAACATCCAGGATTAAAAATGTTACCAAATGGCAAAAGCATGAAAGTAATAAATAAATGCATATTTTTAATAAGAAATAATGCAGAAAATACTCAACAAAGCGCAATAATATAATCCTAAATCAAAAATTATAATATTCTGGGAATCAGAATGAATGAGACAATTCTTGGTGTTGAGCTCTTATAACTACTATAGCAGCACTAGGTGTCCCTGAAGCTGTGGACTGTAGTTCTCCTTAAATGGGTCAGATGGATTATACTCCACCTGCCCTTTAACGTTATCATCTGAGTGCCACATATAATATAATGGTCTTCCCAGCTGTCATCTGCTATACTGCAGGACTTAAGTAGTGGCAGCCCTCCACTGTCCTCAGATTGTATATCCTCCTCCAAGTAATGCTGGTTTAACTACAATGAGTTGTCCATCAAAGTGTCTGTCATCAGTAAACTCTTCTATCACAATCTGGAAACCAACATTAATTGAAGATTAATTTTTAAGCAATAATAAACGTCTTCACCAGTGGATTACAGTTCCAGCAAATGGGACATCAGAAGAATCATGAAACATAAGCTTTAAAACTTACCAACATACCATTGTGAAATAGGAAGGCATCTGGATCACTAAACATGCCTTCCACATTCCAGAGGACAACAAAATGAACTTGGCATTAAATTAATTTTACCACAGATCTTTTCTTTTCTGAGAGCACAAATTCTTTTCTCTGTTTTCAGTGATTAGCATGAGTAAATATTTTGTGTAAACAAGAACTGATGAAAATGTCACTATGTATGTATTTAGTTAAACTTGCCAACAACTTGCCAGACATCAGTGTTCGTAGACCTTCTGTACAAGCTCCAGGAAGCCACCTACTAGACTCTGACCCATCCTTCAAATGTCATGTGAATATTAGAAAATTTAGATAAAAAAATAAGTAAATTTTATAAATCTAAACAAGTGAATTAATTGCATTTTACAGTATAACTTGGTATGGTGATGAGAGAAAGTCACCTTTTCTGACACTGGGAAAGGTTTGGTTGTGGTTTTCCTGGTGTATATTTCATTAAGCAAGATGAAAGATCATACAGTGTTGACCAAGATGCAGCATCTCAAATGGTAAAGAAAGTGCAGGACTATCTTTTTACACTAGAAAAAACAAAGTCAAAGCAGAATTGTTGAGTTTTAAATTGCAGTGGTGACTGTTTCTACCTTTTATAAATCTAGAGTACACAATTTAAATGAACTTTTTCCCTTTGATCTACTTTTTTCTTTTCCAATCTAAATATTTGTGTATTAGGTTGATTGGTGGTTTTAACAGGTCTGATGTGAATGATTGTAGGTGTGTTGTGCATGGTCACTATAATTAGCTACCACTTACAGGATTTACTCCAGCTCCTTATGACCGTGCTGGCAAGGTGCCAGACTCCTTCCCTGGAGTGTCTGCTGATGAAGGCTCAGGCAACAGTTCTGGTACAGTCCACCTGAACCTTTTGCAGTAAGACTGGAAAGATTCTCTCCAGGAACAAGACTGGAAAAGCCCCCTTCTGGAAGATTGAGCAGTAAAAGAGGAACAAATGCTTCTCAGTTTTCAGGTAGTGAAACTAGATCAAACCTTACTTGATGATATGACTGGTTAAATGGACCACCTCCCAGTGGGGAGGCACAGTTGTTGAGAACACCTCTTCCTAGAGCCATGGCACTGGACACTGGAATGTCTTCCCATTGGCTGGAGCATGAAACTGGTCTCGGAATGCTCCTGGCTGCCTGGAGCTCTGACAGCATATTTGAAATGTTTCTGGTTGGCTGAGGCTGAGCAGCAAAGGCTTGGGTGCAAGTGTGCAAGTACTAGACACTCAGCCTCACACCTGGGTGCTCAGGCTCTTAAAAATGAAGGCTCTGAGGGTGTAGACTCTGAAGATGCAGTCTCTGGAGTTGGATGCAGTCTCTGGAGGCAAATGCTCTGAGTGCACAGACTCCATAAAACAAAAACAAAGATAGAATCTTAACACCCATATTAGATATTATTCTAGATGTTAGTGTTGAATTAAAAAATAAATAAATAAAAAGTACTTCAGTGAAACTTTGTGGTTACTGTATGATGCTACATACACAATAGTGCAGAGATTGAATTGCCTATATTGATCCTAAAAGAGATTGGCCTTTAGATAGATAGATAGATAGATACTTTATTAATCCCAAGGGGAAATTCATATACTTTATGTGATGAACTGTAAATTGAAAGGTCAATGGTATATAATATAGATGATTATTTTTTTTAGTACTGTCCAGAAACAATTAACACTCTTATAATTTATGTTTATAGTCTTCCCTGTGTCTAATAATGCAAATATTACCATAATATGGAAAATGAAATATTGTGTAAATATACAATAATGTTTAACACTATTTATGGTATTGACCAAACGTGATCTCTACAAAAAGTTTGTTTTTTAACAGCAATTTTATCAAAAATCTGCTATTAAAAAAAGTACTGTAAATCAAAGTGATTTCAGACAAGAACTAAAGACTAAAATAAAAATTATACTTAACACCTAACAAGAGAGGATGCACACTGGGGAATAAAATTGAAAGGCAATGCAGTTTTGTCCAGTTTAATACAGTATTTGTATTATGTAGTAATCTGACATTTGCTAAAAATGTAAATATCTTTCAATTGTGTGAATATTCTGGTAAAATATTAACCATCCCAACAAATGAAATATTATTTGTGAATATTTTTTTTAAATTGTCCCAAATTATTGGATGACTAGAAAATCAGCAGCCATACTAGAGATGTGACTAACACATCTCTGTTTACTTATGTATATATTCAACTATAAATATCTTGAAGTAAGTTTGCATGTGTAAACAGCTAAACATGTGTGCCTGGAATGAAAGTCCAAGTCTTTTGTTTACACAAAAAATGCCTCACACTAAATTTAGTCTAACATTGTGCCTTTATGTTGTGGTGGAGTGTCAGATTACCTTTCAATAAATCCATAACGAATAAACTCCACCAAAATAGACAGTGTTTGGCAATCCATCATCCTTCAATCCATTTTTCCAAACTTAATTCCATTATGTGGTCACTAGCAGCTAGAATCTACCTTAGATCGAGCCTTTATTTAAACAAGGTCCCTGGACCATGCAGTATCAGTGGAACCATAGTACTACCTGAAAATCAATTACAGTGTTTTAACAAAGCTATATTTAACATTTCAATTATTAGAGTGTACGTTGTTTACAACAACAACATTTATTTATATAGCACATTTTCATACAAAAAGTAGCTCAAAGGGCTTTACATAATGAAGAAAAGAAAAATAAGAAACAAAATACAAAATTAAAATAAGACAACATTAGTTAATATAGAAAAGGAGTAAGGTCCGATGGCCAGGGTGGACAGAAAAAACAAAAAAAAACTCCAGAAAGCTGGAGAAAAAAATAAAATCTGTAGGGGTTCCAGGCCACGAGACCGCCCAGTCCCCTCTGGGCATTCTACCTAACATAAATGAAATAGTCCTCTTTGTAGTTAGGGTTCTCACGGAGTCACTTGATGGTGATGGTCATACAGAATTCTGGCTTTTAATCCATCCATCATTGTTGGAACATCATGGTGCTTTGGGTAGAGCCACCACCAAAGGGACACTGGAAAAGGAAACAGAAGAGAGAGTAGGAGTACAGATTTTGAATGAATAGTTATTATAATGAATTGGATATACAGAGTGTCAGGATTTAAATTACAGTAAAGTTATGAGAAGGCCATGTTAAAGTAATGTGTTTTCAGCAGTTTTTTGAAGTGCTCCACTGTATTAGCCTGGCGAATTCCTACTGGCAGGCTATTCCAGATTTTAGGTGCATAACAGCAGAAGGCCGCCTCACCACTTCTTTTAAGTTTTGCTCTTGAAATTCTAAGGAGACACTCAGTTGAGGATCTGAGGTTGCGATTTGCGATATCTACAGACATACAGTGTACTCTAAAGCAGGGGTGCCCAAACTTTTTCAGCTTGCGAGCTACTTTTAAAATGACCAGGTCGAAATGATCTACCTACATTTAAAAATGATATATATATAAATTATAATTATACTGAGTATACTTTATTCATAAAATATATGTTGTCGTACCTTGCATAACTGAATAACCTTTATGGCACAATAACAATTCAATACATTTATGGTCACTACAGTATTTGGATTTAATAATCTTCATGTGGGAAAAGGCTGACTTGCATAAATAAGTAGAGCCGAATAATGTAGTCAAGGAGGTAGCACATTTCCTCATGTTTGGGTACTTTTCCTCTGTAAGTTCCAAAACTGTCCAAGAGCCCCATACTTCAGCTGAATGTCATCCTGTAGTGTCAAAATCTCATCCTCCACTGTAGAGGAGTTTTAGGTGAAACAGCGTTGCAATTTTTGATGTGGGTGAATCACTCTCAACATCTTCCCTAAATGGATAGCACTTAAATGTAGCGATTGGTTCAAGTAAAGCTGAGTCTTGAAACCGTCTTTCAAAGTCTGCCAGGCAAGCATATGCTGTCAAGTTGTGCACATGCCTTCCATTGCGTCTCCAGCTCTGACGCGAGGTTTTGGATGTTCCCCAAATCAAGACGCTGCAGCTTTGAGGACAGATGCTGCATTTTTCATTTGAAAGCATTAACTGAGATAATCATATTGACCATGGAGTTCTTTTTTCCTTGCAGCTGTAAATTAAGCTCATTCAACATGTTGGTAAGATCATAAAAAAATGCCAAGTCTAATGGCCATTGATCGTTATTAAGTTGTTTGTATTCTGCATGTTTATTGACAAGGAGAAACTCCTTTTTCTCTGGCCAGGGGTCTTGAAATCTCAGCAGGAATTTCTCCCTAGCCATCTGTCTCAACGAAGGCTTTATCATCTCTCCATCTTGGAAGGACTTCTTATGCTTAATGATAGAGCGACTCACCCGGAATGATGCTTCGGTGTGTCTGCCTTTGCTTTTGAATTCAGCCGAGTGAAAAATGACGGCTGTCCCATTAACTGCGATTTTAGTTCCCTCTCCTTTCTCTTTCTCAGATCGCTTTTCAGAAGGAAGTCAGTTTCGTAGTTTTTAATGAACAGTTCGAAAGTGCTTTTCCACATTTTCCTTCTTTGGAATAGCAATGATAGATTGACAGATCAGACAAACGCACTTCGATTGTGACATTGTGAGAAAAACATCCTCTTCCAATTCCACATCCAGCCCATACCCTCCCCAAACAATTTTTTTTTTAAATCCCTTCTTTAGTCGATATAAATAAGAAGACTAACTAGATCACAGCCGGAGTTTTGCAGTAGCTCGCGCGTTTGATCGTGCGTGCAGGATGACCAGTGTGTTAAAAGAAAAGAGGTCTCAGACTGGCCGCCCTGTATGTCAATCAAGTGGCAAATGCCATAGGAAGGATATATGATAGACTAATGTTAAAACAAATTTTTTTTGAATGCAATGCGATCTACCTGCACTACCTTTCCGATCTACCTGTCGATTGCGATTGACACATTGGGCACCCCTGCAAGAGTTCCCAAAGTGGTCGATTTGAACTTTCTAGGGGTCGATAGTTTCAATAAAAAAATTTAGGGGTCAACGACAGCAAAAATTTACTACTACTACTTACTACTGCTATTTGTTTGTTACATCAAGATATCTATGATTCCAATAGGTACCTAATTAGGAAGTAAAATAATTTTAAAAAAAAAACAAAACACTTTTTTGGTAAAAACACATTACATACCAAACTTGCGAACGAAAAGGTAAAATGTGTCATTAAAAGAGTCACATGTAAGAATGCACGAAAATACATGTAGCACAAACATGTCTGTGCATTGTCTTATCGAACGTATCAAAGCAAGTGCGGACATGAAAAATTGTTGCATATCCACACTTGCTCGCAGTGGGACGATATGATATTCGATATTAGCAGAATCTATCAGTCTTGTATGGTCATGCTTTCATAAAACACTATAAATTGGTTAGTTTGATGTGTGTGATAGTTTAAGGTCTCCGTGACCCCTTGAACCCTCAGACCAGACGTCAGACACCAGATAAAAGTCCAAATATTGAATTTATTATAATAAGAGCAAAATACCCGCGCTTCGCAGCGGAGAAGTAGTGTGTTAAAGAGGTTATGTAAACATATATATACATATATATACATATCTACATATATATATATATATATATATATATATATATATATATATATATATATATATATATATATATATATATATAATATACACACACACATACATACACACACACATACACATATATACATATACACATACATACATAGTGTGTTGTAACACGGGCTGTGATTGTTACATGGGAGGGAGACGACAAATCACAGCTTTCTGCTTTCTAATCAGGCCTGTGATTGGTGCTTTGACTGATGCCTAGATCCCACAGTATGTCCCCTTAGGAGAGGCGTTAGGCAAGTGTAATTGAATAGTGGTGCTGCAAGTTTAGCTGTACACCTGTTTTTAAGGCTTATTGACTGAAAGGGGCTTTCATGAAAAAACTTAGGGCTTTGCTATAGGATACACCCTCCACAAGTTAAGGAAGTAAAACTAAAGGTATATATTTCTGTTTTACTTAAACCTTTTAAGTTTGTATGCGGGCGGCATGGTGGCGCAGTGAAAGGTGCCAGGTAGGAGACCCGGGTTCGCTTCCCTGCGTGGAGTTTGAATGTTCTCCCCGTGTCTGTCTGGGTTTCCTCTGGGTACTCCGGTTTCCTCCCACAGGTGCATTGGCGATTCTAAATTGTCCATTGTGTGTGGGTGTGTGCGCCCTGCGGTGGGCTGGCACCTTGCCCGGGGTTTGTTTCCTGCCTTGTGTCCTGTGTTGGCAGGGATTGGCTCCTGTATTTAGGATATAGCGGGTTGGATAATGGATGGATGGACATTTGTATGCATAGCCCCATTTGCCCGTTTTCATTTTTTTTCTTTCTTCAGTAATATTTCAGCAAACCCGGAGCTTGTCAGTTCAAATCCTGGTACTGACACCACTGTGTGACCCTGAGGAAGTCACTTCACCTGCCTGTGCTGCAAAAAACAAAAGTAATGTAACAAATTGTACCTCAGATGTTGCAAGTTGCTGGAATAAAGGCATAAGTCAAATAGATAAATATGTATTATACACATAGGAACTATTCATTTATTTTCAGTTAAGTCATCTGCAGCAAACCTTTATAAATGAGGGTTTCTCCTTTTTAGATAGTGCAAACTGTTTCTTCTTCATTGAGGTTTTCTCTTGGAGAGCTTTTTTCATTTCATTGAAAATTAAAGCAGCAGCTGCCAAAATATGTAGCTTTCTTATTAATTTTTCAACATTGTGTAAAATAACTTTATAAAGTAACATAAAAGGTTTAAATACTGGTTATCATTTTACACTAAAATATTACTAAAGAGATACAAAAAAAGTAAAATGCATATGTTGTTTTTCTTTAAGGAGATTAAATATTACTGAAGAAAGAAAAAAAAAAAACTAAAACAGCCAAATGGGGCTATGCATACGAACTTAAAAGGTTTAAATAAACCAGAAATATATACCTTTATTTTTACTTTCTTAACTTGTGGAGGGTGTATCCTGTAGCAAAGCCCTAACTTTTTTCGTGAAAGCCTGTTTCAGTCAATAAGTCTTAAAAACAGGTGTAAAGATATTGACAATAAGCTACGCAAACCTACCAAGACATGGAATCTTTTAAATCAAGGCGTGAGTCGAAAAACACCATCCCATACTATTAGTTAACGGTTAACACATTTCTATATGTATTGTAAGCATACAATACAACTGATAATATGTTGTGCTTATTTATCTGGTGTACCGACATTTTTGCGCGTTTAACGGCTGAAATCCAACATGGTTTGTGCCCTTCAGAATGAAAACAGTTTGCATTTACCTTTTTAATAAAAGGCGAGCTTTTAAGCCTGAGAAATCACCCCGTAAATGCACACGTTTAATTGCACATGTGTTAATACTGGTTATCCTTTTACACTAAAATATTACTAAAGAGATACAAAAAAAGTAAATGCATATTGTGATGGACGACCGGCTATGGACTCCGGTCGCCACCCCCAGGCCGCTAGGAGGAGCCCTCCGGACAGCACGATGGTGCCCCGACTTCCAGCAGGGCCTCATGGACTCTGTAGTTTATACACAAAGCCCTGCTGGATACCTTGGGGGCCACCGGGAGTCGCATGTAGGGGGGCTAGTGGGCTCTTGCGTGCCCTATAACCCGGGAGTGTGTCACAGTCACGTGACTGGAGGAAGCGACGTGCTCCCGAGGTGAAGAAAAGGACTGTTTGCCCTGACCCGGAAGGAAAACGGACTTGTGGGTTTGGCCAGGAACCATTTCCGGGTCAGGGTGTATAAAAGGATTGTGGGAAGCCCAGAACACTGAGCTGAGCTGGGAGGTAGGGTGGCGACGTGTCTGGGCGAGGAGGATTGGTTTATTGAATAGTTTATTGTGTATATGAGTAGTGTGGTGGAGAGTGCTTGGTGCACTGTATAACAGTAAAATAAAATATTGTTGTACTTTTACCTCGTGTTCAGAGTGGTACCTGAGGGTTCAAGAGGTGGACAAAAGCCTTAACTGCTACACTGGCGTAGTCGGCAGGATACTCTGGCCGTCCGGTGGCAGAGGATCTGCATTTAATATAAAATTCGTTGTGGCAGAGAAGCCAGGGAAGGTCCCTCTAGTAACCGCGGAGGTGAAAACTCCACCCGCGACCAAGAGCGCTGCAGCTGTGAGCCATCCTCTACAGCAGACAATTATGGGGAAGAAAACTGGGAAGAAGGCTGGAATTGCCCAGAAGACTTCTGTCCCAGATCCGATGGAGACGCTGTGGACTTACCTGACGGGCAGTGAGGAAGATCGGGAGCAGCTTAAGGCCACGCAAACCCGAGCAGGGCGGCAGTCGAAACGTTGCCGGATGGCAACTCCCGAAGATTACTACAGGGAGTTGGAGCGAAATCGCCAACGTTCTGAGGTATGTGCTGGAACAATGCCCGAAACGCCGGGAGTATTTGTTTCTTGTTTTGCAGAGGCCTGTCTGCACGAAGCGGACAAAGAGCACGCCCGCCTCACACCTAGACAAGATGGCCGCGAAGGAAAGAAAGTAAGCCAGTCTAGGCGTCTGCGGAAAGGAAGCCCATTGGCTGATGATGTCCACGTGACCTCGCGCGACGGCGACCAGGAAGAAGGTCAGTTTGGAGCTGTCGGTGAGGTAAATAATTCCCCAACGCGTCTGCGCTCCCTGAAGGGGAAGGGGGCGGCGAGCGAAGCAGCGCCAACTCTAAATAAACGTAAAGAGGGGCGGGATGTGACTGAAGGATCTGCCGTTAAGGCAAAAAAGGCAGACCTCAGTCGGCTTGTTGCAGCCACCCGTCCCTCAGAAGACTCCAAGTCCCAGGAGCCCTTGCGAAGCCCAGCGGAGCACGTGCCAGGAGCAGACGTGCTCATTGGTTCCCGGTCGGCAGGTGACCAAAATAAGGAAATGTACTTACCTCCGGCCGAATTAACTAACTATATGACTGTACGGGATCTCGAAGAGGTACTCGACCCCGTAATGGGTTTCTTTCAGGGGATCGAGGACCTGAGGAGACGTTTGGAGGAGCTGGGAGCCACAGTCGAAGCGGCGCTGAGGAGATTGTATGAATATCTGCGGCGATTAGGCTGTGAAGCCCCGGCCTCGATTAATGCGGCGGTGCAGGTAGGTGCCCTCTGTACCATATATAATAAGGGGACACAGTGTGAACTGGCACCGCGTTTAAAAAGTAGCGGCTGCCAAAGCGCTGTGAACCCGACATTGGAGTGTGGCACAATGACGGAGTGGTTGGGCAACGATCCGATAGAACCGGGGCGGCGGTATCAGACGCCGCTCCAGGAAGACGCGGACCTTAAGGCCCCGACCCGCGTGAAGAGGGGGTTGTCGCTTGTTACTGAAGGGGCGGGGGAAGTACCGATCACCCCGGTGCAGCTGAATAGTGCTGTTACCCGGAGCGATACGGTACTAATGACGCCGCCTCCGAGTTTGCATAGGACAACGGCCGTGCAAACAGCACAGAGGCTCTCTCTTTTCCATAGAGAGCCTCACGGTGTGCACAAGCCCCAGAGAAAGCAGGAGATCCCCGAATTAAAACGAGGGTCTCCTGACAAATTAAAGAAAAGGGCGGAGAGCAGCAAAGCGGCCGTTAAACCCTCCTTGGCGGAGGACAGGGTGGAGCTGACGGAATTCCCGAGGTGTTTCCGGTCTCGGGAAGAGAGGCCAACAGGAGGACGTCGGCGGTGCTACAACTGCCGGCAACCGGGCCACGTGTGGCGTAGTTGTCCCCGGAGGACAGGGGAGCGGTGGGATAGCAGATACACCGTTCCCCCAAGGTTCGCTGGGGGATCTAGACAGCGGAACCACGGCCCGGATCTCGCGTCCTCCTGGAGGAGGACGTCCCTCGCGGGAATCAACACTCCGCCCCACTGGTAGTCGCTAAGGGGGAGGGACTGTGATGGACGACCGGCTATGGACTCAGATCAGATAAAATCAGATAAAAATCCTTTTCTTTATCCCGGAAGCACGTCATTTCCTTTGTCGCCTTGCTTACGACATACTTCCGGGTTATAGGGCACACACAACTCTCTGGGGCTCCCTGCAGCGTCATCTGTTGGCCCCTGTGGTATCCAGCAGGGCTGTAAAGGAAAACTCCATCGTCCATGATTCCCTGCTGGTATTCGGGGCACTTCCATGCCGCAGGGACAGCTCCATCTGGCGGCCTGGGGGTATTGGCCGGGGTAACAGGCCAGATATTCCTCAAAGTTCCCTCCCCTTAGCGAAGACCACTGGGGCGGAGTGGCCAGCCCCGCGAGGGACGTCTTCCTCCAGGAGGACTCATCAGTCGGGCCTTGGCTGTGCTGTCTAGACCCCCCAGAGAACCTAAGGGGAACGGTGTATCGGCTGTCCCTCCGATCCCCCGTCCTCCGAGGACAACTTCGCCATACGTGGCCCAGTTGACGACAGTCGTAGCAAAGTCGTCGCCCTCCTGGTTGTCTTCCTCCGCGAGACTGGAAACACTTCGGAAACTCCGTCAACTCCGCCCTTTTCTCTGCCAAGGGAGGTGTTAAGGCCACCTCAGTACACTCCGCCCTTCTCTCTACTTTGTCAGGAGACCCGCATTATATTTTGGGGATCTCCTGCTTAATCTGAGGTTTGTTCACAGTTTGGGTCTCTCTATTAACAAAAGAGAGCCCTTTCACTGTCTGAACACCCTTTGATTTTAAATTAACCCGAGGCGGCGTCTTCAGCCCCGCACCGTTCCAAGAGCCAGCACTTTTCAGCTGCCCCAGTTCGACCGGCGCTTCCACAGCCCCTTCTGTCATCGTCCCACAATCTTTTGTAGGGCGCGCAGTGACTTGGCACCCGCTACTTATCAAATGCGGGCCCATTTCACACTGCGTCCCTATTTCATTATATACGGTACTGGCATTTCCTACCTGTACCGCCAAATCATATAACACGGGACTCTCACAACCTAATCGCCGCAGGTATTCCTCCACCTTTCTAAAAGGAGGAGCAGTACTCTGAAAAAGAAAATCAGAGGAAAGTTTATTTATTCGAGTTTGAACAAAAATCTTCTGTTTCAAGTAAGTACATACTTTGGTTTTTTTTTGTCACAGGGGCTGTCGAAATTGTTTGTTAATAAAAGTTTTTATTTCTTCAGATAATAATATGACTGAACCAAAAAAGAAATGCAGACATTACAGCTTGGACTATTTGAGGCTAGGATTTGTCCCGTCATTATCAAACAAACATTTACCAATGTGTCTCATATGTGAAAAAGTCTTTAGCAATGGTGCTATGAAACCATCAAAACTAGCAGATCACTTGAACAGAATTCACCCTGACAAAAATGAAAAAGATTCGTCATACTTTCAATCACTTAAGGATAAAATTCTGAAGAGAACTACGATAGATAATTTGATTGTTTCATCATCAAAGCAAAGTGATGATGGATTAAAGGCATCATACAACATATCCCTACTCGTCACAAAGTCTGGCAAGCCACACACCATAGGGGAGAAACTGATTCTACCAGCCGTCGCAGAGGTACAGTGGAACCTTGGTTCACGAACGTCTCGGAACACGTACAAATCGGTTTACAATCAAAAAGTTTGCCAAACTTTTGCATCTGTTCACAACCACACACTCGGTATACGAACAAGCCAGTTTCCCTTTCGGTTTGTATGTGTTCAGTCTCTCCCTGTGCATTTCCTGTGCAGTGAGCAAGAGAGAGAGAGCAAGAGAACGCCACACACACACACACACACACATGAGAGAGAGAGAGAGACACACACACACACGAGAGAGAGAGAGAGAGACACACACACACACAAGAGAGAGAGAGAGAGAGAGAGACGGACACAGGCGCGAGAGAAAGACACACACACAGGCACGCGAGAGAGAGAGAGAGAGAGACACACACACACACGAGAGAGAGACACACAGGCAGCGCGAGAGAGAGGGCTGGATGCATAAGGTAGGAAGGCAGTTAAAGAATGCACTGGGCTTGTTGTTGCTTGCACTTCTGTTTACAGCGATCGGTTCATAGCGTGCATTGTGGCAATGTTACTTTTCTTGGTGGTTTATTAAATTACGGATTTTTTCAAATGTTCATTTTTTTCCCTGTGCTTAAAACTCATTAAAAAAAGTGTTTTTAGCCAGCGGTTGGTAGCACTTTAGCGCAAACTATTGCAGTGTTATTTTTCTCTGTTGTTCAAGATTTTCTCAGTGTTATTCAATGTTTTTACATTTAGTTTACTATTACGCTGTGCATTTTATGGTTTAATTAACTATATTTGTGCTTAAAAACTTAAAAAAATATATATATTTACATACAGTTCGTATGGTCTGGAACGTTGTTTTTACATACAATCCTATGGTGGAAATTGCTTCGGTTCACGACCAAATCGGGTTACAACCAGAGTTTTGGAACGAATTATGGTTGTGAACCGAGGTTCCACTATATTGAACACTGTACTCCACAAACCTGCACAAGATGTTATAAAAAGGATTCCTTTGAGCAATAACACAGTTCAAAGACATATCGATGAAATGAGTCACAACGTGGAAAACTGTTTGTGTAATCATTTGCAAAAAAAGTTTTTTCCCTCCAATTGGACAAGTCAACATTACCCGGTAATGAAGCTTTGTTGCTGGCGTACATTCGCTTTATTCAAGATCAGGAAGTACATGAAGATCTGCTTTTTGCTAGAACTTTAGAAACTGAAACCAGAGGCAAATCGATTTTTAATTTAATGGAGCTAATTTTCAGGGAAAAAGTGATTCCATTGACAAATATAATATCTGTTGCAACAGATGGAGCACCAGCTATGGCTGGTCATTATCGTGGTTTCATAAGTTACCTGAAGTGCTTGCAGTTCACTGCGTAATCCATAGGCAACATTTAGTAGCCAAGAACCTTAGCGACAAATTGCATCAATCGCTTCAGTTTGTTTTAACAGCTGTGAACAAAATTCGAAGTAACGCTTTGAACACTAGACTGTTCGCACGATTATGCAAGGAAAGTGATGAAGAATTCTATCAATTGGTTCTCCATACCGAAATCTGCTGGCTTTCAAAAGGTTTATGTTTGGCAAGATTTTTTGCACTTTTTCAATCTGTTTTAGAGTTTTTGGAAGACAAGGATTCCAGTTTGAAAGAAAATTTACTTAAGAGTAAAACAGATATTGCTTATTTAACCGACTTATTTGGCAAATTTAATGATGTTAATTTACAACTGCAAGGAGACAATTTGAATCTCATCAAAGCAATATCGGTCATATCGGCTTTTGTTGCCAGATTAATGTTTTTTAAGCAAAACATTGCAAGATCTGAGCTTTTCCAATTCCCCAACTTATTTAAGATAGGCACAATCCAAGAAGAAAACATCTTGCTGTACGTCAACCACTTGGAGGCTCGTCACTTAGATTTCAAAACTAGGTTCGAAGATATTCTATCATTGGAAATACCAGACTGGATAATAAACCCATACACTACTAGTGCAGAAACAAATATAATTTTGCAAGATGAGCTGATAACCATCAGCATGAATGAGGATCTCAAGGTACAATTCAAACAGGGTTATCAAAAGTTTTGGCTGCAACAAGATATTCCACTTCTGTACCTGGCTCTATGGACTGTTGTACAAAAGTATTTGCTGGCATTTCCATCGTCGTATTTGGTAGAGAGAGGCTTCAGTGTAGTTTTAAACCTGCTTCAGAACAGACATCGACTGCATATCACTGAACGTGGAGTTTTGAGAATGCAACTCACTAATTTAAAACTGGACATAGATAAATTGTTGACAGATCATCAGGTGCACCCATCTCATTAAATTCGGTTTTCCAAGCTAATTTATTTGATATTCTTATTTTTATAATTCTGATTAAAATCTTTTGTTGTTGTAATTTTGTTGATGTTTAATTCTGTCTGAAAATGTTGATTTCACTTCATTTTGTTATTTGAATATGTTGATTTTTTCACTTCATTTTTATGTTTAATAAAGTGATTTCAATATTTGTACTTATTTTGAATTTACATATTTATTTCATAAATGTCAAAAATGTAAAAAAACTCTGCTTGTATTTTTTTGCTTTAATTTTTGTTAGTGCAGGTTTCGATATTAAATGTTGCACAAGATAATGCCATATTCCGTAGTCCTTTTTATCTTTTTCAATCATTAATTACAAGTGATTAAAATGAAAAGTTTGATATCTAGTGAAATATTTAATATTGAGTACAGTAATCCCTCCTCCATCGCGGGGGTTGCGTTCCAGAGCCACCCGCGAAATAAGAAAATCCGCGAAGTAGAAACCATATGTTTATATGGTTATTTTTATATTGTCATGCTTGGGACACAGATTTGCGCAGAAACACAGGAGGTTGTAGAGAGACAGGAACGTTATTCAAACACTGCAAACAAACATTTGTCTCTTTTTCAAAAGTTTAAACTGTGCTCCATGACAAGACAGAGATGACAGTTCCGTCTCACAATTAAAAGAATGCAAACATATCTTCCTCTTCAAAGGAGTGAAGCAAACAAATCAATAGGGCTGTTTGGCTTTTTAGTATGCGAAGCACCGCGGCACAAAGCTGTTGAAGGCGGCAGCTCACACCCCCTCCGTCAGGAGCAGGGAGAGAGAGAGAGAGAGAGAGACACAGTTTGTTTTTCAGTCAAAAATCAATACGTGCCCTTCGAGCTTTTAAGTATGCGAAACACTGTGCAGCATGTCGTTTCAGGAAGCAGCTGCACAAAAGATTGCAACGTGAAGATAATCTTTCAGCATTTGTAGACGAGCGTCTGTATCGTCTAGGTGTGCGAACAGCCCCCCTGCTCAATCCCCATACGTCAGGATCACAGATAGTCAGCGCAAGAGAGAGAGAAAAGTAAGCAATCTAGCTTCTCAGCCATCTGCCAATAGCGTCCCTTGTATGAAATCAACTGGGCAAACCAACTGAGGAAGCATGTACCAGAAATTAAAAGACCCATTGTCCGCAGAAATCCGCGAACCAGCAAAACATCCGCGATATATATTTAAATATGCTTACATATAAAATCCGCGATGGAGTGAAGCCGCGAAAGGCAAAGTGCGATATAGCGAGGGATCACTGTACTATACAAATTTATTCATTTGAGTAAGTAAAGTAAATGACTAGGGGGTCGACGGTTTTAAATGTTTTTGGTAAAGGGGTCTGTGGCTGAAAAAAGTTTGGGAACTCTTGCTCTGAAGTGAAGAAACAAAGAGAGGAAATGTGCCACAGTTTAGGCAAGACTGCTTTCCAAATACCTCAGATAAGCGGAATGATTATTGTCCTTAAATTTTAAAAAAGAGAAATGGTCAGTTTTGCTGTTGAAGATCTCCGTTATTTCACAGGATTATACAATGTAAAAAGTAAAATGAGGTACGCTTGAAGTCAGAAGTTTACGTACACTTAGGATGAATTCTTTAAAACTCACTTTATAACACCTCCACAGATTTTATACTAACAAGCTATAAATTTTGCATATCATTTAAGACATTTTTTTTTTGTTTTTTTTTTTCAAAAATGTTGACAGATTATTTCACTGTTTATTGACTATATCACAGTTCCAGTGGGTCAGAGGTTTACATACGTTTTGTTAACTGTGCCTTTAAGCAGCATGGAAAATTACAGAAAATGATAGCAAGCCTAAAATTTAGGCAATTAGCTTCTGATAGCCAATTACCCTAACTCTAGTCAACATGTGAATGTAGGTTAAGGCCTACCATCAAACTTACTGCCTCTTTGTTTGACATAATGGGATAATCAAAAGAAATCGGCCACAACCTCAGAAAACAATTTGTGGACCTCCACAAATCTGGTTCATCCTTGGGAACAATTTCCAAATGTCTGAAGGTTCCACACTCATCTGTGCAAAAATAATACTCAAATATAAACACCATGGCACCACACAGCCGTCATATCGCTCGGGATGGAGACGCATTCCGTTTCCTAGAGAAGAACGTACATTGGCACGAAAAGAATGCAAATCATTTCCAGAACAACAGCAACTTGTGAAGATGTTACAGGAAACAGACAAGTATCTACATCCACAGAAAAACAAGTCCTATATCTAAATAACCTGAAAAGCTGCTTAGCAAGGAAGAAGCCACTGCTCCAAAGAGAGAGGAGAGGTTGGAAGCCTGCACTGATACAGAGCGTTGCCACACCCACCTGTTCCAGAGCCGCCATAAAAAAGCTGGTTTGCAGTTTACAATGGCAAATGGGGATCTTACTTTCTGGAGAAATGTCCTCTGGTCTTATGACACCAAGATCGAACTGTTTGGCCATAATGACTATTGTTACATTTGGAGGAAAAAGTGTGAGGTTTGTAAACCAAAAAAACACCATCCCAACTGTCAAGCATGGGGATGGGAGCATCATGTTGTGGGGGTACTTTACTGCAGGAGGGACTAGTGTACTTCACAAAATAGATGACCTCATGAGGAAGGAAAATTATGTAGATAAACTGCAGCAACATCTCAAGAGCTCAGCAAGGAACTTGAAGCTGAGTCACAAATGAGTTTTCCAAATGAACTATGACCTCAAACATACCTCCAAAGTTGTGGCAAACTGACTTAAGGACAATAAGCCCAAGGTATTAGAGTAGTCATCACAAAGCCCTGACCTCAATTAGATTGAAAATTTGTGCGCAGAAATGAAAAAGCATGTGTGAGCAAGGAGGCCAAGTCAAGTCAAGTTGGGGAACATGCACTGGTACAGTGCATAGCCGCACCCACTACATGACGAAATAACTCGGGATCCCGGTCTGCAACCCCCCAGGCAGACACAATCCCAATTATAACAGTTCTGTCTGGAGGAATGGGCCAAAGTTCAAGCAACTTATTGTAAGAAGCTTGTGGAAGGCTACCTGAAACATTTGATTCAAGTTAAAGAATTTACAGGCAATGCTAGCAAATATAAACAATGTGTATATAAAATTGTTACCCACTGGAATTGTGATTCGGTCAATAAAAAGTGAAAACTCGAAAGTCTAGGAACATTGTCAGCAAAAATTACTTTTGCCCGGTCAAAGTAAATTTCTTAAATGATTTGCCAAATTTATAGTTTGTTAGTATAAAATCCCTTACATGCCCTAAGTGTATGTAAACTTCTGACTTCAACTGAATTGTGGTACCTGCTGATATTGAGGTTTAAAATGTACTAGCTGCGTGTGGTCTTCAGGACAAAAAACAACCCGAAGACCTCCTAGGTGTTTTACTATGTTAGTGAACTTAGAGAGGCATTAGCTAAATGGGCCGGGATAGGTCGTATCTTGTCCAAGACAGACATGTAGTTGAGTGTAGCTGTAGTAGAAATTGAGAGGTACAGGCTGGAATCTGTCTCAGGAAAACATATGGTAGCTCGTTGTGTGAGCATACAATGTGCATGTACCACAAAGCTGTGTTGGTCTGCTTGGGTTGAATGAGAAGTGAGGTGCATGCAAGCACCGAAAAAAATTTAGAAGTGAATGCATGCGCCATCTTACCAAGGGCAAGTCACAGTTGTATAAGCTTCTACATCTTCCATAGAATTCACACCAACTCCCGTGGCTGTTGAGTGTGAGCAAAGCGGATTGTTCCATACACACACACACACACGCGTGTCTTTTTTGGTGAGAACTGAGGTGCATGCAAGTGCCATCTAATGCCTGTGGTTCAGCGTGAGCAAAGGAGACTGCTCCATACAAATACGTACATACACACAGGTCTTTTGTTTATATATGTCTAATCAAAAGAGAGCTCGGTCAGGCTGCAGAGGGGTTGCTATTCCCACATGTTCATATACTGTAGCCTTGTTAATATTCCAATAATTTTCACCATTTTGTTAAAATATTTGTTTTTACATTTTGGCATAAATTTACATCTGTTTCTGCTGCAATGAAACCTTTATATGCCTTAGTGATACTGCTGGAAAATAAGAGTGCTTCCTTTTACTGATTATGAAAAACAAAACCAGCCAAGAAATCCATAAACCCGATTTGCATAATGTTAGTGGAGATTTGCATTGTTATGTAGATCAGTTGCAAATAACAGCAAAGCTATGTTGTCACACATTCTCTCAAATACCAAATAAGAACAGATTTTTGTAATGAACATGTATTGTTATGTTTAGGTATCTTCCAGCTACCATGCATTATATGTAAGAAGAAAACAATAAAAAGAAGTCTGTTTTCCGAGAAAGGCAAACCATCATAGACATATTGTATTTAGATCAAATTGCGGGCCGGCTTTTTTTTTTTTTTTTTTTTTTTTTCTTTCTTTCCTGCAGATAGGTTTCAGGAGAAAACAGCATATGTCTTACATTAGGCACTAATACTCTTGTATCACTTGGCAGGAGAAAGCCTGACATAATGTAATTGTCAGGTTTATGGCCCAGTGAGCTGCCAAAGAGCTGATTTAGCAGATTGTTTGATTAATGCTTAGAGCAAATATTGTAGTCACAGAGATGCTTCATCAATAGCCATTATATTGGTATATGTTATACTGTGGACAGAAGAGTTTCCATTACAGGATCAGAAAATATTGTGTGTTAATGAAACAAAAAATGATGGTATTGACCCCAAAAACATATTTCTTTTTATATATCAAAGCTTGCAAAATAGCGGTTCCAGTAAAGTGTACTGTACATTTTTTTTATCAGTATATAGAGAAAAAACACTAGCAAGTTGCTAGTCCAATGGCTGGCTCCTGTCTTGGGCCCTGTGCTACTGTATTCCTTTATGGATTGATAAATGCGTGTTTCCAGAGACTCACATGACAAATTTCCAGTATTTTTATTGTTGGTGTAGTGGTGATGTTGGGTCAAGGCTCCAGATTGTAAGCCAGTTACTACAGGTGTAGAGTTTTCCCAGTGCTGCCTTAATTGAGTTCAGTTAAAATGTAATGGAATAAACAGGTACAGTGGATGGTGTAAAAGATGGTCCGTGGCATCAGGTAAATTTTAAATAAATAATCGAACCCCAAGAAAGTGCAGGTGCCAACTGGGTGTGGCATGCATAAGTGTGTTTTGCTTCGTGGTTAATTGAGGAGCTGGCTGACCACACTGCATACACGTGCAGAGGCTACTGGATCAGTCTGGTGCCTCAGTGATGCCGTGGAGGACACAGCTCATCACACCATGCCCAATTAGGCAGCAGAGTATATAAGGAGCCTGTACTGGCAGGGTGGGGGAGGAAACAGATTGGCAGAAAGAGAAAGAAGAAGTCAGAGGTTATAAGAAAGGATGGAAGAGAAAGGCAGGAGCGAGAGAGAGCTGGTGCGTGAGTGAGAAAGGGAGAAAAGCGAGAGTCCCTTGAGGGGAGTGTGTGGCTGACACTCAGGGGCTAGAGAAAGCTACTCCATCTGAGCAATCATGGAGCAGAGTAACCCGTTGGCAGGACTTGCCACATGAGTTGGGGGGCTCAGATGAGGAGTCCTATCGGGTCCACGGATGGCTGCAGGGACTCAAGCTTTGGTTAGGTGAGGTTTGAATGTGGAGCCCTGCTGGGAGCTGTGGGACAGCAGGGACTTGGACCTGTAGAAGCTGGATGGCTTTAACAGTCAGTTGAACATCTCCTCCTTCTGTAAGGTCCAGACAGGATTAGGGGAGGAGACGCCAAGATAAAAGGGTGGCACAGGGGACTCCGTTTTAAAGGACAGGTTACTGCCCAGGGTTTTTAACCACGATTTTAAAGAATTGTTTATTGAATATTTTAACCTCGATGATCCTGGACTTTTAATGGATTATTTATTTTTTTATTGAAAATTGTACTGCAATTTAATTTGGACACTCTTTTGTTTTTGGAGATTTAATAAAAGCACTGTTCACTTTTTCACACCTACCCCTTGCTATGTATGTGCCCTCATTTGCCCAGCTCATCTTGGTTACAGTATAAAGGGTGGTGGGTTCAAGAGGCTCCCAAACAAAAGTGGGAGCATGGAGCCAACCTGCATCGTCACTGATGGATAAAGTATTTTTGTTAGTTATATAATGGGGTGGCCAAGTTCTTCAATGAGAAGAGCCAGATAGGATCCATTTCATACAGATCTGAATGTTCAAGAGCCACAGAAATTGTTTTTTTTTAAATATTATTTAAAGTGTTACAAAACACCTCATAAATTGTATAGAATTTTAATGATACAAAATTCAAGTTCCTTCTCACCAATGTAAAACACTTAATCTTTGCTTGTTGAAGGCTGTGGTTGAGTTCATTTTTCTACTTAAGTTTAAAATCTGGCTGAAAAGATGTTGAGGCTGTCGTGAGAAACTCAGTAAAGTGACTATTAGTGAGGACAGCACAAAGTTTTGACTTGACAGATTGCATAATAGAGAATAGATATTCAAAGCTATAAGTTACCGAAAACAGAAAGAAGTTGGAAGCCAGATTTATGTAGATTAGGATACTTTGCTTCTGGGATTTGTTTCCTAAAGTCAATTAGAATGAGCTTTTATGTGCCAATTTCAAAGCCAAAACTTCTTGCAGCTCAATAAGCTATGTTTCTATTGAAGTACCATCTAAGGCAAAAGGTGCAGCAACAGGACTTCTATCACTGATGGCATCAATCACAAACAGATTCAGAAGTAATTCAAAGCATGGTTTTAGTTGTTTTAGTTCCTTAAACCTGTTCTCAAAATCATGATAAAGAGTTTTTAAGTTTTCTTTGTACTGTTGCAATTTACTGTCTGGAATTATATTTCTCATAAAAGCAGCTAATTTTGATATAAGGTTGGGAAAGTAGTCAATTTTATTTTGTAGCCAGATCTCTTTGAAAAAGCTTTACAGTAATCCCTTCTCGATCGCGGGGGTTGCGTTCCAGAACCCCCCGCGAAAGGTGAAAATCCGCGAAGTAAAAACCGTATGTTCATATGGTTATTTTTATATATTTTAAGCCCTTATATACTCACCCACATTCTTATAAACATTTCCTGCACAATTATACAGCATAAACCCTTTGTATTCTCTTAGATATTAGGTAAGATTAATTGAAATTATGTATGTAAACACACTTTATATACAGTAAAACCTAAATATTATTTTAAAGATATCGAGCGTCTCCGATATCCCATATGTTACAGCCATTACGACAGGCAGGCCACCAGCAATAAATACGTACAATGCAAGAAAAATTGTATACTGTACAGTAAAATGTGTGTGCAGTGATACTAAACTATGTACATGTAATAAGTACTGTAAGTAGAAAATTAATTATGTTACTCACCCACAATGACACGGCGACTTGTCCGATAACAATGAGTTTAATTTTACTGAATAAAGGAGAGTGTTACAGCTCTTCTAAAGGAGCCTCTTCAGGCGACTGTGTAGCACCGCAGTTGTTCTTCTTCTGGCAGTCTTCAATCCAGATCCCTAAAGCAGATTCCATCCGGACTATCGCCTTATTACATCCACTTACAACTCGTTTTGCGCCCTGGTTTAAGGACACTTTGGCCATAGATCTTATATTCTTTTCCTCCTTTTTAAATAAAAAAGAATCGTGGACTCATTGATTCCGTAATGGCGTCCTGCAGCGGTGTAGCTGTTCCCTTCCTTCAACATATCCAAAACTTTTACCTTTTCGGAAATCGTTGGCGCTTGGGCACGGCCCCTGAAGCAGTAGCAGGAGCACGTTGATGCTGAATGAGCGAGACGAGACTTCCTGGTTAACGCAGCGGAATTGAATTCTGTGCTCCGTCGCTGAGCCAATCAGCACACAGGAACTTAACTGCGTGCTCTGATTGGGTAGCTTCTCAGCCATCCGCCAATAGTGTCCCTTGTATGAAATCAACTGGGAAAACCAACTGAGGAAGCATGTATCAGAAGTAAAAAGACCCATTGTCCTCAGAATCCCACGAAGCAGCGAAAAATCCGCGATATATATTTAAATATGCTTACATATAAAATCCGCGATAGAGTGAAGCCACGAAAGTTGAAGCGCGATATAGTGAGGGATTACTGTATTTGATTTGGAAAATTCCAAACTAATTGGGAAAGTTCTATAATAACTTTGTTCTTTCATTGAAGCGCCAGATTTAAATATAAGGGGTGTTGCATTACAAGTGTAAAGGACATCAGATCTTGTACCCATTCACGATCTTCTAGTTGTGGGTAAGCAATAATTGGTTCAAAAAGGGCAACAAACTTATTCGAAAGATTGGTGGTTGATATCCATCTTACAATATAGTAGAATGAAAGGTCATTTGCCTATTCTTTAAGCTCCAGTTCATCAATAAAACTGCTAAATTCAGTGTGTTTTGGCATTTGCCAGAACAAAATTCACAATTTCTAAAACACAGTTTATGACATTTTTGAACTTGAAATGTTTGCTTACTAAATGCTCAAGAGGGATAATATATTGAACAAAGATACATTCAGGATTATTGGGATCTTATTTGCCCAACTTGGCCAGACTTTTGACCTACCATGGCTGATGCTCCATCTGCTGCAGTGCTGACAAACTTATGCAGTGGCAGTTTAGCATCTGACAAAGCTTTGTCAAGTGCCTTTTATATGTCAGTACCTTTTGTAGTTACCTTTGAGACTATCAGATTCAAGAATTCTTCTTTTGCATTTCCATCATTTGTAGCATAGCAAACAAATAAAGCTAGCAGAGGGATATTTTGAATGTCTGTAGATTCATCCAGTTGTAAGCTGAAACTCACGCAGTTTCTCAAATCACTCTGTAGTGAACATGCAATTGCAGAACTTATTTCAGAAATATGTCTTTCAGTAGTGTGGCGGGAGATGTGAATTTGTTCTGTTGCTTAAGTTTTGAGTTCTCTGGAGTAAGAATTTCAATCACCTCACTAATACAGTATTCTTTTATATAAATTCCCCATCATTGTTAGGAAATTTACTTCGAGCAATGTTTCAAGCTATAACAAAACTAGCTTCAGTAGCTACATCACTTTGTTTACAGAGAGAAAAAAGGCTGTTTTGTTGAGTTACTAAATTAGATCTCAATGATTTTATCTTATTTCTTCACAGTACTGATTTATGAAGAAAATCACATGCAAATTTTTTATAAGATTCATGTTGACACTTTATTGCTTTTCAAGTGGCTTATGGCAAATAGACACAAGAGACACAACACCTTATTATCCTTAACAGTGACAACACATTTCTCCTCCCATTCTTGGTTAAAAAGTTTTATGTTTCCCAGTCATTTTAAAGAATGGTTTTATAAATTTAACTAAAATCCGTCTTGACCATAAATCACAAAAGTATTTACTTCAGCACAAATTGCACAAGGTATGCTCAGTTACTGTGGCAAGCGAGCACTGAACTGAACAAGCAAAGCAGTGTCTTGCATCCATTATCAAACAGGCGAGTCCATTTTAGAAACATGGAGGGTACACATACACTTGATGTGCCGCTGCACTCGATGACGGGAATGATTCGATTATTTGAAATTTATTTTATTCTTTGAAAAACGTATTTATTCATGTAGGAAAAGTAACAAACTATATTGCGTGTATAATTATTTATTATAGATAGTATATTATTATAAATTATTTTATCAAGGTTATTCCTATTAAATTTTAGGTAGAATTACAATGAAGCCCAAAAATTAATATTGTTTTAAGATCTGTACCTCTAAGAGCCACGTGTTGCTTGAGAGCCACCATTTGGCCACTGTTGTTATATAAGGTATACCCGAGGTCTGTGTCTTTTATATTTTAATTCCTTTTTCTCATTCTGGTGGTCAGTGATGTGTAGGTTTTTGTTGCACGTATGATTTTAGTATGAGAATTGCAGCTTGGGTTTAATTATCTTGACATAAAATAAAACCTGAGAGCTCAATGGCAGTATGCAGTGTTACAGTCGATCAAGTTTAATTGGTTAAGAAAGTGTTTCTACTGATACAACTGTATAGTGTCATGCAACAAATCATCAAATCCCAGTAGAAAATAATGAGAACAAAGAGCCCTGTGTAGTTAACCTAACAATCAGAACACAGAAGATGATTACTAGCAACACTGATCTTTAGAATAGACCAATCAATCAGTAATGTAAAGTCAGATTGACCAATGACATATGAACTATTTATACTGAATGGCAGTGAACAAAATGCATAATAAACCTACTGGATGTCATTTCCACATTATAGTTAGCCTCCAAAGCTCATTTAACTGTCTATTTCTATATCTGGTTATGATGGCTTAACTCTAGATATGGTAACTATACCATGAGAATCAAACTGTCCATCTAATTTTATCTTTTCTGAGCCGTCTTAAACCAATTTAATTTTATAGAGAGCTATAGCTTATTCTGGCAGCATTTGATGTTAAATGGGCAGCAACCCAGGATAGAACACAAGTATATCATACATTACACTTGTTCTCACTCGGCCAGTTTAGAGACAACACTCAACTTAAAACTCATTTTCAGAATGTCTGAGAAAAGTAGTGTTTCTGGAAAAGTGGGGTAAAACCAGACCGATTAATCAGATTCTGTAATTTTATAATTTATTACATAACGATGTTATATAAACATAGCAAAAAGGGTTGAAAGGCCTTCAAAAGACTCACAGACAGGTTTCACTCCAGGCAGGCCCAAATTGGGGAACAGACTTTAACAGTTTAAAATATTTAAAAGTCCTAAAATATATAAAAATGCCCTTCAAGGCAGAATAACCATTTACCTGAGTCTTGAGAGATGAGTCTAAACAAAGAATTTCAATAAACACAGGAGTTTATCTGAATTTAACAAAAAAGAGCAAAGATCACAAAAATGAGGGTTTTGCCTAAAAAGGCAACACAAAGTTAACAAGTTCAAAACTATAAGCCAGAAATCTGTTATAATATTTGAGTCTCAAAAATATGCAAGTCTTGAACCGGTCCAGAAATGCGCACTAGAGGGGGAAGTACTATCAACAACCTGGCTAGATACAAAAAGGGCCATATAGAATCGTTATAAAAATAAAAGATTTATTTTCAAAGGCTGTGTTAAACAGTGAAGCTCTGTATAACATAAAGGAGTTGCTATCAAAGGCCCAATATGAAATTCCAAGAATATTTGAACAGCAAAAGGCAAAAAAATGGAAATTTACACAAGTATTAATCACAGAAGACACAAGGACTCACCACTTCCAGACCTTACTTGCAGTGAACTGCAAAGAGCTGTTGGAGACCCTCCAAATACTGTATATAGGATGGAGGACAGTTCCTGGCAGCGACTGGCAGGTTGCTTCACTTCCTGGATGACCACCTACAAAATTCATGAAACATAACACAGGCAACTTACATGCATGAAAAAAATCAAACACAAAGAACAATGCACATAGTCAACAAAAGTAACAGTAACACAAATAAAAGAATCAAAAATGAACAGAACTGACCTAAAACATGAATTTGAACCCTACTCCTGGCTGAAATATTACAAACGGAAACACAGTACTTAGATACCAAGATAATACAGAAAATGCACTCTTCAGCAATCCATGAACCAAGGACCTACTTCCAAGCCTGAAGTATAAAGGCTGAGGGTGCTTCCTCAGTAGTTATGTCAGAGTGGCCCTGTCTATTGGGGTTCACCCACACAATATAAGGAATGAATGAAAGAACATAATGTAATCCATCCATCCATTATCCAACCCGCTATATCCTAACTACAGGGTCACGGGGATCTGCTGGAGCCAATCCCAGCCAACACAGAGCGCAAGGCAGGAAACAAACCCCGGGCAGGGCGCCAGCCCACCGCAGACATAATGCAATACCTACAATTTAAATAATTAAACAAAACATTATGTAATATAGCATCCTTCTTTAATAAATACAACTCACAAATAATGGAAACTTCTAAAACAACAAAAAAATAAAACAAACAAGAAATAAAACTTAAGCCAGAGCAATAACCCTGGTTGAATAATAACACCTGAAGTGTTATAGACACTTTTAATGAAGAGTGTGTCCTAAGACAAATTTTGAGTAAAGGAGCTAGAGGTAAGCAAACATCAAAGGAGCGAAAAGAAATCTTCTAACCATTGAGAACTATACAACAAATGAAAGAAATTAATTTGTCTTTTATTTGGTCGTAGAAAGTCCCAACCCAAGGTCAAGATCCTTAGCCATTGTTCTAACCAGGTGTTAAAATAAATCAGTAATGAATTTAGTGTTTAGATGCCTGTAGTTGAATGCAGCCATCTTAAATAGACAGGGAGTCATGACCCAACACATCATGTGATGTCCATGTAACTTGACTTCAAGCAGCTTAGCCAACAGTAAAAATTATGGCCTTTAAGGAGCTACACAAAATAATACTGACCATTCCACAGTCAATAAAGAAAACAATATTGCCAGATTATGATAAAAATTTACAAATAATCAAAAAAACACACCCACATATTTCAAAATGAAAGAGTTCAGAAAACGCAAAAGTCAGATTCATTACACTTCTATTATTTATATAAGTAGACTTTAGGCAAGTGCAGTGTATGTTGTCTGCTACTGCTTAATGCTTCTCCTCAGACAGTTTACACCATGCAATGGAAATAAAAACAATGTCAGTCATAGCTGACAAATTTCAGTTAAATTATTAGTAATATAGTTCCAGAACAGTGGCTACAACTGTGGCAATGAAAAATTAATTACCATACTGGCACCTTTGTAGTTGTTTAGCTTCTTCTTTGCACCCAATGCTTCTATAATGGACAGCACCATGAGAACCTAGAATTGAGTGAATTAATTGCTTGTTGTTTTGAATTCTCAGCATAATATAACCTCAATACTTTCCAAAAAAATGGCCGCAATGGAACAAATACAGTTTAGTCCTGTGTGAGATATAAAGTAAATGAGAGAAGTCTGGCTCCATTAGGCAAAAAACACATGGGATGCAGCTTTTCAGTCTAGACTAAGATTGGACTAAACCCACCAGTCAGCAGTGAAGAAGTCTGTTAGCCTCTTTACATTTTTCGTAAATAGCTACCTATTACTGAGTGTCAGTTTTTGCAATTACAGTAACTTTCATTTCCAGCTCAGTATCAAGTCCAAGGCAGGAAATGGCCCTGTATAGAATTCCAGTCCATATAAAAACTCACAGTTACTCATATTGTGCAAGTATATTGTCACTAATCAAACTAAAATGCATGTATTTAGGTAAATCTTAACCCTGTTTTCCTGCATCTGTGAGGCAGAAGTGCTTGTCACTGTACTATGCCAAACTTTGATTATTCTTATTAGCATTGTGATCAGTCACAACATTAAAATCACCTGCCTAATATTGTGTAGGTCCTTCTCGTGCCCTAAAAACAACTTTTACCTGTCAAGACATGTACTCCATAAGTCCTCTGATGATGCCTGGTGGGATCTGGCACCAAGACGTTAGTAGCAGATCCTTTATTTACTGTAATTTGCAAGGTGTGCCTACATGGATAGGACCTATTTTACAGAACATCCCTCAGATCTCAATCAGATTGAGAGCTGGGGAATTTGGAGGCCAATTCAATACCTTGAACTTTTTGTCATGTCCCTTAAACCATTAGTGAACCATCAGTGTGGTAGGAATCAATATTCGGCTGAAGAGGCCACTGTCATCAGGGAATGCTGTTGGTATTTGGATAGGTGATACATGTCAAAGTAACATCTACATCAATGTCAGGACCCAAGGTTTCCCAACAGAATATTGCCCAGAGCATTACACTGTCTCTGCTGGATGGACTTCATCCCATAGTGCATCCTGCTGCTATTCCTTCCACAGTTAAATGACACACTTGGCTGTCCACACGATCTTAAAGAAAATGTGATTCATCAGACCAGGTCACCTTCTTCCATTGTCCGAAAGTCTAGTTTTGATGCTCCTGTGCCCATTGTAAACACTCGGTGATGGACAGAGGTCAGCATCGGCACTTTGACTGGTCAGTGAGTACACAGCTCCATACTCAGCAAGCTTCCATGCCTTGTGTGTTCTGACACCTTTCTTTCATGGCCAGCAGTACGTTTTTCAGTAATTTGTGCTACATTAGCTTTTTGTGTAATCGGACCAGACAGGCTAGCTTTTGCTCCCCACATGGATCAATGAACCTTGGGCAATGAACTCTGTTACCAGTTCCCCAATTGACCCTCTTGGATCACTTTTGGTAAGTACTAACCACTGCATACTGGGAACACCCCGCAAAACCTGTCATTTTGGAGATGCTGTAACCCAGTCTTCTAGCCATCATAATTTGGCCCTTGTCAAAGTCACCCAGATCTTTGTGCTTGCCATTTTTTCCTGATTCCAACACTTTACCTTCAAGAACTGATTTTTCACTGGCTGCTTAATATATCCCACCCCTTGCCAGGTGCCATTGTAACAATGTAATCAATATTATTCACTTCACCTGTCTTTAGCATTAACGTTGTAGCTGACAAATGTATACGGGTATTTTTGATTCACTTTCTATTTTCAGTAAGGAAAATTTATAATTCCTTAAATATAAAGTATAAGTTATATTAAGTGCCTTAATATTCAAAGCTGTTATTGTACTTTAGTAAATATGTATAATAAGAATTGTTTTAGTTTTGTAAGGCAGTACAGTGGCTAGTCCCTAAATGTGTGAGGTGAGCACATTCTCCCTGTTTTCTTAAAAATAGGTTTCTGTTTGTTGTTTGCTCTCAACCCAAAGGAGAATTTGATTAGAGACCCAAAATTGACTCAGCATTAGTGAATACAGGTGTGTTCCCTTCGATGGACTGGCTCCTCATCCAGAGCTGGCTTCAATCGTGTGCCCATTGATGCTGAGATAGGCTTCCACTCACTGCCAACCTCAATTTCATAAAAAAAGGGAGATGATGGATAGCTGGATATTATTTTGTTTTAAAGATAAATACACTTTTTGACTTGGAGATAGGCTGCTGCTCCTGGCTACATTGATAAAGCAGAGGAGTTACTTTTTTATAGTCAGTAGATAAACACACAGTCTGAGCTGCTGGTTTAATAAATTCCTAGGAAAAATAAACTACAAAGTTATAATTAATCAAGTACACACTATTGTGAAATGTTATTTCCAGCTAAGAGCTGTACTGATACAAAGTAACCGCCATTATGAAGGAAAACAGACTGAGAGCCAATTCATTTTAATCCATGTTAATTATTTCATTTAGTGTCCATGAAAAGTTGTCTTAATAACATTAATGTATTAGAAATACATTTTTAATATTATACTATGACAGTATATTAATTGATATAATTGTGATATACTTTATAAATAAAAAGTCTATGCAGATATTATGAAAATTAAACACTTTTTATCTTCTTAAGTCTGGTTAAATAGAGTATTTACCTTTTTTATGTCTTATTACACTCCTACACTCCAGGCAGCTTCTGCAGTAGGCAGCTACATTAATAAAGCTGCCAGCCAAGGGTCAATGTTTGGAGTAGTTGGTGCCCATGTTTTCTAGATGCAGATTGAAATCCTCTGTGCATTTGGTGCCTTAATAAGAAAATGTTATTATCCTTAGTTCTGGGTTAATAAATGTCCAGTTATACTGTACATATATACAGTACATGACTAACATTGGCATTCCTAATAATACATCATTTTTAATAGACCCTATTGTTTTGGCACAACCTAGTTTTACTAAAACAAAGTAAATCTATCATAGGAGGAGTATAGAAACCTCATTAAGGACTTTGTTAAATGGTGCGACTCAAACCACTTACACCTGAACACCAGCAAAACTAAGGAACTGGTGGTGGATTTTAGGAGACCCAGGCTCCTCTTGGACCCTGTGATTATCAGAGGAGACTGTGTGCAGAGGGTACAGACCTATAAATACATGGGAGTGCAGCAGGATGATAAATTGGACTGGACTGCCAATACTGATTCTCTGTGCAAGAGAGGACAGAGCCGGTGGTACTTTCTTAGAAGACTGGCGTCCGTCAACATCTGCAATAAGATGCTGCAGATGTTCTATCAGATTGTTGTGGCGAGTGCCCTCTTCTACGCGGTGGTGTGCTGGGGAGGTAGCATTAAGAAGAAGTACGCCTCACGCCTGGACAAACTGGTGAGGAAGGCAGGCTCTATTGTAGGCATGAAGCTGGACAGTTTGACATCCGTGGCAGAGCAACGGGCGCTCAGCAGGCTCCTATCAATTATGGAGAATCCACTGCATCCACTAAACAGTATCATATCCAGACAGAGGAGCAGCTTCAGCGACAGACTGCTGTCACTGTCCTGCTCCACTGACAGACTGAGGAGATCATTCCTCCCCCAAACTATGCGACTCTTCAATTCCACCCGGGGGGGTAAACGTTAACATTATTCAAAGTTATTGTCTGTTTTTACCTGCATTTTTATTACTCTTTAATTTAATATTGTTTTTGTATCAGTATGCTGCTGCTGGAGTATGTGAATTTCCCCTTGGGATTAATAAAGTATCTATCTATCTATCTCTATTTAGTATATTAAATTAGAAATGTTTTGGCAAAACAATCATCTGTAGATACTTCCTCTGAGAATGGCTATTGCACTGACCGAGAATTACAGATTGTTGTGCTGCTGAGGATTCTGGCAAATACAGCAATCCCACTGGAGCTAGCTGACCAGGCTGATCCTCTCACTCTGTGGACAATACATTTAAAAAGTCTACCATTTATTTTCATAATAGCTGTTAATAAGGTGTAACAATTCAATATTTTTCCTCCTAGACTTACAGTAAAAACAAGGATACCTATACAAAGAGCATTATGCAAATAAATAAGCAAAAGTGGGAGAGATCATATCAACAGGCTACACAGAAGCACATCTATGTAGCTGAATGTCTTAGTATTTCACAGGCTATTTGAGCAAACCAATACTAAATGAGAACATCAGCAACACATATTTAAATCACCAAAAAAATGTTTCTTTTTTTAACAAAGCCAGTTATTGTTTTCTGCCTTGCACTTAGGTTTTTGTTTTAGGAGCCATAATGAACCTGAAACAGAATTAGGAAACCTGCACGTTTAACTTTTGAGCACCTTTGTCTTAAAGTGTACTAAAAAGTTTAATCTATACATATATAATGCAAAGCCCTCACTGACTCATCACTAATTCTCCCACTTTCCATTTAGGTGGGAAGCTGAAATCTCGCATGCTCATTCCTTTCAGTGTACTTACAAAAGTTAGGTATGTTTCATGTCATACTGCAACACCCAAAACTGTATATATAGATAGGGGAAACCCCTCCTCACTATTTCTCCAACTTCCAATATATGCAGGAAGCCCAAATTTCCCATGCTCATCCTTTACACTGTACTTACAATCTTTAAGTATGTTTCATTTCTCGCCGTGCCCAAATAACGAACTTTTGAAAATAATGTCTTCTTTTTGGCGGTACTCACCATTATGCCATAAGGAACTTTTGGAACTTACCTCTCCTTTTGGCGGTTTCATTCCTTATTTCTGTTAACAGAGGATTTATTTCATGGCAGAGACACACAAGGGCCGCCCCTGGTCCCCCTTCCTTTTTCTGCACGGCCACTGTCCGCGCACCTACCACGTGGTTGGCTCCCTGCCTATATACATTAATGATATCCCACGCTCATGTGCCTCCTCACTCATTTCCTTACTTTCCTCAGCTGTTTGTCGTGCTCACTGCTCCCTTCTTTTGTACTCCACCGCTTCAAGCCTACTATTGTTCGCCTTGCTTCACATCTTCCTTTTGGCGACTCCTGCCTTTTCATTTAGTTTCTTCTCACTCTTAATCCTCTGGGCATGCCTCCGCATACTCTACTTTTGAAGGTTGGCACACCAATTATGTTACTACGAAACTTACAACCACAAAAACTTTGTAACGGCACCAGGCTTCAGATCAGATCTCTGCACAAGAACCTCATTGAGGCAACCGTCTTCACTGGAACTGGCTCAGGGAAGACTGCATTTATTCCTCGCATCCCTCTCATACCCTCTGATCTCCCATTCTAATTCAAATGCCTCCAATTTCCAGTAAGGGTCTGCTTTGCTATGACAATAAATAAGTCACAGCACCAGACTCTAAAAAAGTTCAGCATTGACTTGACACAAGATTAATTCTCACATGGCCAACTGGATGTTGCATGCTCAAGACTAAACTCAGCAGACAGCTTGGTCATTTTACAGCCCGGGGGCAGAACTGCAAATGTCTTTTACAAAAAGATCCTTGCATCCTCAAAATGTGCATTTCTCATACACAACATTTACAATCATTAATTAAACTCTTTACAATCATCAAATTCACTCTCAATACTAAAATAAGCCTACAACAATTACATTGACAATCATGTTACGTTATTTTTAAAATGTTTCCTTTTATTTTTCATAACTTCTTTAACACACTACTTCTCCGCTGCGAAGTGTGGGTATTTTGCTAGTGATAATATAAAGGCATAGCTTAATAAAGTGCCATGATCGCGAACAAAAGCTGTAGTGACAAGTGGGAAACTCTTTAACACCTTTAGTTAGCTATCATATCAGCGCTACCAATTTAGTGGCAAAGGGGACATGAGTTCTCTCTAATGTAACAAACAATTTGGATTTTAGTGTAGAGAAGAACATGGTCCTCATGGAGTACCCAGTTTATCTTACATTTTGCATGAACTAAAATTATTATTATGCAGTAATAGTTTTTACATTATTTTTTTTAAAAACTCCCTATTAAAATAATATTTATCAGCAAGTCACTTTGTCAGGTTTGTGACATTTGCTTTTGTGAGATTTATGTTTGCACCAGTAAGTAGAGGAGCCAGTTGTTGACACTTTCTGTAGAGTAAAATTTAAATAACATCCATCCATCCATCCATTTTCCTGAATCCGAACACAGGGTCACGGGGGTCTGCTGGAGCCAATCCCAGCCAACACAGGGCTCAAGGCAGGAAACAAACCCAAGGGCAGGGCGCCAGCCCACACACCAAGCACACACTAGGGACAATTCAGGATCGCCAATGCACCTAACCTGCATGTCTTTGGACTGTGAAAGGAAACCGGAGCACCCGGAGGAAACCCACGCAGACACGGGGAGAACAAGCAACGGGGAGAACAAGCAAACTCTGGTACCGTACTGTTTTAAAAATTGAGTTTTTGGTACATTTTTAGGACTGGTTTACCGTGCAACCCTAGTTATAATATGTATCTTTTTAATGATATTATAAAAGCAAGTTTAGATTGGGATATTATAGTAATTGGGGACTTTACCCAAATATTAACTGTGCTAACCATGCAAATAGTGGAGCACAAGAACAGGAATTTTTTGGATGTAATCAGTAACAATTTTTTAGCATGGTTTTAAAGTACCAGCGAGAGGAGTGGCCTGTCTAGATTTAGCATTCAGCAATAATCAGGAGAGAATTCAGGGGAAACATGCAATTCAACCATTAGGATCTGCTGGCCATAATAGAGTGCATTTCACGGTAGTGTTCATTTCAATCAGTCTTAGAACAAATTGATGGTTTTTGCTTGTTATTGTGGAATCAGCAATCAGCTTGCCATTGGCCACTCAGATTGCTGGTACTGTAACATAGAATATATAGCTGATAGCATGCACAGTACTGGCAAAACCCAGTGGAAACTGATGAACAACGTATATGCTATGTGGGAATATTTTAAAGTGACTGATTATGACAATCTGCTGTAAAGTTTGTAATGAAAAAGTTAGTCATTATTGGTTAAAAGCAAAGATGTTTGGCATGACTAACTTTATTAAGCACTTGCAGGTACATCTCTCAGCTGAGCATGGTGACTTTCAACAATGCAGTGAAAGCAGTAAAACTGCTAATGAACCAAATATGTCTCAGCCTTCAGTAATAGTGCTGTTTGAAATGAAGCAGAGATATTACCAGGACAACGGAAAAAGTAAATGTATACTACTAATAAAATAATTGAGTTCATTGTTTTAGATAATTGTATTGTAGAAAGTTGAGGATTGTGTAATTTAATTCATCACTTGGATGCACAATATACTATGCTTAGCAGACAGTTCCTTTTAGATGTATCATTACCCAAAATGGACACTTGTGCCATCTTGTATATAAGCCCTTCTGAGAGGTAATGCAACTTCATGTGATGGACGGCCGGCAGCTCAACCTGGCCGGGACGCCCACAGATTGGAAGGATGGGGGAAGGCAGCTACTTTGGGACACTACCTCCCCCAGGATGCAGCTTATCGGTGCCCCTGATTCTCACAGGGCACCATGGGATCTGGAGTTCAGCTTCACAGCCCTCCTGGGTACCGTGAATGCTGCCAGGAAATGCTGCAGGAAGACCTGGGGATTTTTACTTTCCGCATAGCCCAGAACTACCCCCAAGTCACGGGGATGGAAGCCCTGAAGTACTTCCAGGCTGAAGAAAATTCAAGCCCTCCATCTGTCCGGGTCAAGGACTATATAAAGGACTGTTGGGAATCCAGAAAGCAAGCCAGAGTTGGGAGGTAGATGACAGAGCTTGCTGGGAGGTGTGGAGGAGAGAATTGAGAATAATTGTTGTGTTTATTAATATTGTTGTTTGTCTGTGTATGGTGGCTGCAGTGCTTAGAGGCACTAACAGGAAAAGGAAAAATTAAAGCATCTTTTTGTTCTTTTTCCTGGTGTGTTTGTCTGTTGGTTTACAGGAGCGACAGCGCCCTCTAGTGTCACACTCTGTATGTTTTACAAGTGATTTCTGATGTGATCCCAATGTAATTTTTGAGCTTGACTTCTGAATGTCTTGACTCTGATTTTCACTTAGAGTTATTCTACATGCGGAAGATCTTTGTGGCTCACAAGCAGTGGCATTCATTGCTTGAAGTAGGCTGGTGCTCACTCTACTGGCATTTTCTTGTGCTGCCCCTTGAAATTGTGTAAGTCGGTGTATCCAAAGAAAAAAAAATCTGGCATTTCTATGAGCTTTCACACTTCCAATGCGGAGCCCACAAAACAACACCCTATTGCCCCCTCGTAATTCCTGCAACTCACTATCTTAAATAGTTTCTGGATATCGCAGTACTTTTGAACTTTGAGTAAACACCACTTTCACAGTTTAAATCAATCTCTCAGGAGACACGAAGACAGCTTCCTTGTGGGAAAAAATGTGTGAATATGCACTGTTCCTGACTTGCTTCTCATGAGTTGTGTGCTGTGGTGATATACTGGCTGTGCTACAAGTGACCTGAACAGCAAGGTGAATAAGTTAATGAGAGAACTCCTACCCTGTTCTTACCCTGTTATCTTGTGGGTGGATCTTTGTAACTGTGGTTAGAATGTACTAGTGTACCTGGGGACAAATAAAGTTCTATCTTTAAGAGTGTGCTACATTATGGGAAACAGGGAAACTTTTTTTAAGGAGGTCTGAGAGTATAATGTCATATAATTTGCTTTTGTACTATATTAAATACAAGCAGCATCAAAAGTGAACAAATTGAAGGATGTAGTTTCTGTATGTGTGTAGTTGTGGCAATTTTAGGTACATTTTCAGGGTTCGATGAAGACACTTTCTTTATAAAACTACAGAGCTGCGAAATAATATTTAATGTGGTTTTGTATACTTATTATGAAGTGCTTTTTGTGTGATACAAATAAGTTTGTGTTTTACATAAGTTATATTTCAAAATGTCTAGATCATATAAATAAATACACATAAGAATTTCTGGCTTATATAACAGGGAGCTGCTTCTGTCATTAATAGTGCTGTAGGCGGCAGTAAGAGGAGGTCAGACCCACTCTGATTCCACCACAGGTTTATATGTATTTAAAGTCAATATCATTTGAATAAAGCAAGTCAAGCTTGTAGTGTCCATGACTGAAACATGCTGATAGACATTTATTTCCTTGTTTGAACTCTCCAGTATTCAGAATGTTTCATCTTTAAAATATTGATAACAGAGTGAACAATTTAGTTGGGCAGCATGATATAACCTACAGCATCTACCTGTGCAATAACACGGACAAATTCAGTCGGCATTTCAATGTTTGGATCACACATTTAGTTTTAATTGTACTGTGCTCCCTTTTTCATCATTGATCTTTCCTACAAATTTCCATTCCCCTTGCTACTTTTTCCACTCAGTTTGATGAAGCCCATTTAGCATTTAAATAGTCTGAAATACTCAAAATGCCATACCCAAAATGTCACAGTACCTGAACTTCCTGTAACTCGGTATGAGATGTAACTGTTCATAAAACATATAAAAGCAATCCAGCATTTCTCATTATATGTAGTCACGGAATGTTCTGTATCCTTTCCACCTTACTTTTATCCTTGCTCTGTAACTTTGTCTCTTTTATCCTTGAGTGAGCAGGTGTTCAGATACGGTGTAATGGAGTTCTTTAGGTGATAGTGAACATAGATGAGTATGGGAACTTTTAATATATCCCACTTTATATTCCTTAGAGTCTCTTACATTCTCAGATGTTGTAGGTACTCAACTGAACCTTTAGGCTTACACTATAAAATCTGTCAAGTACACACCTTGTCTGAAATGCAGTTGAGACAAGACAATGTTTGGGTCTGCATTGACATACACATTTCTTCAATTTATAAATTTTTGAATTAATTTTTAACAACAAACTGAAGGACAAATCTTAACATTAATAATTAATAACATTAAAACCATTACAAATTATAAACAAAAAAGAGGGAGAGAGAGCTCCTGTATAGGATGCCGTATGCCTGGGCGCCTGATATTATACCTTTCGAAAGGGCAAATTTTGAGTGGATATCATGAAATGGGATAAGTTTTAAGTGGGGAATATGTTAAGGATCAGTGAAGCAGGCTCAAAAGTTTTTTTTTACAGAAGACATAGGACAAATTAATCTTGAAATATCAAAGCAGTAAGAAAATAAGCATAATTCTTCAGTGGATAAATAATGAGCACAAAAGAGGTTGTATAGGAAAAAAACAGCTATAAAATATGTATAAGACAAACAACTGCAACCTTAGGGCTTATGATATCAATGGTTGAAAAATTAATCAGGAAAGCTTCAAGACAGTTAGAAAGAGATAGCCCAAAGAAGGAGGGCTATTAGATCAAACGTAACTATTTGACGGGAAAAGCTGACATTCAATTGTAATATAATGTTTTAACTCAGACTAATTTTGGCATTGAGTTACTGCAGAAACAACATGGGATGCTGTTGTACTTTGCAGATCTGTTTTTGCATATTACTTCCATGATTAGCGTTCTCATAGTTTAGAATGGTTAGCTTATTCCCTTCATTAGTAAAATTCACAGCCACCTCCTTTCAAAATGTAGTTTGATACAGTTTCTTCTACTCTACTGCTGTTTTTTGACCTACAGTTGTGATCTGAACAGATGTTTAAACACAGTCTTCTCTGGTGCACTAAAGGTATAGTTTTTTTATATGATCTTGTTCTGATTCACACTTAAACCTAAGAAACTTTTGCTTTATGCTAAAAATTCTCATTAATGCAAATGGTAAATAACTGTCATCATTTTAATTTTTTTTTAAATTATTATAGTCATTTAAATACCCATTTTTAAAGAGATTTTTCACTGTTAGCAATGCACATTTATTTACCTCAGCCAGCACGCAGAGTCACATAATTAGTCTCCATCTCATGTGGCAGATGGCTTGACATATGCCTAAAACATTAAGGTGTAATTAAAAATATTCAGTGCACTTTTATGGAATTTTTGCTGACCATGCAAAAGAGAAAGATGACCAATTTAGTTTAATCATGCCTGTTATTCCTTGATGGCTTCCCTCATTACAAACTTCTCAAGTCTAGTCTACACACTCTGTCAACTTTGCCTCTACATCTTTTTTATTACATCCTACTCCTCTTGTGATTTGTTTTAAAATTGTACTCTTTATGTTTTAACTTAGTAGTCTTTTGGTAAACACCCAAACTCATTTTACAGAATTTTTACATTTGTGTGAAGAAAAAGTTTGCTAAATAAAAATTGTAATGAGGACTATTGCTTTCAATCCAACATTTAGTACATTCAGTTACTTCATTTGTGAGACATGAATTGTCTCACAGTGCCTCAGTTTGCATAAAACAGAGATGGACAGTGGCCTCATGCCTTCTGGCCTCATGGACTAAAAAACTGCTTAACTGTGGGAAAAAAATAAAAATAATTATTGCATTTAGTTTGCTTTCAGCAATCATGGGCATTTTTTTCTAGGAATCATATGTATATTACAGGCAGTGGTAAGTGTTTTATTTTCTTAATGAACACATCACTTTGAATTCAATCACACACAGAGAATCCAATTTTTGTGAAGGGGTGTGTATTCAAGTGTAACATGTGAAGGCTGCAGTGTTCAATCACTGGTGCACAAGTCAAAAGTGTTTCATGGTTCGCAGACTCACAAGTAAATGTATTACTAATAGTCTAGTGAAGTATTTAAGCTCTTTTTAATGGCTGATTTTTATGGCTCGCTGTCCTAACAAGGATTATGCTTTGCCTCATTTTAAAGGGTGCACCTCTGGATGATCATATATTTACATAACTGTTGCTAGAGTACTGCTGTGATTTTTTTTTTTTTTTTTTTTTTTTTTTTTTTTTTTTCCTGGTGTGAATTAGAAGCTTTATAGTGCCCGAACTGGCAACAGATTCACACTGAGGCACGTGTTAAAAAGATACAGGCTTTTATTTTTCTTAAGCTGGAGGGCATGTCTTCCCCATAATCCCTCTAGCCAAAACACAGTCCCAAAAGCACTCCAAACACAGACCAACAAACACTCTTCCTCTGGCACCACCACCACTCCTCCCAGGCAACCTCCTCTTCCTCTCGATTCTGGCTCATGAGTGGTGGATACTGGCCCTTTTTATAGCCCACCCGGAAGTGCTCCAGGTGCTTGATCACCTGTTGCTAATTGCACTTCCGGGTGGGGCTGTATAGGTGTCTACAAAGGCTCCGGGATCCATGCAGCACCCCTTGGCGGCCACCCCAGATCCCCACAGGGCTGTGGAGAACTCCATCTCCCATGGAGCCCTGCAGGAAACTGAGGCACCAACGTCATCCAGGGAGGCTGACACCAAGCGTCCTGGGGGAGGTACTGAGGAGACCATGGCTGCTTCCCCGGAACATATGCAGCCCATTACACTGGTTAGATGGACTGTCTTTTGTTCTTGCTATGGCCACTGCTGCTGCCATTACTATTATAATAAAGTATAAAAATAATTGTACAAAATTACATGTAACACTAAAATTGTTCGCGTAACTTCAGATATATTTGAGTATTCATTTTTATTTAAATATTCAAACCTTAGTATTTGGCTAAAAATATATTCTTTCTGTATTTTAGTAGTAAAATAAATGTCAAGAAATAGATGAAGTGCATTACAAATAGTAAGGGCAACCTAAAATACACAATGAAATGGCAATTGCTCTAAACTCGAATTTTACTTGTGTGAAGAAGTCGATGAACCTCCCAACAGTGACAGAGACTGCCAAGAGTGCACTTACTGATTTAGAAATGACAGAGGAAGAAGTACTTTTTAGGCTGAAATGCCTGAAATCTAACAAGTCGCTAGGACCACATAACACTTATCCTAGAATTCTTACAAGGTTAGTGAGTACATATATAAAACTTTGAGGAGTATTCTTTGAAAATCACCCCACACTAAGGAATTCCTAGGACTGAAGGCTATCAAATATTACTTCATTATATAAAAGGTGTGATGGGGCTGATCCAAGTAACTGTAGGCCAATACACTGATCAGCTACAACATTAAAACCACTAACAGGTAAAATGAATAACATTGATTATCTTGTTACAATGGCACCTGGCAAGGGATGGGATATATTGAGCAGGCAGCGAACAGTCATTTCTTGAGGAACCAAGGAAAATGGGCAAGCGTGGAGGTCTGAATGACTTAAGCAAGGGCCAAATTCTGATAGCTAGACGACTGAGTCGGAGCAAGTCCAAAACAGCAAGTACTGTGGGGTGTTTCTGGCATGCAGTGGTTAGTACCTACTAAAAGTGGTCCAAGGAAGGGCAAGTGCTAAACCGTTGACAGGATCATGAGTGCTCCAAGGCTCATGAGAAGCAAAGGCTAGCCCGTCTGATCCGTTTCCACAAAAGAGCTACTGTTACACAAATTGCTGTAAAAGTTAATGTTGGCCATAAGTGAAAAGTGTTGTAACACATAGTGTACTGCAGCGAACAGGGCTACATGGCCCCTGTCCACTGCCAAAAGCACTTACAATAGGCATCAGAATTGGACCATAGCATAATGGAAGAAGGCTGCCTTGTTTTATGAATCACATTTTTTTTTTTAGATCATCATGAACGACCGGGTGCGTTTGCATCATTTACCTGGGGAAGAGATTGGCAGCAGGTTGCACTATGGGAAGAAGCAAAGCCAGCAGAGGCATTGTGATGTTCAGGACAATGTTTTGCCGGAAAACATTGGGTCCTGGAATTCATTTGGCTGTTCCTTTACATGTAGTAACTACTTAAAAATTGTTGCAAACCATGTACACCCCTTCATGGCAACAGTATTCCTTGATGGCAGTGGCCTCTTTCAGCAGAATAATGGCACCCTGCAAAAATTGTTCAGAATTGGAACATGACTAAGAGTTCAAGGTGTTGAAATGGAGTCTAAATTCCCATCTCAATCAGATCGAGCTCCTGTGGAATGTGCTGTAAAAACAAGTTCAATGTATTGCATTTTACAGGACTTAAATGATCTACTGCTGGTGTTTTGGTGCTAGTTACCACAGGACACCTTCATAGGCATTATGAAGTCCATGCCTTGATGAGTTCAGAGCTCTTTTAATGGCATGAGGCGGACATACACAATTTTAATCAATTGGTTTAAATGTTGTGACTAATCAGTGTAAGTTTGAAATGCATTATTGGTAAAATAATAGAAGCAATTACTAAAGGAATCATCAAGGGTCATGTGACAGACTAGTGTATTAGGAAACAGCATGGATTTAGATGGGTAGATGGTTTTTTACTAATATGATGGAATTCTATAATAAAGCAACAAAAGGTGTACAATATTTTTATTTTCAGGACGTTTTTGATAAGATCCGACATAAGGGGCTACTGATCAAACTGAAAGAACTGGTAATGCAAAATGCAGTATTTAAATGTATGTTAAATTTACTTGAATACTTCGAATAAAGAGGTATAGTAAGAGAAGTGTTTTTTAGAATTATGTAATGTTAAAAGTGGTGTCCCTGAATTATCAGAGCTGAGACTTCTGTTCGTTTTAATTTGTATAAACAATCTAGATAACAATATAAGTACGAAACTGGTGAAGCTTGCAGATGATGTAAAAGTAGGTGGAATCCATATTACTAACCGAGAATGCTAAACCGGATGATGGACGCAGGCACATCCGGCCATGGGCCGTAGCTGCAAAAAGACGTACTGCGCAGGCGCAAAAAGAGTCCGCGAGAGTCGGCTGAGGAGCCGAGAAAGGCGGACAAAAGAGGGCGAGAGAGGCGGATGAGGGGCCGCGAGAGGCGCAGGCGCAAAAAGAGTCCGCGAGAGTCGGAGAAAGGCGGAGAAAAGAGGGCAACAAAGGCGGATGAGGGGCCGCGAGTGGCGGACAAGACCACAGAAAAAAGGAGTGAGCACATACAAAAAGGAGAAATGAGGCGCAAAGTCAAACGCAGGAAAAGCACGAAACACATTGCACACGAAACTAGACCCGAAAAAAAAAAAAAAAAAAAAGAGGCTCGCACACAACAGCAAGGCACTCCCCCGTAGCTGCAAAAAGACGTACTGCGCAGGCGCAAACAGAGTCCGCGAGGGTCGGCTGAGGAGCCGAGAAAGGCGGATAGAAGAGGGCGAGAGAGGCGGACAAGACCACAGAAAAAAGGAGTGAGCACAGGAAAAATTGAGAAATGAGGCGCAAAGAGCACCGAAAAAAGGAAACGGCACATAAAAAAGTATTCAAACGCAAGCAAAGCACGAAACACATTGCACACGAAACTAGACCCAAAAAAAAAAAAAAAGAGGCTCGCGCACAACAGCAAGGCACCCCCCCCCCCCCCCCCACAGGCACCGGATGGGACACACACCAAGAGGGGGATTCAACAAGCCCCTGGAACACAAAAAAAAGAACACAAAACCACCCCACAGACCCTACAAGCAAGGGACGGGACACACACAAAGAGGGGGATTCAACAAGACACAGGAACACAAAAAGAAAGAAGACGCTCGCGCGACAACAATCCTCAACCCCCCCACACACACACACACATCCATAAGAAGTGACACCCAAAGCCACATATTCTAAAGTGAACATCAACACCTTCACACTAGACAGCATAGGTGTCAGCATTGGTGGATCTCCTTACAATAAAGCACTATTAACTGTTCAACTGCAGAAAAGGAAACATATTAACAGTGACTACGATCCTTCTTATTACTTATCCATATTTCGCATGCTGAGAAAGAAACAAGTCATGAATACACGGTCACGGGTACAAAACGAAAAGGAAAGGATAACAGGAACAAACACACGAACACGAAAGAAACAACAAAATAGACGGCTATGCAGCATAGGTGGATCTCATTACAATAAGGCACTATTAACTGTTCAACCGCAGAAAAGGCTCCATATTAACAGTGAGTGCAATTCTCCTTATTACTTATCCATATTTCTAAAAGAAAAAATGTCTCGACTCCAAAAACGCAAAGCTCAACTAAAGCTTCTAACTAACGATGTACCTAAAAGTAAAAACTTTATGAACTGCATTAGATCCTACAATAGTTCATTTGCTTTTGCATATACCGGAGTAAATATCAGGCCACCAAAAGGCAATGGCCCATACTACTTTCGCATATGTGCACAAATACTGCATCACATTGGAACAGTGCACCCTGAAACAAATCAACAACGCAAATATGCACAAATCTACATCCTAGATCCACATGACGCAAACTATCAATCAAAGTGCTGCATTGCAACAGGCACGGATTCAAAACGAAACACCTCCCGTCTCCGACATACGTTAACGGCAGCGAAGGCTACAACGGGCTTCTCACACAGCACAGGCAAATCGATTACAGCTCCAAAACAACACGTCCCAAATACTACACATGCAACAACGCGCCTCTCAAACGGCACAACAAAAACATACACCAGGAAAATTCATTCGGATTAATGAATGTCATTTGCAATCATTGTCATTCACTTCACTTCCCTGAAGAAACAACTGGAAATACAAGTTATACATTTACACGTTGTTGTCAAAAGGGTCAAATTAGACTGCCTTCTTTACATTCATATACTGAATATCTACAGAAGCTTATAACTGACGATGTACCTGAAAGTGAAATCTTTATCAACTACATTAGATCCTACAAATCGGAATCCACTATGAACATTAACGGTGACACTGCATGTGACATCCGTCTTGAAAAAATGTTGTTTATTGATGAATGTTCAATGGCATGAACAAACGTTTATGAATAATAATATTCGATTTGAAGGAAAGGTACTTTTATGAGGAGGAGATTTTAGACAGTGATTAGCTATTCTTCCAGATGCCATGCACTCAGCTATTGTTCAGTGCACCTTAAAATACGCAGACAATTGGCATTGCTTTCAAAAGATACAATTAGTAAAAAAGATACGATGTCCAGAACCAGATCATAACAATTGCTTATTACAACTGAGAGATGGTACACTCACCAATACAGCTGGACTTCAGGCACATATTATTACAATTCCTCAAGCCTTTATCTGCGACAACTTAGTTACAGAGACATTTCGAACAACAATCTCATTAGACCAAATGCCCCTTTTAACACAACGCACTATATTATGTCCAAAAAATATTAATATGGAAAACATTAATACCCAAGTCATTCCATTACTTCCTGGAGAGACACAACTCTTTCTAAGCTGTGACAAACTTGACTCTGATCACAACAATAACCATCTTAAATGACCTTACAAGTTCTGAGCTGGAATTACCTTTTACACTTAAACGGCGTGTACAAAGAAATTTTCAAATAAACCTTTACACTGTGTCACACACTTTATTGTTTGCTTTCTATTTGCATCATCTACACCGTCACACTATTCTATATCTCATTCATACATCACGCTCTTTGTCATTCCCAACACCAGGGGTTGGCGAGCGAAGCGAGCAGGGGGCGGAGCCCCCTAGTTGTATATAATCTAGTGATAGTTGAATTATTTCAGAAGGACATGGACAGAATGCAGACTTATTTTTGTGGAAGATGATAGGAGGGATGTTCAAAAACTATCCACACTTTTTTTTTTTAACTCTTATTTATTAAGAATTTCAAAAACTGTAGTCACCTTCATTAGCTATGTAATTTTCCCAGCGTTGTACCAACTTTTTAATACCAAATTACTACTCTTCCCGCCTTCACCGTTTCCAACGAAAATATAAAAGTGTGGAAACTTTTTGAATGACCCTCATATTTATTATGAATAAATGTAAAGTATTACTCATATCAACTAAAAGTTATTGTTTTTGAATACACAGTATGAGGTCTGAAACTTGAAAATATGCCTTATAAGAAGAACCTATGAAATGTATAGTTTCATCACTCTCTACTTCCAGGTAGTTTAAAGAATCCATTAAGAAGGCTAATAGGTTATTACTGTAGGTTATATGGCATGATGTATGGAGTACAAATTAAGAGAGGTTATGCTTAAGCATCATAATACACTAGTGAGGCCTTACCGGTATACAGTTGGCCTCCATATTATAAAAAATAGGAGCAGTAGAGAGAACAATTAGGCTTATTCATGGACTGAGATTTAAGAGTTATGGTGGAAAGACTGAATGAGTCGAACCTTTTCAGTTTAAGCAAATAGAAGCTAAAAGATGACAGGATTGAAGTGTTCAAAATGATGAAAGGTATTAGTACAGTGGACCCTAGCTGTTACTTTAAAATTAATTCTTCTACAAGAACACGGACATAGATGGAAGCTTATTAAAGGCACACTCAATGTTTTTTGGAGTACAGCCTAATAGGAATGGCAAGCTTGTTGGGCTGAATAGCCTGTTCCCATCAAAACTGTTTGATGTTGTCTTTTGGGTTTTTAAATTTACATTTCACACTTCTTTTTAAATTAAACAATTCAGTTTTTGCTGAAACTGCATAATCCAATTCCAGGGTGTTAATGCTGGAGCCTGTCACCACAGCAATGGCCGCAAGGCAGGGACCAACACTGGACAGGGTGCTAGTGTATTGCAAGGCACACTCATGAACACACAAGCTGCCAAATAACCAGCACATCTTTCATAAGTGAAAGTAAAACCAGAGTATCGGGAGAAGTACTCATACAGCCTTTGGAAGAAAGTGTGCAACTTCATATAGGCAGAGATCAGTGAGGAATTCAAATTCAGGAGTCAGAATCTGTGAGGCAGCAGTGCTAACCACTGCATTGTCCTGCCACATTTTGCAATGTACCAAGACGAGGAATGATTTTACAAGTTGTGTACTTGAAAACCAGTATGAAGGATAACCACTTATTTCACATATACTGTAAATTATTAGCCATCCCCTGTGGCTTCGCCCATGTATTAGTGAAACAGGACAGTGAGGAGGGCTTCGCCAAGCTCTCTACTCCTGACATCACTCTTCCCCCTCCCCTCGGCCCGCAGCCTCTGTCTTGGATTAGCACGAATATATAATTCCTGCAAGCGAACTATGATTCTTAGTGCAATGAAAGAAGTCGCAAATCAACCGGAATGTTCAAGCAAATTATAGAGAAAAAAAAGATCTAAATCCGTTAAGTAGTTCTCTCAAGAAAAGCGAACAGACATACAAACGGGTCTAAAAAACTATAAGAAATTTGACGCTTGGACCACGAAATTTTTAAAACCGTTTCTTAGCGAACACCTATGGGCCAAGGGTAACCTACATTCCAAATTTCAAGTCCCAAGTCCTCACGGTTTGGGAGATTTTGTGATGAGTGAGTCAGTGGTATTTGGCTTTTATATAGATAGATTTGTAGACTGACATAATCCAAATGCTTCTTTTTATTTTACTTGTTCTATCCTATATTTCACATGCAGGCTGAAAATTATTTTATATGCTCAATTCAGTTTTCTAACTGTAATAAAGTGTATATAGAAAATGAATAGATGGACTAGAAAATGAATAGATGATGTATCCACATTAAAACATTCTCCACATTAAACTGAATATAAATACATTTTTCCTTGCTCATTAAGAGGTACAGTTTTAGGGATTAAAGTAAAAGTTATTTTTATATCTCATTAAGCTTTTCTTTATTTATGTATCCTTTGACAGGACTTACTATGCTTTGCTTTCTGATTATAGTTCTATAGCATGAAATTCATTTTAAATTACGTTATTGAATAATAAGATATCTTCAGATGAATGAACATAGGGGTTATTTAATTTAAATTTTAGCATTCACGTTGCAGCATAAAAGGAAAGCCATCTGTTTTCAAACACCATGTTTATAATAATATTAACAGCTTGTTTATAATTGCTGTTGGTAAATAAATCCTTTTCATAATATAGTAATTAACTGCATGTGGTAGATTTGGTTTTGTTTGCTTTTTGTCTGTTCAAAATATGCAATGTTTTTTCTTTTGGGAAAAACTTTCCCATGACATTAGTTTCTTGTTTTATACTGTACATACTGTACTACAGTTTCATTCTTTTAATTTGGTACATGCTAGTATTTTGACTACCATGTTTTTCAACCTTTTATTTTTAAGGAGTAAGGCCTTAATCTGGAAAACAGTCATCTAATCAGTCATTTTCTAATATGTATTCAGGCAGCACTGGACTGACGGTGGGACCAGCCCAGAATGGCTCATCAGTACATTGTAGTATTTATAAAACATCACAGAATAAATTAGTATATGACTTTTAACACACTTGAGGAGACCAGGTTTTTAAAATTATTTTTCTGGCCTTCTTCTGTGTTGTTTTTTGGTGCAGGTTTTGCCTTTTGGGGGAGTGGATATGTTTTCAATTCAATTTTGTTGTTAAAGAACAAGTGTATTTAAGAACATTATTAATATTTAACATCTTACTGTGGTGCAATTACTATTTTTTATGGTAGCTGCTATTTTGTGGACTGGTTGTTTACTGTTACTGTGGTTTTGTTTCCCAGCAATCACCAGGAATGTGTGTGCAGTATAATGGCATCAATGCAATAGTTTAAAGATTAGCACAATGCATGGTCACCTGAGATTGGATTAAGTCCTGAGAGACATTGTGTACACTTTCTTAGTTTGACTTTAGTGTACTGATGTTTTCACCTACAATTTCTGCATATTGTTTTGGCTTAGAGAAAAGGTAGTACTGTACTAATATTATGATTGTATTAAAGACGCTATATAGCGCCTGACCCGGCACAGACTGATGCAGAGGCACGTACTTAAATAGAACTCTTTTATTTTTCTTCAGCCGTGGGACACGCCTTCCCCGTGTCCCACAGGCCCAACACAGTCCCAAAACACTCACAATCCTTACAGCAATACTCTTCCTTTACCACCACTCCTCCTCAGGCTTAGTCCTCCTCCTCCCGAATCTGGCTCTCCTGAGTGGTGGTGGCTGGCCTTTTTTATACCCCATCCGGAAGTATTCCAGGTGCTTAATCACCTGGGCCTAATTGCATTTCCGGGTGGGGCTGAGGAATTGACCAGCCGGGCTGCAAAGTCCATGCAGCTCCCCCTGGCGGCCATCCAAGCCCCCAACCAGGCTGTGGAGGACTCTATGTCCCATGGAGCCATGCGCCAGGTTGGGGAATCATCGTCCACCAGGGAGACTGCCACCAAGCATCCCGGGGGAGGTATTGAGCTGCCCACGGTGGCTCCCCCGGAACAGATGCAGCAGGGGCGTCCCTGCCAGGCATGGGACCCGGCTGTCCTTTACAGATATTGAACTTTGGTTACATTAATGGTAATGTCTCATCTTTTGGTGCCTTCTAGTAAAATTGTGCCTCCCTCCAATGAGGCATAGAAATAGAAACACAATAGAGATACAGTATATTGTATAGTTTACTTTATTACAATGATACATGCATGCTATTCTAATGAGCTTGGAACTTAGTAAGGTAAACACACAGAGGTGTAGTTGCCTATAAAAGAGGGATTGGCCAGTTGCATCACCCAAACCCCCCAACAAACCCATCTCTTTTACAGCCAGTATGTTAATCGTCAATCAACAGCACTCTTCAGAATATGAATAAACAGCAGTCCAACACACGAATGACAGATGTAGAGTGTAAATTCTGCACTATATCCTGGTAAGCTAATAATGAGATATTTTCTTGTTGGGTACTTATATCTGTTTTATTAAAAGTTTGGTTTAATATGAAGTAGGAAAGTTACAAGAATCAATACTTTGGTACCAAGTTGATCCCAAAGTTCAGAAAATGTGACAGCACCATCTTTTTTACTGTATCGGTAATACCAAGAATGTTGGTACCACAATCATATGTGACTGCAAGTAGACAAATTACCTCACAAGGCACAATAATACATGAGAAAAACACGAGTTAAAACTACATATGAAAGTGACTCACAGTGGTGGAAATCATTTGTGTTTGAGGCAGAAGAATTTCAGCGTGCGATTGCAGGAATAATACTGTTATTTAAAATAATAAAATAGGCAAAAACCACAGAGGCTCTCATTATTGCCACTTATATTTTATTATGAAATTACAGAGCAAAATAACGTTACCGATCAGGTGTGTTATAATCGTTTAAGTTGTCGCAGATTTGTAAGAGGAGATGAAAAGATAATGAGATTAATCTCTTTTTAATACAGCATCCTACACAGTCCCAATAAATGAACAGAATGAATGAAAAGCATTCGTTCTTTGATTGTAATGAACATTTCTACAGATGTCTGTCAGTCCAAGCATCCATCCATTTTCCAACTGGCATGTATAGTTCATGGTCGACGAGGTGAGGTCCTCATATGCATCCACAATTACACATATAGGAATGTAAGATATGAGATATGAAAGGTCGTAGGAAGTAAACACTGACACAAACAAAGTGGCTATTTGTCTTGCCTACACCATTGATGACATGAACTGCTTTATTTGTTAATACCAAAATAAAATTAATTTAGTGTTTCAGTGCTTCGAAGGACAAGACATGTTTCCTTATTAAAACAAAATGTACTGTGTTAACAGAAACGCATAATTCTGAAAACATGCAGTTAGCTGAACAAGCAAAAGAGCATACTTCATTGTGATGTACAAATCTGCAAACAATGAATTTGTTCATAAGTTCTGTTCATAAGTAAAAATACACATGTAATTTGTGTTAAGGCAGAGTCATTTCAAACTCTGCCTTAATCAGTAACCTACAGGTATATGATCTTGGTATTTCAGACCACAAAGTAGAGTCAATGGAGCTGCCCTTTCTTTCCCCCCATACCAAACTAAAACGACAGATCCATTTCCGAAATCTGAAGAACATCAATGTGGATGCCTTGGCCCTGGACCTTAAACTGACCCTACCAGCTCCCTCTCTGTTGCTGACCTTGTGGATTTTTACAACCAGTCCCTGAGCAGTCTCCTGGACTTCCACGCCCCCTTAACATCCAGGTCCGTCTCATTCTCGTGCTCAGCACCTTGGTACACCTGCGAACTGCGAAAAATGAAGGTGGCTGGTCATGTCCTTGAGCGGCGGCTCAAGGCCTCTGGGCTGACTGTCCACAAACAGGCTTACAGGGAACACAAGAGGGCGTATGCAGAAGCTCTGAAGGTTGCACGGTCCAGGTTCTATTCCACTATCATCAGCAGCAGCTCCAGGTACCCCAAAAAACTTTTTCAACTATAAATCACCTTCTCAAACCTCCTTCACCTGCCCAGTCCGAGGCCACCTATGAGAGGTGCAATATGCACATCAATTTCATCAAACAAAAAGTTGATAACATCCACTTACACCTCTCCACCACGGATATCCTGCTCCCCCCAACTGTCGACCTACTGTCTGAGACTGTCCAGCCCCTTTGCTCCTTCTCTGTTGCCACACGGGAAGAGGTGAAGGACGACATCAGGAAAATGAAACTGTCTACCAGTTCCCTGGACCCTTTCCCCTCAGCTTTGCTGAGGGCCAACGTCTCTGCCGTCTCTCCACTTATCACCAGGATCATAAACCAGTGCCTCCTGGCTGGCCATATTCCTTCTTCACTAAAACCTGCTGTCATCAGACCTTTACTGAAAAAACCCACCCTGGATCCTGAAGTTCTCTCCAATTATAGGCCCATCTCCAATTTTCCATTTCTCTCTAAAGTTCTGGAAAAAACAGTTGCAGCACAACTTCATGATCACCTCAAACTGAATAATCTGTTTGAAAAGTTTCAGTCTGGTTTCCACCCTGGCCATAGCACCGAAACAGCCGTGGTCAGGGTAACCAATGATCTTCTGATAACTGCAGATACTGGTTCCCCTTCTTTATTCATCCTCCTTGACATGACAGCTGCTTTTGACACAATAGACCACAACATCCTCCTTCACTGCCTGAAATATACCATTGGACTCTCAGGAAATGTTCACAATTGGTTCACATCTTACCTGACCGGCAGAACTGAGCATGTCGCCCTGGGCAGTGCAAAATCTCATACCCACAACGTCACCTGTGGTGTCCCACAGGGCTCTGTGCCAGGCCCCATCCTTTTCACCATCTACATGCTCCCTCTTGGAAATGTCATTAGCCGACATGGTTTATCTTTCCATTGCTATGCTGATGACACTCAGCTTTACCTCAGGACTACCCCCACCTCCTCTACTGCTCCTCTGCCAGTATCTACATTGACTACCTGCCTGGAGGAGATAGAGGCGTGGATGAGGCTCAATTTTCTTCAGCTAAACATATCCAAAACAGAAGCCATCTTAGTTGGCACATCACACCATCTCCGCTCTTCTACCATCACCAGTATCACTTTCGCTGGCCAAAACATCCCTCTTTCCACTTCTGTCACCAATTTGGGCGTTAAAATGGACCCTCAACTCACCTTTGACACCCACATCAAACACCTCTGTAAGTCTTGTTTCTATCACCTCAAGAACATCGCTAAACTCCACCCAACTCTCACACTGGCAGATGCAGAGAAGCTCGTCCATGCCTTTGTCTCCTCCAGGCTGGATTACTGTAATGCACTCCTCATCGGGATTCCTGGCAAGAGTATTCAGAGACTCCAGTATAGTCAGAATAGCACTGCCAGGATCCTGATGAGGGTAAGAAAGCATGACCATATCACCCCAATCCTGAAAACCCTTCACTGGCTCCCTGTCCCACTCAGAATAGAGTACAAGGTTGTTCTCCTCACCCATCAGTGCATTTATGGACATGCCCCCCTTTACTTACAGGACCTCCTTACCCCTCATACCTCCTCATGCACCCTCCGCTCTGTACACAGTAACACTCTCCAAGTCCCTAGAACCAAGCTTCGCAGTATGGATGATAGGGCTTTTTCATCTGTGGCGCCGAGACTGTGGAATGCCCTCCCTGACTACCTGAGAGCCCCACAGTCGACTGATGTTTTTAAACGGAATCTAAAAACTCATCTTTTTAGAAAGATTATCTATCTATCTATCTATCTATCTATCTATCTATCTATCTATCTATCTATCTATCTATCTATCTATCTATCTATCTATCGACAACCCAAGTAATTTTCTAATTCCGGATTTGTACAAAGGCATAAGCAATAAAAAATGTGGTCACTCAAATAAGAAATCTTGAGAACATCAAAACGAAGGCTGTTTTACAGGAGTTCAGAAATAAAATATTAATGTAAAACTGGCACAAGTTTAATTTCACACACTAAGATTTAAATTTATGACAAGTGTAAAAATGGGACAGATTTGGAAAATTAATAAAGAGTTTGTGACATCTGAAATGTGTGTATCTGTTAGGCCCAGAAGTTAGATGTGGAGTTGGGGTAAGGGCTCCACTTCGGAGGATACACAAGCAAGGCCAGCATGTTGGCAAAGCGAAACCTCCGAAGAGTCACTCGCTTAGTGGCTAATACAAAAGCAAGGCGAACACATCGGTAAAACAGTTTCCCTTTTACTTATCCTCCCGCCGCTAATAGACAAGCGAGGCAAGCAGACCAGCAAAAGGAAACTTCCGAAGAAAGACAGCCGCTTTGCTGCTAATGCACAAACAATACGAGCACATCAGCAACATGAAACCTTCTATGAGAGAGATGCCCAAAGTAGTTCCTTCCAATTGCCTGACATCTCTACATTTCAATTTTTTTTTCTGATGATTTCATTACTTTCTAGGACCCTGTGCTTTTTACAGCATGGGCTTACACAGCTAGTCTTCTTCTATCTTCTATAATACACTACCGTGGCTGTTCGTTTGTCTGTCCAGGATTTTAAATCACCTGTAGCTCGCAAACCGTTTAACCTATTGACTTGAAATTTGGTACACATATACTGCGTGACGTCTACTATCTGCTTTCAGGGTGATGATTTTATTGCTCTTTTTATTTTTATTTTATTTTATTGTAGAATCAACTCTCTGCAACGCACAGCAGGCCGGCCGTGTGGCGCATGCATACGGGTGCCATTCTCATTCCCTACCACTTTCGCTAATCATTCTTGAGGCAGATTGAAGACTTAAGTGCCAGATTAAGTGAAAAATTAAAGACAACGTACTAAGTAATTGCAACACAAAAACTAACAATCAGTTTTAACGCGAAAAGATGCAGACGAAAGTTGAAGCAGCGGGCCGCTAGGGTGGAGTAAAGAAGAGCTGCTCTGGAAACAGCAAGCACATCAACCTCTGAGCAAACGAATGCTAAACATACAGAGAAAGAGTATGAAAACTATGAATGCTCAAGTCAAGTGTATTCACTGCAAGTTATCGTGCAGTGCGCCGTTACTGGTATTTTATAACAACAAATGTTTCAAACCTGACAGACAAGTTCTCTGACAACTCGGACTTTAAAAGCAAGTTGTTACAAAAGCAACTTTATGTTTGTTTACATGGAAATATCCTGAATTATCATGGAACTCACTAATTCAACAGTACAAATATAATAATGTTTGAATTTTTATCTTTAGTTTGGATTTTAAGGAGTTTCAGTTAATGGAGAGAAACGTGCACTTGCTAAGATAAATAGGGTAGTTTATGATATCATTTATTATTATCCCTTCACTGAAATTCCCCCAAGATTATAACCCCCATCCTTTTTATTGTTACACTGGGGGGATTTCCATCTCTGCCACACATTAAAATCCAAGCCCTGTGTTGTATTTTTATATTTATGAATGCAGAATGCCAATACTAGTTTAGTTAAATGATAATCTGGGTAAATATTGCATGGCTATACCAGTATTTTAAAACTGTTATTACTGTTAGTATTTATTTTATATCCTATTATACAAAACATTACAATATTATTCACTTTATTAAAGTTCCTCTGTTATTGATAAGCCATTGAATGGGATTTCTGTTTTTGACGTGGTTTCGAAAGGTATCAAGTATCGTAAAATCTCACCATTGACATCAAATATAAAAATTCTGGTATCATGACATCCTTATGAAGCATTAAAACATTCAAAATTGCTTTTAATTATTAATTAAATATTAATTTTTTAATATGTAAAGTATATTCTATATTAAAATAAAGTATACATTAGATTTCACAAAAAAGTGATAAAATATCCTTTTGCTTTGAATGCATGTTGTGTTAAGATTCTTTTTCAAATGTTACACCTTCTGGCTTTGTATAAAAGTTCAGCTCTGATCTTAGATCAACCGTGGGCGACATCAGTTTCTGTTACTGTCACAAAATGGTTCCACTGAACAGAGGCCTGGGGGTAGGATGTGCTGCTTCTTCAGCATTCTCAAGTGCTATAAGAAAACATTTACATTGGCCTCATTCTTGAATAAATAGCAAGTGAAGTGCTGCATTTTAAAATAATACAAATGTGGCTCCAGCCTTTCCTTAGTATTATAACAATGCCATGTGTTCTGTTTAAAGTCTTCAGTCCTTAAGCCTTCTAAACTTGTAGCATGCATCTTGTTAAAAGGAAAGAAATAATTTAGATACATGGTGTCCATTGCAGCAACATAGATGAGTACAAGGTGCTAATACATATTTTACTCACATTCACTTGTTTTCATTCATGCTGCCAAAAACAGTAGTTTGGAACATAATACATTGCTTTTGTTTTGGTTAATGCTCAGTTGTCATACTGACAGTAGCTTGCAGTAGTAATGATGAATATAATATAGTGGTAATTGTGAATTTCCCCTTGGGATTAATAAAGTCCTATCTATCTATCTATCTATCTATCTATCTATCTATCTATCTATCTATCTATCTATCTATCTATCTATCTATCTATCTATCTATCTATCTATCTATCTATCTATCTATCTATCTATCTAAGTAATAAGACATGCTGGAAAGTGAATCCCACTCCTTTAACCGCCACCTTATCGTGGTGGAGGGGTTTGCGTGTCCCAATAATCCTAGGAGCTCTGTTGTCCGGGGCTTTATGCCCCTTGTAGGGCCACCCAAGGCAAACTGGTCCTAGGTGAGGGATGAGACAAAGAGCGGTTAAACAAAACCTCCTATGATGAAAAACAATTTTGGATGGCGTTTTCCCTTGCCCGGACGTGGGTCACCGGGGCCCCACTCTGGAGCCAGGCCTGGAGGTGGGGCTCGATGGCGAGCGCCTGGTGGCCGGGCCTGCACCCATGGGGCTCGGCCGGGCACAGCCCGAAGAGGCAACGTGGGTCCCCCTTCCCATGGGCTTACCACCTATGGGAGGGGCCAAGGAGGTCGGGTGCAGTGTGAGTTGGGTGGTGGCCGAAGGCGGGGACCTTGGCGATCCGATCCTCGGCTACAGAAGCTGGCTCTTGGGACGTGGAATGTCACCTCTCTGAAGGGGAAGGAGCCTGAGCTAGTGCGCGAAGTTGAGAGGTTCCGGCTAGATATAGTCGGACTCACCTCGACGCACAGCTTGGACTCTGGAACCAATCTCCTTGAGAGGGGCTGGACTCTGTACCACTCTGGAGCTGCCCCCAGTGAGAGGCGCTGAGCGGGTGTGGGTATACTTATTGCCCCCCGACTTGGAGCCTGTACATTGGGGTTTACCCTGGTGGATGAGAGGGTAGCCTCCCTTCGCCTTCGGGTGGGGGGACGGGTCCTAACTGTTGTTTGTGCGTATGCACCGAACAGCAGTTCAGAGTACCCACCCTTTTTGGAGTCCCTGGAGGGGGTGCTAGAGGGCATACCTTCTGGGGACTCCCTCGTTCTGCTGGGAGACTTCAATGCTCACGTGGGCAATGACAGTGAGACCTGGAAGGGCGTGATTGGGAGGAATGGCCCCCCCGATCTGAACCCGAGCGATGTTTTGTTATTGGACTTCTGTGCTCGTCACGGATTGTCCATAACGAACACCATGTTCAAGCATAGGGGTGTTCATATGTGCACTTGGCACCAGGACACCCTAGGCCTCAGTTCGATGATCGACTTTGTGGTCGTGTCGTCGGACTTGCGGCCACATGTCTAGGACACTCGGGTGAAGAGAGGGGCGGAGCTGTCAACTGATCACCACCTGGTGGTGAGTTGGCTTCGATGGTGGGAGAGGATGCCGGTCAGGCGTGGTAGGCCCAAACGTGTTGTGAGGGTCTGCTGGGAACGTCTGGCAGAGCCCCCTGTCAGAAGTAGCTTCAACTCCCACCTCCGGCAGAACTTCGACCACATCCCGAGGGAGGTGGGGGACATTGAGTCCGAATGGGCCATGTTCCGTGCCTCTATTGTTGAGGCAGCTGACCGGAGCTGTGGCCGTAAGGTGGTCGGTGCCTGTCGTGGCAGCAATCCCCGAACCCGTTGGTGGACACCGGCGGTGAAGGATGCCGTCAAGCTGAAGAAGGAGTCCTACAGGACCCTTTTGTCCTGTGGGACCCTGGAGGCAGCTGATAGGTACCGACAGGCCAAGCGGGATGCGGCTTTGGTGGTTGCTGAGGCAAAAACTCGGGCGTGGGAGGAGTTTGGGGAGGCCATGGAGAACGACTTTCGAAAGGCTTCGAGGAGATTCTGGTCCACCATCCGGCGTCTCAGGAAGGGGAAGCAGTGCAGTGTCAACACTGTATATGGTGGGGATGGTGCGCTGCTGACCTAGACTCGGGACGTTGTGGGTCGGTGGGGGGAGTACTTCGAAGACCTCCTCAATCCCATTAACATGCCTTCCAATGAGGAAGCAGAGCCTGGGGACTCAGAGGTGGGCTCCCCCATCTCTGGGACTGAGGTCACCGAGGTGGTCAAAAAACTCCTTGGTGGCAGGGCCCCGGGGGTGGATGAGATATGCCCGGAGTTCCTCAAGGCTCTGGATGTTGTAGGACTGTCTTGGTTGACACGCCTCTGCAACATCACATGGACATCAGGGACAGTGCCTCTGGATTGGCAGACCGGGGTGGTAGTCCCCCTCTTTAAGAAGGGGGATCGGAGGGTGTGTTCCAACTACAGAGGGATCACACTCCTCAGCCTCCCTGGAAAAGTCTATTCAGGGGTCCTGGAGAGGAGGGTCCGTCGGATAGTCGAGCCTCGGATTCAGGAGGAACAGTGTGGTTTTCGTCCTGGTCGCGGAACAGTGGACCAGCTCTATACCCTTACAAGGATCCTGGAGGGTGCATGGGAGTTTGCCCAACCAGTCTACATGTGTTTTGTGGACTTGGAAAAGGCATTCGACCGTGTCCCTCGGGGAATCCTGTGAGGGGTACTCCGAGAGTATGGGGTACCGGCCCCCCTGATAAGGGCTGTTCGGTCCCTGTACGATCGGTGCCAGAGCTTGGTCCGCATTGCCGGCAGTAAGTCGAACCCGTTTCCAGTGAGAGTTGGACTCCGCCAGGGCTGCCCTTTGTCACCGATTCTGTTCATAACTTTTATGGACAGAATTTCTAGGCGCAGTCAGGGCGTTGAGGGGGTCCGGTTTGGTGGGCTCAGGATTGGGTCACTGCTTTTTGCAGATGATGTTGTCCTGTTTGCTTCATCAGGCCGTGATCTTCAGCTCTCTCTGGATCGGTTCGCAGCCGAGTGTGAAGCGGCTGGGATGAGAATCAGCACCTCCAAATCCGAGACCATGGTCCTCAGCCGGAAAAGGGTGGAGTGCCCTCTCAGTGTTGGTAGCGAGATCCTGCCCCAAGTGGAGGAGTTCAAGTATCCCGGGGTCTTGTTCACGAGTGAGGGAAGAATGGAGCGTGAGATCGACAGGCGGATCGGTGCGGCATCCGCAGTAATGCGGGCGCTGCATCGGTCTGTCGTGGTGAAAAAGGAGCTGAGCCGCAAGGCGAAGCTCTCAATTTACCAGTCGATCTATGTTCCTACCCTCACCTATGGTCATGAGTTATGGGTTGCGACCGAAAGAACGAGATCGCGAATACAAGCGGCTGAAATGAGTTTCCTCCGCAGGGTGTCTGGGCTTTCCCTTAAAGATAGGGTGAGAAGCTCAGTCATCCGGGAGGGGCTCGGAGTAGAGCCACTGCTCCTCCGCATCGAGAGGAGTCAGATGAGGTGGCTCGGGCATCTGATCAGGATGCCTCCTGGACGCCTCCCTGGTGAGATGTTCCGGGCATGTCTAACCGGGAGGAGGCCCCGGGGAAGACCCAGGACACGTTGGAGGGACTATGTCTCTCGACTGGCCTAGGAACACCTTGGGATTCTCCTGGAAGAGCTAGAAGAAGTGGCCGGGGAGAGGGAAGTCTGGGCATCTCTGCTCAAGCTGCTGCCCCCGCGACCCGACTTCAGATAAGCGGGAGACAATGGATGGATGAATGGATGGAAAGTGAATCACTGGTCACTTTACAGTGATGGGGAATCATTTACAAACAGACATCATTACACTGAATATACCTACTCCTCAGTTGCTTCACCCTCTGCACATTTCTCTCAAAAGGCACATGATATAACTGTTTTAGAGATGTTTTGTGCCTTTTTAGTAGGTGTGCAATGGTTGGCAAACTTATGGCTTCCACATTGTTCAAGATGTCTTCACTGTCCAGGATGCGCTGTCTGATTTCTGTAAGGTAAATATAATTTCTGGCCCGGACCAAGTTGACCACAACCCGCTCTTGTTCATCAGTTAGGAGTCTGCCTCTGCCTCCATTATTTCTTATAGTCTCAATTCTGTATGAAACATTACAGGAGAAATATGACTTCATACTGTAGCACAAATTTACATAATCACATAACCTACTCTGTGCTACACATTGGCATGCAGCATGTAACAACTAAGAGTAGCATGCGGTATTGTAATGTTCACTGTAGTGCATTCTGAACACTTACCAGTTCTCATTGCAGAAGATTCTGATGATGGAGGCCACAGTTGATCTCTGAGGTTTGGTTGAATCATTCTAGTTGCTTCAGTCATTGTCATACCTTGGTTTATGACATGGTTTACAACCATTGCTCTGATCTTGTGGGATACTCTTTGCTGTTGCTGCTGCTGTCTTGTTCTGTGGCCTTGTTCTTAACCACGTTCGCCCACACCTCACACATGCGGTGCTTGTCCCCTGCCATTCCTGTGACAACCACATCTTCCTCGTCCTGCTTGACTACCTGCCTGCTCCATGTTGAAGTATTGCTATGTTGCTGTGGACTCCATTTATTCATGCTCATACCACAAGGTGAAGTCAATCATCACTAATGAATTGGTGTCAGTGGATTTTGCTATCCTGACACGTTCATGATGTGAACATGGGATATTGTTCCTCAGTTTCCATAAAACTATGCTTTAAGAGGAATGCAACAGTTATTTATCATTTAGAGCAGTTGTATCAATTGATAGTTTGAACACTGTAGTGAAATAAACAGACAGTCATCTTGGATGTGTGAATTGCATTTTGAAATGGTAATGCTTTAATGTTAAGTTGAGTCATTTTGAGGTGGTGATTTCAGTTCAATGAACAAATGATCTTTGGTTTATGTGTATTGTATCCAAGCAAATGGGGAAAAAAGTGTTAAGAGTTTTGAAAAATTTGCATTTGGATCATCGGTTGTGAGTTTGGGGTCTAGAGTTTTGAAAAATGGCATCAAGTTTCTGAAACTACTGCCAAAGCAATTGTAAAAAAAAATGTAACGTAAGTAGGAGTGTGCCTGCGATGGACTGGCACATCATAATCTCTGTGACTTTGATTGAGTTACAAAAACAGTTAGAAGAATGTTAAAACAAAAAATGAAACCCTGCAATGAGCAAAATAACTAAAGCAGTGTCTATTGTTAAGCAATGCTTAACTCTTATTAGAAACAGTATTTTTGATTGTTAGCTAGAATGCCTCCTTCAAGAGTATCTGGTCATGCAGAGAGGTTTTTCACTTTGAATTTAACAGTGTTCTCAGGCCTTCCTTGCACATTGAAGTCTCTATTTCTCTCCTCACACATAGCTTACTTTATGTTCACGTAGTAATACAAGCAGCAGTCAGTGCAAGAAAGGAATAAACACCAATCTATCACAGGGTTCAGTTTTACACACACCAACACCCAAACCATGCCAGTTTAGAACCTCATGTATACAGCCTAACACATTAACGTAACATATACATATTTGGAGTTTGGGGGGAAGAAAACTGTAGTACTGTTAGAAAAAACTCGTACAGACATGTTGCAGATATGCAAAATCTACATGCACAATGACTGAGCACAATATTACAATCAAGACACTAGATTTGTGCCTTGAACCGAAACATTGTACTGATCTATACTATTAAAAGGCAAAGCCCTCACTGACTCACTCAGTGACTGACTGACTGACTGACTCACTCATCACTAATTGTCCAACTTCCCGTGTAGGTGGAAGGCTGAAATTTGGCAGGCTCATTCCTTACAGCTTACTTACAAAAGTTAGGCAGGTTTCATTTTGAAATTCTATGTGTAATGGTCATAACTGGAACCTCTTTTTTGTCCATATACTGTAATGGAAGAGGCGGAGTCACGTATCGCGTCATCACGCCTCCTATGTAATCATGTGAACTGAAAACAAGGAAGAGATTTACAGCACAACTCAAACGCGGGAACGAAGGTAAATGACGTTAATTGTTGAGTGTCTTTTAATACTGTGTAAGCATACATATTAACACATGTGCAATTAAACGTGTGCATTTACGGGGTGATTTCTCAGGCTTAAAAGCTCGCCTTTTATCAAACGCGGGAACGAAGGTAAATGACGTTAATTGTTGAGTGTCTTTTAATACTGTGTAAGCATATATATTAACACATGTGCAATTAAACGTGTGCATTTATGGGGTGATTTCTCAGGCTTAAAAGCTCGCCTTTTATTAAAAAGGTAAATGCAAACTGTTTTCATTCTGAAGGGCACAAACCACATTGGATTTCAGCCGTTAAACGCGCAAAAATGTCGGTACACCAGATAAATAAGCGCAACATATTATCAGTTGTATTGTATGCTTACAATACATATAGAAATGTGTTAATCGTTAACTAATAGTATGGGATGGTGTTCTTCGACTCGCACCTTGATTTAAATGATTCCATGTCTTGGTGGGTTTGCGTAGCTTATTGTCAATATCTTTACACCTGTTTTTAAGACTTATTGACTGAAATGGGCTTTCACGAAAAAAGTTAGGGCTTTGCTACAGGATACACCCTCCACAAGTTAAGGAAGTAAAAATAAAGGTATATATTTCTGTTTTATTTAAACCTTTTAAGTTCGTATGCATAGCCCCATTTGGCTGTTTGTTTTTTTTTCTTTCTTCAGTAATATTTAATCTCCTTAAAGAAAAACAACATATGCATTTTACTTTTTTTGTATCTCTTTAGTAATATTTTAGTGTAAAATGATAACCAGTATTTAAACCTTTTATGTTACTTTATAAAGTTATTTTACACAATGTTGAAAAATTAATAAGAAAGCTACATATTTTGGCAGCTGCTGCTTTAATTTTCAATTAAATGAAAAAAGCTCTCCAAGAGAAAACCTCAATGAAGAAGAAACAGTTTGCACTATCTAAAAAGGAGAAACCCTCATTTATAAAGGTTTGCTGCAGATGACTTAACTGAAAATAAATGAATAGTTCCTATGTGTATAATACATATTTATCTATTTGACTTATGCCTTTATTCCAGTAACTTGCAACATCTGAGGTACAATTTGTTTCATTACTTTTGTTTTTTGCAGCACAGGCAGGTGAAGTGACTTCCTCAGGGTCACACAGTGGTGTCAGTACCAGGATTTGAACTGACAAGCTCCGGGTTTGCTGAAATATTACTGAAGAAAGAAAAAAAACGAAAACGGGCAAATGGGGCTATGCATACAAATGTCCATCCATCCATTATCCAACCCGCTATATCCTAAATACAGGAGCCAATCCCTGCCAACACAGGGCACAAGGCAGGAAACAAACCCCGGGCAAGGTGCCAGCCCACCGCAGGGCGCACACACCCACACACAACGGACAATTTAGAATCGCCAATGCACCTAACCTGCATGTCTTTGGACTGTGGGAGGAAACCGGAGTACCCGGAGGAAACCCAGACAGACATGGGGAGAACATTCAAACTCCACAGCAGGGAAGCGAACCCGGGTCTCCTAACTGGCACCTTTCACTGCGCCACCATACCGCCCGCATACAAACTTAAAATGTTTAAATAAAACAGAAATATATACCTTTAGTTTTACTTCCTTAACTTGTGGAGGGTGTATCCTGTAGCAAAGCCCTAACTTTTTTCATGAAAGCCCCTTTCAGTCAATAAGCCTTAAGAACAGGTGTAAAGCTAAACTTGCAGCACCGCTATTCAATTACACTTGCCTAACGCCTCTCCTAAGGGGAGATACTGTGGGATCTGGGCATCGGTCAAAGCACCAATCACAGGCCCGATTAGAAAGCGGGAAGCTGTGATTTGTCGTCTCCCTCCCATGTAACAATCACAGCCCGTGTTACAACACACTATGTATGTATGTGTATATGTATATATGTGTATGTGTGTATATGTATGTGTATATATATGTTGGTATGTGTGTGTATATATATATATATATATATAATATATATATATATATATAAAATATGTGGATGTGTATATGTATATATATATATATATATGTGTATATATATGTATATGTAGATATGTATATATGTATATGTATATATATGTTTACATAACCTCTTTAACACACTACTTCTCCGCTGTGAAGCGCGGGTATTTTGCTAGTTTTTACTATAAATTAGTTTTATGGTTTCTGTCATGGACAATTACAAACTGTTTTCAAGTCTAATGCGTCATTTAATTGTGTTATTTATTAATTAAAATACGTCAATATAGTTTTGTTCTATTAGATATCTTTCATTGCAGATCCAGGAAAGAAACCCTAATTTGCATTGTTCACTATCCTTTCTTGTATCTTATCCACACATTGTCATTATATAAAATGAATTGACATTTTATATCATTACATGAAGAGGGCACTGATTTATTTTATTCACTTTCAGTTTTTTTATATGTTTAAGATGTATGAATTAACAGGAAAGAGCAGTTTATATAGTCTAAGTAAATAGAAATAAGACTTTATCACACTGTTTGCTAATGACACATATGAATAGAGTGGATGCAATATTTTTTCTTACATTTCTTCCATTCATTAATTTTCAAACCCACTTATCCACTTCAAAGTGATAAGGAGCTGGTTTCTGTCCTGTGGCACTGTCTATTTGAAGGGCACACTCACTCACTCACTCACTCACACACTCCCTCATGTTGGGCTTAGAGTTACTTGTTCATCTAACTCAATCACCTTTGGCATGGGAGAGGCACAAGGAGTACTTGTACACTCCCAACAGGCAGTGACTAGGCCAGGATTGTAAACTAGACAACCAGAAATATGAAGTTATAAATGGCAGTGTTTATCACCTCTTAACTGCACCACTCTCATCATAAAAAACGAACATTAAAAAAACTAGAATAGAAAAGTGCTAAAGGGGAGATATGACTGAAAACATTTTACCATGAAAGAAATATAACTGTGTTCTAGTGTGGTGGAATGAGTCACCATGTGGACATTTAAATCTCAACTTAATATTGCCAGATAAAGATATGCTAGATTAAATGGTATGTATTTTTTAATGTTTTGTTGAGGCTGCAGGTATACTATGCAACTGGTTTGTTTTCCATTTCAAAAAGTGTTAAACTATAAATTACTAAGAATTGTTTACCAGGGACTTGTAGTTTAAAATCACATAAAGTTTTAGTCCATGATAATGCATCTAAAATAAAATACAATGTTATTTGAAAACAAATGATGCTTTAAAATTATTGTTTGTGTTTGGATGTTTCAAGGAAAAAAAAAAATTAAATTAACAATAGATGTTTATCCATTCTTCCATCTATTTTCTGAAGTCACTTAGTTAATTACAATATCAGACAATTACACTATCTGACAAAAAGACAAAAGACAAAACTGCCCATCATAGGTTAGATTCATGCACACAGGCAAACTTGCTCACAAATTTCAAAGTCACCAGTCTACCTAACCATTTATGTTTTATGAGTGTGAAGCAAAGCTAAACTAATTAACCCATATAAATGTTTCCAGAACTTGTGAACACCATACAGGCAGCGACCAGGCTGGAATTTGAACCCTAGTCCCTGGAGCTGCTAGGCAGTATAGCTTATATTTGTAGCACTGTGCTACCTAGATAGGCTCCATCACATCTCATAAGATCACCATCAAGAAGTTGCAGTTTTAATTGCATATATTTCATGAGTTTTTGCTAATTGGTATGCTTAATCACAATGTGCTGAACTGCAAAAGAAGCTGGGGAAAAAAAGAAAATTCAGTTGGTTACTGGAGAACTACCATACAAAAACACTATAAATGTCAGACAAACGAATTTGTATCCATGAAAACGGTTATAATGCCTTCTGAAGGACAAATGAAACCTTGGAGATCAGCAGCATTAGCTCAAAAATATTGCACAACATGTTTTTTTTTTTTTTTTTTTTTTAGATCTGTAGTGAATTTGGGTCCACAAACTAAACAATTGGCCCAACAAACTCAAAGTACACCTGGCCATGAAATTCAAAAATCAGGCACATATGAAAAAAACATGCCTATAAATTCCAAATTGGGAGAAGGGTGACATAAAATCTGGCATAAAGACAAAAATAAATATTACTTAGTATATTAAAGTTTATTATACATTAATTAAAAAACACTGCATAGATTTAAATAGTAATATGTACAGTAGGGTTGAATTGTATTAGTTTATTAATTCACTAGCCGTGTTACCGGTTGAAGACAAGTAGATGAATACATTTAAAAGATATTTGATATCTCTTGCCCTGTGTGTACCTTCAGCACCTTTCCTCTGTATCCTTGTGTATCTGAGACTTTCTTGATTGGTGCGACCTCTCTCGAGCACAACCCTGTTAAGCCTGCTTCTCAGACTCTGTCATTTGATGGTTCCTTCCTTGCTCACCTCCTGTCTGCTTTTATGCTTCTCATCTTTAAAAGTGACTCTCGATCTACTTCCAATGCCTTTACTCCTCCTCATGTGTCTTACCCTGACAGACTCTTTTGATCGTGTCACCAAAGCCAAACTGACCAATTTGATTGCTTCTAGGAACCGACACACACACACACACGCACACAAACACACACACAGACCTAAGCCTTTTATTATTTACTTGATTTTTGCAAGCTTGCATTTTATAATATGAAGTTTACAAACAAGCTATTTGTGCTCCATGGTAATTTTTGTGTAATTCCTTCCATGTTTTAAATAGTAGTTGAAAATATTTCCTCTAAAGCTACAATATATTGAATTTCTAGTTGTGTGTGTTTAAAGAGCATAACTTGCTGTTTGAAACATAAATATTTTGCTTCATCAAAATTGCCTGTGATTAATTTGTAATGACAGCCCTACCCTACAATGCTATGTGTAATTATAATTTAAACAAATAAAGCAAACTGAAGAGGATAGAACAGCAAAGCTGATTTACAGTTTATTTGTATATGATGCAACAGCACAGCAGCAGAATGCAATTCAGTCTAATCCATTTACCAGTCACAGGCCTCGCTGTTGCAAATCAATAAACCACTAAGGCTAAAGGAACAAGGGAGACTATAAGTGCTTTATAAAGTGGTAACCAGTGAGGATGCAATAAAAAGTGATCAGAAAAGATGTACTCCTGATGTGGCAGCTCATTGATTTTTCCACCAGATATCACCTACAGTAGTATTAACAGTCTTTGGAAGGACTCTTGATGACTGGGAAGCAAACCTTAAAATTATGACACATATTTGCTTATTGTGACTGCAAACGGACATATCCTCAAATAACTGCAAGCAAGCTCTCCAGGCCTCAGGCTGCTTGATGGAGGTTGTAGTGATGTAGAAGATTTAATAGTCGTATACAATGGTTTCATTTTTCTCAGACTTTATCAAGCTGATTCCCATATTGTGAGGTAGTAGATACAAAAACGCTGAGGGTGTTGAATCCTTTCAATTCAAGCAAACAGAGTTTAAGTGCAAACGTTACAGAAGTGTTCTAAATTACAACAGATATTAATTCAGGAGATGCCAAATGTGTTTCGAAAATGATCCTTTCAAGTGAACCTCAGGACACAGATGGAAGATGATTTTGGCTAAATCAATATATATATAAAATCAATGTATGTTTGTGTGTATGTATGTTCCAGCATCACTTCTGAACGGCTAGAGTGATTTTCATGAAACGTGGTACACATGTTTCTCATTGGTTGACTAAAAATACTGTAGGGTGAAATCAACCCTAACCTACTCCCTTCTGTGTTATCATCCAGTTGACACTCAGAACGACCACCAGAGGGCTAACTAGAGGTGACTGCCAGCATTCTTTATGTTTGAGCACCACTGTGCCCCTGTTGCTTTTGAAATTAAATAGAGTTGGCCAGTTCCGAGAGTCAACTGGATAATAATATACATACAAGACCGCAGGCAAGCACATTAGTGAATGTTCATTGTTTGTTCATTTATTTTTATTTTTAAAGTTGTGGTTTTTTTAATTATGTTTTTCTCAAACAATTTAAAAAAAAAAAACCTTTATTTTTCTCCCGGGCAACGCTGTGTATTTCAGCTAGTTTATTATAAATGTTAGAAAGCTTCTCTCAGTGAACCATAGTTATAGTACATTGCCAAGCAATGTAAATATTGGTATTAGAGAATGAACACTGAGTAGGAAGTGATGAATTGTGTTTGGCTGAATGGCCTGTTTTTGTTTAAAAAATTTTATGTCGTTAGAATTATGCCCATTGTCATAAGCTAGTGATTATTTCCAAAACTGTAGGTATTTTAACCAAAGAAGAGCTGAGCTTCCAAACAAATCACTGAAGTCAACAGCCAAACATCCAAGCTCTTCTTTTGGTCTTCTAGAACTTCTCCAAATAAATGTGTAATTTTCCTTTTCTTTTTCCCTTCAATAAGCTGTTCTTGATTTTTATCTAGTGTGACAGTAGGGGGCGCTGTCGCACCTCCAAACCCACAGACAACATGTCCAAACACCAGGTAAAATTCCCAATAATGAATTTATTATAACAAAATGTGCACAAAGCACCTCCACCTCCACTATACACAATAATAAATCAATCAAACAATAAACAGTAATCAATGCTCCACTCCACCCAGCAGCTCTGTCACACTCCCACCCAACTCTGGCTCAGTCTGCTGGGTTTCCCACAGTCCTTTAAATAGTCCTTGACCCGGAAGTGCTTCTGTCCTTCAGTCCATGTGATGCCATAGCACTTCCGGGTCAGATGAAAACTCTTCTTTTTTTTCTCCAGCCCAGAAGTACTTCATTTCTTCCATCCCCATAATGAGGTAGTACTTCTGGGCTATAATAGAAACACTTGTGCCTCCCTGCAGCGTCCCCTGGCGGCCCCCATGGCATCCCGTAGAGATGTGTAGCCGAACTCCATTGTCCATAATGCCCTGCGGGAATTTGGGGCACCTCTATGTTGCAGGGAGGACTCCCTCTAGCGGCCTGGGGGTGTTGGTCAGGATAAACTGTGAGGGTCCAGTTTATGTCCCAAAACTTAGCCTGTCCTTTTATTTAGCTTGTTGATTTGGTGGGCATCTCTTAAAGTGATGTTACTAGTCCAGCACACCACAGAGCAGAAAATCACTGGCCATCAAAGAATTGGAGAAGACTTTGCAACAAGGAGACTGGGGTTCATATACTGAGTGCTTCCTGTGTGGAAACATAGAGTGTATGTGTGTGTGTGTGTGTTCACCATGCGATGTGCTGCTGCCGCATCCAGTAATTCTTCTTTCATTGTACCTTAGGCATCACCTCCTCCACTGTGTTGCTCTGAATAAATGGTTTAAAAAATGGATGGATGAATGGATAAAACGGGGATAAATTCTATATTTACAGTACCTGGACTTAAGTACAACTAATATCAGATACTGTACTTCAAAACTTCTGCTTTATTAGTTTGCTCATGAGCACCTTTTACTTTTACTTGAGTAATGTTTCTGAAAGGTACAGTATCACTACTTTTACTCAAGTATGGCTGATGAGTGCTTCATGCAACACTGGTTTAACAGAGTGTTGCAATACTTCCTACTGATTTTTTGGCAATTAAAAAACATTGAATGATAAAGTTCTTAAATTTAGATGGAGGCTACTTTTTGGGCAATTTCTTATGGCATTGCTTTAATTCTAATAACTACATTGGGATGTAATTTTAAAAAGCAATCAATACTTTCTTTATAGGTGTGACCTTATTTTATTAATCATGGCGCTCATGTCATGTATATTGTACATTAGGTACTACCTTTACATAACGTGTCCCAAAAAAGGTGAGCTAAATCCCTCTTATGAGAATCAGAGTGAGGACAGCACTGAGTTGGCAGTTTTCCACTTAAATTTGGGCCATGCACATCTCTGATGATCAGAGACAAGGTGACCACATATATCAATACTGCTGTTCAGCTATTCTACAAAGTACCTGTTATATAACTCAGGGCCTAATGAGACATCATTTTGGATGATCGATACAAGATGGTGTGGGTGACATAAATCAGTGAGTGTCCTCCTTTGCAATGTCAGTTTTCCATTTTATGCAGTCGAGTGCAAGTATAGTATATTTAAACAAATATACCATTTTAAAAATATACTGTGTAGATGATTATAGATATCAGGAAGGTAATCTTTAATAATAATTAGGCCAATTGCGTGGCCCTTTCTTTTACTGTGGAAGCTATCATGGGTGTGATTAGCTATTTCCTAAAATATAATGCACTTTATTTTGTTTTTTTACTGTGCCTTTCCAAGCCTAAGTTGCCCCAGAAGGTATACTTGTGCTATGTGTGTGATGATCTGAGTTCTTGTTTTTAATTGAAGTTTTGGGTTATAGGGATCTCCTCTAACTTTTTCATTGTGGGAAAAAATGTATAATTCTTTTTGAAATCATGCATATCTGCCTACTCTTTATCATTCATTCAGTTTCAGATATATCAGGATTTTGACCTTGATGTCTCTGTCTTTGTCTACATCTTCGCTTAACTCTTAAATTAACATGATGGGTTTAAATCTCATATCTGGTTGTTGTCAGTGTTCGTGGTTTTCCTCTGAGTGTTCTGGGTTTCCTTCCATTTTCCCAAAGATGTTCTGGTTGGGTTAACTTATATTTCCAAACTGGCCATGTGTCCTTGAGTGGGCCTCATGAAGGATTAACACAGTGTTTCCCGTTCTTTATCTTAAGATAGCAGCATAGACTGTGGTCCCCTCATGACCACACAAAAAAGTTATGTTATGTTAGATTGACATTAAGTTATTGAAAACTCCCAGTATTGCTGCAGGAGGATATAGAACAACAACAGAGTATAAAAATACTCAGTTTTCCCAATTGCCAAGATAATTGATTTATTCTCAGTAATATCAGCTGTTTTGGAGGAGTAAAATGCTTATCAATGGTTTCATAATCCTCTAATTTCAGCATTCTATACTGTAGATTTCTAGTCTGCTGTCATTCTAAGTCCTTGAAATTGTTGAGATGAGCCTTCGGTGCAGCTGCTCAAAGCGGAACAAATTTGACTAAGATTTAAAGTTAATGATAATATAAGATGTTCAATACAGATTTATTTTTGCTTTGAAGAAAGCCAGAACAGTGAAACTCCAGCCAGCATGGATAATATTTTGCAAGAATATACAAACAAAACTAGGAGACACATCTTTCTTAAAAGAGTATTTGCCTGACAGTCTGCCACAACTGTCTAAGAGAATCGAGCTAGTAAGCAAACAATTTGCATTTTGCATTGCTTTGTCAATACCAGAAAATAATGTAGCTATCCAATAGTATGACATTAATATAAGCTGTAAATTACAATATTTGAACCACAGGAGAAGATGGAACAAAGATTATAAAATCTGCTAACACTTATTGAAAGGCTAGCATTTGTAGATTTGCAGTACTGTATTTTCTTTTTGAGCAAATTAATCAAGATAATTTGAGTTATTTGTTCAATTAATGGTTTCTTCCATTTCATTTTGTGACCACTACATAAATAAAATTATTTTACTGTTGAAATGCTCTCAATGTTAATCATTGGAGGAACCATTTATCACTCAATGGGCAGACCTACTTACTCATGGATAACACTTTTGGTATATACTTTTGGTTTATACCATAAGCATATGGTATAAAACCCCATCAAATCATATAGAGTACAAAGCCTGTCATTTTGCCTGGCTTACAGTTAAATAGATAAATCAATAATATAAATAAAATTAAATAATGAAAACTAAAAATTTAGTTTTAGGCTCAGATTTAATGTGTTATAGGCAATTTTAGACTCAGATTTAATGTGTTATAAGCAAAAGCAATGTGTTTAAACACTGTAAAGTGGAAATGCTTTCAAAAATAATGTCAAGAATGGGCAGATAGAACTTTATTGGTTTCAATAGGGAAATTTGGCTTTTTACAGAAGCTTAATAAATAAGTAAGTTAATAACTAATAGCTAATACATACAATAATTACCAAAAAGAAAGAAACTTTTGACTTGGCTAAAGGTAAAAATAGCAGTCATAGTCACAATATGGCATTATATTGATGTATTGCCGTTGGTATAAAGCAGGGGTGTCGAGCACAGGATACCTGTGGGCTTTTTCAGTGCAGCCCCCATCATCCATATTCAGAACGTATTACATATGTCCCTTGATGGTGGGTTAGGTTTTTCAAATGACTCCCTTTGATGTTCATTTCACATATCGGTCATATCCATATATAATTAAGCTGAATTACATTTACACTAGGCATCTAAAAGTATCTTCCATGTCCAATCATGTTTTTTGCTCAGTACTTAGCATCACAACTACTAGAAACTGTGTCATAATGATCCAACAAAAAAAATGTGAAAATAAAGAGACATGCCACAGTGCCAAAAAGAATTTTAGTGTTTTAACACAATGACAAAGATGTCACAGTTTTGTGAAGAAGATAGATAGATAGACGGTTGCCACTCTGCTCACTTTTAAAGCTACAAGGGCATCAAAGCTGGTCACATGTCTAAAGTACTGACAGGTCTGTACTATCTGTGATTTTGAAAACAGATTTCAGGCTCTCAGACTCTACCATCCTTGTTTTGTTAATGTCAGATGTATTTCTGACTGAAAATCTTTGTCTTCCCATAGCGATTCAGGAATAAGTTATTGTTCAGGCAGTGGACTTGGAGGCTTGCTCTTCTGTGCATTGTTTTTTTATAAAAGTTCTTAAGACACCCAGTTTAACATGAAATCTCAATATGAATCAAAAAAATGAAAAATGAAACAAAAAGAAAGACAACAGCGCCTAGAGAAAGCAGGTGGGTTTTTTTTTTTCAGCTGTGAGCATCAGAAATGTAGGGATGACTTAAAAACACACAAGACAGCCCTTTAATGTTATCAAATGATTCTTCCGATTGGCTGGGCAGTACAGTAGATTTACAGTAAAAGAGTCAAAACTTTTCACCTTCCACTATAACATTTATTAAGTTCAGCAGTTCTAGTGATTTAGCTCTCTGCTCTACATCATATAGGTTTTGATAGTTAATAGTTTTGTGCAAAGGAAATAAAAAGGGTTTGTACCATGTTCATTATTTCTGTATGTCATACAATATAAGATTGGTAAAAAAAGTACTACATAAGTAAAATTTGTAAATGTACAATTCATGTATTCTCTAAGTTCTCATCAGCCTCATTTAGTTTTTTTCTCATGTCATATACCAAAAGTAAAAATAATCTAATATTAAACACTTTACAATATTTAGTAAATGGATCTGTAAATAAAAGAACACTTTTATAAATTATCAATATTTATAATTTAAAGTAATGCCTACTAATCCACCCAAATACTGGTCTTTAATTGATATAGTTCAATCTAATGGTAATACTGTAATGATTGTAGAATTTTACATGTGCACTATAGTATCTATCTATCTATCTATCTATCTATCTATCTATCTATCTATCTATCTATCTATCTATCTATCTATCTATCTATCTATCTATCTATCTATCTATTCATTTTACAGATATAAATGGTATACTGGTCTGTGATTCTGATTCTTTTTTGATGGTTGCATGGTTCAGTTTTCAGTTAAAATTAAACAATTCTTTACCATAACAGTGATTCTCAAACTGCGTCCTGGTGACTCCATGTGGCTCCCAGGACTGAGTTTGAGAAACACTGAAATAAAGTATATGATTTGTGCATTGCATTTAAAATATAAAGTAACATTATTAAGTTACAGTGTTCTTTTTCGAGCCTGTTAAAATCAGTTCTGTTTGGTTATATATAGCATTATTTTTGCCCCTTGATAAAATTGAGTTTGATACCCCTGGTAAAATGGAACCCTAGTAGCTTTTGTTTACACACTTATGCTGCATAATTTTTTGGCTGAAAGTACTAAATGGTAGTATGTAAGGCATTGTTAATAATGGCCTTCAGATTTTTTTTTTAATCTCGCCTCCAGCAGGTTGAGAGTGCGTCCCATAAAAGAGTCTGTTCCGCGTTTTTCTTATATTATTCCTTCTAGTTTAAGAGACCAGTCCAGTCATTCATCGATGTGTACCCCCAAACACTTGTAGCAATGCACCACTTCCACTCCCTGAATAGTGACTGGGCATAGATGTAAAGTTAAAGACAATTCTCTTTGCATCAAGAAACAAAGTTATCCACCTGATTCCTAACCCCCGCCCCAGCAATACACCCCATTAGTGCAGAGTCATAGAATTTCTGCAAGTGACTTAATCGGGTATTATATTTATGATACAAGGTAAAAAGAAAAAAAGACAGGACTGTTCTCTGTGGTGCTCCAATGTTGCTTAAATCTGTATCAAAACACAATCCTTGAGTTTCACAAACTGCTGTCTGTCAGACAGGTAGTCCATTATCCAGGACACAATTCTCCCATTCACCTGCATATCTCTGAGTTTACCCCTTAACAGGCATAGATGAATAATATTGAAGGCACTAGAGAAATCAAAAAGCTTAATCCTCACACTGTGTTGCCAGCTTTGTCCATATGGGAAGAAGTCTTGTGAAGCAGACAGATAATTGCATCTTCCACTCCAGTCTTTGTCCAGTAGGCAAACTGCAGTGTATAAATGTAGTCTGTCACAAAAGGATACATACTGTATAGTCCAGGACAAGCCTCTCAAAGGTATTCATGATTTGGGATATAAGTGCCACTGGTCTATAGTCATTAGATGAAGGGGTGCCTTCCTTCTTTGGAACCAGAACAATATAGAATGTGGCACAGCAGCGGCACTTGCTGGAGCTTTAGTGACTGTCTGAATAAGTAACAGAGGATATCACAAAGCTGGTGAGCACGGGTATTAAGAACTCAAAGACTGACTCCATCTGGTCCTGTGGCTTTTCCGGTGTGTTACCTCCAAAGTTTTCTCCTTGTTCGGTTATCAGTTATGGACAGCCCATACTTTTGGTCAGGGTGTCATTACTGTCTATACTAGTTCAGGTTGTAGTGTGGATGGTGTGGATGGTGTTGGGGTGGCTGTTGGAAAAAGGTGGTTGTAGAAGAAAGGAAAATCATCCATCCATTCATCCATTTTCTAACCCGCTGAATCCGAACACAGCGTCACGGGGGTCTGCTGGAGCCAATCCCAGCCAACACAGGGCACAAGGCAGGAAACAAGCCCGGGCAGGGTTCCAACCCACCGCAGGACACACACAAACACACCCACACACCAAGCACACACTAGGGCCAATTTAGAATCACCAATCCACCTAACCTGCATGTCTTTGGACTGTGGGAGGAAACCGGAGCGCCCGGAGGAAACCCACGCAGACACGGGGAGAACATGCAAACTCCACGCAGGGTGGACCCGGGAAGCGAACCCGGGTCTCCTAACTGCGAGGCAGCAGCGCTACCACTGTGCCACCGTGCCGCCCGAAAGGAAAATCAATTTAAAAAAAAATGGATTCATGGCATTAGGTTTGTTCATGTTCTCTTCTAGAACCTGAGCCCTAGATTGCTTGCTTGATTCCATTTGTTATGCCTAGTCCATTACAAACATCTTTCATTTTATTCTGAGTGAGTTTTCTGTTTTAGCTCTGTAAGATTCCACATGTTTTTGGAAATAACTGTACACCCTTTAGAGCCTCTTTGTCATGAGATTTGAATGCTTACTTCTTCTCATTCAGGAGCCTTTTTAGCTCCTTGGTTATCCAGTGCTTGTTGTTTGGAAAGCTGTGTTTTTCTGGGTATAGTAGTGTCAACACAGAAGTTAGAGTAGTCTGTGATGCACTGACTAAGTTCCTCAGTATTGTCCCCATGTGACTTTTTGGAAGCAGTCATTCGGTACCATTTCAGCCTCAAGGCTTCACTTCCTCACTATCTTGGTTGGCAGTAGGTTGCTGTCTAATAACAGGCTTGTATATGGCAGTACGATGCACCAGATTATGGTCAGACCTGCCCAGTGGTGTCAAAGGTTTGCATTTAAAAGTTTTTTTTAACATTTGAATAGAGAAAATCCAGCTTTTTTTTCTTGTGTGTAACATGACACATACTGATGGAGGTTTATCATTGTTCTTTCCAAAGTCACCTGGTTAAAGTCAACATATTATAACAGTAGGGTTAGAATGATTCATCATTGCAGTGTCGGTAACAGACTGAATAATTGCTGTTACTAAGTCTCCAATTAACAGAGGTAGGAATATAAAGAAACATCTCACTCGTGAGTTAAAATGGATGAATTCCAATAGTCAGTATTTCTGTGTCTGGATTACATAGTTTTAACTGTATATGCTCCCCTTTACAACATTTCTCATTCACACAGATGATCAGACCACCTGCTTCCTTTTTTCCACACTGCACTGGCTCTCTTTCTGCACGTATAATATGAAAGTCATTTAGTATTAAAATAATGTCAGGTATATCAGGTTTCAGGCAGCTGTCCTTAATACACAACATACCAAGCTATACTGCCTAGAAAAGTAGTCTGAAATAGTTACTGGAGATATCAAGCCTAAGCTAAGAAAAAACTAAATCATCATTGCGTCTAACTGATGGAAATTATAGTGTCCTTGGCAAAGACGTATCAAAAACGTATTGCCTCTGTTTTGTATTATGAGACTTACTGATGTTTACACCTTGACATAAATTCCACATGCTAGTTGGATTTTAATTGAATACACAGGTTTTCCCTCACACATTCTCATAAGAGTGCCCAGCACAACATTGCTTCCTACCTTGCCCAGATAGAATCTAGCTCCTTGGAACAGTTTTAGATAATCACTCTCACCAACCTCATAACAACCCCTGTAGGGGAGATATTTAAACCTGTAACTGGCCTCAGTTTAAGCCAACCCAAGGAGTCTCTCCCAGGCTCAGAGGTGGTTTACTTTTTTCTCCCTAAAACACACCGTCTCATTGTGTGTGTGTCTCTCTCTCGCTCCCTCTAAACCTCAGGTTGTACAAGGCTGCATATTCCTTTAAACAGGCAGCATGGGTCTATAGGTTTTCTATCTGGCTCCTGTTGGCTACGAAATCTTCCTTCCCCTGGTTTATGCTCTCTGGGCTCACCTTCTATCTAAAGAGAGGGTTAGGGGATCCTGGCTTTTGCTGAGTCACATGGCCTCAAGAAATCAAATGAAGCATCACTCACTCTCACACATGCTGCCATTCACTCTTTGTCATATTGCACACACTTCTGAGACACTCTGCACATGCATAGGATACCACCCTTCAGCAACCCTTTGTTAGCTTCAATTCTCTCTCTCTTTCTTTCTCTCTCTCTTTTCCCCCACCTCCATTCTCTCTTGAGGTAAACTTCAGTATTTTAATCTGCTTTTTTCCCTTTTGGTGGTGCCATTACCAATGACAACATTTTGTAAGCTTACCAACCAACAGTGAGACATCCCAAATGTTTAACTTCAACTCATGGTTAGAACCTCAATTGCATACAGGTGCTGACCATTCAGATGAATCTAACATCAAAAGACAAAGTTTTATTTGAGCCAAATTAGTTTTTTTAATGAACAGAGATAACTTGTAAGTTCGGTCTTTTTCTGTTTTTTTTTGTTTTTTTTGGCAATTCATTTACAGAACTTTTTTTAATTTTGTGTTTAGTATTATTGGCTCCTTCTTGTTGTTCAATGCAAAGTATCTAAATGAAGTACTGTAAATTAACAATAGTGTGAGTGCAGTTTTTATGTACTGTTTTAGGCTATAGATACCACTGTAAATTTAAATTAAAATCTAAATATGTTATTTACAGTAACAACAGTACCAGCATATCATTCAGAATAAATGTTCTCATTGCTTTTCAGTTCAGTTTTTGTTGATAAATAAAGAATTTGCATGTTTTATTTACATAAAAGTGATTTAACTTTGGGAATTAGAAATGGAAATTGCAGCATGCAAAGAAACAATGAATGAATCAAAGAAAATCAGGTAATGGATTATTAAGTAACAAGTACACATGCAGAGATATTTTTCAGACAAAGTAAAGCAAAAAAAAAAAAAAAAAATGCTCCAGTTCCCTGCATAGAATTGGCAAAATTAGAAAAAGAATTAATAAATAAATACATCTGAACCAGAATAGGGATTGATTTTTTAAATGACCTAATCTACAACCTAACTATATTATCTTTTCCCCCTTTTTATGTATAGAGAAGCAGAAGAATCAATATGAAAACAAAATATTTTAGCATTCTTCACTTTCAGTGATGTTTGCACAAAACATTATAATGACTGCCTCACCCTCTCCCCAGTAATAGGCATAAATTAAAGGTTATTTACACTTCCACTTTCAAAAGCTACTACATGGCCCTTTGGGTTTTGTGACTTTTTAAGACTCATCAGCTTGCTAACAAAAATAAAAATTATAGATTGCATCTAATTTAGATATGGCCATGCAATACCCTTATTCATTATTAATAAGAGAAAAGTCTATGAATTAAATATATACTAATGTTCACACGAACTGTATGAATCATTGTAAATTAATAATGCCAGCTAAGATAATGCAAAATCCTTGAGAGCCTTTAGTAATGCATTCAACATTTAAGAATGGAAAATATTTCCATGGTTACATAGGGCTCTTTGAGTTTTCCACTGACTTGTTCAATAGTATTGCGTGTTGCTGGCAGTTGGCCCTTCACCTTTTATTATCAACACAGATAAATAGCAATGGAAGAATGGGAAATACATTTATTTTTAAAATGATTTTTACTGTGAGTAGGTTAGATTTAATTATTATTATTGATTGTTTTGCCTTTCCAGGCATAGCAAAGAGATAGAAAAAAATGGCTAAATAATGTTTTTAGTTTAAAGATGTGAAATACTGTTTAATACTAATCATTAGCTACATTTTAAGAATGTCATCAATAACAGGCAAAATACAATGTCTGTGTATTGGTTGTGGAAAAGAAAATGAACAGAAGATCAACATAACTTTCAAAGCAGCATTTCTATAATAATATATATTTTTAACTGATAAGAGAGCATTATAAGGGTATTTTTATAGAACATCACACATGATGACGACTATACAGCCACAACAATGTGTCTCTTACTTTCTTTTCTTCTCAGCATGTAAATAACATTTCAGTTTTTTTTCACAGTTCTAAATCTATATCTAGAGATGCAGAGGGCAGTGCTCTTCTTTTATTACCCTATTCCTAACTTCACATGACTGACACTTTATAGGAAATGATGTGTAACTCAGTAACATTAGAAGGGCCAGGATAGGAAGCATGGGTAAAGAGGAGCTAAGGGAATGATTCAGAAAATAGTTGTTACAATCTTTATTTTATAAATAGCGCCTCTCATAGTTTGCATCAATTGACATTTTTTAACTGTCTTTGCAATATAGTGAACTGTTTTATAATAATTTATTATGTTTATGTATTAAAGATGTGTTTTAAAGAAGGAGACGCTGATATAAAAACAGAGATGCTTGAAAGATATGAGGAATATGGTTTTATGAAAATATTGTAACAATTTTAAAATACAATTTAAAATACAATTTAAAAATAATGAAAATTACAAAAGTATACAGATCATCTGTCTTTGTGAGTAATTTGTGATAAGCTTAGATTGTTTTGATGTGTATCAGTTGAACTAGCTTAAAAGAAAATTGCCCTTTCTCTATATTGCATATTCTCCAATGCCTTAGCTACCATCATTCCTTCCCGATAATATTAATCACATTCTCCTTTTAAAAGAATATGAGCTTATTGCAGGCATTTATACCTTCTCTCCCACTCCAAGAGTGTGCTTCTCATACAACCAGGTGTGACGATGCAGGTTCGATACATGCTCCCATCATCTGTCCGGGAGCCCTTGAACCCAACACCGTCGGTAATGTTACCGATGAGCTTAGCAGTGAGGCACAACGTAGCAAGGGGATGGTGCAAAAGTACAAGGTGCTTTTATTTAAAACAATCAACAAAAACAAGGTATTGAAAATAAAGTGCAGTGCATTCAAAATGTCTTCAAATAAATAATCCATAAAAACAGTTGTGAACCGTGGAGGTTAAAAAAACAGATAGAAAAATCTTCTAAAAACAAGGAGGTTAAAATAGCACAGGAAGCAGTCCTTTAAAAACACAAAGCCCGGTGTCTTCTTTTTACCTTGGCAACTCCCCTGCTACTCACATCTGGGCTACTCAACAGGAGAGTCGCCTACCTGCAGGAACAGCTGCCTTTCACTCTGGTCCGGTAGCCCACCGATCCATGGCTACATCGGGCTCCAAAATGGACCAAGACTTGGATTATTTCCTCAGCGGCCAAGGTGCTCACGCTGGGGCTAAACCAGTCCAAAGCCTCCTCGACTCCCACTCCTATCGACGGTCAGTTGTCTCCTCTACTGGTCACTCCAGCTCCTTAATCGCTCGGCTGGAGCGACCACTTCCTTCAGCCTCCCCTCATGGGCTCACCTCCCAGCTGCCTGCTTTCTCACATTCGAGCCTGCTCTTGCTTGCTCGCTCGCTCGCTCTCTTTCTTCCTCACCCTGGCTCTCTCCACCTGCTTCCTGCCTTCTCATGCTACCTCCCGTTCTCTTCTTTCTTTCCTTTTCTTCTCCTTTCCTCTTAGCCAACTTGCACTTCTATTTATCAAGAGGGCATGGCAGCTGCAGCAAATTAGCAGCCCCAGGAACAATCACAGATGCGGGCAGTCTCTCACCTGTGCACTTAGGTGAGAAACGGCCACACCGCAGATCGCCCTGAGAACTGCTTCAGCCACACAACCACCACGCCCCCTCCTTAAGCCGCGAGCGCAGTGATTATTTATTTAAAACTGGCTTTTGCTGAGAGCTGTGGACCCGTTATACCACACCAGGCCACTATGCAAACTTGTGCTGGCTTTGAATCTGTGTGACTCTGTCCTTTTGGTTAATCCTTCTGCTAAGACTTTCATCTTATATTTCCATACATCTTTTACATTTGAGGATTGAATATATTTTAGTTTTGCAATCACTGTCTGATTATTAAATTGGAACAAGCCATATTTTCTGATCACAGAGAGACCAAGATCCAAATTTTTCTTCTGCATTTTTCTCACAATGGTGATTTGACACATCCCTACTTTGCAACTTCAAGTTCTGTGTCAAACTTTCAGTCATGCTAGAAAATGTTTTGGTGGTAATTTCCAACTCCACGATAGCGCTTGCAAAAAATCAGGCATATATGTCAACCTAAAGTAAATGAACTTGAACAGGATCTCTTGGCACTGGAAGATTCATGCCCCTGTATGGTACATCCTGATTATGAAGTGCAGATTTGATGGTTAGACCTGAATTAAACTCTTTGCTGCTTCAGAGGGCTGAATTTGAGATTCACCATACTTGCACTTGGTGTAGTGCATAACCTAACATTGAAATTGTGCAGCTGTGATTCGTTTACGTCCATTGAAGCAATTAAAAATCAATTGTGTTCTCGCATTACCAGTTCCCAGCAGAATAACAGTTGCTTCTATGAGTTTTGTTCTAAACTCTTTATTTAAAGTATTAAACCTTCTTCTACAGAATATCCTTTGTTTCTTGAGAACATGTCTTCAACCAACTTGCCCACTAAGGATGGAGACATGCTAGAGTTCTTGATTTGGTGAATTCCTGGTGCTCTCTGGGCCCTGATTGTTTGTTTTTAGAGGTAACTTCGGCATTTTGGAACCAGTCCCTCTTATCTAAAAATGTTAAACTCCTCCATTTCTGCATCAAAATTGAACCCTACAATTAATTCCGCCTTATTAGCCTGCTTTTAAAATAGAATAATGACCAAGAAGATTGAAATGGGACCACTGCTAAAGCATACCTTATTTCTGATGCAATAATTAGATAATACACAAGTCAATCCACCCTGATCACATTGGCTTCTTTTACTGTCAGCAAGCTAGTAATACAGTATTTGTTGGCCTCTTGCACATTCTTGGCTTGACCCCACCTTTATCTAGTCTGGTTGCTTTATTGGCTGTTGATGCAGAAAAGGCATTTTACTGCATGTGCTAAATTTTTCTGAGGTGGGTTATGAGATTAATGGGAAATTACTTCATTGATATGGTTCAAGTGTTGTATTCCTCACCCATGGCTTTTATTCTCACAAATTCAAACATAATTGTTCAAACATTCAAAAATATGCTTTCTCTTCTCTCCTTTTTAATCCATCTCCAAAGCCTCTGGGCATTGCCTTTGTTCTCAGAAAGTAATCACCCAATTACTGCTTATGGCCACCCAAAAGAATCATTGTATGCAGATGATATCCTGTTGTAACTAGATAATGCTCTTTATGATCTTTCCCATGCACTGAAGGTGTTTATGTCTTTTGAGAATCTGTTAGGATGTAAAATCAATTGGACAAAATCTGCCCTTCTGCAGTTAAACAGTTCTGCAGCCAATGCTATTTGCCTGAATCAGTACCCGTGATTCTCTTAAATATTTGGGTTTTGACATCTTTCCAGCATTAGAAAAAGGCTGTAATCTCTAATATTGTTTTATATTTAATGGACTCGCTAAATAGTCATCTCTTCTGCTGTTTTTCCATTCCAGAATGGCTTCCAAATAAATTCTGGTTATAGGTTATATCCCTGTTTTGTAATTCTTATGGAATAAATTAACTTTTCCCCCATAATTTGAGATAAATTAGAGTATGGAGACTCCTTACTGGATTTTGAATTACACCATTAGGCTTTTGTTCTACATCCACTTTGGAACTTCTTGATCCATCCCGTTAATCCCCCTTCTTGGTTTGCTATCAAATTCAGTATAGCTCCCCCGAAAAGCCGCTCTCTCCTCCCCTTCTCAGCAATAAAACTAAAATCTCCTGCTACCAATTTGGGACCCTTAGTCTTCTATATATTGACTTTATAGAGCATGTTTGAAAACTTTTAGATTATTGCCCAAAAATGGCACTTACACACTCTTCAGCAACCTGCTTTATGTATATTTGATCATCCCATTTTATTTTACCCCATGGCCTTCCTAGACATATCAGTACTTGGTGAAATTTAAAAAAAGTCTGCACTCTGGACATTCCATTCACTGTAGTTCGAGTTTGGAATTCCTTTCTTTTTTCTTAAACTATGGTCTTTTATTAAAACCTGCAATGTTTCTCTATCTTCAGCCTTTCTCATCTATCAACTTTACAATTTTTGTAACTGTCTATCTCCTACTTCAAACCCAGTGGCATCTGTATATGCCTATCTGTGCAAAGCTTTGTATCAATGCTCTCTCTTTGGCAGTAGAAGCCTTTCATCTGCCTCCCCCATTTATTGGAAATTTGATTTTACTAGTATTTTATGTTCATCCAAGAATCCTAATCTCCAAAAATGTCAATGTAGGAATGTAAGAAGTGCATAATCCCTGTACTTACTTTACTCACTGAAAGCATTTAGCCATGGGTCTGTGAGTTGACCCCTGTTGTCCCTTCTGCCAAGTGAGCATTCCACATTTTTTTTTGCATGTTTTGGGACTGACTTCCAGTTCTGGTTATCTAGATGTCCAATTCATTCCCCACATTTTTCTTTTAATGAGCCTCTTCTCTGTCTTTCCACTTCTCTTCTATATAGCAGAAGCTGTTTTCTTTAGGCACAAGAGCTGAAATGGTGTCTCTAGTTTCTCACTGGAAATTGGAGATGTCTGTCTCCTTTACGTCTTGGCAAACCAAATGTTTCAGTCTTGCTGTTCTGGAACTCTCAGTAGTGGTGACCAATGGGTAATCTGGTTCATGTATTACAGAATGGCTTGTGCTGATGCAATATCTGCAGAGCCAGATGACCTGTGATTGTTATCGCTCTCTCCTTCTTTCTACCGTAACTCTGTTACTGATATGGCTGTCATTATCATTGTTCTCATATGATCTTTATTTTATGAGAAAATTGCCGATTTTTATTTTTTGTATTGCTCATTATTGTTATTTAAGCATCAGATGTTATTATAGTGGTTAGTATAAGCACTTGTTGGGTGGCCTTATGCTCTAAAGGGTAAAAAGGTGACAGTGCTAAATGGTTCTGAACCAGAATGAAGCAAGGAGAAAAATACAGTATACTATAAGTACAGAATGGCTTTACTAATACTGTTTTGCCTTTCTAAGGTATCTTGTGCTATATTATGCTCTGAACATATCAAAGCTGTGTATAGGTAATATTCTTGGCAAACTTCACTACCTGCTGTAGCACTTTTCAGTTCTGATCTGATTAGGTGCCATACTGAGCTGGGTATAATGCTGCCAGTGCATTCACACTCTGCTCTGCACCATATAAATTGGTGAGTACAGAGATACTGTAAGAGGTACACTCCGGGATATGCAGGTGGATGAGCCTCTGGTTTCCTAGATAATGGGTTATCTGTCCAACAGACTACAGTTTGCAAGGCTCAAGGACTGTCTTTGATATGGACGTGAGCACCACTGGAGCAGAATAAGTTATTGTTATTGTTTGTGATAATGTTGGTATATTTCTAGAACTTCTCTACAAGCTATATTTTCCCTTGGGACAACTAAAGTTTGATCTAAGGAGCTATCTTGATTGTAGATGTGTTACACCCTCTGCAGGTTGTCAGTAATGTTAAATACAAAATATTTAAAGCTACAGGTCCTCTGCACAAATCCTCTCTAATGTTGATGAGAAGGCTGCCTCGTGGTTTCTGAAGTCTGCTTCTTGGTTTTGTGGACATTAATCTAGTGATTTCTGTTCTGGCACCATTGTGTCAAAAGGCAAATTTCTTCTCCATAACCCATCTTTTGATGAACAGGTCCATCATACTATTGTTATCAGGAAATTTAATGATGCAGTTGAAACTATGTTTGATCACACAGACTTACATGAACAAGGAGTACAACAGACGGCTCAATATACTACCCACAATGGTGGCCACAATGTAGTAGTTTCTTACTGTATACACTTCTGAATAGCATGGTTGTAGATGTTGATTTCCAGAGTTATGGAAAGCTCACTTGTCGTACTTTGCACCAAGTTGACAGGAAGTAATGAGCTATTCATTTCAGCTGTATCATTTGCTGGAATCAGATGTGCTTAATATTAACATGGAAGCAGCCAAATGTTTTTTTGAACTTTGATAATGGAGGTGCACTCTTTTGTGGTGTTATTTTAAGCTGCTGTCTGAACTTATATGGTACTACAGTTGCTCCTTCTAGTACAGTTTATAATCTTGATGTTATTTTTGGTTCAACACTTTCTTTCCAGACACATTTACTTTAACTAACACTGTGCTTTATCACCTAAACACCTGTCTCCATTTTTGAGTTATTTTCCATGATTTAGAGATCCTAATTCATGCTTTTATTACATCACACCTGTATTATTGTAATTCATTATACACTGGTCTCCCTGTCAGATCTCTCAATAAACTGCATTATTTACAAAACTAAGCAGCCAGAATAATCTTCCATATCAGAAAATCTGCATTTAATAGTCCTGTTTTTTCAGTTACACTGGCTTCCTGTAACCATTCATTATTAAATTTAAACTCGTCATACTTGCATACAAAGCACTAAATTACCTTTCTCTTGTCTTTCTGCTCTTCTCCAGCCTTAAATACCAACTCATTTTCTCAGGTTTTTGCTCTGTTCCCTGCTTAATATTGTCTACTGTAAAAGCCAGGTCATTTAGTGTGGCTACTCTCAAACTGTAGAACACTCTTCCTCAATCTTCCCGCATCTTCAGAAGATTTTCATCTTTCAGTCCACTCTTACAACACATCTATTCAATCAATATTACCACACCTTTATTAAGATGTAACAGTTTTATATTCTTTATTTTTCTACAGCATATATGCCGTGCTTCAACTTCATATTTTAACAGTTAAATTCTGATGTTATTTTTATGTTACTGTATTTATACTGTGTTGTTTTTGCATTCTATTATTCCAAATATTTTATTTTTACTTTTGATTTCTGTATACCTGTCTTTTACTCAGTTTTTGTAAAGTGATGTTTGCTTTGAGGTAAGGCTGAGGAATTTAAAATAAACAAATAAATATAATTTCATTGTGCTGAATATAAATTCTTCTCCACCTACCTTGTTAATGGATTGACAATGATTACCTTTAATCAGTGGCAGACCATGCATTTCACACCTAGGCCTTCAGTAGTGCTCCGTCTGAATCAACCCGTCCCTCAAAAACTAATTTATGGTTATAAAAACCATCTTAATATGCAGAAATACAGTATAAAGAGCCATTGCATCGCAGATAGATAACTCCTGTAGCCACAATAAATGCCTTTACTGAATAGACAAACCAGGGGTGAACAAGTTCCTTTCTACTGCAGCTACAGCCGCGACACACATAAACATCAATAATAACTCATAAACTTGCAATATTATTTAGGAAAATCGCAACATTTTACTCACCAAAAATTCGGATTATTTGTAAACAAAATCCATCCTCTTCTCTTTCCTCAAAAACAGTTAAATTACTAGCAGATTATCCGTGCGCTTCAGTTCCATCACGAAGTCCCTTTCTGTCGCCATCGAAGCTAATGCTGAAAGTCGAACCTGCCCTGTTGTATTTCTGGCATAAGTTTTAATTCGCTTTAGGGCTGAAAATATCCGCTCGACAGAAGCAGTGGACACGGGAATGGTCACCGCCAAACATACCAATGTGTATAGCTGACCCATGCTCCATGCCCCATTTTTCTGATGAAGGAAGTCAAGGAGATCAGTGGGAGATTTTCCTGCAAAATCATCCATGGCATACTTACACCATCCTATCCAATCAACGGGTCTGAATACGATGACGTTGCCGTATGCCTGCTAGAGGGCCCTAGTAACACCAACTCAAAATCTGATTGGTTGAAGCAACAGTTTAATCGATATTTATTTTGTGTTAGAGGGCCTGCAGAATGGATTGTGAAGTCCTCCGGGCAGATTTCATTGACTTTGACCCTGCCTGGCAACAAATGATGGCTGAAATGTGATTGGTTAAATGCTTTAATACGAAAATACATGTCTGGAAGCAGCACAACCATCGGAAAAGCTATGAAAGGAAGCGGACAGACTATTTGGAATTATTTAATAAGTATTCATGGACAAAATATAATTAACATTAGTTTGTGATTCAGATATTTTTTTAGGCCAGCAGAGAAGGCCTTGTAGGCCCTGACGGTCCGCCACTGCCTTTAATACTGTCATCACCATCTCTGTTGTCACTCTTGCCTTGATTTCTGGAATAATTTATGTGCTGACATTCCTCATCTTAAATCTTGAAACCGTGACAGATGCTGTGTCAAGTAGTTCTTGTGTATTTAGATGTTCATACTTGTCAATCAACTAGTCCAAGTCTTCTTTTTCTTCTGCCAGTATAGAAGTGTTAAACAGATGGAGAACTGGCTTCAAGTAAGACGCACTAATATAATCATCACCAGAATCTGCTGTTACAAACTCCAGCAGCAGGCTGAGTGCTTTTACCAAGAGAGTAAAGAATACCACAATCTGCTGCACTGGAGTTTTATGTTTAGACCGACTATTTGCATCAACCTTTGTATATTCATTTGTGTTGGTCCACATCATTTTGGAAATTTCATGTGATTCTATATTTAATCAAACAGGGCTCAGTAAATGGATGGGTAGATTTCAATATTGTGTTTTTGCAGAATTAATTTTTCTTTACTTCAGCTAATGTTACTGCTTTCAAGCAGTCTGAGTTGGAGCTTACAATCTGTTGTTCAGAAATGCTCCTCTTTTAATACTGTTGTGTTTTATTGCATTTTTAGCTGTAAATGAAGAAAAGAGTCTTAATTGGATAAATTAGAAAATATGTTGGATACAGATTCTCAGTTATCATTTAACAACATTACAAAGGAATTCATGAAAAGTGGTTAAAAATGAACTATCCATATCAAATAATGGATATCAAATGTGCTATGAGTTATGAGTTCATTATTTCACTATTAACCTACACCTCTGTTGTGGATTATTTGTAATTATCTGTTTCTGCACAATAGCGTCACAACAGTTAGCACTGCTGCCTTTCTTTGTCTTTATTGAACTTCCACATTCTGAAACATATCTATGTGAGGTTTCCCATGGGTACTCTAGTTTTCTTTCACAAAAATGTGTCTTTCAGGTTTATTGCCCCTATACAATTGTGAGTATACATGTGTGCGACAGTTGACCATGTCATTGACCAGTGTCCTGTCTAGGGTTGGTTCCTTGGCTTACTCCAAGTGCTACCTGTACAGATTCATGCACCTGAATTGGATTAAGACAGTTTCCAAATGTTATGTTATGCTAATATTATTTCTGTCTTACCTAACCTTCTGACTCAAGTACTTTTTTGTTTTGCAAGAATCTCTTAATATGTGCATTTGTATGGTAAGACTCTTACCTGTAATTTACCTATGCTTTGTATATAATTACAAGTTAAAATTATACATACATAAGTGATTTTGTATTTTGGGTTGCACTTATTTGTTTGACCTGGAATTTGTCGTGCTTGTGATTCATAGGTTGTTTGGATAAGAGCTTCTCCTAAATGTATATGTTCACCTCGTTTATACAGGGCTTTCTATCCATTAATTTTTTTGAACTGGCCTTTTACAGCACATGGTGCTTAAATAAAAATGTGTAAAATAATAATTGTTAATTTGTATTGATCTAAAAAGACCTGACAACTTCAGTGCTAGAATGTTGAATGCCTCCTGCACCATTCCCCAATTGTAACTCAAACAGTGTGGTGTTGCAGTGCAGAAGAAATTGTCATTAACTCATCATCATCCCACTATCCCAGGTCATACAACATCAGTGCATGTCCTATTTCAGACTTTCCTAAAATACAAGTGTAACTCTAATACTGTGCTTTAATATTATAGGAATTATGGAATGTGATTGGAGGCATGGGTGGCACGGTGGCGCAGTGGTAGCACTGCTGCCTCACAGTAAGGAGACCTGGGTTCGCTTCCTGGGTCCTCCCTGCGTGGAGTTTGCATGTTCTCCCAGTGTCTGCGTGGGTTTCCTCCGGGTGCTCTGGTTTCCTCCCACAGTCCAAAGACATGCAGGTTAGGTGCATTGGCGATTCTAAATTGTCCCTAGTGTGTGCTGGGTGTGTGTGTGTGCGCCCTGCCCAGGGTTTGTTTCCTGCCTTGCGCCCTGTGTTGGCTGGGATTGGCTCCTGCAACCCCCGTGACCCTGTAGTTAGAATATAGCGGGCTGGATAATGGATGGATGGATGGATTGGAGGCGTTTGTGTTTACTCTCATTATACACATTAGGTTTTTACACTTATGCATAAACACATCAACTGATTACATCTCATATAAAGATTACATCTTAGCACTGTGGCACTTCTTTATGTAAGTCTGTAGCCATTATAATTCATTACTCTATTTGTCATAAATCATTATATTAGCTTTTCATGATCAGTGTGATTAAGGATGTTAGTCAGCATATAGAAAAGCGAAAGGAAATAATTGATAGGTTTTTTTTATACACATTTGTATATTATATTTTAATCCTTTTAAATATCAAAAACATTTTAAGGATAAAATGTACTTTTTACATGTTAAATATTTCATACAAGTTAAATAAATTATGTATGCCGTTTGGACCTATTTTTTGATTAAATAAGTTTTAGTATGTTTCCTCTATCAAGATAATTAATACAGATTGGAATTTATGTGTATCCAGTATATTGTAAAATTACTATATATACATTTAGCTCATCCATTTTTTTAACATACTTTTGACTTAATGTGGTTGTGTGGAATCAAGGTCAATGCCAATAACATCTGGAGCAATTCAGGAGCCTCATCTGAATGGCACACAAGTCTATCATGAAGCACAGTCACACAAACACCCATGGTTATTCATAAAAAGTTGTTTTAGAGTCATGTATAAATCTAACCGGCATGTGTTTAGGATGAGAACAGCCCAGAGAAATCTCAGTTGGACATGGGGAAAAAATTCACAAACTTCACAAAGAATGTGACTGGATTCCTGTGTGAGTCAGCAGCACTTTTCACTGGTCCAATAAGTGGAATATGACACATACAGCAAAATATTGTACAACCGCACCTCTGGGCAGACAACAGTTCACGGAGGGTATGGTTTCTGTGAATGTCTCTCACATGTTTTATGATAGCAGTTCTGGGTAAATTAGTGGCAAGTGAGGAATATGTTTTATAGGCGTTCATTTGGTTAAACCTCTGCACAGTTAGGAATTGTTCTGTAGCCTGAAATAAAAACATTTTTTAATTTATGTGTAATTATATCTCAATGTCCAAAACCTGCCAGAGAAGTAAATGCCGTGTTGGGGAACACTGTTATTAAATAAGTTACATCATTAGCCATTAGGAACAGTATTTTGTAAAGCTGTGAAGAACTGCACGTTATTAAGAGTTGATGCATGCATGCATGCATTTACCTTGTTGTCTGAAGAGTCACTCATCCAGCAGGTCTGGTAGTCAGTTACTTGAAGATAAACAATGTCAATGCCGATAAAATCCTTAAAGTCTCAATCGTGCTCACTAAAATAATTGTAGAAATCTTTAATGGCATAATAGCAGCCCAATATAATCCAAAATACACGATTTGTCCGCCTGTTAAGAAAAACAGTTTATGAGCTGTGCAGCTGTTGCTATCATGCTGCCCAAAAGGTTAAACGTTTAAAGGTTATTGGCAACCCCCATACACTGATAAAGTGTGGTAAAAAAATACTGCTATTGCTTAAATTACAAACCTACGTTATAGGTTATTATTAAAAAGGAACTGTAGAATGTGTACACAAATAGTACTAAAAAAATAATAAGCTCTATCTTAAATTGGAAAAAGAACAAATACATTTGGTTTTAACTTTGCAATGAGAAGCATGCCTCTGTTACCTTCCTGTAAATACTGGCCATATTTTAGGAAAGGTATTAATTGGATAAGTGTGGATTTAAAATGAGACGGCTTCTCACATGACAAAGAAATATTATATATATATATATATATATATATATATATATATATATATATATATATATATATATATATATATAATCGGGATAAAGTAAATAAAATATCTCCACTTTGTTTAAAACTAGTTATAAACATGCAAAACATTTTTCCTTTCAAACCCTGATCAAGTTTAAAGGAAAAATGCTCTTTTTATAATAATAAATGAGAAAGGAGACAAGTTCTTGCGAGAAGCAGAATGTGCCTGATGTGCGTGAATGGAGGTTGTGTATTTTAGGAACTATTACGGTAAAGAGTATGGTAGCGCAGTGGTTAGCACACTTGCCCGGTGATAGGAAAAAAAAAGTTCAAGCATGCATGTTTTCTTTGTTGAGTCAGGATATTCTTTGTGACAGCGTAGCTTTTTCTGGGAATGCTTTCTTGTTGTGGAATTGTGCCGCGTGATTTCCCAATGGGTGGATTCACCTTGTTGTCGCTGAATCGGATCCCCACGGAAATATTTTTCCTTGATTGTCGCTGAATCGGTTCGCCACGGAGTTTCCATGATCTGGAGACTATCGCCGTATGAAACTACGCTAAGATGTACTCCTAATTTGATGAAAGTAATACCAGCTTGCATCCTGAGAAGTTGCTTGACTGTCATGATAAGCATGAAGGGCAAGAAGTGTTTAAGTGCGTTGAACGGAAAAAACCTTATATAAAAATAAAAAAAAGCACAACCTTGAGTGAGTTTATAGCACGTGTGATAGAGATCTCTGTGAATGAAATACAATTGTAAAAGAACTTTACTCTGTGAATGAAGTGCAATTGTAAAAGAGAATGAGTATGAAAATATGTTTTGTCAAGAATATGTGATATTTGAAAGAATGAAGGAATTGCTAAGTGTGTAGAAATGACTGCAAAGAGTGGAGGCTGTTTGTTTGTGAACAGTTGCTTTCTCCAGTGTGCTGAATGTTGTTTAAAGAACTTCTGCTTTAGCTAAGTAAACTACTTGGGCATGAAGTGGGATAAAATCTAGTAAAGAAAAATAAAAGAAGATTAATTACTCTTATTCAGAGTCTGGGGTGGCAGATGCTCTTATATGTCATTATTTGTAAGTATGTGTCTATTAACAGTCTGTGCTTCTTTGTCTGTCAGCTGACTAATTAATAATGTGAAGCAAACCCTAAAAGATGGGGGACACCCCACATAATAACATAATAGCATAGTAATAGGTGATCATATCCAAATTTAATTGTACTAGTAATACATGTGAATATCTAAAAAATGCTATAGCAAGTGTGACACTAGTGGTTGCTGTTGCCCCGTAAAACCCACAGACAACACGTCCAAACACCAGGTAAAAGTCCCAGTAATAATTTTAATAATTACAATAATGTGCACAAAGCACCTCCACCTCCACAATACACAATAATAATCAACAATGATAAATCCTCCTCTCCACCCAGCAGCTCTGTCACTCTTCCTCCCAACTCTGGCTCTCTTGCTGGGTTTCCAACAGTCCTTTAAATAGTCTTTGACCTGGAAGCACTCCTGTCCTTCAGTCCACGTGATCCACTAGCACTTCCGGGTCAGATGAAAACTCTTATTTTTCTTCAGCCCGGAAGTACTTCAGTTCTTCCATCCCCGTGACTAGCCCGTACTTCCGGGCTATAGAGAAAATAACAATCCCTGTTCCTGCCTGCAGCGTCCCCTGGCGGTACCCACGGTATCCAGCAGGGCTGTGAAGCCGAACTCCATTTTCCATGATGCCCTGCGGGGATCCAGGGCACCTCCATGTTGCAGGGAGGACTCCATCTAGTGGCCTGGGGGTGCAGGCCAGGATAAACTGCCGGCCATCTCTCACAAGTAAAATCAAAAGTAATATAAGAATAACTTAATTGGTATTTGTAATACATCCTGTGCCTAGTCAGTGAGGCTGGAATGTCCTTGATGAAGCCTAGCAGCACATGCAGTGTTAAATAAAGATGAGTTATTGACCTTGTTGAATCTTAGAAAAGTTTAACTGAAGGAAGAAGGACAGCCTGTAGCGTGGTCATTCAGAGTTAAGAATTTAAAAATCTGAATTTTAATAAAGCATTATAAGCTTAAAGGATATGTAACTTCAAAACTATAGATGTTCTTTTTCCCCAGATTCAGCAAACCCTGTGACTAATGGATGAAACACACAGCTTATACAAGCTGCAAGAAATAGTTTAACAGCAAGTTTGGGCAGAGTAATTAGATATAATCTGACCAAGGGGTGGTGAATGTTTGCTTATCAATCATGGATTAATGAACAGCAATTATTGGAATTATTTCCTTGCATGCTGATTAGTTGTGCAAGTGTAAGGGTATAACATCCTATATAATAAAATGTTTAAATATTAAAATAATTGCAAAGTGCAAACAAGCTAAATGTTGCTATATTAAACTAGGCTAATTTCTTTCTCTAGTCTTCATATAAAATACAGTATAGAGGGTTTACATATTTTGATGTATGTCAAATTATTATTATTATCACTTCAGTAATTATGAAATGTATTAGAACTGAATATATGCATTCATTTGTATCTGTTAGTGATTAATTTTATGAAGATTTGTTGTTACATCAATGCATTAAGATTAGTGCTCAGTGATGATGCACATAGCTGAATGGATTGTTAAAAACAGTTATACATTAGGAAATTTATATTATATGGGAATAATTCAAAAGTTTACCATTAGTCTATATAAACTGTGCTGTTGTAATATCTTAAAGACATTTAAGAGATTTGTCTCTTGATAAGACAAAGCTACAATTTGTCATAGGGTGTAGATGTTATAAGATTTTTGTTTTAGACAAAAATGAAAATACCCATAAGTTCAAATATGTAACATCTTGTTATAATTTAAGACATCTGTGATGTATGACTGATGCAATGTGTTAATTCTGTTTAGTGTATTATCCTACTGAAGAAACTTTTTCACTAGCCTGGTTTAAATGTAATAATTTGCCATATTAATTTATCTCTAACTGTTATTTATGATATGAGACTGAGAACTGATAGTCTAGGATCTTCATTAATAGTGCTGTATTGTATTATACATATGATTGATAAAACATTGTTTTATGTTATGTATTTGCTCTACCCTTCACCCTTCTTTATTTAGCATAGTAAGTATTTTAGTTTTGCCACTCAATTTAGTGGTTGTTCAGACCTCTCCAACTCAGTGGAGGAGCTTTATCAATGAAGAAAAGGTGGTATTCTACAAAAGAAGATTTAAAGTACTGTACTGCACTAATGACTCTTGGTCTGCTGCACATACCTGATAGTAGCTGGTGAAGAATTGGCTCACTTATCCAGAGTAGAAGGAGTGCAGAATCAAACAAAGATTGTAAGTCCAGCTAAGTAAATCTGATGTCATGATATGGTTGTGCAGACATTTGCTGCAGAAACAAAGTTTTATGGATTTGAACACAAACAGACTGAAATGCCACTGAAGTGAGATGACAGCTGTTGAATGCGAAGGGCTCCCTTGATTTGCTGCTGTATCCAGTGCAGGACAAGTGAAGTGTTCCTCTGTTAAATGGACAGTTACCATGTGTGCATCTCATTAGCTCTCTAATGGCAATCGGACTGTTTATTATCTGTTCCAGTAATGGCAAATACGTTTTCCTGTACCAGCCACACATTTGTTCAGAAGGATCTGCAAAGCCACCAAGCAAAAGACTGTATCTACAAACCACTGGGTTGGACAAGGCATGTATATAGAAAGTTTAGGAATATACTTGAAAGTATTATAGGAAGGGCTCAGGGGTATGAGGATATGCATAATTTACCACCAATGATGTTATTTTGTAAACTGAAAGGGAATAGAACATCCAATAGTGAAGCTGAGGAGGATAATAGATGCAATAATACTGGTTAAGAACAATTATTAATAATCATAGCAGTAGATCTAGAATAGCATCTGATTTATGTTACAACTATTGTAACTCATATAAAGGGATCAGACACCAAAGGGTGGGGCACATATATCAACATACTGAAGTTAGAAATGTTATGAGCACCAAAGAATAGTAAAGTCCATCAAGATGCTATATAGATTTATAATGTAATCTGAGGCTATGATACCCACTGCATGGGCCCAGTGATATTCAGTTACAACACTGACTATATAAGTAATAAAAAGACATAACAGGAGATCTCCACCTACACCACCGGTGGGATACAGTGATCACTACTTAGTAACACCATGTTAAATGTAACTGTTTATCCAAATGTACTGTAACTTATCATTGTTAATATTTATTTACACTGGTATATTAGATGAATGAAAACAGGAGCTATAGTGGCACTACACCCTACATTTCCACAAATGTTCTTGAGGAACTCTCTACACTATGAAGTACCTTTTGCTTTGTGGATAAGACCTTCAAGTATTATTTTTGTCACAGATACAGTGACAATGGGTGGACTGTAATCAGAATATAGGTTTAATATCACTGTGCTCTGTACAAAAATTATTTTATAAATCAACTCACATGTACAGGCCAGGCCAAATTTAGCACACAGGGGCTCTCAGCAATTAGAACTGCTAGGCAAGCATTAGAAGAGAGAAGGTACAACTACGAAAATGGGCATTGTATTATTTCTGTATGATAGAGATGAAATTAAATCCTCTCCTTGCCTTGTTTGGGACCTAAGTAAGGGCCTGCATGTGGAGAAAACAATATAAAAGACTTGGACAGCAGCCAAACACCTCTAAGCCGACAGACGGATGGATGATAAAGTCATCTGTCCTGAAAATCCTTCCAGCGCAGAGACGGAAAATGGCAGACTGTATACCTCAAGATCCCACCTTGGTAATTGTCTTGCCATTTGGCTTCCTTCGTCTGTAATGCCACGTAAATCATCATTAAAGAAAGCTGTTATTTTCTCTTATGTGATTTCTTACCGCCATATCACTATGGGAGGGATATCGCCTTTTAATATTATATCTATATAGTTTCGGGTTACTGAAAACGCCGCAATTACAAAAGAACTTTTTCCAACTAGGGAGCTAGCGACCCCTAGAGGAAATAATGTTGACGAGTACACTGACTCTGTCACAGGCTATATAGAGAAGTACATGGGTGATGTCACAGTCATCAAAACCTTCACATCTCAAGTGATTTGGAAGCCATGGATGACATCAGAGGTCTGGAGAGGGTTGAGAATCAGGGATGCTGGCTTCAGATTGTGGGACAAAGTAGCTCTCAGACTGACGGGAACTGACCTCTCCCTGGCCCTTAAGATGGCTCAGCTGGAGTACAAAGGAAAAATTGAGGGTATATTTTATGACTCCAGAGAAACAAGGTGCATGTGGCAGGGGATTCAGGCCATAATGAACTATAAAATAACACCAGATGTTATGTTGAGGTCATTGATGCCTCCCTCCCTGACAGGCTGAATGAGTTCTATAGCAGTTTGGAGGCGCTGGATTATACACCGGGGAAGAAAACCACCTCTGCTGGTGGTGGGCAGGTGCTTAAACTGTGTACAGCTGACGTGAGAAGGACACTGGGCAGCATTAATCCACATAAAGCTGTGGGACATTACAACACACCTGGTTGTGTGTTTAAAGACTGTGCTGCTGAGTTAGGAGATATTTTACAGACATCTTTAACATCTCTCTCCAGCAGTCTGTCGTACCTAATAATAATAATAATAATTTGTTTGCCTTAGCCAGTCAGCGAAGGGCTGCTGTTCACTACAAAGCTGCTAGTGCTGTTAGGTAGCATGCTTTCCAGAACTACACACAGTACACCAGATGTACTTTCAGTATGACACTGTAAAGTTTGACCATAAAATAACTGTTACATATTAAACAGGGTTTATAATAGATTGCTTTAGACCTTTCATTAGAGAGGTAAATGTTACTAGTTAAGGACTCTAAATCTTTTCTTTGGGTTTTCTTTGTACATGAAAGATTTGGCCATCTTGAATTTATAATTGATATTCCTTCAACCTATATGAAGCACTTTGCACTAGTCAACATTAACTTTTATTTTCCAAGCATTAACCAGTTTTGAAGATTGTGCAGGTATTTTTGTTGTCCCCTCATTTCATGCTGTCTCTGTAATTTTGGTATCTTCTGCAAATTTCAGTGTTACTATCATTGATTTGATTAGAAACCACAGATGTCCTGGCACATATTCTTGAAAGAAAAGACTAGTGACCTCATTGGACTAGGTGCATTCCCCTACATTATATTCAGTGCTATAGTAATACTTTGGTTAACAAATGCGCTGAGAATGAAGCAAAGCTGGCATAAAATATGCTATGGCACATGCACAGATTAGTCTACTTGTCTGCTATAGTTCTATGATGATCATTCTGCAACCACCCCCTTCGTGAAATATAGTTGTTGTCAGTCATTTATATTGTGCATACTGTAGAACACACAGTTGATATTATATGTGATTGCTTATTTATTTCACACGTACTGTGGATATTTTAATATTTTTCTAAGTAATACAATATAGTTTTCCCAGTTTGTCACAAAAACATAGAGCAATATCTTTAGAAACTTAAATGTAGATTACATAACATTTCTATTATTATTAAGTTATTAAGCAGTTCGCATATGTTAGCAACCCGAGATTTTTCTTCTTTTTTTGCATATAACAAAGACATATGCTTTGCATTTGCCATTCCAACAGATTGCACATCACAAACATTAACACTGCTATCTTTTTTTTGTGTCTGCCGTTTCTATAGGAGGATGACAATGAGTTAAATTCCAATGGATGTTTTTCAAATGTTGACAAGCAATAAGCAAAAGGTATCACTGAAAACCACAGAAAACAAAAACAGCAAAAAAAAAAAAAAACAGTACGAGGAAAGTTCGAAGAAAGAGATTTTTTTTTACAATGTTTCTGTTTGGGGATCGTTGTGCAAACGTGCACAACTGAGCTGCGACCACAGATCTAACTGCTCTGTGGATGATTCGTTCAAGCATTTCAAGGTGACTTCGTTGTAATGAAAGCATCTGCTGAATGTACTTCGTAGTAACGCGATTTCTATAGACTCGTGTCATATGGAAAAACTGTCGGGACCATAAAAATAACTTTGTTGTAATACTCTCTCACCTCGGTCTCTCTCCTCTCTCTGCGCCGCTGCAAAGCCCCGCCCGCCAAGCGTTCTGAAAAGTCTGAGTGAGTCTCCGTTGCCGGCAGTTCTCTCGCGGCCCAGCTGTCAGACAGCTGCGGCCCGGTAGTGGGCCGCGGACCGGGGGTTGGGGACCCCTGCTGTAGAGTATTAGTCTTTGGTGTGGATCGATATGAATTACATAAATTGTCAGCTATATTAGTAATAAAATAATATACAAATCATTTACATATAGTTGAGTAATCTGTTTTAAAAAATGAACATTAAAGATTGATGTAACAAAATAACAAACAAGTAATATTATTTCAAGGTCTCCCAAATATTGTATTAGGAATTGAAAAATCAAAAAATGTAAGCAGTATTTTAAAAAGGGTCTCTAAAATGTTTATAGTAGATTGACACAGTTTTAGACCTCCCTCCCTTTTTTTACATTTTACTAAATTTAAATTATTTTTTCATCTCATCAAGCAACACTCAATACCCTAGAGTGGCAAAGCAAAAACTGGATTTTTAAAATATCTGCAAATTTATTAAAAATAAAAACCAGAAATATCACATTGACATAAGTGTTCAAACCCTTTATTCAGTGCTTAGTTGAAGCTCCTTTGGCAGAACTACAGCCTGAAGTCTTCATGACTATGATATGACAAACTTCTCACAACCGCATTTGTGGATTTTCTGATATTGTTCTGTGTAGATCCTCTCAAGCTCTGTCAAGGTTGGATGGACACCATTAATGGACAGCTATTTTTAGGTCCCTCAGCCAGTCCTGTACTGTCTTTCCTTTGTGCTTGGGATCATTGTCCTGTCAGAAGTTGAACCCTCGACCCAGCCTGCGGTCCAGAACACTCTGTACTTTGCTCCACTTCGTTTTCCCTCAACCCTGACGAGTCTGCCACTCCCTGCTGCTAAAAAACACAACATGATGCTGCCACCATGAGCCATGCTTCACTGTGAGAAAGGTACTGCAGAGGGGATGAGCAGTGTCTGGTTTCCTCCAGACATGATACTAATCTTGATTAGCCCTGAGAATCTTGTTTCTCACAGTCAGAGAGTACTTTAGGTACCTTTATGCAAGCTCCAAGAGGGCTTCCATGTGTCTTTTACTGAGGAGAGGCTTCAGTCTGGACCCTGTGTCACAAATCCTAGATCAGAGTAGTGATCTCCATGCAGGTTCTGTGGATCTCAGCCAGGTTCTTGGTCACTTCTTTTACCATCCACCTTCTCCCGCAATTGTTCAGCTTCACTGGGAGGCCAGCTCTAGGAGTGGTCATGGTTATTCTAAGCGCTATTCATTTAAGAAATATGAAAGCAACTGTGCTGTTGGGAAGCTTCAGTGCTGCAGAAATTGTGTGTAGCCTTTCCCAGATCTGTGTGTTGACACAGTCCTGTCTCTAAGCTATGTAGGAAAGTAATTTTACCTCATGGGTTGGCTTTTGTCTGATACACCTTGTCAACTGTTGTTCCCTTTATTGATAAGTGTGTGCCTTTCCCAGTGATGCCCATTCAATTGAATTGATCACATCTGGACTTCAAACATCTCAATGATCAAGAGGAAGGGATGCACCTGCGCTAAAATTCAAGTATCATAGCAAAGTGTTGAATAATATAGTGTAAATGTGATATATCAGTATTTTTAATTTGTAATAATTTTGTAAAAGTTTCAGACATGATATTTTTGCTTTTTAATTCTGGGGTATTGAGTTGGACTTAATATGGGGAGAAAACTGATTAAAACTTTTTAGCATACAGCTGCAACACAGCAAAAAAATGTGAAAAGAGTGAAAGGGTCTGAATAGTTTCTGAATCCACTATATATAAAGAGGTGCAGCCTTTTAAGCTCTTCATATTAAAATGGTACCCTCTCAACACTGCTGCACTGCCTGAGTGTTGCTGATGAGTTACAGTAAGTCTATTTAAAAAAAAATATATAAAATCATTTATTTACTTACTATTATAGTTGATATACAAGATTATCTTAATAAAACAAGTTGCCTAAATGGCTGCTTCATAATTGACTGACTGGACAGGAAGGGACTTTCATTCAATAAAAGTGTGAAGTTTATTTTTCAGATCAATTTAATCTATGTTGGCTTCAGCTTTTCGATGTTCAACTGCCTGTTTTCATATAAAAGTAATGGACATTGTTACTTTTTTTTTGTGTTTCTCCTCATTGTTAGGTTAGAATATGGTCATTGATACAAGTAAAGAGTGAGTTTACCTTATTGTTTAAACAACAATGACAATGGAAATTAGAAATATGTAGAGCTGGAAAATAATCAATACCAATATAGTAAGGTGACAAAGCAAAAGGTAGTAGCACACCACAACTATACAGTACATATCCTTCTGTTAGCCATTGATCACTTTGAGGAGTCAGGCAAGTCTTGGTTGAAATCCGTTGTCTTTTTAAATGCTGCTACTTAGTGTTTTAAGTTTTCATTTTTTAAACTTTTGATATTAAGATTAGAGAAGAATGGGGAGGTACTGATTAGCACTTTAAGTAGTGCTAACCTAAGTTTGTCACAATTCCTACCATGAAAAAAATGAAAATGGTCTATGATGTGTATTTTTAAATAAAAGTAATAGTCTTAATCACTTTTTGATTGGCATTAGAATGTATTCCATGCATAATGATGGGAATATGCTAGCTTTTCATCAGGAGGCTTCACTCAAGCTGTACCAATAAAACAATAAATACATCAGTAAATGCATAATTCTACGATGTAATTTAGTTTCTGCCCAGCTGAAAGCATTGTGAAAGAGTTCAGAGTATGTCACTGTAAAAACAGCTCCTGTCCCAAAGATGCAGTAATCAATACTCTTTTATGTCACTTATGGCATTTTTCAACTTATATTGCAGGTTACTGTTGAGACAATAATAGCACATGTGAATTATTAGACAGTAGATATGTTATTATCTTGTCAATGAATGACATCCCTGTGAATAAATAATAGTAGGTTTAAGTCTAAACGTTTAGTAAGGAACAACAATGTTGCACAATAAAAAAAAAAAGATTGGAATGGAGTTTGATGATTTTAAAAAACATTTTTGTGGGGTAAAAGAGAGATATCAAGTCACTCTGACTGTCATTTCACAGACTAAGTGTCAAGTCTTCATATTCCTTAGTCCATTTAGAAAATTCATTTTCAATACCAAAGAACCTGCTGTAGTTCTCTGTTTTTATGCGTTAATGCATCTCAGCAAATGACACACCTGATGCTAATTTCTGGTTTTCCATTAAAGAGAATTGGATCAAATGAGCGCAGCTGCTGCCAGTATTAAACACCTCTTTGATGTGAAGCAAGCTTTAGCATTCCAGCTTACACCTTGGCGCTGGAGTTTGCTGGAAAATCAGAACCTTTGGTTTTCTCTGCCATGTTTACTGTTTTGACATGAAATTGATTGTCTAATAACTATTCAAGATTCACCAAGAAATAAACAGTAATTTATATTCTACTCGCAAGATGATTAGCAACGGAATTTCAAGCAGTATGTGAAAAAATATGCAAAAATGTTCTAGTATTTTAGAAAGTTAGCTGTTGCATCATTATACATATTAAAATTTATAAAGTGAAATAATGCATATTTTCTGTACATATTTAAAGTGTGCAGTATATATAAATCATGCAGCTATTTTATAGATTTTCTTCACAATTTTTAGTTCCTCATCTATATCATCTGTAATGTAATCTTGTGTGCCATTTCCAGTACTTGGAATACAAATGTTTAAATCATACCTCCAGCCAACTGACAGCTGTTTGCTTGTGAAATCTAAGATCTAGGAGCAAATATATACCACCACGCATTTTCTACTGTAGGTAACCTTAAACAATGACAAACTGCTATAATAAATTATTTATTTGCTAAATATAGCCAAGAAAAGAAAACTAGGACAGAATGACTTTAAAATAAAAGCAAAACTAAGGACAAGAAATGGCAAAACAATTAAAAAAAAAAAATGCATTTTTCACCCAAAAAAATTATATGCTGTATAAGGAGGCTGATAAAACAAATTAAACAATTCAAGATAGGACTTTGTATTAGGAAACAATAGTGTTGTGTATCCCTTCATTTTACATTTTTCCCCTATCTTCTTTTAAGCAGAAGTGTGGGAAGCAGTGGTTGAGGCCAAATTTTATTATATGCATACTTTGATTTAACATATATACAATATTTTATGGTAAAAAATGTATCTGGTTCAAATATAATAATTAGCTTATTAATTGGGTAATGTAATAATTTGGTTAATTACAGCTTTTTCACAGTAGAAAACTCACAATAGATAAATAATAATTAGTAACAAGATGAGAAAAGGACCACCAAGTAAGTAAACTGAGACATCTTTAAACCGGATGATGTCTTGTAGCTGACATACATTTGTCGTAGTTTTCTTGCATAAGAAGGTTCAACACTGTTCCAAACAATGGCCTAATGAGTAGTACTCCTACCTCACAGCTCCAATGTCCTGCTTTTGAATCTGTTTGCAAGTCTTTGCCATATCTGGATGTGGCACACATATCCTGTTCACACAGTAAGGTATGAGTGATGCCTAACTTCCAATGACTCATTCCTGTCACTTCTCAATACTCCACAAAGGGACTTGCTACCACCAGCACCATCAGGGTCTTCTAGCACTTGTTCTTCAGGAAAAACCTTGTAGCAAGGAGCAAAATACTTTATTACTTCCCTCACTCTAGATGTAAAGACAAAGAACAGAAATGTGAAAGCAACATAGTATTTATTAAAGTATAATAATGTCAATAAAAGAAAGCATAATAGAAAATAAATCATTTTAAAGATGTTTATGGTCATATATTCTTGAATATTTACCTTTTTAATGTTTGCATATTTCTTGTATTAATGTAGTAAATTTAGTTGAATGGCTTAAGTTGGTCTGATTTAATATATTTTACAAATGCTATGCCCATAAAGCAAGACACAAGGAAGAGACACTAACGATTCACAAAACTCTTTACACATTTCTGAGGATGAATTAGAGAGGCATATATTAAAGATAATTAAATCAGCAGAGTTCCACAAGGAGGGGACCTTAAAGCTAAGTATTCAAAATGTTGTGCTGTAAACAGGGAAGAAGTTTTGATTCCAAGATGAGTATAATAATATATATCTAGCACTAGCACCTCAATTTTTTTAATAAAGACTGTCAATTTATTCATTGCTTTTGTGTGTATCTTAATTGAAAGATGAATGATCACACAGTGTTTTCAATTAAACATAATACAAGTTTGGCCCCTTTAAAATACCCATCATATGTTAATGAGGTTTTCTCAAGAGACTGTGCATTAAAAATAGCCAGTTTATTTTAATTATTAACAAAAGAGGAGTCAGCAGAGAGGTCAACATAGAGAATCTGTTATGCATTAGACAAATTAAAAGCATTTTATTCTTATAAATGTCTCTTTGGAAGACATGTGACTGACAAACAGGCTGGAGCATTTAGACATACTGTATGTATTTTATGCAGACTTCATCAGCAATGACAACACTAAAGCAATAAATACTGAACAAACTCTGATGCTGAAGAAGACTAAGAGGCATTTCATATAAATTGCACTGAAATCAATATACTTAGGTTAAAAAGTTTCTTATTTATGTCCTATCTTTAGTGTCTGAATATATCCTTTTTGAAGGAGAGTTGATGACAGGAGTTCAGTTCTGTTCACACCGCTGAGAATCATAGTGACAGCAGCTTTCCCACTATCAACAGCTAACCTCAACATAGTGAGAGTTCACAAGGAGGATAAGTAGATCAAAGTCAAGTCGAGTGGATGCTTATAAATACAGCTCAGACCTAGTGCAGGAGGTTAAGAATTATACTGGTGACATCAATACAATTATGTATAACAAGAATTATGTGTTAGTTGAAGAAAAGTATCTGTGCTTATAACAAACAATATAAAGACTATGCAAAGCAAACACAGATGTTAAAATAGAGGGGCATTAATTTAGCTTTCATACCCACCATGTCTCAAAGAAGCATACTCTGTATATTGATTTTATAAACAATATAGAAATAACATAAGTAACCTAAATTAATAATAAATATGCAATAAATACAAATAAAAAGTGAATGTGACGATTGAGCAAAATGATAAACTTTCATTTGCCTTACTTATTCAGATAACATTTAAAGTTTGAAGCAGATAAAACAGACAAACAAATGAATTAAACATCTACCAACCCAGAAGAATATCTTCAGCTTGTACACATCCCCCAAGTAATAAAGCAAAGAGACAACTACAAACAATGCCTGGAGCTAGGCTTTGTATTTTTTTGGATGAAAGATGTTTCTTCTTTTTTTTTTATCTACTTACAGTACATTATTCCTTTACTGTATATAGCTAAGTGCTTGCTTACTGAAGTCAGATTGTGGCTCCTTTTTTGGGTCACATTTTAATTCAAGGAAAGAGAGCCAACAATTCTAGTAATGCTGCATCATAACAGTTTCAGCCAGCATTATTATCTCAGCCCTGATGCTGCCCACCCCATTTTAAAGGACCAGACATTGTTGGGATTACATTACTGTTCTCATGGCTGAAATTTCTTTGATGTATTTCATAATGGAGGACATAAGAGGCGCACTCACTGTTCTACAAACATTCATCTGTTAATGATCTCTCACCCTGCTTTCATGTGACTTCCTTCACTCTTGACAGAACAGTTCCATTTACACTGTGTTTGTGTGTCATTTACAGTCTCAGGAATTTTCCAGTCTCACTATTTACTACTGCATTTCATCATAGAGTCTGTTCTGTTTTTAAAAGGTCAGGCAGTCAGAATTACTCCAAAGCTAGTGGTCCCACAATGTATTCCTCAGTATCCTGTATTCCTGTGTTTTTCCCCACAATAAGTTTTAAAATCAAAATTTAAAAAATACTTCAGAACTTTGGGTGAACATTGTTCTACCACAGCTTGAAACCTATACAGCAGCATACCCTGTATTCACATAGGGTTTGATTGACAAATTTTGAAATGACGCATAATTGTTTATTCATTTAACTATGGAAAATAAAATACATAACACACCAAGTTCAGGTGGGAAATAGGAGTAGCATGGATTTAGATCAGTAGTAGAATACTAAAGAAAGTAGACTGAAGCACAGCATACCCTGGGCACCTTTTTTCTATTTCTGGCCTCTTCCTTCTGTTCTGCCACTCAGCCGACATAGAGGCCGGTCCCATCCAGATGTCTGCACAAAAAACCAGGTTAAGATATGCAAGCTTTATTAGTTATTCTTCTCTTGTCTGCAGCAGTTAGGTATTTATAGAAGCACAATGTCTTCAAGTACTGGGAAGATGGATGAAGACAAACTTTACTGCTTTGATCCTGGGAAATATAAGTGAAAAATTACTTTAAAGCTCTAAATTTGTTTCAGCCTCCCATTTTCATTTGTGAATTTTATAGCAAACCTGTCTTGTTTAAATTACTATATAATGAAACTGGTATCTAAACATGTCTCTTTCTAGCGTAGAAATCAGGGCATCTTTTAGGCAAAAGAAACGACAACTTTTGTACAACATTATTTCAGTTGCTCATTTCAATTTAAGAGATATGGGCATCTTCATTAATAATGTTTGTTAAATCTGAAGAAATTTGTATAGTAATAATTGAACTACAGTTATGACTTTTTTCTACCTTTTTCTACAGAAAATTCAGTTCCTTTTGATTTCATATTACAAAAACATCCACTTGAAAGAAAATTACATTATTTTTAGAAGAGGTCTGTATATGCATTTTCATGAAACAAGTTTATTCTCCCTTTGTGGTGTTATCCTAAAAATGAAGTGATTTATTTTTAAAATGCAAAGCCTATGGCAAATAATACAGTATAAGCTTAATACACATTCCTTGTTAAGAAAATTTCTTGTGTAGACACACAGCCATACTAACCTAAATTTATACATATACCTCATTTTATTCAAGTTGCAGTAAATGATCATTTGATTGATTTGAATTTGAGGAAATAGATATGATTTTCAAGATATGAGTATCAACATAGACATTTAACATACTTAAACAAGCATATGGGTAATGAAATGGTGAACATGGTACAAGTGCTTTAAAGGTGGTCAGATATAATGTAGCTATTGTGGCCAATGTAGAAATTGCGTCCATCTTTTATACTAGCTGCGTGTTGACATTGTCACAGCCATCACTCTCAGTGCTCACGTATGAAAGAACACATTCAGAAAGAAGCCGGTATAGAAAATGGCGATACACTTGAGAACAGTCCACAACACAGTGACCTAAAAAAACTGCAAAAGTAATTCCACTGGAAGTTTTTTTGGATAGAGGGTGGTGGCAAAACTGGATACCATCATGAAAAATCCGCTCCATCACCTCCAAGTGGTGCTGTCTTGGAGGACTTTTAGCCACAGGCTCATTCCATCATGGTGGTTTTTTTTTGCCCACTGCTATCAGGCAATTCAAGTTTGCCCAAGTCATTACAAAATGAGTATCAAATGGATAGCGTAATTAAATGATCTACTGTCTCTCAGAATACCTTTCATTTCCCATGCATGACTGGTTCATATCTTTTTCTCTTCCAGTTCTTATTTTTTTGCTTGAATTTCTTTCTTCTTTATTGATCCTGTCTGCAATATTAGGTAGGTCATTATATTCCTAACATCCTGAAATTCATAGGTACAATGAAGTGGAATTAGTTGTCGATAAGATCAGTAATACAATGAGGGAAGCATCATGTAGTGTTTTCTAGTTTCAAATCAAGTTTTTTAAAAAATATAGTAATTCATGAGTCTCTGGAAATTTGGAATAGCTCTGATGAGTACTAGAACCTATCAAATGAAAGAAGACTGGAGGTGGTAGATGGCATGGTCTGGTTTTAAGAGGTGACATCTCTCTAACACAATGACCCTTAGTCTTAGTTTTAAGAACATATCTGTTACTCATTGGTGATTTGGGATACACAGACATTTGTTGCAGGTCTTTGTATTCTTGCAATTCTTTCAGGGGGAGTATTTGATAATGTAATAAAGATGATTCAAAGTTGATTCATTCAGTGTTGATTACAATGCTGTATTGGAAAAAAAGTCTATAAGTGTATAAGTGCCTCATCAGAAAATGGACTTAAATAAATGTCAACCATCAGTATACAGTAACTCTGTTCTCAGTTGTTCCCTTTCTATCATATTATGAACAACAACTTGGCATGTGCTAAAACATTGCATTTCATCATGGCTTATCTCTGTCATACTACGTAATAATCGCATTCAGTTATGTATAATATAATATCACAAAATAATAGGTAGTGATCAGTGAAATGGTCAGTTTTGTTTTGCATGCAGTTTTGCAAAATTGATGCTAAACTTCATTTTGTATGTAATTTCGTAATGGTGAAAATTATTAAAAAGGGTGTTTTGAAGTTTAAGTTTTTTGTATGGTTTGAAAGAAAGGAACATTGCTTCTTAACATTTTGACAGTCCTGTACACCCCTTTTGAATCTGTATATTTTGCAAAAAAGACTTTTGATGAAAATAAACAGGTTAAGCTGAACCTTTGATATTCAACATGGATAAACATGACCCTCAAAGAGACAAAAACGTATACTCTTAAACAAAATTTTGTGAATTTCCCCTTGGGATTAATAAAGTATCTATCTATCTATCTATCTATCTATCTATCTATCTATCTATCTATCTATCTATCTATCTATCTATCTATCTATCTATCTATCTATCTATCTATCTATCTATCTATCTATCTATCTATCTCAATCAATCAATCAATCAATCAATTTAATCTAATCTAATCAGATCCCGCCTTGACCGGTACAGAACTGTGATGATAACAGTGTCCTCCTATCTGCTCCAGTGCTCTGTTGCTGCCTTGCACATGAAAAATTTTGTGAAAATCAGTTCAGGCGTATTTTTGTGGTTGTTGAACAAACAATCAGATTACGAAATTTATTTATAGTATAAAGATTATTAAAACTACAATATGGATAACTGGTCAACAAGCACCCCACAAATTCACAGAGTCTTGCCAGTTCTGTTTGTGGGAGTCAGGTGTTATGTTGATTCATGATACCAGATGTTCACATTTAACACGATTAAAGAAAGAGGATTTACAGAAGGAGAAGCAGGGGATTCTAAGTTAAGGCTAAGATTAGTTTAGCAGTGATTGTATCCAGACAAATAGCCCGTGCTGGTTTAAAAACAAAGGTAAGAGTAGTAGTAAAGTCCAGGAGAAGTAATCTTCCAAAGATTTTTGTCATACCTCTTAGCTCATACTACATATATCTGCTCATTTTTCATTTTGTTTTGTCTTTATTTTATTGTTGTTATTGTTAAATCTGTTATATACTTTTATACCCTACTACATTTGAAAATAACAAGGTAGCTTTCAGAGGAGCTTATAATTCATTATCAGTTCCATCCATACAATTTATCACACATGTATATGCAGCAAAAGAAATACTCATTACATTTCTTTGAAAGGTAAAACATTTTGATATTTCTGACTTTAAAAGATCATTTAAATACCAAAATGTCCTTCTGATTTCAAAATATGAGAACCTGCTAATACATTGGTCCTGCACTAGACATCATATATTCTGACATACTAGGGGGCTTCGCTCGCCAAACCCCTGTGTTTGGTTAATTGGATATACAATTTTACATTTTTTTTTTTGGAATTGTTTCAATTTCATTATTTTCACTTTTACTTTAATGCTTCATTAAAAACAATATTTTTTGGAGACACATTGTGACAACGCAACGTATAACTGCCCGTGAGTGAATATTGTTTCTGTTTCTGTAATAAATAATCCGTGTTTTTCTGTTTGTCCCTGTGATTTATTGATTGTCATAGCAAAAGGTATTCTCACGGTAAACTGTAAACATTTTACTACGAATGGCATATCACGATCTCCTTTCGGGTCTCTATTCTCCGTATTGTCCTTATACGCTTTATATGCGCTGAGAGCACATGATTTTTTGTGTACTATGTGCTTTTACACGATTGATTTCTTTTCGATGGGTGTGCTCTTATATATTTCGTACTATCTTTGTGGACCTTTGCGGACCCCGTAGTGTGTTGCGTTTGACTCTGGGGTGCAGTGCAGAAGCCTCTTTTCTGTGTGGCTATGGGCGCGTTGTTTATCCAGACGGGCTCGTGTTTGTATATCCGTCAGTCGAGCTCGTTCGTTTTGAACCCGTGCCTGCTTTGCTTCCGCAGTTTCAGACGCGCGTTGTAGGCGCCTGCGTTCATTGATCTTATCCAGGTGGGCTCGTGTATGTATCGTTGAGCTGTATTGTGTTTGAATTTGGTGTAAAGCGTTCAGCGGTTTGTACAATCCCAAGCAGCACATTATTCCTAACTTCACTCCGCAGTAGTGCCACTCACAATATGGCGGTGACGCCTGCTGCTATTTCCATTACTTGAGCTGTACGCGCCTGCGCAGTACGTCTCATGGTCCCATCGCCGTGTACCTGCGTCCATGCCATCCGGTTACCTGTGTCCATGCCATCTGGTTTACCATTCTTGGTTAGCAATATGGATGAGGACCAGGGCTCTATATAAAAATTGAGTTGTCACTTTAATTTAACCCTTGCTTAATAACCTATTTTGTTTTGCATTTCCTCACTGTTAATTTCTTTATCATTGCCATTGTTTTCTGGGTTATAATTTGGTTTTCTCTTTCGTATTTTCACTCAATTTTTTCAACTTTATGGATGGACCTAGATCTGTCTGGGTGTACAAAAATCAGAAGACAGGCCTACACGATCAAGAAGCATTAGTTTTACACCTTATTATTAGAGCTTTCTGTTGGTGATAGCTCATAGGCGAAACATTTTTAAAAGTATGTATAAAGTGACCCAGTTAGTTTTACTGCGTTGTGCCCTCCTTTGCTGATATTATTCATACACAGTTTGTAGGTTTGGTAGTTTAGACTAACATACATTCTTCTTACATAGTTATTTTTGATAAGGTGAAGCAAAGTTCAATCTGAAAATGTTTTAACATGAAACATGTATTCAAAGACACTAAATAAACATGAATGATGACCACCGGCTGAAATATTGTAAAGTATATCACCATTCCCAGAAATGGTGATTTGTTCCACTATTCGATCTACCACTGGTGAAACCAGCCTACTCAGGGATAATTACAACATTTTTATCACACTGTTATACAAAGTACAGTATTACAAGTCTGTAACACAGCACAGTAAAAAAAAAACAGTACATAAAACACTATTGGCAAGCAAATCACGTGGTGAATGTGAACAGTGATACTTGCCTAATCAATGCTAAAAGACCATCTCAGCCTTTACCAAGTGCTATTATTTCTCATGCAAATTGTATCTTCTCCGATTCTGTTTGATGATGAACTTGAACATTTCCTTATCCTCAGCTGTTGCTGCTAATATACTAGAGAAAATGTCTTGGGACTAATAAAGAGTTTTCTAAAGCAGATTTGGTCAGAATTATTTCACAGGCTATCATATGTGTTTTCATTAAATTGGGTCACATGTCTGTATGGCTGTCTGTCCGCATGAAACTACTCTGCCCCACGAGGACCAGTTTTGTGGCAGACTTTTTCTTCAAGGAAATTTGTCAAGACGGTTTAATTTTTGGTTCACTTATCTCAAAAAGATTACAGTGTTCGAAGTTTATAAATTTCAAAATTTCCCTTTGATTTTGCAAACTTGTAGATCTAAAAATGGAGAAACATTCTGTGTAACTTCAACTAAGAATTAGTTTACTTTTTCAATTTTACCTTGAGAGCAGTTGCCTGAACTTGTATATTTTGCATATTTTCCTTTTTTATTTGTCTGACAGACGCTCGGATGCCCAATGCAAGTGAAACAGACACTGGGCAGAGCACGAGCAAAGAGCTCACACAACAGTACCCTTCTTCTGCTGCTTTAGGTAAGTTAACTAATAGAGTGCAAAGAAAGTCACGTTTCTGGAAATAAATGGAAGGGGAAAGCAATTACTGTATGTAAGCATATATAAGACTGAATTGATTGAACAATATTATGTGCAGGTAATTATTGTAAAGAACCGACTTTATCAACCAGCAGCTAATTGGGGTATCAAGTAATTTATAACACGTGAGAGGTGCAGTTGCCCTAACTTATATAAACATAGTACAGGTTTAAAAATGGACAGTGGCGTCAAGAGGTGGGATGCTTCAGTAGCTTAAGCCCCTGATCTTTCAGTTTCAGATATCTTCAAACAATCTTGGCAAGCTCCTGATCTTCTTGCCCATTAAGTACCATTCATATTCCCAGTACACAATAAATAAGATCATTTCCTAAGTTATTTATTTATATAGTTTAGATTGATTACTTTGTTTTAAATAGATAGGGAACTTATTTCAGTTTCTTCTCTCCTTTCATAAGTTAATATTTATACTTATTTTATACTAGTATTGGCCATTTTGGCATTTTTTGGCATTTTGACAGACGGGTATCGGCAAGAGTGAAAGGGAAGGTCTACAGGACGGTAGTGCAACCAGCTATGTTATATGGGTTGGAGATGGTGGCTCTGACCAGAAAGCAGGAGATAGAGCTTGAGGTGGCAGAGTTAAAGATACTAAGATTTGCACTAGGTGTGCCGAGGATGGATAGGATTTGAAATGAGTACATTAGAGGGTCAGCTCAAGTTGGATGGTTGGGAGGCAAAGTCAGAGAGGAGAGATTGCGTTGGTTTGGACATGTGCAGAGGTGAGATGCTGAGTATATTGGGAGAAGGATTCTAAGGATAGAGCTGTCAGGGAAGAGGAAAAGAGGAAGGCCTAAGTGAAGGTTTATGGATATGGTGAGAGAGGACATGCAGGTGATGGGTGTAACAGAACAAGATACAGAGGACAGAAAGATATGGAAGAAGATGATCCGCTGTGGCAACCCCTAACGGGAGTAGCTGAAAGAAGAAGAAGAAGATTGGCCATTTTGTATTAATACATACTGTAATTCCCAATTGCTAATTATTAGATACTACTCTGTTTCAAAAATGTTATGTTTAAGAAAATTGAATAACAATTAGTCACAGACCCTCTGCCACCAACACGCATCAAACAATGACAGTTTCACATCACTTGAATTGTAATAACCTGTGTGTGAAAGCTATTGAACCACCACAAGCATCTTTGTGCTTTGTTTTTTCAACTCCTTTGTAAAGTGCTGTTAAAAAGCACATATTTAATGTCGTCTGCTACCACATGCAGTTACGTTGTATTATCACAATTACTTCTGACTATAAACTCATTGTTACAAAACTATCTAGTAAAAAAAATGTAATAACTGAATCTTGGATTGTGTAAAGAAAAAATGTGTAATATACAAACTTTCATATCAGTTAACTTAGTCGCCAAATGCACCTGGATGTTATGTGTACATTATCTAACTTGCTTTATTTATAAATTAAACCATTTGAACAAGTTTACAGTTGTACTTTGAATTTTCCACTTTCCTCTTTAGGCGATTTGTTTATTTACATTGGAAATTGATTGATTTGCTTCTATTATCAGTTGAAATTGTATTTTTTTCTTTTAGATAGATAGATAGATACTTTATTAATCCCAAGGGGAAATTCACATACTCCAGCAGCAGCATACTGATACAAAAAACAATATTAAATTAAAGAGTAATAAAAATGCGGGTAAAAACAGACAATAACTTTGAATAATGTTAACGTTTACCCCCCCCCCCCCCGGGTGGAATTGAAGAGTCGCATAGTTTGGGGGAGGAACGATCTTCTCAGTCTGTCAGTGGAGCAGGACAGTGACAGCAATCTGTCGCTGAAGCTGCTCTTCTGTCTGGAGATGACACTGTTTAGTGGATGCAGTGGATTCTCCATAATTGATAGGAGCCTGCTGAGCGCCCGTTGCTCTGCCACAGATGTCAAGTTATCCAGCTCCATGCCTTTTGAAAGCATACAAAAAATAAAACAATGACACCACTTGCTCAGATAGATTAAGAATCTGGAAATAGTCTCTGAGGCAATGCTTTTGACATTCACCAGTCACTAGCTCACCCTAGTACTCATGCACACCCAGTTGTCTTAACTTGCATGTGGCAGGACACATTTATGCCTCCTTTCCCAAAGCAACTCTCAGTATCTCATATTTAACAGTCATTATGAGGTAATGGGCCAGTTAACAAAAAAGAAGGTAGTGAACTAGGACAATTCATTAAACAAAAAGAGCAATTTAGTTACTTGCCTTATTGGCATATGTCATAATATAGTAAATTTCTCCATTTTCCATATTTGCCCTTAGTAAATAAAGGAAATACAGTATATAATACTCTCCATGGCATATATTACACACAATATGCCATTAAGACATTGATGAAGAAAATATACATTATTTATCAGTCCATCAGTACTGACTTCCTTGTTACTATCTGACAAAGTTCAGTAGTGGACTACAATTTCACATTAGACAACTCAGTGTCTTGAATAAAAGAAGCTAGTTGAAGATCATCATATTAGTTGTGAGGATGCAGGACAAATCACATTCTGTTTTTATGGCAGCTACCAAAGCAACATGACTGTTATGGCAATGGAGGCAGTCACAACCTGCTACACACTGCACTTGGGGAGATCTTCAAGCACTTCCATGATCTCCGTGACAATGCAGTAACGAACAAAGCTACATCAATTTACATTCTTCATCTTGATCACTAACACCTGTAATTAACATTTTTTTTGTAGCACCATGTCAACATGAATAGTAATTTTTTTTTATTGTCACATTTTAGGCCTCACAACACCATTTTATGAAACTGTTTATTTGCCAGTGACATATTGTTTTGAGAACAGTGTTTCATTGCTAGCTCATGACTGATTCCATTGTGTGTGACATCAGTGGTTTGACTCTATTTAAGATGACAGCACCAGTGCTTTGTTATGTTATCTTTTTATTAAAAAAATCAAAAATTATTACATAGCATACGATTTTTATAGTATTTTATATTTAGGAGAAAATACTGAAGCCAGTGTTAAGGATTCCCAGTCAAATTGTCTCACTATCCATACCAATTCCTGATATATGGAGGAAATAGAAAGACTTGCTACATTTCTATTTTCCAACAACACATTTCCTGTGTTCCTTTATTGTGGGCCCAATACAGTAAAGATGATAGAATTGTATCAATAATTACAGTATAGGATAGGATAGAGAACAGTTTGCATTGATAACTAGCAGAGGATATCTGATTTGAAATCAGCAAAGAACATTAAACAATCACTTATAGGCACATGTCATGTCTTTAAATACTAGCAATTGTGTCACTGTATGAACATTTTTATCTTAATAGTGTTTCTGTCCAGTATGCTTATTCTTCTAAAGATAAGTTGCTGACCATGTGCCCTTAAATGTTCTCATGAAGAACTCATATTTTATTTGACAGTTTATTACCTTTGAAGATTGTAAACAACTGTATATCTAAAACAGGGATGGGCAATGTTGGTCCTGGATGGTCGCAGTGGCTGTAATTTTTTATTCCAACCCAATTGCTTAATTAGAAACTAATCCTTGCCAATCTCAGACCTTATTTAATTTTATGGCTTGTTAGTCTGCAATGTTTGGTTCTTATATCATAGATTCCTTTCCAAGGATATCGTCCTAATGATTTGAAGCCTAAAAAAGATCATTTTCAGTCTGTCACAAGCTCTGTTAAGTGTTTTATTAAACCAAATAATGTATGATGAATCTCCACAGGCGTAAATGGAAACAAGTCAGATTGAGAACTGCTGGCTAATTTGACATTTTAATCTTATTGCTATTAGGAAGCCAGTAAAAACAGTGAATGCAGCTCTTTAAGACTGAAATAAGGGTGGAGAACCTTAACTAGCGAGACCACTAAAATGAAGCATCAAAATGTCACTTTAGCAATAAGTGCTTCGTCAGCAATACTTGTCTTCTCATTAAGAAAATGGGTTGGAACAAAAACCTGCTGCCACTGCGGCCTACTAGGACAAACATTGCCTGCCTCTGTTCTGAACAACTAGTATAGAACTATTGTGGCTAGTTGGAAGTACACTGCAAAAAAGGAATACAGCAGCAGAGTAATATATTGATAAGGAACTTCATCTATGGGCAGCACGGTGGCGTAGTCGTAGCGCTGCTCCCTCACTTCCCGGGTCCTTCCTGCGTGGAGTTTGCATATTCTCCCCGTGTCTGCGTGGGTTTCTTCCGGGTGCTCCGGTTTCCTCCCACAGTCCAAAGACATGCAGGTTAGGTGGATTGGCGATTCTAAATTAGCCCTAGTGTGTGCTTGGAGTATGGGTGTGTGTGTGTGTGTGCCCTGCGATAGGTTGGCGCCCTGCCCAGGATTGGTTCCTGCCTTGTGCCCTGTGTTGGCTGGGATTGGCTCCAGCAGACCCCTGTGACCCTGTGTTCAGATTCAGCGGGTTGGAAAATGGATGGATGGAACTTCATCTTGATATTAATTTTATGTCCTTAAATTAAATCCTGTAGCACAAAGTTTAATTTCATAGCTGTGGCTCTGCATACAGTCCACTGATGAGGTAAAGATGAGACTGGTTTTACTACCCATTCACAGCAAAGGCTTAGTAAACCACAAAGTATATTAACATAGCCTCACTAACTTAGCCTCACTAGTCTCATTAACTAGAACTCACAAGCATCGTATCAAAAAATACTATAAGCTAAATGTATCAGTTTATAAAATAAAATCTCACTCTTATGTTTGCCTGACTTCCTTCTAATAGTCTCCAATCATACAAAGGTACTGTATACATAATGAAGACAATGGAATAATAAACCACTGGTGCATGGACTATGTAAAAGAAGTGGACACAAACAGGATGCCCCTGTGAGTCTGCCTCCTGCATTTCCAACAGCAGGAGTCTGCAAATTTGAATTGCAGGTTATGGTTTTGTCTTTGCTATATGAATCATCAGTTGCATCATACATGCTTAATAAATATGGGAATACAAGCAGCTGAGCAAAGAAATTGGCAACAATGCTTATTACTGTGCCAGTTTTTGGTATGAAATATTCTTTAACCCCTTTAAGGATAGACACTGCCCCCTGGATTAAGTATATCTTGGAGGTGAATGGATATTAGTTAATCTTGCTTTCTGGTTCTGTTTAGTAGATTTATATTATCCATACTGCCAGGGAGTCATAAGAAATTTCACTTCATTGCAACAAAATAAATTGACTCTGAAGGTGGGGTGAGTATTTGTGTGAAAAAAGCTGTATCATAATGTGGGAATGTTATGTAACAGTAGCACTTAAATCTTCAGAAGCAGCCTGCCTCTTCACTGAAACAGTACACAATATGAGAAATGAAGCATGCAAATGAATATGGTGAACTGCTTCATTCATTCTGGGAGAACCTTCGTTTGGTTCCTGAGGATTTTTGATTTAGCAGTAAACAAGATGAATTTCATTTTTCGAAAGACAATTAAATAATGCAGCAATATGTTTATGTATATGCATATATTTAGAATTTTGGATTGCATCATTATAAAAAATTGTGAAAGGACATGCTGGGGAAAAGAACTGTTAGGATTGGCCAACTGTCTGATACAGTAGATGTGCACAGATCCTGTGTTTAAGTCTGCCCTAGACACATCCACCTACATATTTCACAGCTTTCTACAAGTGTTTAAAGAGCAGCCTTTTGGATCATTCCACATAATCTATTCAAGTGCAAGAGCAGGTCATGTACAGTAGTATATAGCATTATTAGGGCAGTAGTTTAACTTTTGGCAGCACCCTTTCACACTGGTAAGGACTGCTCCCTCACATCTTTGAAAAACTGGCATTGAATTCCCATCTGGGCATCTGTTATTGTGGAGTAATAATGATATATATGAGACCCTATTTGTATTATATTTTTTATAGAAAATGATTTGGCATTAGCTTACCTTAACATGAATGATTAATATGGCTGTGTAAACATTGCATCACTTTAGGAAAATAGATGATCTGCAACCAACACTGAAGCACATTAACAAACAAATGCAAAATGTTTTCTGTATTTGTTTGCCATTTCACACCATACTACATATAAATGTAAATTAGTAATCCTGACATCCTCAAATTTATATCATTAAAGCAATGAGACAATGATATCACCTCAAAGAACACATTAAAAAATTTTCAGAAGAGTATATAAAAACCACTCAAATGCAGCTCAACCGTGGCCACTTTCCAAAACCACCCCCTACCCCAACTAATTAGATATTGTCAAATGGAGAAAGGAAAGGAAGTGAGAGACTAAAGTGATAATCACTGGCCTGTAGCTATCTAGATTTCACTCTCTGTTTGTCAGTGGTGGTACCTGAGGATCCTTTAATCTGGGATGCAGAAAGCTACAGAAGAATTATAAAAGATAGACTTCCAATGATTAGGAAAGAGACCCTCTGGGTCCTCCTAGCATGAAACTATTGGGAGCTTATCAGCAATCATATCCAAGGAGAAAAACCTTCCTTGGAAAGACAAAGAAAAGGACCAGAAAGATCCAGGAGTAGAAAAATGTGAGACAAGGGAGATATATTCAGGGGCTGAATCCTAGTAAGAGATTTAGAGACAAGGATTCAGAAGGAAAACATAGTAGACAGTGGACGAAGGTGCCAGGAACATTGAGAAAACACACATGGAACAAAAGTTTGGCAATGAGTCCTATGGCAAAACATTGCTGGTGTAAGATATAAATGACACACTATTTTAAACAGAATAACCTGATTATTAGAGGCCAGGGAAATATTCCAGGATAATAGTGGGAGTTTGGTATCGGTTTTGGGGGATGTGCAGAAGAAACTTCACAAGGCCAGACTGAATGAATGATTAGGGGATGATAGGAAACATTGGAATGAATTTTGAGTAACATAAAGATTGAAAACTATTTTTTTTTCTCAGAGGAGAAAGAGGGGAGGATAACGGAAAACAAGCATTCAGGACTGATCTTAATCGAAAATAAAAAAAATAAGAATATAATATTTATTAATTACTAGCGGGGTACCCAGTGCTGTCACCAACTAAATTTCAGAACAAAACATAGCCTATAATGTCCCCTTGTACAAATGAGAAATCTGTGCAAAATTTAATGGAGAATCAACAGTGTGGATTTTGCAAACTGGACAAACAAAAGCACAAAATCATTTTTATATATAGACAAGTAAATCAGTTTTAAATGTTTTGTTTTTCCATGTGCCATATGAGCAGATATGTTTTATGGCTGTGGGGTTACAGGAGAACTAAAGAAAACCCAGACAGACAGGAACAAACATCCTTGAAGAAGATTTGAATTTATTGGATTTAGAGGTCATCCTTTTTCTTGACCTTCCGTTTCTTAAACAACATGTATTGAATAAGCCAGACATGTTTTCTAGCCAAATTTGATTTTTTTCAGAGCTATTGTATGTAACTATTACTAATTTAGTTTAGTATTATTCAAGATATGAAAAGGATGCTAAGGATAGAGCTGCTATGCAAGAGGAAAAGAGGAAGGCCTAAGAGAAGGTTTATGGATGGTTTATGGATGTGGTGAGAGAGGACATGGAGGTGGGGGGTGTAACAGAGCAAGATGTAGAGGACAGGAAAATACAGAAAAAAAAATCCGCTGTGATGACCCCTAACGGGAGCAGCCGAAAGAGAAAAAGAAGATTAATCAAGAAACTTATCACCCACAATACAGTCATGGCCGAAATTATCGGCACCCCTGGAATTTTCCCAGAAAATGCACCATTTCTCCCAGAAAATTATTGCAATTACAAATGTTTTGGTATACACATGTTTATTTCCTTTATGTGCATTGGAACAACACAAAAAAACAGAGAAAAAAAGCCAAATCTGACATCATGTCACACAGAACTCCAAAAATGGGCCGGACAAAATTATTGGCACCCTTTCAAAATTGTGGGTAAATTGTTTTATTTCAAGCATATGATGTTCGTTTGAACTCACCTGTGGCAAGAAACAGGTGCTGGCAATATAGCAATCACACCTGAAGCCAGTTAAAATGGAGAAAAGTTGACTCAACCTTTCTGTTGTGTGTCTGAGTGTGCCACACTAAGCATGGAGAACAGAAAGAAGAGCAGAGAATTGTCTGAGGACTCGAGAACAAAAATTGTGGAAAAATATCAACAATCTCAAGGCTACAAGTCCATCTCCAGAGATCTTCATGTTCCTTTGTCCACTGTGCGCAACACAATCAAGAAGTTCACAACACATGGCACTATAGCTAATCTCCCTGGACGTGGACGGACGAGAAAAATTGATAAAAGACTGCAACGAAGGATAGTCCGAATGGTGGATAAACAACCCCAATCAACTTCAAAACATATTCAAGCTGTTCTGCAGACTCAGGGTGCAACAGTGTCAGCTCGAACTATCCGTCGACATCTGAATGAAATGAAACGCTATGGCAGAAGAGCAAGGAGAACCCCACTGCTGACACAGAAACATAAAAAAGCCAGAGTGGAGTTTGCCAAAATGTACTTGAGGAAGCCAAAATCCTTCTGGGCTAACGTCTTGTGGATAGATGAGACCAAGGTAGAGCTTTTTGGTAAAGCTCATCATTCTGCTGTTTACAGAAAACGGAATGAGGCCTATGAAGAAAAGAACACAGTCCCTACAGTCAAACATGGTGGAGGTTCTAAGATGTTTTGGGGATGTTTTGCTGCCTCTGGCACTGGATGCCTTGACTGTGTGCAAGGCATCATGAAATCTGAAGACTACCAAAAGATATTGGGGCGCAATGTAGGGCCCAGTGTCAGAAAGCTGGGTCTGCGTCAGAGGTCATGGGTGTTCCAGCAGGACAATGACCCCAAACATACCTCTAAAAGCACTCAGAAATGGTTGAAGACAAAGCGCGGGAGAGTTCTGAAGTGGCCAGCAATGTGTCCGGATCTAAATCCGATTGAACACTTATGGAGAGATCTCAAAATTGCTGTTGGGAGAAGGCGCCCTTCAAATCTGAGAAACCTTGAGCAGTTTGCAAAAGAAGAGTGGTCGGAAATTCCAGTTGAGAGGTGTAACAAGCTTGTTGATGGTTATAGGAAGCGCTTGATTTCAGTTATTTTTTCCAAAGGGTATACAACCAAATATTAAGTTGAGGGTGCCAATAATTTTGTCCAGCCCGGTTTTTGAGTTTTGTGTGAAATGATGTCAGATTTGGCTTTTTTTCTCTGTTTTTTGTGTTGTTCCAATGCACATAAAGGAAATAAACATGTGTATACCAAAACATTTGTAATTGCAACAATTTTCTGGGAGAAATGGTGCATTTTCAAGGAAAATTCCAGGGGTGCCGATAATTTCGGCCATGACTGTATCTTAGTTGTAGTTAATGGGAGCCCAAAACAAATATGAAACACAAGCCTTAAAACGTACTCAATACAAACACTTTGCAGTATAAAATGTCCCAGTGTATTGAAGGTAAAAAAGGAAAGTGGGTGCTTTGGACTGTGGAAGGAGAAGAGAGTGGAATTAGAGTACAAAAAGCTAAAAGGTAGGTGGAGATTGTGGCCTATTCAGCTTGTTCCCCATTGGTAGCTGCCAAAGTGAGTTGACTCTGTGGTATTTTCACAGCACAATAAAAGATTTAGAATACTACTGAAAAGTCACCCCTTCAGTTCTTAGCTGTATAGTTTGTCACCCTCAGTGAAAACAAGGTTTAACAACTATAACCATTAAATATTACATGCTCTTCAACTAGAAATCATATCCAGTTTTGTAACGTGACGCGGCCTTTAATTGTACACACCTATAAAGGGCTGCAACAGACAGAAAATGAGCAAAAGATAGAATCAGAATTGTAGAGGCAGAGAGGAATATTTACACAGCTAAACTCAGGCTCAGAATAATTGGCAGTTGTAGGGGCACAGGTGGAAAGTGTAAAATAATTCCAATGAAGAACAAATGCTTCTGCTGTAAAATGTTGGACTTAACACTACTACTGCTGAAAGACTTTGATGCATGCAGCAGCAAACCCATACTGTTGTGCATGGTTTACATTTGGGTTAATATTGTGGAAGATTATCTAGCCATCCTCTATCGTGGAGTTCTACAGAGGGGGCTGGGTGGTCTCATGGTCTGGAACCCCTGCAGATTTTAATTCCTTTTCTCCAGCCATCTGGAGTTTTTTTGTTTTTTCTGTCCTCCCTGGCCATTGGACCTTACTCTTATTCTATGTTAATTAGTGTTGTCTTATTTTATTTCTTACTTTGTCTTTTTTTCTCTTTTCTTCATCATGTAAAGCACTTTGAGCTACATTATTTGTATGAAAATGTGCTATATAAATAAATGTTGTTGTTGTTGTACAGACTTTTTTTTCTCATTTTCCAAAAGTAAGCTGTAAGAAGCTGGGGAGCCTAAACTGATATCGTTCATTAGACTTAAGTTTTTTTTATTAATCTGATTACTTGCAATGTCAAATTTCTTCTGGTGCCTCATAGATTCCTTCTAAGCATTACAAGCCTTATGTTTCAGGTATTGATATTACTGAAAGGAGGATAATGAAAATTGAAGAAAATCCATTCTTTTTTTATTTTCATTTGGCAGATATGCACATTTTTTACATATTTACCTGAAAGGTAGTGTCCTACTGAATATCCTAGTGTCTGAAGCATCCCTTTCACAAGCTATTGTATGCATGTAAACTCCACCCATTCCTGTCAGTGTGAAAAGAACATGTATCATTCATTATTCATCAGAATAAAAGTATCATGAATTTTTAATTATTTCCAACTATATTTACTTGTTATAAACATACTACCAAAGCACAGAATGCATGTTTTCTGAAACTGGAAACTTTACCACTTTAAAGTATTATTTTCTCATTTCTTCCGCCATTGTATTTGCTATATTATAAGCCCCTGTAGAGGATAGTTTTTATTTTAAATTTATAAAATATTGGAATTTCTTGAACTGAGCAGTGAATCCATATTCTTTCATTTTCTCTTTGTCTCATGGGCCTTACAGGTAGCTATGAAAACCCAAGAAAGATTTTTCTTTGGCACTTTGGGTACAGACTCCATAGCACCTGCCATTGTGGCAGATAGGCAAGCATTTCTCCTCTGTCTGTTACTTGGACTCAGTCCATCTCTTTTTAGTTCATTTTTGAGATTTGAGACTCTGTTGTCAATCTTTAGCAGGGGACTTTAGATCCATCTTGGGGATGCCACAAGGGAAAAGAGAGGTTCATTTTCAGATGTTCCTTGAAATTCTTCATGGGTCCTTCAAGCAGTCTGGCTCCCTGTGGCTACTGGGAGAAAATAACCTGTTTTGGGAGTTGATTGTCAGGCATTCAAATGACATGTCCAATTCAGTGGAGCTGTAGGTACATTCACCTAATAAATGGTGGATCTCAGTGTTGGTGATCCAGTTTTCCCACATCACTTTGAGGACATACTGATTTCATGGTTGCTCTGGTAGAATTTTTCCATTGCCTTCACATTTTTCATTAAGTAGTCCTGGTTTCACAAGCATAGAGGAGCATACTGATCACTACACATTAAACTGAGATTTTGGTCTCCATTCCCAGTAGATGTTTGCTTAAAACCTAGAGGTACAGCTACTCATATGCAAAATGGACTGTGCATATCCTCTTAAAAAATTTATATTTATAATTTAAATGTTTTTAACATTTATAAATACATTTTCATGTAATAGCTCAAGTTTCTGGGGCTTATGAATATACTGTATGCACTTGAAAAATTGAATTTTACTTCAAAAAGACCAAAACTATTATTTAACTTTAGTATGCGTCTCTTCACAAATCTAGTAATTGGGTTTTCATTCCAAGCCTGATCATTTCTTGTGTGGAGTATTTACTCTTTCTCCCATGTTCATGTTGATTTTCTATGAATACTTTGATTTCATTCTCACATTCCAAAGAGGGTATGTTTGTGCACAAAACCGATGAAATTTGCCATATAATGGATTAACATTATTCCCAGAGATGTTTCAACCACCATGCAATGTATAATAGAAGTTCAGAAAATGGATAGACTAGTAATTATTTTATGTTTTAGAACAGAGTTGTGGTCTGTTACACATGGAAAGGTACTTTCTGAAAGAATTTAAACAGCTCTGGGTTCATCAGCCATCACAATCTTGTATTCATTTGCCCACATCTTTCATACTGGGTCAATATAGAATTGCTAATAAACTAGCTGAGCATCCTTTGAAAAAAGACAGATATCCTTATGGAAGAATGTTTAAAATCACACAGTATGCACACAGTCTGCAAAGCAAGCCATGAACTGTGAAGACTGCCTAATGTGTCACTTTGCTACATAAAAAAAAATCTGCGCAATTGAGACAAGTCATTTATGTTTTAAGGAATTGTCGTCCCAAATCATTAAACCAGTTTCATGGAGTCTCACTTATAATCTATTGTGGTTTAATATTATATTGCCAGTCTATAAAAGGAGATTTTCAAATTCAACATCAGTTTATGTGTATATTCTCATTTGTCTGTCTTTTCAACAAATACTTACACGAAATGTGTAGGTGTTAGTACAGCTGTGAATGAGTATCCTACGCAAATGAATGATGTGTCAATGTCTTTAAGTTGAAAAATAAAAAAGTATAGATAAACCCTTTAAGTCTCAAAGGAAGTGCATGATTAAGAATTCTATTTTTAAATGTATCATCTTGCTCTTTGTAAGATTAACAAATCATAAATTGTACTGTACAGGAAAAGAACATTTAAGTGCAGGCAATGGTGTAAATGCAAACGTTGTATGTTACATAATCATTTGGTTGTCTTATTTAAGGAAAGAATATATTTCAAATGTGGGCAGCATTTTGGTGCAGTTGTTAGCACCGTTGCCTTCTGGAACATTAGGTCAAATACCAGAGTGCTCACTACCTATGTGGAATTTGCACATGTGGGTTTTTATATTTGTACATCCCAAAGATGAATCTAAGTTTAAGTTAAGGAGCATGGATGGGTGCACGAGTGTACACAGCAATTAACTGCTGTCCAATCCATGGATGTTCCTGCCTTCCATGATGCTACCAAAATGTGTCCAGAATTAACCTGTTCTATTGCAGAATGCTCAGTGGGGAGGTAGGCAGCCATTTGGCAGTCAAGGTTATCTGAACTATGGCTTTGTTTGTTATGACCCGTGTGAAGCTTTTGTTTTCCTACTCTTTGTTGTGAACTGAACATATCTCATTTACTGTATAATGAACTTTACATTTTTATTATTTAAACTTTGTGTTTACTGTAGTTAGAGTTTATACTAGTGTTCAAAGATGAAACAATTTACTCTTATTACATTATAGTTATAAATTAGTTCAATCAATTTGAGCCTATGCTCAGTAAAAAGTACTATGCAAAAATAAGTAAAAATGAATTGAATTAAATAGTCACTTTCCTAGATAGTGTAATGTTGTAAACAGGTACAAAAATCTATGACTGGATATTTTAAAATGTGATTTTATACTTTACAAAGGAAACTCATTGAGCTGTTTCTTCAGCAATCATAACATGTATAGTCATAGCTGTCTACTCACACCAAGTGAGATTAAGCAACAGCTGGATGTGTTACACTGTAAATTAATTCATGTCCTTTTGATACAGTTTCACCATACACACATTTCTTCCTTGATAATTAAGTGAAACTAAAAGAAAATACTGCATTTAAAAACATGATAAATTGGACATGTTTGATCTGGATTAGCTTCCATTTTTTCAGTGTCATACTACTTCATCCATCAATTCATCCATTTTGCATCTACACAGATAGGTAGGTCGGTAGACATGAAGAAGTTCTTTAAATTAGATAACTGAGTATAAATTCACTTGCTTCAACACAGCAACACAGAACTGAAAGTGTACATAGAACTAGTATAAAACAGTATAAACAAAGTGCACACCAGTATAAACATGTGAGACCCAGAACTATACACACAATATTACCCAGCTCATATCTGTGTAGTATCCCTGAAATATTTCATGTCATTTTCTAGCCTGCATAATCCAGACCAGGGACATGGGGCTCAAGCCTATCTCAGCTAGCATAGGTCACAAGGCAGGAACAAACCCCAGACAGAGTGCCAGCCCATCGCAGGGCAAACACAAACAAACACACACACACACCAAATAATGTCAGGAAACAGGAGCACCGAGAGGACACCCACACAGACACAGGAAAGAAAATTTAAACTTCACACAGGGAGGACTTAGGACACAAACCTTGACCTCCTTACCCCGCTAGGCAGCAGCGCTACCACTGTGTCACCATGTCACCACTGGAAATATATGTGTCTGTGCTAATTGTAATCGTGTACGATGGGAGAAGACATTATTTGGTCTGATGCCTGTTGGCAAACTAGAGTCCCATGGTTTCTTTCAGCACAATATGGTAGAATCAGTCAGTGGCTAAAGGTGCTCCAGGGCAATGCGTCATGGAAAGGACAGGCAGAATTCCTCACAATGTTCTCTAATTTTGCAGTCATCCTTTTTTGCTACTGTGTCTGTTATTTCCACAGTAAGTTCTGTAATACAGGTGGCCTTGTTGATCAGTTTATTCAGGTATCTGGCATCACTTAAGTAGACTGCTGCATATGACAGCTTAGAGTGTCCATTATATTAGGTAAAATACAGAAATATGCAGTATACTGTATATCCATTCATTTGTGAAATATACTGTACATATATCAGCATAAACATAATTTGAAGCCAGAGCAGAATAAAACCTTTTTGTGACATCAGGGGAAATAAGATTGACTAAAAACATTATGAATAGTGAAATGTCACCTGCATTGCAATTGCAGCAAGAATTGCCAAGACATATGGGGATTACAAAGGTACAATATGATCAAAATACATTCTGCTACATAATACATTCATTTGTTACCCAATAAAAGCACTTCAACTGACAGTTTGAAATTGCCTCAGATGTAATGAACAAAAGCAAACTCACAATAAACAATAGCTCCACAATACAGTCCTCTAGTATAGTTCTTTGCCAAAACTGTGCTTCCCTTCTGCTAAAAACATGTTATTAAGCACAGTAGCTTTCTTCTTCATTTATCATTGTTGCTGATCTAATTCACATTGATAAATTAACAGTAAGCACACAACAAAATAATAAATAATAATAATAAAAACAAGTACAGTAGTTTAGTTCTGTTGACTTGGGAGTTGCTTTATGTTTGATTGGTGTCTGGACTAGTATTAGTGCTTTGCAGGGCTCACTCTCATTCACACCAATGCTCACACAGATCTTGTCAGTTCACAGTGTCCAGTCAATTTGACAGTATGCATTAGAGCTTTGGGAGGAGACTGGAGACCCCAGAGAACACTGCCCACAGAACACCACACAAGGAATCTATGGCATTAATATGTCTGTACTGGAATCCAGATGATGTGCATTTTAGCATATATACTGTATGTACACCTAGATTTAGAGCAAGGGTATGTCTTCAAGTTTGTAAGAATAATGCAATACTAGTAAAGAACATACCTAACAAAGTATTTTAATGTATGTTTAAAATGTGTTATCTATCACATGGCTTCAGAGGCTTGGGGTACATTCACATTTCACAAATAAAGAATTTTACAATAGAAAAATGTTCATATGCATTGGTACAATAGGTAGTTAAGTTCTTGTTATCTAGTTAATTCAAGTCAATTTATAAGTATTACCATATTTCCCTAAACTAAAATCATAATCCAGTGAAAAACACTGAGGAGGAACAGGAAGCTTTGGTGAATGTTAAATAATTATTGTTATACCTTGTTTGTGCAAATTCTGTGATAATATTGAGCTTGTCAATTTATTTCAGATGCCTAAATTACATTTTTATATTTATAGTTTATGGAACTGCTTTGATACATTATGATTTTGCATATATCATTGCTGTAGTCTTCCTATTATTCCAGCAGGTCAAATACAAATTTTAACAAATCGTCACTCCACAATTATTGGGATGAATAACCCCTTCCCCCCCACACCCTATAAGACTCATTTGAAAATACTAGAAAAATATTTAGCTACAAGTACTCCTCTTATAATCTCAAATCACTGACTGCATAAAGGATTATTGAACTTTCACCTAAGGTACTCTGGTACCGGGTGCATTTATTAAAAAATTTGTGTTCAAACATAGTATTTGTTATGGACAATCAGTGACTGTCATAGAAGTCCAGATGCCATTCACTGTTTGAAAATTATATCAGTTAGTTCATTGCTCCCAGGTATCTCAGTTATTTCCTACTGTGTGTATTTCAATGTACTGTACAATTTCAGAATGATCTAATATTGCAAAATAAAAATGCTAATGCCATAAAATTAAATCAGTTATGTTCTCAAGAACTAGCTTCTAATTAAGCAACTGGGTTTAAATAAACACCTGTATCTACTGTGATCCTCTAGGGTCAAACTTGACCAACTTTCACTAGAGTATTGTTCCCTCTGTCTCTAGTAACTAAGCTCAGTAATTTAAATGCAGACAAACTTGTTTTTTATAATTACTTTGGATGTTAAAAGATGTGATTATAAGAGAAATTTTGAACATCATTATACAGTATAGACTACACTGTTATTGAGGAGATAATGATATTTCAATTAACATCATACTGCATATGTAAAATATGCACTGTCACTAGATTTCTCTACAAGGTAAATATTTCATTCATTCATATAATTTTTGAGCCCACTCATGTTTGTGGCATCAGGCATAAGGCAGGAACCAAATCTAGACAGGTTTCCAGAAAATATTGCACAAACTGATTATTTGCTATGCCTTAGAATGATGCAATGTGTCTGTGTACCATATTTTTTAGTTAATCTAATAATTGCTTTCATATAAATTGATAGTGTTGTTATTGTGATTTATTCAGATTTAGGTAACTTTGTATTTTCAAACCTGTATCATCTAATTCAGTCTTTTATACCTATCCCAGTGCATTTGCAGGAAGCAACCCTAAAATCAGTGGCAGGTCCCACACACGTATACATAGAGACAATTTAGAATTGGCAGTCAGCCCAGCATGGACATATTTGATGTGTAGAAAGAAAATCAGAGTATGCAAAAAACATTTAATCTTCACACAGACACCAACCCAGGCATGGAATCGGAATCTGGGGTGCTGGATTCATGAATCAGTATTGTTACCTGTGTACCACAATGCCACTGTGAACAGAGATAATAAATACTAACTTAGAATAACAAGCTTTTATTAGTGTTTTTCTGTGACAACTCCAGAATTAACTTTTACATTTTTCTGGTAATAATCACGCAGTATAAAATTTCAAATGGGAATTAAAAGTCATATTATATGCATTCTGCAAGCTGTGCTACTTTTCCCTAGGGAGCAAGCCATTCAAAACTGCTGTGAGATTATGAAGATAAAAGTAATGAGGCAGTCATTTTGCTTCCATGTACACCCTAATTAAGCTGCTTTAATAACAAGTTTTGTTACAGTATATGCTTAAAAAGTAATTTATTTTTGTTATCATTGTAAATGTTGATTCTTAATTAAGGCATTAGAGGGCTACTGCAGAGATAGTCAGTCTCCTTTCAATCCTTAAACTCTTGATTTTTTATTTGTTCAACTGAACATGCAAAGTATTTTTTCTATTGTTCACTTAAAGCTAATCCTAATTAAGGAATCACATCTTCTTTAAAAAAAATCACATTTTGTTTTGTGAGTGTAATACTGATCATTGATTAAATATATGAATTTACAGTAAATTTCAAACAGTAGAAGAAACAGTAGGTGAGGATTGGGTTAAGAGACTTGATTAATATACACAGGCAAAGAAGAGTCATTATTATTTTTGAATAATCTGTGAATTTATTTTTAGAAACTTTAGTTTTGAAGTTGAGTTGCGGACACGTAGAGTCTATCCAAGTGGTGTTGTGCACAGGGCAGGAGCCAACCCTTGGTGAGGTGTTAGTCTATCCCAAGAAACTTTGACAAAGATGTCCAACATATTTTTTTACTGTATAAGCTTAGTTTTGCTTTGTTTGGTCTATGGGAGTGAACATAAGGTGAAAATCAGCACAGCCAAAGGGTTTGTGGTACTAATAATTAAAGCAGACCTCATGATAAGAAGATAAGCTGCTTCTTACTAGTCAATTACATACAGTGCATCTTCTCTCTTTATTGTGAGCACTATATATCAGTTATTTAAAATGTTTTTAATTAAGTTCTGTGTCCAGTTGCATGATGCCATGTTAGGACATACAGTAGTTACTGCACTGATGCTGATGCATCTTAGCTAAAGAGATATAATGGAATTTTGTGTATTTTTTATTTCTTGAAATTATTTTTTAGATACGTATATTATCCTTTTAAATAGTTGGTGCTATACCGTAACTCTCCAAATTTGTAGTAAATGTTGACATCTTAGAATGTCATGTTGCTGAGAGACCATACTGTACACTGGTACCTTTTCTGACATTAAAAAACGTGACAATAAAAATACAGGAAGGAGACACTATTCTATCTAATCGATTATTCATTCAGTGACCGGCTCATATGTGTAGTTATTAAAGAAGGTAAGCAGGTCCCAAAAATCTTTCTGTTTGTGGCTTTTAATGCAGCATGCTAGTGGGTGTCAACATGAGTGTATCAGGAACAATAACCTTGCTTGGGTCTTTCCTTGTGCCAATTCGTGCTGCATTAGGTTCATTCTGAATATCATCTGTGGGGAACAGCCCGGACACAGACAGGCAGACATCATTTTGTCACCCAACACACGTTTATTTACAGTCCACAACTATTTACACAAGTGCCACACAACCCCAAACTCCCCCAAAGTCCAGGCCAAACCACACAATGCCTCTCTTCTTCAGGCCGCCTCCTGTCTCTCCTTCAAAACCTCATCCGTCTTCCACCTGATTCCAGCCCTCCTGTGAAGGGAGGCGACCCCACCGACACGCCCCAGTGTGGCAGAAGTGCCGGCTGCATCCCCGGAAGCTCTCCAGGTGTCCCTGCTCCTCTTCCCCCCAGCACTTCCTGGTGTGGCGGAAGTGCTGAGGTCCACGGCTCTCCAGGCATTGGGGCGCCCCCTGGCGGTGACCACGGGCCCCTACAGGGTTGGGCATCACAGCCCTGTACCTGTGGCCCCAAACACAACCAGGGCGGACACCCCCTCGTGGTCTGGAGGAGGCGCAGGCCCTCCTCCGGTCTTCCTGGGTGTCCCGGCTGGCTTCCACCCCCAGCCGGGTGCCAAAGAAGCAATGCTGTGTTAGTGTTACTAGTGCATACTACTCAAAAATTGCAGTGATTGTTCTTTTGCAGAAAACCAAATGTCTCTGAAAGGGTCTAACAATGACTGAAAGGACTTATGCAGAGTATAAGATAAGCTATATTCAGTCGAGTGCGGCCGAGTGAATTGCAGAATGCTCTCCGGTTTGGACTGAGGCCTCACCCCTCATCCTTTTGTTTGCTTGCCTTTAGCTCCTTGCCCTTCCTGTCTATCCATTTCATCAGTGTGACATAAAGGCACAGACCATGGACATAAAAAAGTATAACTTTCATAGTTAGCTGTCGTATTTTTGTCTTTGCAACAGCCAGTACCTTCAACTTTCCTTAGTGTAGAGATTTTATTAATAATTTGGCTCTGATTTGAATTAATGTTGCTCACTTCTTGCCTGTTTAACATTCTTTTTAATTGGTACCTGTTGAGTTTGGCTTTGCTGTAATAATAATCATAATAAGAAGAAGAAGAACAATGATGTATTTATATGAAACATTTCCTACATTGACTGCAACTCAAAGTGCTTTAGAAAAATTAAAATGCTAATTACATTAAATATATATAAAACATAAGAAAAATAGGTCATCTATTGCCAGGACTGGCATTAGCCTTTAGTGGGGGATCTAAGCAAGATTTAAATTTTTGCAGTTAGTACAGTACTAAAATATCTTTTAATAGTAGAGTTCATATAATTATAATACACAAACACCTAATATATTAAAATATATAAACACGTTCTGTTTGATTATTTTAAGTACTGTATGTTGAATGCAGTAATGTCCCAGTTGTATAAATATATATAAACCTGTGCAATGAGAATTTTGATGTACTATATGGCCAACATCATGTGGACAACCCTCCAAATTACTGAGTTCAGTTGTTTATGCCACACCCATTGTTAACAGGAGCATAAAATCAAGCACAAACTGAAGAGGTCAGTGAATTTAAACATGGCACTGTCATTGAATGCCGCCTAAGGCACACTAAGTTTAGAACATTGTCTTCACCGCAAACATTAGATATAAGACTGTACAATATGTTATAAAAAATGTTCAGCCTATATACATCGGACTTCCAACACAACTCGGAGTCCTGCCACATGCAAAAGTTCGCTGATGACACTGCTATTGTGGGCTGCATCAGGAGTGGGCAAGAGGAGGAGTATAGGGACCTAATCAATGACTTTGTTAAATGGTGCGACTCAAACCACCTACACCTGAAAATCAGCAAAACCAAGGAGCTGGTGGTGGATTTTAGGAGGCCCAGACCCCTCATGGACCCCGTGATCATCAGAGGTGACTGTGTGCAGATGGTGCAGACCTATAAATAACTGTGAGTGCAGCTGGATGATAAATTAGACTGGACTGCCAATACCGATGCTCTGTGTAAGAAAGGACAGAGCCGACTATACTTCCTTAGAAGGCTGGCGTCCTTCAACATCTGCAATAAGATGCAGCAGATGTTCTATCAAACGGTTGTGGCAAGCGCCCTCTTCTATGCGGTGGTGTGCTGGGGAGGCAGCATTAAGAAGAAAGACACCTCACGCCTAGACAAACTGGTGAGGAAGGCAGGCTCTATTGTTGGCATGGAGCTAGACAGTTTGACATCTGTGGCAGAGCGACGGGCGCTCAGCAGGCTCCTATCAATTGTGGAAAATCCACTAGACAGAAGAGCAGCTTCAGCGACAGACTGCTGTCACTGTCCTGCTCCACTGACAGACTGAGAAGATCATTCCTCCCCCAAACTATGCGACTCTTCAATTCCACCCGGGGGGGGTAAACGTTAACATTATATAAAGTTATTGTCTATTTTTACCTGCATTATTATCAATCTTTAATATTGTTTTTTTGTATTAGTAAGGTGCTGCTGGAGTATGTGAATTTCTCCTTGGGATTAAAAAAGTTATCTATCTATCTATCTATCTATCTATCTATCTATCTATCTATCTATCTATCTATCTATCTATCTATCTATCTATCTATTAGAATCTAACTTCAAGAAAAAGACTACTTGTAACATTTCATTGCACCAGACACTAGCTGAGTAATGTGTTCCTTAATTTGACATGTATTATTGATAACTGAATGCAAGTAATGTCTTCAATAGATTCAGATTGCACCGCAGTTTTATAGGCAGCCATCTGAACATACCAGCATTCCCAATCTAAAGGTGCTGAAGAGCCAGTACTTGTGATTTCACCTGTGTTCTGGAAAACAAAACAAATGAATAAACATTATCATTAAAACCAGAAAAAAAACTGCACCTTGTAGCTTTTTCCTATTGTTCTTCATTTTTCTCTTCATTTTCTGTGCTGGTGATAGATACTTGTTGGTGTCATCAACATTTGTTGACATTGCAATAGAATTAATGAGTGAGATTACAGCTCACTCATGGGCAAACTCTATTGGACAACTAATATACCGCGGTAAATGACGCTGATTAGGTAAGACCAGCTCTGTTTATTGCTTTTCTGTATATGAGGACCTGCCTGGAGTTACTTTTGGATAACTGACTTCTTTAAGCAGATATTTGTTTGTTTTACTCGCATTTATTTTTCTTGTGACTCTCCCAAATCTGCACAATCATTTTGCCGTGTGTAGTTATCCATGCATTTACAGAATGGCACACTGTTGAGCAGAACATTCCTTTAGTTCACTCTTGCTTACCACAACGCACCTGCCTCTTTTAATACATGTGCTTGACAAGCGAACAGTTTGCAAGGAGTTCCACTCCGCTGTTAATGAAGCGAAACGGTAAGATTAGAGGATTATGAATCTTGATATTGTTGATTACTGTCAATTGGTGGAACAAGGTGTAGTGTAGTTCACATGGATTAATGGATCTGTTCAGCTGAGTTTCAAAAATGTGGAATGATGGTGTGAATGCAGTGTTGTGGGGTATGTTTTGATAACACACACTGGATCTCTTGATAAAAATTGAGCAACATTTGAATATCTGAGCATCATTGCTATCACTTCATATCATGAGAATATTCCTTCTTCATTTTTTTTTTCAGAGAATAGTGTTTCAATGCAGAATGTCTGTAATAATTACAGGTACATGACAGTGAGTTCATCTTAATTCAGTAGCCTCAACAGTCATCAGATCTCAGTTGAACTGAATATCTTTTAGATGAAATGGACCAGGCTATAAGTTGCTGAGATCTGCCACCACCAAATCTGCAGTAACCTTATTAAACACTGGCGTTTACACAGGCCAGGATCCCTTTGCCAAACTTTCAAAATCATGCTCAGTCCATATCACAATAAAATAAGGCTGTTCTGAGGGAAAAGTGCAGGAACAGTTTTCTTTAAGACTATACTTAACAATTCAACTAATTAAGAAATTTGTCAAAATTATAGTTTTGTAGATTTTTTTGTTGTAAATCCTACGCATTTCTTAATTAAAAATAACAGAAGTGTTTTTTGACATAGCAAAAACTGTGGCTGTGCTTTTCAAATTTCATTTTAAAAGTCTTGCTATTTTCTTACTCTCATTTATTCAGTTCAAGGTTGTGGAAAGTCTGCTGCTATTGTGGCAGCATTTGTCACCATAATGAGATTCCAGTTCATTACTGGCTTCAATTGCTGTATACCCGCTCCCAGTCACATAGGGAGCATTTACAGTGCATATAGAAAGTATTCACAGCGCATCACTTTTTCCACCTTTTGTTATGTTACAGCCTTATTCCAATCATTTTTTTCCTCAGAATTCTGCACACAACACCCCATAATGACAACGTGAAAAATGTTTACTTGAGGTTTTTGCAAATTTATTAAAAATAAAAAAACTGAGAAATCACATGTACATAAGTATTCACAGCCTTTGCTCAATACTTTGTCGATGCACCTTTGGCAGCAATTACAGCCTCAAGTCTTATTGAATATGATGCCACAACCTTGGCACACCTATCCTTGGCCAGTTTCGCCCATTCCTCTTTGCAGCACCTCTCAAGCTCCATCAGGTTGAATGGGAAGCGTCGGTGCACAGCCATTTTAAGATCTCTCCAGAGATGTTCAATCGGATTCAAGTCTGGGCTCTGGCTGGGCCACTCAAGGACATTCACAGAGTTGTCCTGAAGCCACTCCTTTGATATCTTGGCTGTGTGCTTAGGGTCGTTGTCCTGCTGAAAGATGAACCGTCGCCCCAGTCTGAGGTCAAGAGTGCTCTGGAGCAGGTTTTCATCCAGGATGTCTCTGTACATTGCTGCAGTCATCTTTCCCTTTATCCTGACTAGTCTCCCAGTTCCTGCTGCTGAAAAACATCCCCACAGCATGATGCTGCCACCACCATGCTTCACTGTAGGGATGGTGCCAGGTTTCCTCCAAATGTGACGCCTGGCATTCACACCAAAGAGTTCAATCTTTGTCTCATCAGACCAGAGAATTTTCTTTTTCATGGTCTGAGAGTCCTTCAGGTGCCTTTTGGCAAAATCCAGTCGGGCTACCATGCGCCTTTTACTAAGGAGTGGCTTCCGTCTGGCCACTCTACCATACAGGCCTGATTGGTGGATTGCTGCAGAGATGGTTGTCCTTCTGGAAGGTTCTTCTCTCTCCACAGAGGACCTCTGGAGCTCTGACAGAGTGACCATCAGGTTCTTGGTCACCTCCCTGACTAAGGCCCTTTTCCCCCGATCGCTCAGTTTAGATGGCCAGCCAGCTCTAGGAAGAGTCCTGGTGGTTTCGAACATCTTCCACTTGCAGATGATGGAGGCCACTGTGCTCATTGGGACCTTCAAAGCAGCAGACATTTTTCTGTAACCTTCCCCAGATATGTGCCTCGAGATAATCCTGTCTCGGAGGTCTACAGACAATTCCTTTGACTTCATGCTTGGTTTGTGCTCTGACATGAACTGTCAACTGTGGGACCTTATATAGACAGCTGTGTGCCTTTCCAAATCATGTCCAATCAACTGAATTTACCACAGGTGGACTCCAATTAAGCTGCAGAAACATCTCAAGGATGATCAGGGGAAACAGGATGCACCTGAGCTGAATTTCGAGCTTCAAGGCAAAGGCTGTGAATACTTATGTACATTTGCTTTCTCAATTTTTTTAATTTTAATAAATTTGCAAAAACCTCAAGTAAACTTTTTTCACGTTGTCATTATGGGGTATTGTGTGTAGAATTCTGAGGAAAAAAATGAATTTAATCCATTTTGGAATAAGGCTGTAACATAGCAAAATGTCGAAAAAGTGATGCGCTGTGAATACTTGGATGCACCGGATGCACTGTAAATATACTTTACTTAGGTACATCTTTGGGATGTGGTAAAAGACAAGAGTATTTGGAGATTATATTACAGGGTTAAGCGGAACTGGAACCCGCCTTGAATGTGTTAAATGCCTGGCAGGAATCAACCCTGGATAGGACTATTGTGGGACACAGTGAGCTCAGAAAACAGATGGGTAGATTGATTGATACTGTATATTATTACTAATGAAATTCATTATTGCATTCAGTGAATACAAAAATTAGTTGATGGATAGAAGGTTAGAATTTAAAGCAACCCCAAGCCAAACATGCTAAAACATTTTTATTCAATCACATTCTTGCAGATTTTTTTCAGATTCGAGTCTTAAGTAATTGTTTTTTACACTTTAAATGCAGTGTGAGATATTTTCTCTGTAATCATTTTTTGAGGAGATAACACTTTTAAACATGCTCTCAAAGGTCTCTTTTTCAGCTTGTTCAGCAATTTTCTTGTCATGTTAAAGCTTTTCTTGTTAAGACGTTGGCTGTAGCTGTGAAGTTTTGTGAAAATGGGTTATCTCACTGTTTTTTTCCCTTCCTTATATTATTTCTGATTATTTATGACTCATTCAGTTTTTCTTTTCTCTAAGACGAACTGAAGTGACCAGTGTCTTAGTGTGATTAAATAGTCAGAAATTTTTTTTTGCAAATTTCTAATTTTTCCTCCAAGCAGTTAAGCCAATCATCAAACAGAAGCAGGAACCAACAATGGTAATTTCATTTTAATCACTTTGACTGTAGAAACACAGGAAAAAAACATTCAGTGGTTTATATTGTTTTTACTTTTATATCATATACTCTAAAATACCTATGTTTAATGCTACTGTGTCAGGATCTTCTACTTTCATAGTTAGTGTTGCATTCTGAAATTATAGTTGCACATGAACTTTATGCAGAATATCCAGGTCATTAATAAAAAAGTACATCTTTACGGTGGTTATCATCAAAATTATGTGTTATATTTTTGTTGAATTAGTCATGAACTTGAAAAGGTACATGGTATTGAGTACAATGCTGATTGTACCTGAAGCATAGAGCCCTCAGAAGAGAGAATAACAAGTGTCAAGTTGTGAATATGGCATCACATGTAGGCTAAATGATCAGCACAATAATAACACCCAAGAAAATGTTTTTGTTTTAAATTACAAAACACATGTTGTTCCCAGGTGTTCTTGCAGTCCTGGAACTTCATTATCACTTAGAGTAGGAAATTCTCAATGTGTCTGCCTACCATAACAGGGTAATACTAGTAGCTGTTAGAGGCTCCTTCCTACCAGCTATCAAATTATTACTTTGATTGCTTATGTCTCCAGGATCTTCCATTTATAATTACTGTAGATGTTGCTAATTTCTTAGTTCACACTATGACTCCTTGGTGTTGAACCCATTATCCTTCAGGCATGAATACGTCTGATATTTATTACAGAGCCAACAGGTCATATCAGGGTCGTGTAGGACTCTCTTCTCTTGCTATTACATAGCCTTTCGGTTATAGTACCTGTTTAGACCACATTGCATGTCCTTGGTAACTAAGCTATATCTGAATAAACATATTCAGGTATAAATATTAATCCTACTGTCTGGAACTGAAATGTTCACATAAGTAATGACAGACAAACTGATAAATAATCAAATGGAATTTAAAGCCCTTTCCACAAAAATGCCATTTTTACAATTTCAAAGAGAAGAGAGTATAGACTTTGAGACCCTGTCTTCCTACTGACCACTGTCGCCTTCGCCACTAAATATGCTGCCTTTCTTGCTGGTGATACCTCAGCACCACACTAGTTCAGATGGAATGGAACAGTGTGAGGTTTTTTTTTGGTGGCTGGAGTGCCAATTCTGTTGCCAACACCCTGTGACGATGTGGGTTCAGCTCCATGCTCGCTTTCTACTTTTCGGTAGCTCTTGAACCCCACACCATCAGTAATGTAACCGGATGAGCTGGACAATGAGGACACCAATGAAGCAAGAAGACAGGTGCAAAAGTGATTTTATTTTAAAACAGTCAAAAGCAAAAAGTGTTCAAATAAACTGCAGTAACTCTAAAATGTCAATAAATAAGCAATCCATAAAAAGCAAGTGAAATGTGGAGGTTAAAATAATTCCAATAAAACCAAGGTTAAAACAATAGCTGGAAGCAGTCCTTTAAAAACAAAACCCTATGCACCAGGGGAATCGCCCTTCCTGCAGCTGACCTTCTCCATGTCTGGTTGCCTTCCGTCCACTGGCGCCACTACGGCACCACTACCCGGACTGAGACTTGGCTTCCACCAATGGCCAGGGAGCTCACACTGGAGTTCTGATCCCAAATCTCTGACTCCTGATGCCTTCCACGGCCTTTTGCAGTGAGCCAACCACCTTCTAATCACTCCTGCTAATCTCAAGCGCTCAGCAGGAGCGACCCAATCAAACTGCCTTGGGTGCCAGCCAAACACCCTGCTAGGGATCACTTCTTCCAGCTGCCTGTCTTTCTTAAAGCAAGCCGGCTCTTGCTTGCTCAATCGCTCGCCCACTCACTCACATACCGACTTCTTCACTTACAGCTTCCCTTTCTTCCTCCTTTAACCTCCGTACTTTCGATCTTTTTCTCTCCCCCCTGCAGTCATGCTCCTACTACTATATAATGGGGACATCACACGGGTGTAACAATTAGCAGCTCCTGGCATCAATTACGGATGAGGACGATTCCTCACCTGTGCACATAAGCGAGGAAATGCCCGCAGCACGTCGCGTTTTAGAACCTCTCTGGCAACACTACCACACCCTCTCTATAAGCCATGAGTGCGGCGATTATTTATTTAAAACTTGCCTTTTATTCTAAGTCATGGACCCACTCTACCACACACCCAGGTTTTTCTTTGCAGGTTGGAGGACCTACATGCAGGGTTGGATGCAGATTAATGTTATACCCAGGATGGATTAATTGCAGGTTAACTGCCTATCTCAAGGGCCCAACAGAGTAGAGTCACTTTTGGTGTCTGAACCTTTCGATTGCCAGTATAGATCCCTAGCCTGAGAGCCGTCACTCCGCCCAAGAGCAAACAGCATTATTGTCCGTAAGACAAGGTCTTAATATGCTTCCAAGATTATTTATCACTTATGGAACCTGTTAAATTCAAATGCAAAGTGTGAAGAGCACAGGTGCAGCATATGAAAAGAGAGACTAGGAATAACCCTGATTAATAGCTGATCATTAGGGCTGGACAAAAATATACCTTCTTGCCTCGTTGGTCAAAGACGGGTGCCACTGTCCTCTTTAGGGAAGATTTTTATGATGTGGTATCAGAAAGAGAGGCCACTCATATTCAGGGTTGTTGATCTGTGCAGGGTGCGTTGTTATTCTTTGGTCCATCATTGCTGCAGATATCCTAAAGTTTGGGAGCAAATGTAAATTTGGCCATCATTGTAGCAGCTTGCTAAAGTTTTTGAGTAAATGTGATTCTAGAAGTACAAATTATTTGCTAAGATCACATTGTTTAAATTACAGAACACACAAAAATGTTGTGCTTACATTTTTAATTTGAAAATACATTTCCATAGATGTTGAAACAGTACAAACTTTTAACCTAACGGTTGTGTGTAACAATGAAGGTTGTATTAATTGAAAACTGGAAAATATAGGCTAAGTTAGACATGTGAGTCCTGTTGCATCATTGAAAATAACAGCCATAAATTGTTTTATTTATTTCATTTGTGTATTTTGAAATTTTGTTTGCACTTCTGTATTGATATAGTTACTGTAGTTATTCATGATCTGTTGAGTTGTAAGGTTGGTAGTCAATTTTATTTACAACTTTGTAATAACTATTATTTTTATTTTGATCCATAAATTATCAGCCTACTTAATCTAATTAATTTAGTTATTATTATTAGTAATTCTGTAATGTTCTCTATTTCACATTCTGTTTTGACAATTTTGTGGATTTTTAAATGATAGCAATTCACTTAAAAACATGTTTTTGACATTTTATTCTTCATTAATGAATTTGAAAACTTGAAAGCATAAATGCGGCTGACTTGCCTCTTATGGCGGACTTGGCTGGCATGACTGAACTCTGATCAACTGAATTTTTGTGTGAATCTTGTATCCTGGTTTGCAGTCATACGTGCTTAGAATGATGAATGGAAGATTATGCCTCCAGTTGCAATGATAGTTTCTGCTGAAGACACCGAATAGTAATTAATTACTTTTCAGAACATGATTAGAAATTATGTTAATGTGCATATTATAACATTATAGCAATTTTTGACTGCTATTGGGTATTGCTGTTTGTCAAGGTTGGATTGGTGAAATGTTTAAGTTTTCCTTTCAGTCAATTTTAACACATTACAGTAGTGTTAATTACCAGATTTGATGCATGATGAGGGTAATTAATATTTTGTTCCTTCGGTGTAGGTATTTCCTGGATAAGAACTTTTAGTCAGTCTGATCAGAGACCAGGTTTTACTGTACACCAACTAGGTCTAAGAGATGGCATTGTCAAATTATGGTATTTGAAGCTGTTTGCTTTAGACCCCATAAACCTAAACTGTAGTTATGATTTGCTCTTTTTATTATCAGCAGCTTCAGGAGTTAATCCAGGTGGATGGATAAAGTAAAACAAAATCTGAAGGAAACAGGTTTGACTGAGGAGCAGGTATGGGATTGAGCTGTTTGGAGAAGGTTGATCAAGCACATTGACTCTTCATAGAAATGGGAACACATGAAGATGAGGAAGAAGAAGATGATTATTAGCATGATATCCATTAGATTTAATTTAGTTTTTACATAATTCTCATCATCTCATTTTGAGTCTTTAGTCCACTGTAAGAATAAACTCTGGGTCTTCCATTCCTTCATTTTCACACTGGTTAAATCTAGTTTAGGTTTACAGTGGCTACAGCCTATCCTGGAAACATTGAGCACAAGGCAAATGCCAGCTCTGGATGGGGTGCTAGTCCATCACAGGACACCACCATGCACACATTTGCATTTATTTATCCATGCGTAATGTAGAATTACCAGTTAATATTGTGATATCTATAACTCAAAGTTGACCTCTATGGTTAAATCCCAATTTCTGCCTATATGGGTATCCCCTTGGTTTCTTGATGACCTAAATGTTTCTTCCCTGATGTTCAGTGCTGGGTTGAAGAGGATGTAGCCTTTGGGTGTTCAAATAACATCTAGCACAACTATTCAAATCCAAGTGTTCTCGTGTACCTTCAGTGGAAATAGAATACAACTAAATACTTGGATAAAATAATTACATAAAATGTTGGAGCAAAGGTCTGTGATATGGTTTGCATATTTGTAGATGGAAATCCACAAAGGGAGAAAAATGAATCGTGTATCTTAAAATAGTTTTTTACTCCTAAGCTTTCAACTCCTATCAGGAGTCATCATCAGAGGAAAATAATTAGACATACAGGAATCCAAGGCAATATATAGCAAATAAGGAGGGAAGGGCAGGGCAGGTGGATTTTGGGTGTAGGGGTGAATGGATCAATGAGGTAGGGTTCAGAGGGTGTTGGTCATAAAGTTTTATTTATTAATGTGCATGATCTTCTTTTCAGGGCTACATATGCTGGGTTCATGTCCAAGTGTCTGTTAATGGTGTTTTCATTTGATAGCCATGATTCAGCCAGTTCTCTGGCACATTTAGTATCAACCTCAAATTTTAGTTACACTGAGCTCCATTTAAATGTGTATCTGGTTGAACATGTATTTGCATAAATCAGAGACCGTAGGTCCTTCCTTCTGTCCCATATATACTGTATGTACATGCACAAAATATTACCTGCATGATGCTTTGGGTACAAAACATTATAATTAATTATTTAATAGTAATTCTTGAATTAAGATGCATATGCTTTAAGTAATTACAATACCTACAGTTTCATCCTTTCCATATATTATGGCACTTTTATAGGTAATGTGTTTTCAACAATCAAAAAAAAGGAAATATAATTAATTTAATCTATAACTTAGAAATTGTGTAATTGCTTTCTAATATGAGCAACAGAAAATAGACTAACGACATACAAGATACAGATAAGAAGTGGTAAACAGTAGTACTTTGGAAACCTTCAAAACTTGACTTATTATTTAGGTAGATTTAGTTGAATAGGATTGATGAGCTATGTCAGAGTGAATGGTCTGTTCTTGTAATTGTTCTAATATTGTGCTAATAGTTCATAGCAGGCAGAGTCAGTCTGTGTTTCTGTGAGTACTATGTCCTATAAATATAATTGTTTTTTATAGGTAGATGTAGGGTTCAGTCAAATGAGTGCAGACAACTGTTTCAGCCCATTATCTCAGAAGTTTGAAGTTCACATTATGAGAGCAATATACTTACTAAAATAACAAAATAAATGATAGAAAAGCAGAAGACCATCATTTTCAAGATGTTGATGGAGTGTCACAGTAGGTTAGCCAGATATCAGCAATAGCTACTGCAATATATCCATAAGAAGCTGCCCATCAAAGTCTGCTCCACAAGTCAAAACGTTTGCTGCAGCATGGGCACAACTAGCTGCTTGGTGAAGGTGTCTTCATCAATTAAAAACAAAGTTACTTTTTATTTTATTTTGCTATGTAATTTATGAAAATTATATTACAATGTTTCATATCTGTATTTTTTAATTTTTTATAATGTAGTTTGCTAGAATCTTAAAATCTTAAATCATTAGTCATTAAGTGGAAAGTCTTTTGTACATAACTTTTGTCATTTTGATATCACCTCCAAAGTGCAAAGCTTATATACTGTGTTTCTGCAAAAACAAAAAAAATGATTGCTTAGCACTTGAGTGTGCCCTGAAATCCACTAACAGATTTGTGCTACTTAAAGAGTCTTCTTCCAAGCCTAAGGGAAGCACATGCTAAAATTAGCTAGCATGGCTTTAGTGCTGTTTTTGACATTTAAAAAAAATCCACTGAAATCAAAAAGGAATGATGTTTTGTGGAGAAGCTTATGTGGGGTTCAGGGAATCCAAGGTTCATTCTTACCTGTTTTAAATTTATGTATATATACTGTATATAAATTTCCCACATACAATTCTGTTCTAAGTGAAACATTTTTATGAATTAAAAAAAATGTGTAGCTTGAGTTTGCCTTTTTTTGTAATGAAGGTGAAGGATACTGGGGTCCCAATGTGAAAACACAAGCATTAAACCTTACCAAATACATCAATTTTTCAGGCCAAAATTGTAATCAAGTATTAATCTTGAGATTGCACACATGTTATAAAACAGTGCATCTATGTCATTTATGAAGGAAAAATTCAAAACATTGTTGTGAAATACAGCCATTTTAAAAGGAGTTTGGCTGTGCGCTTCAATTCATGGATCATCTTTTCAGCCCAAGGAAAGCACTTTTCTCCAGCATGTACTTTTAATCTCAAAGTCATCTCCAACTTGAGTTGTTGACATTATTCAATGTTGACACCCAGTTGTGAATTGCTCTTAGTATTCTGTAGACAACTAGACAATAATTACTGAAAAAGTGACGCTTATGATTACTCACAGTCTTTCACTATACAGAAGCTGATTTCATTTATATCTCAAAGATATTGCCTGCTGCCACCTGGTATCATCATGCATGCTTGTGCTTTGGTGGTCTAGCAAAAGAAAGACTGCACACAAACAAGTATCATGCAATCAAGTGACTGGAACTGAACAGATGTTACAGTATATGTGTACTTTTCATTTTAATCATGTTGAAATTTATATAGCTTAGTACAGATTATTTAGCATAGACAGTGCCATGTTGTTAATGGAATTTGCATGTTCTCTCAATGTATTTATGGATTGATTGGTTTCAGTGAGTGCCAGTGAATTTACTCACTCTAAAATCTTTTCCACCGTTATTACCATATCCTCAGGAAGTATGACCCAGCATGCCCTATAAAATTCTATAATTAATTTTGGGAGCTTCCATCTGTTTCATTGTGGTTTGGCTCTATCTGCCGTTTTCACTTTCTCGGTATTTTTTTTTTTATCATACATGCACATTACACAGCATGGAAAGTGCATAATGGTGAGTGTTGATTGGCCCTGTGGACTAAGTATCAACAGGCAGGATGCTTGGTTCTTTCAAAATTGTAAAGCTTTTATAAAGAAAACGCAATGGAATGTAATCAGTTCAAATTTATTGCAACAGTATGTGTGAGAAGTACAATAATTTTTATGTGTGTTCTTCAACACCATGCTGCTATTTATGAATCCTTCTGCATGCTATGTAAAATAACAACACAGAATGCAATATGTGAAAAACAGGCAACAGTTGGGAAAAATAATGATATGATTTAGACATGCATCTGTCTATTGTTACAAGCCATGGTTGAATATAACCATTGAACAAACAGAAATTACAGAGACAAAGCTTTGCAAGGGTGAGGCTTTGGGGGTGAGTGTGAAAACTCTACCCATGACACCCACTGTGAGCAGACAACCCAACAGGAAAGCAAGAAAATAGCACCAAGTATCAGTGATAAAATGTATTATTTCCAGTTTACTTTTGTTGTATCAAGCACACCTCAGAAATGCTGAAGACATGTTTTCTTAAATTGGAACTGTTGCTTTTTTAGAGCAGACATATTTAGTTAGTTGTAAGGCTTTTGTTTTCATGTTTGGACATCAGTGCTCTTCACCTCCATTATAAAAGGCAAGAACATGCATTGCTGTTTTTAAAAGTTTATAAAAGAAATACTTTACTTCAGAATGCAATTTCATGGGGCAAATCAACATATACCATGATTGTGAAGAAATAACTTTGACTTGAAAGATATCAAACTGAGCCTTTAAGGTCACTGTGCCTTTTCATGGCAGTTTTCTCTTGTTATGAACCAAGATTGACTGTGTAACTTGGAATCTTCAGTGTCATTATAGGTCTCTGTGCAACTTATTTTTCTTTAGCTCAACTATAATGTTAATGGACAGATATTATTAAGTCCCATTTTTGTTTATCAGTTTGGAACTGCTTTTTTTTTTAACTATGTGTTCAAAACTGCATCTATATGTGTATGTATTATATAATAAATAATTGGTAAAATTCTATTTGAGTTTTACCTGTGAACTTATTACAGAGTTCTGAGCTTGCACACAGTGAATAGCGATGTACAAAAATAAACTGAATTGAATTTAATCTTTTTGGTTTCAAGCAGCAATGTTATTTTATAATTTTTAGTTTGGGCAAAAATACAGTACTTTGGTAACATAAATTTCACACATGGACAAATTTATTTCAAATTAAGACAATTAGATAAGTTAGATTAATTAGACATCTTTTGTCTGTGGTGTTTTTCTGCATATTTTCTGTTGGTGTTTCTTGGTTAATATACCATTCCGACACATTTTGATCTGTGTATATTAAATAAAATGCTCTAATGGAAATTTCACTTGCCACTCAAGACAATAGTTTTTCATTGAAAGGATGTGGGTTTGTGTGTGTCAGAACTAGAGGGATCTACATTTGCTGCGAGGTCTATTTGCAGTTTGCCCACACAGTTTCTGTTCACATCACAAAAAATAACTCTTATTTATTCTAAATTATCTCATTGTGAAAGACTGCAAATGTGTGTTTGATTGAGCCCTGTGATGAACCGGCACTCCATCTGATGATAGATTTTGCTTTGCACCCAGTTGTGCCAGGATAGGTTCCATTTTTTTGCTACCCTGAAACTGTAAATTCAGAAAAATGTGTATTCATGTTTTACAAATCCATGAGATTTGCTAGGCAACACTGTTGATTGAGTCTTAATAGACCTCTTAGCACACAATGCCAGTTACTTTTATTGAGCCCCAGACACTCTTGTGTGGATGTGCCAAGCCACTTTGGCATTCTCCTGATTGCTGAGCATCTCTGGGAAACCTGCTGGTGAGGCATAGTTCTACTTCCTGGTTTATTAAAATCAAAGCAGAACAGCAAGTTTTCATTTAATTTTTACAACCTTGTCAGCATATAGACAAGAGTCAATGCTTAAAAGTTCCAATTAGAAATGTATCCAGCTTCTGAAACAGTCCCTAGCACCACTTTCATCACTAATTTATATTCACTGGATGTAATGCGTATATATCTACTACCGACAGTCAGAGATGCCAGATATTAAAAGTGTACATGGGTGAAATTAAAGTTGATCATCTGCTGTTGACTTTTTATGTAGAAAATTCATTTAATTTACTTCTGCAAAACTAACTAAGTATAAGAAGTATGGTTTTCTTTAAACAATAGCAGAACTTAAATTTATCGTTCTTTTAAGATCATTTAAGATAGAGCACTCTCCCAGATCATCTGCATGATGAACTGACAGGAAATAGAAACATTCTGTGATTTCAGTGAAGATATTAAATGTAAAAATTGCTCTTAAGCAAACAAACATTTGCTTTTACAGGAAAGACATTAAAAATACAATTGAAGAAATCATCTCTGTGCTTTTATGTTAAATTAGACAAGTGTTAGAAAGTGAGATGAGGTATTCTCATCTTGCAGTGTTGTCCGGGGTTGGTATTACATTTAAAATAGGGAGTCCAAATGTAGGACGGGAAGGATCCAGTGCTGGATCAGAGCATGGTTATACAGTAGAAAATATGATCATGTACACTAACAGTGTGTACCCATGATTAAAATAATTATGCAAGTATGACAGAACTCTTACTCTTGATGCATTGCATGTGCAGCCATCGTAAACTGGCAATACGAATGCTAAGCCTGTCATAAATGCATTTTAATGTTTGTGAATGATGGAGATCCAGGTAAGGTCACATTCCATAAACGACTAGTTTGACACTGATAGCCCCAGCCACAATTTACATTTGTAGGGTCAGACTCTGTCAAAGATTTTCACTGATGACGAGAACTGAAACCAAATAAGGTCAATATGCATACAGTGGGAATTAAGAAACTCATCCCAGAATGCTGAGGACACCCTGTTCTAAAAGTCACAGCTCTTTTTTTTATTAATATAGCAATTAGTTGTCACTTTAGTGATTACATGATGCATATTCCACATTTTAAGAAACACTGTGTGGTCCTTTTTAATATAATCACTTTAATTTAATGTTTGTAGGCTTGCAGACAACATTTTTGAATTAGATTCTTTTTTCTTTGGAATCAAGACACGTCAGTCTTTTAATACTATAGAGCTGAAGATCCTACTTTCTCTGTCTCAAGGTTAATTATAATAAAACACTTACCTCCTCATACAATAATTTATTGCATTTTGAATCAGCTTTTTTTTAAACATTAAAATGGTTTAGACTACAATATATGAAAGACAAACTTCCCAATGGTCCATACTGAATAGTATGGTAAGTAATAAATAATCCTCCCAGTGGCTTAAGTTTAGAGCTATATGCACTGTGGACTCACTGAACCTTTAGATACATTTTAAAAACTGTGAATGTTTTTTCATATCTTTTTATGCTGTTTGCATATGCAAGACCTGCAAACGTGCACTTTGAAATATACACAATAAATATATATACTAGATATATATGTGTTTGTGTTTGTGTATGTGTGTGAATAACATTACAGCATTCCATTTAAAGATTCTTATTACTTTTTACAGCTTTCAAGGTAATATTTCCCATCACTGCAAGGTTGCCATCTTCTTCAGAAGCTAGATCTAACACCATCTATCAATGATTCATGGGGAGTTAATAGCTGTTCCGACTCACTTATTTTAAAAGAAGTGAACATTAACAGTCTCTAAAGCTTTTCCTTGTTCACCAGTTTTATTTTGCTAAAAGTCTGTAGCTAATGTCCCCTAATTTGTTGATTCAAATTTGTTACACTTTTTGTTCAGCTAAGAAATATGTATTGCCATCATTATCAGAATCTATATATGCTGCTGGTACTTCTGCTGCTGTGAATATTGAGTTCTGAGAGGACCTCAAAGGTTAATGAAATGGAAATAGACTTGCTGAGCATTCCAAGGTGTCTCAGATGCAAGATTTTAAATATAAAAGATCCAGAGCTATAGGGAAAGCCAGTTAGAAAGCTTTTAATTACAGGTAATTATTGATCTTAAAAGACAATTTATCAGTTTTAAATAAAGCAGCAGTTCTTAATGGGGAAATAGCAGTGAACCACAGTGAGATGCTCACGGTGAAGATCAGCTGTATATTTCCATAATGACTACATAACATATGAAGACCTTTGTGCCTGGGGTGGCAAAATACAGTATATAGTCTAATTAAAATGCTGTGCAGCCTACAGTGGCTGCCTAACTTAAAAATCACTGTCACATTAATTTCTGTCATCTTCATAGAGACTCCTTTTAAAGTACAATACCAGAAATGTCTTTTATATAAATACATAGTCAAACCACTTGCTTAAAGATAATGCTATTTTCTAATGGCCTAAGGTTTAATAGTTTTTAAACATAGGTTATCAAACAACATTTCACTTGTTTATTTTTTGACCCTGAAAGTACTGCAACAACAGTGTCTAATGTCACTAGGCTGTAATTAATTGACACTAAAATTGTTCAGAAAGTTAGGTGTGAAAAGATTGAATAATTAGCACTGTCATAAATGGTAATGCTCTTTAGGCTTTTGAAAAGCAGTACAATTTGTAATCTAATTCAAATTAACGTTTGATGGCAAACATTACATTCAACAAACAGATTATGTTAATAAAAGTTCACTAGACATTGTAAGCATCTTTACAGGTTTCAAGCCTCCAGTTTTGTATTTTAAATACAACTTTGTCGAGCCTGCTTAATTTAGAGCATACCCAGACAGCCCTGGGTACATTGCAGGATAAATTAATACACGTACAGGGTAAAGTTAGACCTGTCAGTCAAGCTAACCAGCATATATTTTGGAATTTGGAAAGGATAATGGCAGTACCCAGAGTAAAGCCCACACAGACATAGGGAGAATGTGCAAGCTATTAATGGACAATGATTGGGCACAAGAGTTAAACCCAGGACTCTGGATCTGTGAGGTGAGGTAGGACTACCCAAAAACACCACTGTGCTTACCTATATTTTAAATATAATTAATTGTATCTTTGTAATATGCAGGTTTTAAAATATGAGGATGAATTGCTTCTCTATATTATTTCTAGTTTGGTTGTATTACTTTATATTGATTTAGTTAAAATCAAATCCCATTTAACAATAATAATTAAATGATACATTAATAATTTTGTCTATTTAATCCTTTTTCAAAGCCACTGGACTACAGCGAGCCAGAGCCTTTCTTCTCAGTATTGGGCACAGGAGAGAGGCATAATCTGCTTAATCCAGTTAAGGGTCAAGGGTGGTTGCAATTTATCCTGGCTCAGTGATTAGCAGCCCTGCCTCTCAAATATGTGTCCTGGGTTTGACTCCTCCACCTGGACACTATCTGTCTGCAGTTTCCACATCATGTTTGTGTCTATGTAGGTTTTTCTTTGTTTATCCTGGGTCTTCTTTCACATTTCTGAACTTTGTATTTGTACTTTGTACATTTGTATTCTGCAGCCTGTTGTCAAAATGTATTGTTATAATATCATCTTGTTGTTGTTTGTGTTGTAACATGATAATTTAACTTGTGTTGTGGATTTTATTGTCATATGAGCTGTGCTCCTTTAAGTGGTCAAACTAAAACAAAATCAAGGTTAGAGTCCAAGGTGCAGTAAGTTATTTGGTGCAAAATTGCCTTAAACACTGGGAACAAGGAAATGTTTTGAATTAGGTGATGTTAAAAGTGGTGTATCTTAGGAATCAGTGCTGGTGCTGGTGCTTTTTCTAAAATATATATTATCTTGATAAAAAGATAAATGGTAACTATAAAAGTTACCAAACTATTAGGATAATCAATAGTTAGTTGAAGTGAACCTAGACAGAATTGAGACTTGATGAAATCTGGCCACAAATGTAATGAGAGTAAAGATAAATTTTACTAGGGAAGTAAAATGTGTGAGCACGGGTCCGAACACCCTCTGACAAACACCACTTCTTTATAAAACACACGTTTATTGTACTAAATAAAGTCCCACACAACACAGTGCTCCCAGGACCAATCACCCTCCACACGGGCCTTTCTCTCAATGTCCGTGGGCTGCCTTTCCTCTCCTCACGGGAGCTTCATCCTGCTCCCACTCCCGACTCTAGCTCCCGATTGTAGGAAAACGGCCCCTTTTATTTCCACCCGGATGTGCTCCAGGTACTTGATGACGTCCTTCCAGCGGCACTTCTGGGTGTGGCGGAAGTGCTGCCCTTGCACCCGGAAGCACTCCGGGCATCCCTGGAAGGTCCTTCCTCCACCTTCCCAGGTGTGGCGGAAGTGTCAATCTCCCGGGCTCCACGATGCTTGGGGTGCCCCCTGGCGGTGGCTACGGGCCCCAATGGGTTTGAGCCTCCTTGCTCCGTCCCCGTGGTCCCCTCATCATCCAGGGAGGTTGCCCCCTCATGGCCTGGGGGATGTATAGACCAACTCCCAGTCCTTCCAGGCATCCCGGCTGGGTCTGGCCCCCAGCCTCCTGTGAGACATGTTAGATATGAGTGCACAATGGGGGACAGAATGTAAAGCTTGAAAATACCTGTTGCAGATGAATGTTTGTTTAAACAAATATGAAGTGTTATATATGAGAAGTAACATTAGATTTGAGTACACATTGAGGGCTTTGAAACTTGAAAGTACTACTTCTGAGAAGGACTTCAGAGTCATACTGGATTTTTCACAGTCCGCATCCAGACAGTGTAGAGAAGCAATTAAAAGGCTTACAGAATGTCAGGATATACAGTATATTCAGAATGTATTCAGATCCATTAATTTTCTGCATACTTTTATTGTTTTGTAGATTTCATTTTAAAAGGATAGTTTTTACATTTTTGCTCATACAGTAAATCTAAACTCAATAACCCATAATGACATAGTGAAAACATTTTTCCAGAAAAGTTTACGATTTTATTAAAGATCAAAAACTAAGATTTCTCATCCATATAAGTATTCAGGCCCTTAATTCCGTACTTTGTAGAAGCCCCTTTGGCAGCAATTACAGCTTTTAAGTGTTCTTGGGTAAGTCTATACAAGCTTTGTACACCTGGATTTGGGCAGTTTATCTCATTCTTCCTGATAGACTGTCTCAAGCAACTTTAGATTAGATGGGAAGTGTCTGGCTGGCTGGACAACTTGAGGACAGTCAGAGACTTTTCTCAAAGCCTTTCCAGTGTTGTCTTGGCAGTTGTGCTGTTATTTGTACTCCTTTAGGTATGAGAAGCATTTTTATGTCTGATTGGATCATGTATTGTATGTGTACTTACTGCAGGCCTGAATGAGAAAAACAAAGTACCTTCTTGTAACAATAAGGTGCCTTATCCTACTTCTTATCCCATCACTTACCAGAAAGTGAAACAGTCCTTGGTCATTGTGAGCAATTTCTTTTATATTGCAACCCTAGAAATTTGATTCTGTTCATCTGGACAAAGTTTTTAAGTGGGAGAAATATTTCGAGACTTATCCAAGTCTCTTCCTCAGTCTCAATTGACTGCAGGTTTCCCCAACCTTATAAACAGTACCTTTGCTTAATCACAGAGACTAGCACCATTGACAAAGGGCCAGTTGATCAGTGATATGCAAATTGTCCACTGATTAGTAGACGTGTGAACCATTCATAGAGGGTTGAGGAATGGCTGCAATCACAGCATTGTAAGATGGCGACATATTCACACCCCTGTAACATAAATGTATGATCAACATGTACAAGTAAAATGCCGTGGAAAGGTTTTAAATAAAAAGCATAAACCTCATATAAATTCCAGTACCTCTATTTGAGTCTTGTAATGTAGGTTTGGACTAGATAATATATTGCTTTGGTTCATCTGTTTGTTTTTCTATCCTACTTATCCTAATAAAGAAATACTGTATGTCCTCCCAGTTCTTCCCTGGCAGTATCATGTGCAAGGTGAAAGAGAAGCATCGATAGGGTGCCAGTCCATCACAGGGCACAATACCCTCATTCACTCAGTCTTGGCTAATTTAGAGAGCTCTGGAATGTGGGAGAAAACCATAGCACCTGGAATAAAGCCCACTCAGATTTGTAAAAAGTGTGAAAACACCGAACTGACACTACCAGAGCTGGGCTTTGAGTCCTCATCTTTAGAAGCAGTGTTACAAACTGTGCCTTTGTGTCACCCTGTCACCATGATTGTTTATTGTTAACTAATTGGATCAACTAGGTTTTCATTTATTGCAAGCACTCTATAATGAAACCCCAGTTCTTTCAGAAAACCAGTACAGAGAAAGGTAAAATGTACTCCTCTGAGAAAGTGACTAAACTACAAATGAAACAGAGAATGGTTCAGTACTGACCATTGTGCCTATGTGTTGCCTCTCACAAGCTCTTCCCACCTCCAAACAGTCTACCAGCCTGCTCTCTTCGCACCCCAGCTGCACAATTGTTGCAGATAACACTCTTGAAATAAAGGTTTTCATATACATGTGAGCAATTGATCATGAAGCAAAGAGTATGGATTAGCTTTTGTCCAGGCCAACTAAGACCACCCTTGTAGCTCCAGCTCTCACAAAATCCAAAGCCATTTAAAGAGACTGGCGCACAGAAAAAAGTTTTACAACAACTGCATCTGAAACAAAAGAGGAGCTAAGGCTGACTTAAAGTCAGGCTCCTAACATATTCTTACAAGAATTCTGTTGAATTTACATTACTTCAGAAACACAGGCTGTATAAAATGTTATTGCTACAAAATCCCCACCTTTCATGAAAACGTGACTCCTCTTAAGCCTTTTATATCTTTTTAGTGCACTTCTGTTTTCAAGGTCCACTTAAAAGTAAAGTAAAACTAATCATTAAAAGAAAATACATAAAAGAACAATAGGCTGCTGGGATGCATTGTGCTAGCTTAGAAAAGCAATTATTTTGTAAAATTGCTGCAGAGGAGTCTTAGAGTTGAAATATATTATTTTTTGTTAGTGTGCAGTGTTCATTTATGTAAAATTATAAACCAAACATAATTTACTGAAATAACACAAATGTATCCTGAAACTTTAGGGAGACCTGTCAATTACATGGATCATAAGCTCAAAGAATTCAGCTCATTTAAACAGATGGTCAATTTAAAAAAATCTCTATATTAAAATGAATCATTTTCTGAAATTTATTTGATTACAATTAGACTGTGTAGTGCTTCCAGTCCATAGAGTGTATTATAGTATGGTGAATAAAATGGAGGCGTTACTTAAAAAAATAAATAAAAATTGTTTAATTAAAAGCAACATCCTTTATACTTCAGTATTTTAGGGTCTGAATGCTAATGTTCAACAAGGATAGGAGACTGAAGACTTAGATATAAATTACTTGGCTAAAATTACTTTATTCAATTAGAAACGAAGACTATGTACTTAACATCCGGCACTGCTTCTCGTCAACATCCTTGCAGCCTTAGTCTTGCATTGTCTTTTTCCTGGATGTTAATGGCTTATAGCACACACAAACACAATCAGGATTCATTAAAATGACATTCTTTAAAAAAGTCATGGAGATATTTCCTTCAAAGCCTCTAAAATAAAATATCTTTATATGTAAATGCTGTTTCATCATTGTGTAGATACAGTGAACATACTTTAGTGACTATGCAATAAATGCATGAATGAATGCTTTGCATGGTTTTAATTTGGCCATGTCTGCCAGTATTTTTGAATTGCAAGCCTGCTGTGTGATTTGTCATATACCTTAAGTGATGTTTTACTGGAAAGCAGGACATGTGCTGGCCGCAAAAGGGCAAAGTTAAAAAGAGCAGACAATAATCAGGGCAGAATCCATCCATTTTTTTCAACCTGTCTTTTCCATTACTGAAATGTCAGAAGCAATCCCAGCACTGTCGAGCATAAAGCAGCATTCAGATCTGCTTGAGACACCAGTGGAGACAGAATTGGCTATTTTCTTTCGGTGCTTGCATTCAATTCAGTCAAGCAGTTCTTAATCAAAAAGAAGTATTAGCCTTTCTCATAATAAGATTCTGCATAGCTTTTTAAAGCTCATATTTATAATTGAAACAAAATATATCCCACAAAACAGCATGGATTGCTTTTTTACTCAATTAATTAATCAATAAATTTGCCAAGCGTCAAAAAATAATGAGCATTCTTAGGCGTACTTAAAACAGAAGCTGTGTGGCAAAATACCAACCTACCGCCACAGGTTACCACTTGCAAATAGCAAATCTGGCAGCTTTACATGCAGTCTCTCCTATCAAATCTTGATCCTGCTGTTGGTGGTAAAAAAGAAATAGCATGCTGCGTGATATGTCATATAACATCGCAAGGCATTTCTGCACAGTGATATACAGGGACCTTTAGGATTTTGACACTTTAGGTTTTTTTCTGTGTTCCAGAATGTTTTACATTCAAAATATTAGGTATATAATTGTATATTTAATCATATCAGCATATGCAATGTAAACCAAACCATTTTTGGAAATAAATCTTTGCAATAATGACTCAGACATCTGTTTACTGTCCATGTAAGGTCTGAAGTTTTCTACAGTTACTTTCCTCCCACATCTGTATGTTACGTTAACTGGAGTTTCTAAAATTGTGCCATGTGAGAGTTCTGCCACATACCTGGGTTAGACCCCAGCTCCCAGAGACCCTGAGCTGAATTAATCATGTTTGAGAATGCAACCCAAATAATGTTTTAGAATTAAAATATAAGTTGTGCTTATTTAATTTTATTATATCAAAAGACAACAGCATATAGACTATAGCTGTTTTCATAGCTAGAGCCTACCTTGTGCACAGTACTACCAGGATAGGTTCTGGTAGCTTGCACACAACTACTATATCTTTTAATGTTAAACTCTAATACACCAAATGACTTTTAGCATATTTTAGAATGGTCATCCATTGTCATTTTGTCAACAGCAGATACTATGCGTCAAGAAGAAGTACTTTATGACAAGGGAACGGAAATAGAGAAAGACTAGTCTGAAAACAGGCAGATAGAGATCTGAAATTAAGAAATAAGACAAAACAAATTATTCAGAAACAAGATCCAAAACTCATAGACAAAATAGATGAGCAAGCATCCTAACACTTCAATGCTCTTTATATACATAGGGATTGTGCGGTGAAAAACACTACACAACATTGAGACCATGTGTCTGGCAATGGTTCATTGTTGCCAACAGCAATATGTCAGTGGCCAAGGAACTGAAGCTAAAAGCAGCGGTACCAATGTGACAAATATTAATCTGGAAGTCGTTGAAATAACATCACCATCAAAATGAAAAACTAAGTCAAAATGTTTCAAAAAGTACAGAAATGAATATTTAGCCTGAATAACTAGAATTACAAAGTTATCTCTCTTTTAACGGTACTATTGAAGAATATATCAAAAATACTGTATAATGAGGTTGGAAGAGTAAATTGATGTAACACACAAACTTGTCTTGGTAGTCGACTTCAATGCATAAGAGATTAACCTTCCTATCTGCTGAATGTAAGGAAATCAATTTTGTTATATATTTCCCTTGCCAAAGCTGCCACCCAAAATCTAGAAAGAAGGACATTTATGGAGAAAAATTAGGACTTTGTTGAATGCTTTACCCTGTTAGACCACAATTCTCCTTCACATTCTCATATGGTTTTTTTTTTTAGAAATGTCTTTTTGTTTTAGCAACATTTCATGGTGATCTCAAAGAAAATTGTAATGTTCACTGGCAAACTTGCAATAGTCATTGTCATCCTCAAACCCACTATCTCTAATTCAGAGCATCAGAGAGCAAGAGCCTACCCTTGCAGCACTGGGCACAATGTAGGAAAAGGGCCTGGACAGGGTACCAATCCATCTCAGGGTCCATTCACTCATGCATATTTAAAGCTGATACCAACAACAGCCAAACCACTGTTGAGAAGTTAACAACATATGGCACACACATTTGGGACTTTGAAAGAAAACATTACATGAATTTTCAGCTTCAATCCTAAGCTTGAGCTTTGAGCTTTTTATATTCAAAATTTTCAAATGCAGTAGTTACAGTAGTCAAAGTATTTAATTATAAAGAAATACTGATTAGATTATGCATTTTTAAAATGAAAGGATGTCTGTTTGTTTGTAGCAGAAATTTACTTTTTTAGTTTAAAAAAGTTACCCTAATTAAACTTTTGGAATCTCCAGTTTGTCAGAGGAGTGCTAGCCTTGAGGCCATCCCAGCTTTATGACAAAAGGTGTGGGGTTCTACTCATTCTCTTCTAATTTTTAACATCTTAAATGCATCAAATTATAAGTGAAGGAATTAATACAAAATTCACAAAGATACTGTTGAATTTCATTAATTCATTTTTCAAATTTACTTAAAAATAAAAGTCCAAATATTTCATATTTTAGTTATATATATTAATTACTTTTTTAAGAGATACGGTTTTAAAGCTTAAATATGAAAAAAATAAACTCCAATGTTATTGGATTTTGCATATATTTTGGTAAATTCACACACTATACTGTACTGATTTTGTAAATGTGGAGAAAGTCAGGTATTGGCCACAGGTGGTACAATCGTACAGTAAGTTCAGATTCTTTATTTTGTTTCTTTTTAAATGTAATAATAATTTACATTTATATTGCTTTTCTCACTACTCAAAACACTCTCCACACAGTGAGGACCTGGGAAGTGAACCCACAGTCTCCTTACTGCAAAGCAGCAGCACTACCACTGCACCACCACATAGCTGGTGTAGTTTGCACGTTATTTCTGAGTTCTCCATTTTTCCTCTCACATCAGGAAAATGTCTGTGTTAGGTTGACTGGCGATTGTAAACTGGCCTCATATGAATGTTAGTGTGCGAGTCTCCAGGCTCCAGTCAGTTTGAGAATTTAATATAATGTCATGCCCAAACTATGTGTAGGAAGTACTGCACTGGATAATTTCTTATTTTTCTTGAAGTTTAACAATTTGCTCACCAAACCTTTTCCATTTTTCTTGTCATTTTCATTTCATATGCACTGTGATTCAGGTCCATTGTCCGGGTTGCTACTTTCAATAACAATCTTAATGTATTTAGAGACTGTCATGACCTATAACTTGTGAAGAGAAAATAGGTGAACAAATTTGAGTTAATTAAAACAGCACTGATTTTTCCTTTTAATCAATAGCTACTGTATTTATTATTTGAAGAATAGAAAATGTACTAAGTGTAATAATAAAACAATATTTTGCCTTTTCAAGAAAGGCAAGTCCACAAGACAAAACAAACACTAGGTGTTCTATGAGATTATTATTGCTAGTCATATTGAATGTATATCTGGAGATTTCACTACTATTAAAATATGTGATTTTTTTTCATCTAGTAATTGGTATCTAATTGTAAAATTGCATGTTTTATATCCTTGATCTGTTATTTAATAAAACACTGTAAATGGGCAAACGTTGCAGTGGTAAAATCTATTGTGCTTTTTTTATTACCTGTCTGCATATTTCTTTCTTAAGTAAACTACTCTGACATGTGCACTTTGCTGCAGGCAGATCTCTTTACAGATAGGTGTCTGCGTCATGGTTTGTTTGTGATAGCATCAGCTGCATTATTTTAAGTGTACCCATTTTATGGACACCTGCTGCTGATCATACGTAATTTCTGTGTATTGCACTATATTTAGCATCTTATTTTATATGTGCTCTGAGTCACTTCTACTAGTACTTTGGGTAATTTTAGCATGTTGTAAAATGTCTCACAATCACATAAATGTCTGAATGTAAGGTAAAGTAGCCACTTAAGTTATGACTCTAGAGCTTTACACAGTCAGTACATTTGTCCCTGCCACCAAATTGTTTTCTTTGTGATCACTTTAATTTTGCTGTAAATGTAAGAATCAGCATCACTGAAAAATCCAAGACTTTCAGAGGCTGTAAAGTATTTTAAGGTTTTAAATAAAGAAGAATGCATTATAACACAATTACCACACAAGTCTGAAGTAGCCACCAAGTTTAAATGACTAAAGCATTACAATGGGGCATTGTACAATATATGTTTAGCAGTACATTTTCGGCCAGCAGGAGTAAAATATTATTGCTAATTGCAAGCTAGTTTGTTTGCTTCTAGCATAAAGAAAAGCAGCTAAAACTGAATAGCAAGTAAAATCAAAAAGCTGTATACAATAATGTACTAAGGTATTGTAGTGTTCATTTCTACTATTTGGCGGTAAACCACTAAATATTATTGTGAATTTCCCCTTGGGATTAATAAAATATCATCTATCTATCTATCTATCTATCTATCTATCTATCTATCTATCTATCTATCTATCTATCTATCTATCTATCTACAGTTAGGTCCATAAATATTTGGACAGAGACAACTTTTTTCTAATTTTGGTTCTGTGCATTACCACAATGAATTTTAAATGAAACAACTCAGATGCAGTTGAAGTGCAGACTTTCAGCTTTAAATCAGTGGGGTGAACAAAACGATTGCATAAAAATGTGAGGCAACTAAAGCATTTTTTAACACAATCCCTTCATTTCAGGGGCTCAAAAGTAATTGGACAATTGACTCAAAGGCTATTTCATGGGCAGGTGTGGGCAAGTTCGTCGTTATGTCATTATCAATTAAGCAGATAAAAGGCCTGGAGTTGATTTGAGGTGTGGTGCTTGCATGTGAAAGGTTTTGCTGTGAACAGACAACATGTGGTCAAAGGAGCTCTCGATGCAGGTGAAAGAAGCCATCCATAAGCTGTGAAAACAGAAAAAACCCATCCAAGAAATTGCTACAATATTACGAGTGGCAAAATCTACAGTTTGGTACATCCTGAGAAAGAAAACAAGCACTGGTGAACTCAGCAACGCAAAAAGAACTGGACGTCCACGGAAGACAACAGTGGTGAATGGTTGCAGAATCATTTCCATGATGAAGAGAAACCCCTTCACAACAACCAACCAAGTGAACAACACTCTCCAGGGGGTAGGCGTATCGATATCCAAGTCTACCATAAAGAGAAGACTGCATGAAAGTAAATACAGAGGGTGCACTGCAAGGTGTAAGCCACTCATAAGCCTCAAGAATAGAAAGGCTAGATTGGACTTTGCTAAAGAACATCTAAAAAAGCCAGCACAGTTCTGGAAAAACATTCTTTGGACAGATGAAACCAAGATCAACCTCTACCAGAATGATGGCAAGAAAAAAGTATGGAGAAGGCGTGGAACAGCTCATTATCCAAAGCATACCACATCATCTGTAAAACATGGTGGGGGCAGTGTGATGGATTGGGTGTGCATGGCTGCCAGTGGCACTGGGACACAGGACAGAAGCTGAATGAATTCTGAGGTGTTCAGAGACATACTGTCTGCTCAAATCCAGCTAAATGCAGTCAAATTGATTGGGCGGCGTTTCATGATACAGATGGACAATGACCTAAAACATACAGCTAAAGCAACCCAGGAGTTTATTAAAGCAAAGAAGTGGAAAATTCTTGAATGGCCAAGTCAGTCACCTGATCTTAACCCAATTGAGCATGTATTTCACTTGTTGAAGACTAAAGTTTGGACAGAAAGGCCCACAAACAAACAACAACTGAAAGACGCCTGGTAGAGCATTAAAAAGGAGGAAACCCAGCATCTGGTGATGTCCATGAGTTCAAGACTTCAGTCTGTCATTGCCAGCACAGGGTTTTCAACTAAGTATTAGAAATGAACATTTTATTTCCAGTTATTTAATTTGTCCAATTACTTTTGAGCCCCTTAAATGAAGGGATTGTGTTAAAAAAAATGCTTTAGTTGCCTCACATTTTTATGCAATCGTTTTATTCACCCCACTGAATTAAAGCTCAAAGTCTGCACTTCAACTGCATCTGAGTTGTTTCATTTAAAATTCATTGTGGTAATGTAGAGAGCCAAAATTAGAAAAAAAGTTGTCTCTGTCCAAATATTTATGGACCTAACCATATCTATCTATCTAAATATGCACAAATAATACATTTTGTAAAATGAACCTTTCAAAGTGTAGACATTTGACAGAAATGGCAGAAAGCTATTTCATAATTGTATGAAAAAGTTTTCTTTTAAAAAAAAAAAAAAAAAAAGAGAAGCAGACAGAAGACTAAAGTTTAATTGATATTTCTGCATTTAGGGAGTAGCTTTCCAGGAAGTAGGAAGTTTATAGTAGAAAGCTGATCAATAAATGAATATAGATCCCAAGACTAAATGTTATAAATAGTGGAAAAAATTGAAAGCAGTACAAAAAAATACATGAGAACAATCTGATTTGAAAAACAGGACAAAGAATGGGAAATCAGTTTCCACTGCTATTTATAAATCTAGCCTGTGGCATTGATCTGCACCATTTGTGATAGGGGCATAATTGCAAGTGTGGAGCCTTGACTCAGGACAGGAGAGAAGTGAAACCAACTTCTTTTGACTGTGATTATATAATGAAGGGACAGTAAAGTTAAGTCCTATACAGGTGCTGGTCATAAAATTAGAATATCATGACAAAGTTGATTTATTTCAGTAATTCCATTCAAAAAGTGAAACTTGTATATTAGATTCAATCATTACACACAGACTGATGTATTTCAAATGTTTATTTCTTTTAATTTTGATGATTATAACTGACAACTAATCAAAGTCCCAAATTCAGTATCTCGGAAAATTAGAATATTGTGAAAAGGTTCAATATTGAAGACACCTGGTGCCACACTCTAATCAGCTAATTAACTCAAAACACCTGCAAAAGCCATTAAATGGTCTCCCAGTCTAGTTCTGTAGGCTACACAATCATGGGGAAGACTGCTGTCTTGACAGTTGTCCAAAAGACGACCACTGACACCTTGCACAAGGAGGGCAAGACATAAAACGTCATTGCTAAAGAGGCTGGCTGTTCACAGAGCTCTGTGTCCAAACACATTAATAGAGAGGTAAAGGGAAGGACAAGATGTGGTAGAAAAAAGTGTACAAGCAATAGGGATAACCGCACCCTGGAGAGGATTGTGAAACAAAACCCATTCAAAAATGTGGGGGAGATTCACAAAGAGTGGACTGCAGCTGGAGTCAGTGCTTCAAGAACCACCACGCACAGATGTATGTAAGACATGAGTTTCAGCTGTCGCATTCCTTGTGTCAAGCCACTCTTGAACAAGAGACAGAGTCAGAAGCGTCTCGCCTTTGGACTGCTGCTGAGTGCTCCAAGGTTATGTTCACTGATGAAAGTAAATTTTGCATTTCCTTTGGAAATCGAGGTCCCAGAGTCTGGAGGAAGAGAGGAGAGGCACAGAATCCACATTGCGTTAGGTCCAGTGTAAAGTTTCCACAGTCAGTGATGGTTTGGGGTGCCATGTCATCTGCTGGTGTTGGTCCGTTGTGTTTTCTGAGGTCCAAGGTCAATGCAGCTGTCTACCAGGAAGTTTTAGAGCACTTCATACTTCCTGCTGCTGATGAACTTTATGAAGATGCAGATTTCATTTTCCAACAGGACCTTGCACCTGCACACAGTGCCAAAGCTACCAGTACCTGGTTTAAGGACCATGGTATCCCTGTTCTTGATTGGCCAGCAAACTCGCCTGACCATGGGGTATTGTAAAGAGGAAGATGCAATACGCCAGACCCAACAATTCAGAAGAGCTGAAGGCTACTATCAGAGCAACATGGGCTCTCATAACACCTGAACAGTGCCACAGACTGATCAACTCCATGCCACGCCGCATTGCTGCAGTAATCCAGGCCAAAGGAGCCCCAACTAAATATTGAGTGCTGTACATGCTCATACTTTTCATGTTCATACCTTTCAGTTGGCCAACATTTCTAAAAATCCTTTTTTTGCATTGGTCTTAATTGATATTCTAATTTTCCGATATACTGAATTTAAGCTTTCGTTAGTTGTCAGTTATAATCATCAAAATTAAAGGAAATAAACATTTGAAATACATCAGTCTGTGTGTAATGAATGAATCTAATATACAAGTTTCACTTTTTGAATGGAATTACTGAAATAAATCAACTTTGTCATGATATTCTAATTTTATGACCAGCACCTGTAGCACAGTAAGTGGCCGCAAGAAGGCCTTTTTGCATTATACATGATACCTTGTTGCATAGTGTAAAGCACAGGAGGCTTTTTTTTTTGGTAAGCACTCATCTGGCAAGTAGAAATAAGTTTTAAGTAAGTATTAAGATAAGGAAGGTGAAAAAGGTGTCTAATGTATTTAACAGAATGACAGAAATATTTTGTTGCACAGTAATATTAACAAGTGGCCAAAAATTAGGTTTTTGGCCTCACAGCAACCAGGTCATTAATGACCTACTTGTAATGCGTTTAGCACCATTTGTTTGTTTTATTAAAAATCAAGACTTGTTCTAAATCATAATCTTATTTGTTTTTCTGAACAAAAAAAATTCTTGTTTAGTTTAGTGTTTTTATTTTTTTGTCTGTTAACTCTTGCCCTTTTGTTCTGATCTTTTGTTCTCTTGGAAATATCTTACAAGTAACTGGATGTAAATTGTTTCTTTCTTTGAGAAAAAAGGTTACAGATGGTAATCATCCACCAATTTATCCATTATCAAATCTGCTTAATCCTTGTAGCCCTAAGAGCTGTCCTAGTCGAGTGTTAACCTTCTATCTCCTTCTTGCTCTTCTTGTATACTTTAGAACTCATCACAATATACTTACAGTTTATGAATATTGTGCATGTAGAGCCCCTAAAGTTTTTCTCGTTATACTCTAGGTCTCAACAATTCAGTTCAATTTATTGAATTGGTTGACACTACCGCAGGCCTTCTGAAATGCCTTACAGTACAAATAAATGATGATGACTTCAGAAGACCACAAACGTTTACCTATTGGTCTTTCATTTAGAATGATAAATTTGCTCCACTGTTAAACAAGGCCTGATTCCTGTCTTTCAACCATTGCTGCTAGGATTGGTGCCCACCTCACTGGGACACTGAATTAATATATGAATGGCTAGAGGGCCAAGTGTATGACCATACCTGCAACAATAAAAGAATGAAACTGAAACCCTCAGCAGTACATAATACACTGAACTGATGCACTGTACCAATATAATAAATAATTTATAATTGCCAATAACTAAAAGGAATACTGAAGAAAATGTATCCATTTTTTGCTGAAATGTCCAATCCAAGAAATCCCCATCTATGTTTTCACTATCTGAAATAAGATTCAAGCAATTAAAACACTAAAAAGGAATCACCCCACACACCTGTGATTTTATATGTATTTTATTTAATTTACACAAAAATAATCTTGTTTGTGCAGCATTTGGAAATGAGCCTGTTAATTAAGCCCTTTGCCTCTAATACATGTTCCTGAACAATCTAGCTTTGTTTTCTGCTAGTCAGTAGCAATCTTTAGGTTGGGCACTTCAGGAGCACAGGTGAAGAAAGTCTCAATGCTTTTACAAAAATGACATTATTTGAAAAGTGCTAGGGGGCATTCTTGTCATTTGGACCTCTAAATGCCCTCTGTTTAAAACCTAGCTGAAAAACACAGCACTAAAAAAGGAAAGACTAGCAGCAGTGTGTCATCATAGTCTCCATGCACCAAAGCTAGTCACTGATTCTCAAGTCTGCTATTGGGAGATATTTTTCTGTTGGAGTCAATTCATATTTAATTATAAAGCCATGGTTAATTAATTTAAACGTTATTGGATTCTGTTCTCCAATAACGTTGCTACTTTTAAATATACTGCCATGTTATCATCATCGTTATAAAGAATGTCTTTTTCTGTCAGCTTGATAATCACTCTCACCAGGCCAGTTTCAAATAACACACAGATCTTTGGCTGTCAGAGAAAAAATGGAGTTCCATTTGGAAAATGGACATAGGCTTACAAGTTCCAGAGATATAGTGTGCAAGTCAGGATTGCAGTGATGGATGTATGTAAAATTGATTTTTTTTTTCAAATATTATTTTATTTCTTGTACTTGTAGTTAGTTGCTTAGAGTGGTTTTAGCTTGAAAGTAAAGATGCGGTTCCATGGAGAATAAGAAGGGATAAAGATCTGTTATACAGACTTTATTCTTGCTTGTTAAGACTAACCTATTTTACTTTTAAAAATCTCTGTTCTCCTTCTGTTATTACTGATACATAATGCAGAAGCTTTTTTGGCTCTGCAGTTATTCAAATTTATATGGTTTTCTTGTCTAAATCATTCAGGCTTTTCTCCTTCAAGATGGTTGAAACTATTGCCTTTAAACGTGCTAATAAATTGAAGCCAGTGGCCAAATATTAAAATACTTAAAGTAACTGTGCTCAGTTGGAGTGGGCAGTATAGCCAAAAATCCATATTATGGTATAATTAAAAATTCTGACCATTTCGGTAACCTTTCAAATGTGTTTGTATTTGTTTTAACAAATGCAGTACTGACTAATTATTGGCACAACTCTTCCCCCTCAAAATGCCTGTTAATGCTCTACTGTTCAAACAGATTCAAGGGCAGGTGTTCACTTCTTTTTTTATTTTTTAAATTCTTTTCTGATTATTTTATTTTTCTCACTCATTCGCTAGCAAATACTGCCAGACAAACACAGCACTACAAGACACAGCTTCTTCATGTCCCACTTTCCTGTTTGCACTGACTGCACACCTCCCTGGGTAGTACTATTAAAGAGGTACAGTATCCACACAGCTCATATACAAGTTCATAGAAAAAGACATTAATTTTATGACACAAATATACCACCAGAAAATCATATTTTCGGTTTCCATTCTGTATTTGTGTTTTGCATTTAAATGTGTTTGCAAGTTTCTGAAAAAATTTGTGCATACCTATTATAATGGTTTATTTTAAATCCAAACCGGAAGAAGAATTTCATCTAGTATACTGAATCAACCACTCCTAGTGCTCAGTCTCCATGATTGCTTTCCTTTTCTGGCAAAATTTTCCATTTTTGGCTAAAAAAGTGAACCACTAGTAATTTTCTTTTCATTCTTTTAAATGCCTGATGCAGGTTGTCTATGCCCTGTGCTGGTGCACATTGCCTTTAAGTTTTTGTTTTTAAAAAGGTGCGTCATTATAAAGCATGGCTGCATGCTGTTGGAAGTCTTGAAAAAAAGACATGAAAGACTTATTGTAATTCAAATGAAAATACTTCAGGGAATTATTTTTATGTTACAATTTTTATTCTAGTAATATATTAATTCCATTGTAGTATAAACATGCTGATTTTGATATTTGTTTCATTTTCATTTTGCAAAGTGTGACAATCGATCCTGCCTTTTTGTGTACTACCCCGTGGTATAGACTACTCTTTACAGCTCTCCTCAAATAACAAAAAAAAATTAATCTCTGCCATTTATTTTTTAATGGAAATCTAGTCCTATCATCATGACAGTATCCATAGTGATAAATTCAACCAATGTATGGCTTTAGCTTTGCCAGATAAACTTTGCTTTGTTGTTATTTATTTCTTTAATATTATTGCTTAATCATAATTGTTTTCTCTCCTTGCAAATTTCTTTTTCTCAGTTTTTGAAGCACTTTGAGCTACATTGTTGTATGAAAATGTGGTATAGAAATATATAATTGTGCTATATAAATAAACATTGTTACAGGTATGAAAATATAAGATACCTTACCCGACTGAAGCAGTGCCTGTCAAGCAGGCCTCTTCCTCAGTGTTTGAATGTAATGAGTGCCACTTGTATGTTTCTGTCCAATTGTGTGTAGTTTTCAGACTGCAAGTTTACATTCTTAATCCTCCCTTCCAGTGTGTGTGAATGTGGGTGCAAGAGACAATTTGTTAAGAATGATCAAGTTGCAGGCAAATTAAAGAAGTCAAAAGTAGTGTTTGTTGTGCATGAGGAGTATTTTTAAGGTTAACATAAAGGTAATGTGATTGCCAGCTACCTTTAGTTTTATGCTGAGACATTGGTAAGAATCAGTTCTGTCATTTTCTTAAATAATAAAAAAGAAAGTCACCAAACCATTTTCTGTACCTGATTTTGAAATATAATTAGTAACATAAAGTCAGCATTAGTCTATAAGTTGGATAGGAAAGATCTCCAGATGATCTCTGCACTGTTGCATTAGGTATTAAATACAGTGAGACTTGTAATGCATAAAGTTACTTTCAACTGGTATTTTTTTATTCCAACGTTTAAGCAATGTAGACAGTATATTCAGTACATTACTGTTGTCTGGTTCTTAATATTTTGTTAATTAAGTACCAAGTGGAATGTTAGCTGACTAGCCGTGCTACCCATAAAAGACAGGTTAAAATCAAAGTAACCCACGTAAATATCCGTGTTAATATTTGCAGTGCACCATCTATTGGAATGTATTTTGAAATGCATGTAGTAATAAAATGCATTACATTAATCATTTCAACAGATGGATCATGTTTGTGATGTGCCATCTGATGGAATAACAGAGACATAGCAGTCGGACAGATACACAGACACTTGTCCTTTTATTAAGGTGGACTAATTTTTTCTGTTCTTTTTGTTTCAGTGAATTTCGACCATTTCCAAATACTGCGAGCTATTGGAAAGGGAAGCTTTGGCAAGGTAAATGCAAAGTAAAAGATTCTTTATGCTATATATTTTTTCTTTGCAATGACATTAATCTGAGTTAGATAACTTGCTATTATTCTCACAAAACATGAGTGAATGACCTTCTTTATGAACATTTCTTTTACAAAGTGTGGTTGATATCCTTGACAGATCTGTGCAGAATTGATATTAAATACAAAGTACATATAACTTTCCACAAAGCCTACAAATGCAATAAAACTGGGTTCAAGGTTAATTTTTGTATTAATTAACTTATATATTCTTTTTTTTTTTCAAACAAAGAAACAGGGCAAGTTTTATAATGTAGGCCTAAAGTGATTACATTTTTTTTCAATTAACCATAAATACTGTACTCCTGCTACAGTGCTTAATTAATCTGGGTAATTTTTAAAACTTTCTTGCCTGCTTGTTTCCTATGAGATTTAAACCTGAAGTAAAATTGCTCCCAGCTCTCTTTTAAAATTAATGTATACTGTATGTCAGTAACTGTTGTTGACCATACAACACTGAAGCATGTTAGTATTCAAAGTCTAAAATTATATCAAATGTTAAAATATCTGCACCCCATAGCAAGTGAAAACTACCTCACCTCTGCTACCGCACAATGCAGGGTTGCTTTCTGGAAGAATTTAATTTAAAAAAAACTATTTCCAATACTTATAACTAAAGGAAAACAAAACAATAATAGATTTCTTACTTTATGAGTTTTTAGATGTTGTTGCCTTTTGCCACAGGGAAACTGTAGGTTTTAATAATAGGGCTGGGAGTTGAAAGTATGGCATTAAATTTAACAGGCTGTGGGTCGAACTCAGCTGTTGTGCTCTCATCACAACAGTATCATTAGGTTTTATTAGTGCACTTTAATATTAGGAATATATTTTATACATTGTGATAGGTGGTTTGGTAGAAAGGAGGATTGCAAAGAGGAAAGAGAGAAGTAGAGTAGGGAATGGGTTCAGTAAGGACATATGAAAGATAGGAGAGAAGTGTGTAAGGACATAGGCTAAACTATAATGACAGTGTGAAAGGAAAGGCATTGCCAGTGCAGCACACCATGTAGGTCTGTTGCTTGCCCCAAGAGGCAGAAGAAAATATACTGTATAGAGGAGATGAAAGAATGATCTGATAGGAGAAAACTTTCCTCTGCCACAAAAGGCAGACAGCTCCGTATAGTGGCATGTCTAACCCGCCTTGTATTGAGAGAATGAAGTGATGGTCAAAATGCCTCTTGACCAAATAGAGGGCAGTACACACTCCAAGCTTTGGACAAGGAAAAGTCTACCCTTCAGATGTGGCCTGTTTGAAAGGAAATGATGGTCAAAGGTAAAGGGATAACAATTAGAATTGGTGCAAATATGCTTTTTGAGTGAGGAGTTGTGAGTTGAAAAGGTAATAAGCATACTTTTTTTTTCTTGACATTATTTGGGGTTGGAAAAATGCCATAAGACTACCCACTCCTGTTACACCATACCTTGCTATCCAAAGGCATGTGATATTTCCACACATAACGTCACATATCTATTTAAGTGAAAAAGAGTAGACAGCATTTTAAACATTGGCTGAAATGTAATAGAAATCATGCCTACAAAATATGTGGCCAGTTGGTGGTCTTAAGGCATTTTCACACTCCTAGTCTTTTTGCTTTGTTCCAAATCGGGGGATGATCTATTACTTTGTTTCAAATTTCAGCCATTTTGCTTATGTTTCAAAGTGCAAGCTTTCAATCAATCTAAACATATCAATAAACACCCGAGGATATGTCATGGCCTTCTTTCATTTAACAAAAACATATCATGGAGGGTTGACAACAGTTGTTTGTGCACCTCCACATTTCCCTTAGTTATTTGGTGTATTTACCAAACATGTCTCTGTGAGCAAAACACATTTATTATCAAAACTGGAAGACTACTGGAAAATGATACGCTGCTACACATAGTGCAGAAAGGACACATGTACAAAAGAAAGTAAGCTATGCTGAGGACACACACTGATGTGCCTCATGACGAACGTAACCTTAATTTAGCTTACCTCAAATCACATGCCTACTGTTTAACTCTTTTAAATATTTGTTAATAATGTTCATTTTGGAATGTTTGATTAACATGTACTACTTATGTCAAAGTTAAAGCAATCTCATTGAGAGGATGCCTCACCTGCACACATCAGTTTTATGGTGTAAAACTAGTGGGTCTGATCGTCTGTCTCACAGGACCATGCTATTTTTGTTTCAATCAAACCACAAGTGAATTTACACTTTATTTTTGCATTCAACTTATATGTGATTGTTCACTTGAGAGGCCATGAGCCTGAATTGCAGGCTGGTAATTGTGTGAGTTGCTTTATGCAAGTTCTGTTTCATTTGCATATAACTGTGTATATATTTTTATCATTTTGTTTTTACCACTTCACGTTAACCCTCAGCTCATTATGCTGTGAATGAGAGTACCTTTTACCGAAAAACAGACGCTTAGCGTGACGACCACAGCATGCATAATTTCATTCATAATGCACAGTATTTAATGTAGTTAGATTAGTCCCATTTCATATCACATGCATATCTCATGCAAAACACTCCAGGGTTTTCTATGTACCACACTGAGACCACCATTTCCATAGGGTACAGTTGTTTTGGACTGTACTATGGTGCAATTGATGAGCTCACATCTATCTAAACGAAATGGACTTTCGTTGAAATCGCACCAGAGTTTGATAAACATTCACCAAACAAACTAGGTGGAAAAACACCTTTAGACGTTCAGGACATAAGCTCCCTTCTATTTTAACATAAGTAATTCTTTGAGATGTCTTAAATACATTTTGTGACATTTCAGACTTTTGTCTTGTACAGATTAAGATAGCCCAATATATTAAGAAAATGTTTTATTCCAAAGGTAAAATCATATTTAAATGTTAGTTCAACTTGAAATAGTTTAGCTTAAAGCTGAACCTGTGAAACATTGCCTATTATTGAGTATCCATATACTGCAAAACCCCCAAATTAAAACAGCTTTGGGCCTTGACAAGTCATGATTTGATCAGAGTTACATTTCATAATAATGCTGTTGAGTAAATGACTAAATCTACAGACAGAGGCATTGAATTCCTTTAGAGAGCTTGGTGCTGTTTGTTCCAAATGCATTTTTTGAAAAGTGACAGCCTATTGAATGTGGAACTGCCGCCATGAATTATACTTAGACAATACAACCAGCATGACTCAACTAAGAATAATCGGACAAAGAGCTGGGAAACAGGATGAAGGGGAGATGCCCAGGTGAAAGCAAAACACAACAGCAGCCAACCATCTCTGCTCAGCAATTTTGGGGTTAATGTGCAGTAGCTGGATTATAAATCAGACAATATAAAGGCAAAACTAGTTACACATATAGACATCAAAAATTTCTGTGTTTTTTTTTTTTTTTTTGTTTCTCTGAAATGTGGCTAACTTCTGAAACAGTAGACAATATAATACACATAAATGGCTTTACTGTTTTTAATGGGGTTTAGACTGAACTGTCAGGTGAAAGCAGAAGAGGAGCTGCGTATTTTATGGTGAGCCATATGTGGCGCTTGAATGCTAAAAACTATTCACCTGATCTTAAATATTTATTTATCAAATGCTGTCCATTTATCTTCCAAGGGGATTCTCTGGCGTTTTTTTGATTGTTGTTTATATTCCTCTGCAAGCCATCATGAAAATGATCTGTACAGCTGTATTACAGAATATAAATAGTTATATCTTTACGGATTATTTATTTGTTGAGGACTTTGAAAAATCAAATTTAAAGAATATTTACCCTAAATATCATCTACATATCACTTGCTCCATGAAGGGTGCTAATATTCTAGATCATTATTATACCTCAGTAAAAAATGTTTACTGCCCATTACTTGAACAATCTGATTACCTGTCAGTGCTACTGCTGCCAATTAACAAGCAGAAATTGAAACATGAGTAGTCAGCAAGAAAAATAGATCAGTGATGAACTAAAGAAAAAGAGGAAAAATAACATTTTGCTTTGACTGTGATAACTGGGACATGTTTAAAGACTCCTCATTAGATCAGGATAAGTATGCAAACATTGTAATAGGATTCATAAAAAATGTGTGAACGAGTATGCATCTGCATAAATAATCTGCTTATTCTCTAACCCATGGATCACAGGTGACACGAGTAATTTTCTGAAGGCACACAGCAATTCATTTTGAAATGGTGATAAGGAAGCATACAAGAAATGTAGATACAGTCTCAGGAACATAATTAACGACGCTAAACGTCATTGTGGGTATAGATATAGATGGAATATACCAGTCCAGTGTCATCAGCTTTTTAACATTATCAGAGACATCAGCCATCCTGCGCAGTCCTTTCTTTACCCCTTCTTTCTTCTAGACTGTACAGGACCACTGGCACTTGAACCAGTAGACTCAGGGACAGTTTCTATACATAGATTGTATGATTACTATACAGCCAATCATAATACTTTGTTTATATCCTCACACACACATACTGTATATACAGTCCTGTATCGAAATAAAGTATTTTATTAAACAGAAATACACTGTACCCGTTTTCTTTCCCACATTCCTTTGTCTTTATTAATTCTCTCTCTCTTTCTCATCCACTCTTTTTTCTCCTCTCCTCCCAGGTGAACTTACCCACTCCACTTCCAACTCTCATTTACCTTGGGTAGGTGGAGTGGCTTCTTTTCAGCCTGGACCCAGGAGTAATTCCAGTGCAGTGTCATTGCCATCATGAAGCACTTTCGGGTCAGGCAGCACATGCCCCTGACAGAGGGAGCTTGCCCACAGCAGTCCATTCTAGCAGCACCCACAGACCCCAATGGGGCCGCCCAACAGAACTACAACTCCCATGCATCCTTGCAGGCATCTAAACGGGAACCATACCAGAGGGATGCTGCCACCCATCAGCCATGTACTGGGGTAACACATGGCCTCTGTCTTTCCACTGTAATGGCTTCCAGGCCAGGAAAAGTACTATTAACCAACCTATCTGTCCGCATCCCCCTTTAGTAGAACCCCAGGGAGACAACAATGTTTGGATCCTTTATCCCAGATATGCCAGGTGGCAGCATCCCTGAGCTTCATTACCCTGCAGGATACCCACAGGGCACACTGGAAATTGGAGTTCTGGGGTACAACCCTGTTGGGGTCCTTGGGTGCCACCAGAGGGTGCTGCAGGGATGTATAACCCCTATTACATTATTTGGTATCTTAATGTGTGAATTGGTATTGTAGTTTTGTCTCTGTTCTGAGGAAAATACAAGTAAGAATTCCATATATACAGTACAAACATGAACATGACTTTCTCTTCTTCATATTAAAAGGAATTGCTAGTAAATGCACCAACAGAATTATCCTGAATTGCTTCCATTGTTAAAATGTATTTGCCTTAAACACTAAGGCTTTGTGTTTCACAGGAATGCCTGGGGTATGAATCAGTGTTGTGAGGCCTGCATGACAGTTTGTAGGTGGTTTACTGTTTGATTGTAGGAATTAGCCTTTATGTTTGTGTCAGCCCTCTCCAGTAAAGTTAGTTTTTACCTTATAATCCTTCTGTCATAGCTTAGTGCATGGACTGCTTACCATTAGCCTTATGTATTGTATTAAGGTTGACAGCGTGTGCGCTTAAGGCTACACTCTGAAGCAGCCAAAAGCCCACAATATTTTTAAACATGCACTTGTTTGTGTGCTCAGGATGCTAAGTACTTGTCACAGGTGGATTTGTCAAGCAGTGCCTGCTATCAGATCAGTTACCACTTATTACACACCCCAGTGCAACCCCCTTGAGCCACCCCAGAGAGATGTGCAGCTGTTAACTATTTGATAAATACTGAGAAAAATGATCTATTGGCCTTTTTTTTTAAAAATGTTTCACTATACATAATATAAATTCCATCTTTTTCTAAATTGTGTTTTTCTATGTACTGAGCAGAGCAGTGTGTACCATCATAGTAGAAAAGCATTTTATGGGTGTCAAGCAGGTTTTTCACTGCTTTTTTTGCAACCTATTGAGAAATACACAACTTTAAATGTGAGAGAGCCCAGAAAGCACACTGCTCTTTCTTAAATGTGCAATCAGTATACCATGACCTTTGCCTTTAAAAGCACACTTCCTGATTTGCTTGCCTTAAATTACTTTTCTGATACGTCTTCTCCTTTTTTCTGTTCTCTGTTGACTGTAAAGAACTACAGATGATTTGGGGCTGGTGTCCAGCTTTGCTAAATTGCACTACAGTACTTCAGTTCATTTAGCCTTAACAATGTCACTTCACCAGTGCAATGTCCCTGAGTCTGTTCTCAAGAGCAAAAAAAAATGAGCACACTTATGTAAGCTGCTCTCCATTTCCTGTTAGTTTACATGTGCTTTCTCCTTGAGATTAAGCAGGAAACTAAATAAACATGGAACAATGCCATCAGTATACTGTGCAACTGTTGAAAAATGATAAATGTTAATTAATAATTCTAAACTGTCCTAATATTAATCCTGCAATGATCTTCAACCATGGTCTTGACCATATAAATAGATTTCAGATAATGCATAAATAAATATACAAATATGATAGAATGGGTTTGCAAGATGTTTCCAGAGATGGAAACAGCACAGCTCTAAGTATGCCATTCATGCTTTAGAGGTTTGTTTGTTATGCTTACCATAATTTCACCTGAAGAAAGTCCACAAGGCAGAGATGTGAGCTAAACTATTAGACTATCAATTTTAAAACCCTGATGAGTTCACTCCATATGTTCTGCTATTATCTGTACTTTTTGACATTTGCCCATTCTGCAATTGAGGTTTATTAGTTACCCATGATGGCAATTACTTATAACTTCAGGATTACTCTTTGATGCAGAATCCTATAAAATCTATTTTTTTGCTTTAGTCTATTAGTTCAGTTTTCTCTATCAAATAAAATGTTGATTTTTTCCAGCCTGTTAGAAATTGTCAGATAATAAAATCTATCTACTAAAGATCGATAGTAATAAACCTATAAAAAATATTAAGCTTATATTAAATCAGACCTTTGAGGACCCTTTTACCTGTCATTTGTTTATATTGAATCACTTTCTATCTTACATTTACTGAGGGCTGATAATTCCCCATTAACAGTGATAATTGTCAACACATTATATTTATTGCTGGATAAGATGGTCCTTAGCGTCTGGCTGTGTAATTTATTAATGCAATATGTAATAATTCTTCATTAGTACTTTTCCAGATGCCAAGAAGACTTATCAGTGTCTTAGGTCTTCTGCTAATTACATATCTCAGTCACTCCTTGAAATATAGTAGACCCTGAGCAAGTTTTGTCAAAACTCAAATAAAATAAAATATTGCTGTTTTTGCTTGAAAATTATTTTTTAATGCAAATGTTCACTGTTGTGTACACAATGAAACATCATTATTAACCCATCAAGCTCAGCACAGTACACCTTTGATTTATCTGTTTAATAGTTTTTTTAGATCATGTCACAGATAACAGTAATGAAACATAATCACTCAACTTGTAAATCATTTAAATGTTTGTCCATATTTGCTGAGGATTTGTGTTTGAGAATGATGTGCGCACATTCAAGTGTGTCAGTGCATGTTATTAGGGAGCTGTAGCAAGTGGTAAAAGTAAACAATGGATCAATATGCTACTGAGGTTTATGCTTTAAATAGTTTTAAAAACATGTATGCTCTATTTTTGCTCATATATATATATATATATATATATATATATATAATATATATATATATATATATATAAAACTCAGCCATATCTACTATAAAAATGTATCTATGTTACTATAGAAATAGTGAGTTACTTAAATTTAGATGCTGAGATAAAGGCATTGCTTGAAGATAATCAGCTTCAAAAAAGAAAAAAAGAAAGATAAATCTAAACCTATGGCCTTCAGCTACAACATTATAACAAAGGCACAGCACGCAAGAAAGGGAAGATGAAGATGTAATATGCATGGAGATAAACTGTAAGGTCCTTATCTGTTTGTAACCAAAGGAAATGAGTTGTAAGTAATATTGAAATTTTAATTGGATGAACCTTTTAAATACAAAACATTAAAAAGGTATAAAATACAAACCACACCCACTCCTGGCTCAACATTCCTGCCTACCCTGCCACACCTTTGGCCTACAGCAACACACCACATGGACTCTTTTGGTTCTTATGGGGCCAGTGAAAATCAAGATGAACAAAATGGTCCCTTTGTTTTGCTTTCATTAAAGCAAAAAGAGTCTCTTGTTATTATGTACTGATCCTAAATCTTCCACAGTTGTTTGTTCATGGAAACATTACCAGGATTAAAAGTAAAAAGCTAAGTGCAATTGTGCAATGCAGCACTTGAGTCTTCATTTTTGCTGAGTGGTCAGAGTGGCTGCATGAGTGTAACCTTTAAAAATGGTCATGAGGGAAAAAAAACATGTTGTCAGAGAGCATTCAGTCCCTGCAAAATTTAGAGGTCATACATGTTTAACATTTGGGGTTTTGCCTTCAAATTCATCTTCTGTCAGTTAAAGCATAATGAGCTGTTAAAATTTTGAAAAGGTATATGTATACATTTTCCATAGATTTCTCTTTCTGACATGTGTGGTTCGAAGCCAAACAAGGCACTAGTTGATACGTGCAGTGACTTGCTGCACCAACATATAGTGCTGTATAGAGTACATGCAGTCTGGTGCTTTTTATTCCATGTGTTAAATAATATAATGCATCTTTAAATCTGGTAATTTTCATTATGGTGATTTAATTGTCAAATCTTAGAGATTCAGACTTCTCATTAGCAACTTTCAGTATATTTATGAGGTGGAATGAACTGACATTACTGCCGTTTTAAACATTTCAACATTTAACAGGTTCAAAAAGATAAAGACATACCAGATGTCAGTTGTAAACTATTGACCTGCTGATGACGTGTAGAGCAAAACAAGAAAAAAAAATCAAAAAACACTAATTTCCTGAATTTTTTCGCTTTTTGAATTTTGTCTGTTTGAACTGTATACTCTGTACATTATTAATTGGTCGAGTAACATTAACATTTCCTGTTGCCTACTCTGCTGAAATAAAAAAAGACTATTTGAAAAACAACAGTAACAACCATTGTGTATATCATGCATTCAGTTTTAATTATTTTCAAATTGTTCATTGTTTTGATTTCAAAAGCAGGGAAATTAGACTACCACACTATCATCATAAATATGCTTTCTGCTATGGCATCACATATCACAGCAATGACCCATGTGACTGGTAACAGGAGCTATAAAAAGAAACAATAATGCTGCCAAATGACACAACCCCACAAAATGGCATTGCAATGCATAAAAAAAACACTGGTAACATATTTTAAGCATATGAAATATTAACATAAACTGGAAAATAAAGCTGTGTGGTCCAGTTCTGAAAAACATAACACATATTGCACATCTAGGAGTAGGCAGTATGGGCAAAACTTTTTATGATGATATAATGAAAAATAGTCACAGTTATGGTATATTTCACAGTATAATCTATGTGCATATTCTTTTTCAGACTGAATCCAGTTTATGTGCTTCTGTTTGCATAATTTTATATTTCAGCAGTAAGTAGTTCTACCGTGATTTTTCTTTTTATAAGGACCATTTTAATCACTAAAGTAATATAATAATAATATATTTTATTTATATATCACCTTTCCCAAGCTCAAAACACTTCATAGAATTTCAGCATAAGTAGCTGGTAAAAGCATTAAAAAAGATCAAATACACATTGGATACAAAGTAGTATCCACATAAATCACTAAATAAAGATAGATGCAGGAAATACAAAGCTTTGAATTAGAATAACAGACAGTAAACCACAATAAAATACAAATATTGCAAGTAAACCCTGAAACAATAACATAATTTGTGATACACATGTAAGCCAACATGAGCACCTGGACTGAGGGGTAAACTGAAAGAAAGGGTTACAATGTCAGGGTAGGCAAAATGCCTTGCTGTTTAGTTGTTTTTTTAAAAGAATGAATTGAGTCTACTGTTACAGTGAATGTATATTCAAAATACCTTTATTGTGCAAAATAAAAGAACTGAACAAGAAACAAACATTTATTGCACATTCCAATATAAAGATACAGAATCTCTGATGTGTACTGTATAGATTACAGTATACAATTAAAAAAGTGAACCTAGATTAACAATAAAAAATATTCAAAGAGCTAGTCTTCCCGATTCCTTTACTTCCCCATTGAACAAAAACAAGTCTAAGCCTAACTAGATTTTAATATATCCTTTCAAATTGTCTTTATGAGCATGAAGAAAAATGATATAAGAACAAACCAAAAAAAGGTGCTCTCCTTTGACTGCATATTGCTACACCAAGAGCTAGCAAACCAAGCTGTGCAATACAGGGTACTAAACAAAAGCTTTCACACTTAATAAAGAAGTAAATAAATTCCACAGTGTTTTCTCATCTGCATGATGGAAGGTGACCAAGATGAGGTTGCATAGGATAGTAGTGCTGCCTTCTTCCATTTGGGTGTCATTTTGATTCCCACCTGGGGGTACCCTCCCTGAGGAGTCCGTTTCCCAGCATGTTCTGCACATTGTGCACGTTTTCAGTTCAACTAATGTAAAATAAAAAAAGTGACAAGGCTTGTAAGGTGGAGGCTTATTATTGTGGGAGGTGATAAATAAATTCATTCCAGACATGGTTGATTTCAATGATAAACTTCTCTTCACTCATTATCCTATGTGGTATTGAAAATATCTGCAGGATGTTACACAAAACACATTATGTATTAGATTTGGTGCATGAGCACTATGTATTGAATTAAATATGATGGTTTGCATGAATTATCTATCTATCTATCTATCTATCTATCTATCTATCTATCTATCTATCTATCTATCTATCTATCTATCTATAGTCATATGAAAAAGTTTGGGAACCCCTCTTAATTCTTTGGATTTTTGTTTATCATTGGCTGAGCTTTCAAAGTAGCAAGTTCCTTTTAATATATGACATGCCTTATGGAAACAGTAGTATTTCAGCAGTGACACTGTGGGATATGGCCGGCCGTTCATCCCGGCCAATACCCCAGGCCGCCAGGAGGAGCCCTTCTTGCAACATAGAGGTGCCCCAAGTTCTAGCAGGGCATCATGGACAGTGAAGTTTTACATCACAGCCTTGCTGGATACCATGGGTGCCTTCAGGGGATGCTGCAGGAAGGAGCAAGGACTGCTATTCTCCCTATAACCCGGAAGTACGTCTTAGTCACAGCGACAGAGGAAATGACGTACTTCCGGGATGAAGTAGAGTTTTCACCTGACCCGGAAGTGCTAGAAAGTCGCATGGACTGAGGGATCAGAAGCACTTCCGGGTCAAGGACTATAAAGGACTGTGAGAGATCCCAGATGGGCGAGCTGAGTCGGGAGGAAGGGTGGCAACGCATTTGGGAGTGGAGGATTGATTATTGATTTATTGTAGTGATTATTGTTTATGAGTATTGTGGAGTAGAGGGTGCTTGGTGCATTGTATTGTACCAATAAAAATTCATATTGGACTTTTATCTGGTGTTTGGCGTCTGATCTGAGGGTTCAAGGGAGCGATAGCGCCCCTATCTGTCACAACATTAAGTTTATTAGATTAACAGAAAATATGCAATATGCATCATAACAAAATTAGACAGGTGCATAAATTTGGGCACCCCAACAGAGATATTACATCAATACTTAGTTGAGCCTCCTGTTGCAAATATAACAGCCTCTAGATGCCTCCTATAGCCTTTGATGAGTGTCTGGATTCTGGATGGAGGTGTTTTTGACCATTCTTTCATACAAAATCTCTCCAGTTCAGTTAAATTTGATGGCTGCCAAGCATGGACAGCCTGCTTCAAATCATCCCATAGATTTTCAATGATATTCAAGTCAGGGGACTGTGACGGCCATTCCAGAATATTGTATTTCTCCCTCTGCATGAATGCCTTTGTAGATTTCGAACTGAGTTTTGGGTCATTGTCTTGTTGGAATATCCAACACCTGAGTAACTTCAACTTTGCGACTGATGCTTGAACATTATCCGGAAGAATTTGTTGATATTGGGTTGAATTCATCAGACCCTCAACTTTAACAAGGGCCCCAATCTCTGAACTAGCCCCACAGCCCCACAGCATGATGGAAACTCCACCAAATTTGACAGTAAGTAGCAGGTGTTCTTCTTGGAACGCGGTGTTCTTCTTCCGCCATGCAAAGCGCTTTTTGTTATGACCAAATAACTCAATTTTTGTCTCATCAGTCCAAAGTACTTTGTTCCAAAATGAATCTGGTTTGACAAAATGAGCATTTGCATAGAACAAGCGACTCTATTTGTGGCGTGAGTGCAGAAAGGGCTTCTTTCTCCTCACCCTGCCATACAGATGTTCTTTGTGCAAAATGCGCTGAATTGTAGAACGATGTACAGATACACCATCTGCAGTAAGATGTTCTTGCAGGTCTTTGGAGGTGATCTGTGGGTTGTCAGTAACCATTCTCACAATCCTGCGCATATGCCGCTCCTGTATTTTTCTTGGCCTGCCAGACCTGGGTTTAACAGCAACTGTGCCTGTGGCCTTCCATTTCCTGATTACATTCCTTACAGTTGAAACTGACAGTTTAAACCTCTGAGATAGCTTTTTGTAGCCTTCCCCAAACCATGAGACTGAACAATCTTTGTTTGGTTTGAGGATCCCATGCTGTCACTCTTCAGAGGAGAGTCAAAGGGAAGCACAACTTGCAATTGACCACCTTAAATAGCTTTTCTCATGATTGGACACACCTGTTTATGACGTTCAAGGCTTAACGAGCTAATCCAAGCAATTTGGTGTTGCAAGTAATCAGTATTGAGCAGTTACATGCATTCAAATCAGCAAAATTACAAGGGTACCCAAATTTTTGCACAGCCAGTTTTTCACATTTGATTTAATTTCATACAACTAAATACTGCTTCACTAAAAATCTTTGTTCGGAAAACACCCCAGTACTCAGATGTTCCTGGGAAATGAAAGACATACCATGGTTATCTTTTTTGTTGAAAGTAAATTATTATGCAGGCTGAGAGTTCCCAATCTTTTTCATATGACTGAATCTATCTATCTAAATGTGGCAATTCTAAGTATACCATCATTACTAGTTGCACAATAAGGTGTGTTCTTTCTTTCATCACTTTTTGCACTATATTTCCAACTAGCAGAGAAGTAAGTGTTAAGTAAAGCAGTAGAAAGCATAATGACAGAGTTGTTAGTATTTTTGTCTTCCAGTGCTTAGACATATTTGTTTATTCCATGGACTCCTCTTTACTTCCATATTCTAAAAATATGTATTTTAGGTCAATTGATGATGTAGCCATTAAATGAACTTAAATGCTTTCCTTAAAATGTTATTTACAGTGCATGCATGGCATGGTAGGAGAAGGAATACATTTTTAGCACTGTCACCAAATCATCATTTTCCAGCATAAAGTAAGGAGCAAAGCCACTTTGAAGAACTGACAGAAGTAAAATAAAAATTACATTATGGTGGTTCTGTGTGATAGTGTCATAAAGATAATGACAGTACTCAGCATATACCTAGTAATATGCTAGAATCTTTCTTTACTTCGTAATCAATTATTAATTTTACAGTTCCAAACAATTTTATAGTACATGATTATATGAAGAATGGAGTAAATGCAGATAGTGTTGAACCAACAATAGGTGGGAATTCTGTAAAGCACAGTGGCAATATTTTATAATATGAAAATCAAAAGATGAGTGTTTTGCTTACATTTTACTAGAATAATTGAGAGAACACCAAAACTCAATGGAAAATAGGTTAGAAGTGAAGATACTGCAAAGCTAAATCAGTATGAACATTTGGCCACACACTGCCCCCAAAATGAATGCAAATAATGGTGAGTTATTTTGGGTGGAAGCAGAATGCTTCCCTGGGCAACATCTCACCCAACTGGACTAATTGTGTGTCTCCTCTGGTTGGAGAAAAAAGCAGCTTAAACAAGGTTTCTTATTTTGGGCTTGTTTTTAAGATCACAAAAGCTGTAATTAGCATTTTGCATGCATTTTTTTTCTAATCACTTGCAACCCTTTTTCATGTAAAGTATTAGAATTACCATAAATTAACACCCCTTATGACAGCAACTCGTTCGTCCTCCTCCACAATGTCTACATGGTGATAAAGAAAGAGGGAGTGAAATAAATCAAGACAAATTAACTGAAATCTTCTGCAAAGTGCAAAGGTTTTTGGGTTCCCTTATATGGGTTTTAAAATGGTTTTGAGCTATTGAGATGGAACAAATGTGGAATATCTGAAAGGGAGTCACATAAAGGCTGTTACAGTATATCCTTAGTTATAGGTCACCCAGGCTGGTTCCACAATCAGTATTAAGATGTGATAAAGAATGTGATGTTACAAGATGTGAATGGGAGAAACTTACAAGAAGTTAAACTTTACAGACTAAAGCTATCATACAGTGCTGTAGTGGAAATGCAATGCAGCACATTCTCACCAAGTTTGGGTACTCTTCTGTGCTCATTCTGTCTCCTCATGCCATTGCCAAGAATCCAATTTTGACATTTTGTCAAAGACAGCCACGTCACAGGTACAATTATGTATTTATTAGATTCTTCTCCCTTAAGTAGAGTATTTTCAACATACAGACAGAAAGGTGTTATTTGTGTGTCCCCTGTGGCAATGCAGAAGACAGACTTATTTAATTTATTCAACAAATATGAAAACAAAGCGCCATAGTTAATATCAGTTTTAGAATTCAGTGAATTGGAAATGGTCCTTAGTCCATATTTTAATGTTGAGACTGAAAGAACTACATAGTCATGCTATAGGTTGTAATTCCTAGTGGTAGAGACATCAGACCTCAAAGCATACAAATGATGAGAAGGCTAGTGTAGGAAGGTTAATTAATAAAGCAGCAGAAGGAAGTATTCCAGGCATGCACTGTAGCTTTAAAGATCTGTTGGTGAGCTGACTATGTATCCCGTAATTAGGGTGTGTTACACATATTATTTATAAAGACTATCTAGAGGAATTTGTGTAAAATTGAATATTTTAATCACTTTTGTGATACATCTTAAGTGAAAGTACAGCAGTGTTCCTAATGAAAAGTGCGGAATTTGTAGCATAGCGCTTTTTTTTCAATCAAATGGATAAAGTTAGACTCTGATGATCTTTTTATTAAAGCATTTTCATCAGTGCAATAATTGAACAGCTTGGGCATGAGGGACTGATTTCAGAAGAAAAAAGTGTCAGCTCGATATTGCCAATGACTAAGGTAGCATCTGGTATCTTGAGAAGGACAGGACTTAGAAGCAGCAGATCAGAATGGTCCCTCACTTTTCCTGAAGTTACTTAAAAAGGAACACATTTAGATACTGTCTACAAGCAGTCATTTTTGTCAGCCTCCCACTCTAGCAAGAAAAGAGCACATCCAGCATCTTATGTGCACAGTGCTGTACAACTAAAGGTAAATTAACAGGGTCTTCTAAATGCTGAACCATACAAGAACAGTTTAAAAGTACTAATAACAATTCTAACCAGTAGTCAGCCCTGGATGTAACATGCTTGCCTATACCACAAGCAAAAACTGACATACATCAGTTTCATCTTATTCTGTGCCCATCTATATAAATGGCAAGATAAGGGTAAGGCAAGAGCAAAGTGAAAACCCCAGAAGATGATAAAGTCTTGGGAGAACTGTGGCCTCTGAACCATACCAGCAACATGGGGAACTGGTCAAAGACAGTGATGAGGGCAAAAATTTAATCTGGTAGTACACAGGGTTACAGTAGGAATAGAAATTAAATTGGGAAGATGACATCAACTTCTCAACTGACAGAGAAATGAATAATAATAATTTATTGTAGGCAATCAGGTGAGACAGTTAAAGGACCTAGGGTTCACTGATAGATTGCTTTGTAAAATATTTGCAATTATATTACTTGAATGTCGTGAACAGACAGACTGCACTATCCAAGTCAATGGACATGACATTAAGAAACCTACACAATTTCGATACATCGGATCGATCCTCTCCTCAAATGGTGATACTCTACCTGAGGCTCAAACCCATTTCAATGCAGCCTGGCTGAAATGGAGGCAAGTCATGAGAGTCCTTTGCAACTGGAAGAAGCCCATCTACTTGAAGGCGAAAACCTATAAAGCAGTCGTTTGCCCAGTTACCCATTATGGATGTGAATGCTGGCTAGTGAAAGTGAAACACTAGCAGCTCCTCCATGCCTTGGAAATGAAGATGCTCCGATGGTCACTAGGGCTCACCCGATTTAATAATAATAATAATTCATTGCATTTATATAGCGCTTTTCTCACTACTCAAAGCGCTCAGCAATTGCAGGTTAAGGGTCTTGCTCAAGGGCCCAACAGAGCAGAGTTTGTTTTGGTGTTTACGGGATTCGAACCAGCAACCTTCCGGATGTCAGTACAGATCCCTAGCCTCAGAGCCACCATTCCGCCACACAATTGACCTCATCATCAATGAGGATGTTCGATGGATGATGGGTGTTGCACTCATTACTGGGAAAATGCATGAGGCCAGGCTCCAATGGTATGGCCATGTCATCCGTAGCACCAACAACTCAGTAGCGCAAACTGTGCTCCATCTCAGCCCACGCAGTTGGTGACCACGAGGCCAACCTATGTGCCATTGTATGGATCAAATTAATGACAATTTGAAGCATGACAATATTGCCCCCGAGGATACTCTCACCTATGCTAAGTGGTGATGTGCATGCCGGACAGAGGAAAATGCTCTGACGAGGGATAGCTGCTAGGATTAAGAAGTTCTTAAGATGAAAGGACACACATCTTTTTCCATATCTTCCTGTCCTCTGCATCTTGCTCTGTTACACCCATCACCTGTATGTCTTCTCTCACCACATCCATAAACCTTCTCTTAGGCCTTCATCTTTTCCTCTTGCCTGTCAGCTATATCCTTAGCATCCTTTTCCCAATATACCCAGCATCTCTCCTCTGCACATGTCCAAACCAACGCAATCTTGCCTTTCTGATTGTCTCCAAACTGTCCCACCTGAGCTGATCCTCTAATGTACTCATTTCTAATCCTGTCATCCTTATCACACCCCAATGCACTTCCCCAATGAAAATTTTAAGATTTTTAACTCTGCCATCTCCAGCTCTGTCTCCTGTTATTTGGTCAGTGCCACCATTGTAAACCCATATAACATAGCTGGTCTCACTACCATCCTGTAGACCTTCCCTTTCACTCTTGCTGGTACCCATCTGTCAGAAATTACTCCTGACACTCTTCTCCATCCATTCCACCATGCCTGCACTCTCTTTTTCACCTCTCTTCCACAACCCCCCTTACTCTATACAGTTGATTCCAAGTATTTAAACTTATTCACCTTCACTAACTCTACTCCCTGCATCCTTACCATTCCACTGACCTCCCTCTCATTTACACACAATTCTGTTCCTACTGACCTTCATTTCTCTCTTCTCTAGAGCATATCTCCACCTCTCCAGGGTCTCCTCAATCTGCTCCCTACTCTCTCTGCAGATCACAATGTCATCAGCAAACATTAAAGTCCACAGGGACTCCTGTGTAATCTTGTCTGTCAACCTGTCCATCACCATTGCAAATAAAAAAGGGCTTAGAGCCGATCCCTGATGTAATACCACCTCCACGTTGAATGCATCCATCACTTCTACCGCATACCTCACCAATGTCACACTTCCCTCGTACATACTGTATTCTATACAGCTATTACATATGTCTCTGTCTTTCCCAACTCCTCTTGAGGCACCCTGTCATATGCTTTCTCCAAGTCCACAAAGATGCAATGCAGCTCCTTCTGGCCTACTCCATACTTCTCCATCAACACCCTCAGAGTAAACATTGTATCTTTGGTGCTCTTTCCTGGCCTGAAACCATACTGCTGCTCACTTATCATCACCTCCCTTCTTAGCCTAGCTTCCACTACTCTTTCTCATAACTTAATGTTGTGGCTCATTAATTTTATCCCCTGTAGTTACTACAGGTCTGCACATCCCCTTATTCATTAAAATCTGTACCAGTACACTCTACTCCTCAGGCATCCTCTCACTTTCCAAGATTCCATTAAGCAATATTGACCAATGGCCTTTCCATTCTTCATCCTCTTCATGGCTGTCCTTACTTCCTCCTTGCTAATCCATTGCAGTTCCTGATTCACTATCACATCATCTAACCTTCTGTCTCTCTGTGTCTCTCTCTCTCATTCTCTTCATTCATCAGCCTCTCAAAGTACTCTTTCCATCTGCTCAATACACCCTCTTCGCTTGTGAGTATGTTTCCATCTTTATTCTTTATCACCCTAACCTGCTGCACATCTTTCCCAGCTCTTTCCTTCTGTCTAGCCAATCGGTACAGGTCCTTTTCTCCCTTGTTAGTGCCCAACCTCTCATATAACTCATCATACACGTTTTCTTTAGCCTTTGCCACCTCTCTTGTCACCTTACGACTTATCTCCCTGTATTCTTGCCTGCTTTCTGCATCTCTCTGACTATCCTACTTCTTCTTCACCAATGTCTTCCTCTGTATACTCTCATGCACTTCCCTATTCCAGCACCAGGTTTCCCTTTCCTCCTTCCTCTGTCCAGATGTCACGCCAAGCACCCTTCTTGCTCTCACCCTTACTACTTCTATAGTTGCCCAGCTGTCTGGTAACTCTTCACTGCCACCCAGTGCCTGTCTGAAATCAACCTTGCAGTCTTCCTTTTTCAACTTCCACCATTTGATCCTTTGACTCTGCCCTCACTCTCCTCCTCTTCTTGATCTCCATCATCATCCTACAGACCACCATTCTTCTGCCACCACTTTGCTGTCTTCAATCTCCTTCAGATTAATCCTCCGGCATAAGATATAATCTACCTGTGTACATCTTCCTCCACTTTTGTATGTCACCCTATGTTCCTTCCTCTTCTTAAAATTCGTATTCACAACAGCCATGTTCATCCTTTTCACAAAATCCACTATTATCTGACCTTCTTCATTCCTCTCCTTGACACCATACCTATGCATCTCCCCATCATCCCCCGCTGTTCCCATCACTAACATGTCCATTTAAATCTGCTTCAATCACCACTCTCTGTCCCTTGGGTACAATATACATCATTTCATCCAACTCACTCCAGAAATCTTCTTTCTCGTCCATCCCACACCCAACTTGCAGAGCATACAGTGGTGTGAAAAACTATTTGCCCCCTTCCTGATTTCTTATTCTTTTGCATGTTTGTCACACAAAATGTTTCTGATCATCAAACACATTTAACCATTAGTCAAATATAACACAAGTAAACACAAAATGCAGTTTTTAAATGATGGTTTTTATTATTTAGGGAGAAAAAAAATCCAAACCTACATGGCCCTGTGTGAAAAAGTAATTGCCCCCTTGTTAAAAAATAACCTAACTGTGGTGTATCACACCTGAGTTCAATTTCCGTAGCCACCCCCAGGCCTGATTACTGCCACACCTGTTTCAGTCAAGAAATCACTTAAATAGGAGCTGCCTGACACAGAGAAGTAGACCAAAAGCACCTCAAAAGATAGACATCATGCCAAGATCCAAAGAAATTCAGGAACAAATGAGAACAGAAGTAATTGAGATCTATCAGTCTGGTAAAGGTTATAAAGCCATTTCTAAAGCTTTGGGACTCCAGCGAACCACAGTGAGAGCCATTATCCACAAATGGCAAAAACATGGAACAGTGGTGAACCTTCCCAGGAGTGGCCGCCGACCAAAATTACCCCAAGAGAGCAGACACGACTCATCCGAGAGGTCACAAAAGACCCCAGGACAACGTCTAAAGAACTGCAGGCCTCACTTGCCTCAATTAAGGTCAGTGTTCACGACTCCACCATAAGAAAGAGACTGGGCAAAAATGGCCTGCATGGCAGATGTCCAAGACGCAAACCACTGTTAAGCAAAAAGAACATTAGGGCTCGTCTCAATTTTGCTAAGAAACATCTCAATGATTGCCAAGACTTTTGGGAAAATACCTTGTGGACTGATGAGACAAAAGTTGAACTTTTTGGAAGGCAAATGTCCCGTTACATCTGGAGTAAAAGGAACACAGCATTTCAGAAAAAGAACATCATACCAACAGTAAAATATGGTGGTGGTAGTGTGATAGTCTGGGGTTGTTTTGCTGCTTCAGGACCTGGAAGGCTTGCTGTGATAGATGGAACCATGAATTCTACTGTCTACCAAAAAATCCTGAAGGAGAATGTCCGGCCATCTGTTCGTCAACTCAAGCTGAAGCGATCTTGGGTGCTGCAACAGGACAATGACCCAAAACACACCAGCAAATCCACCTCTGAATGGCTGAAGAAAAACAAAATGAAGACTTTGGAGTGGCCTAGTCAAAGTCCTGACCTGAATCCAATTGAGATGCTATGGCATGACCTTAAAAAGGCGGTTCATGCTAGAAAACCCTCAAATAAAGCTGAATTACAACAATTTTGCAAAGATGAGTGGGCCAAAATTCCTCCAGAGCGCTGTGAAAGACTCATTGCAAGTTATCGCAAACGCTTGATTGCAGTTATTGCTGCTAAGGGTGGCCCAACCAGTTATTAGGTTCAGGGGGCAATTACTTTTTCACACAGGGCCATGTAGGTTTGGATTTTTTTTTCTCCCTAAATAATAAAAACCACCATTTACAAACTGCATTTTGTGTTTACTTGTGTTATATTTGACTAATGGTTAAATGTGTTTGATGATCAGAAACATTTTGTGTGACAAACATGCAAAAGAATAAGAAATCAGGAAGGGGGCAAATAGTTTTTCACACCACTGTATGTACTAACAACATTCATCATCACACCTTCAATTTCTAGTGTCCACCCCCGATGCACCTGACCTTACTTCCCTTCCATTTAGTCTGTTGCTCACACAATATATCAACTTTCCTTCTCTCTATCACATCAGCTAACTCTCTCCCCTTACCAGGCATACTGCCAACATTCAAAGCTTTTACCCTCAGTTCCACTCTCTTTACTTTCCTCCTCTCCTTCTGCCGCCGGATATGTTTCCCCCCTCGTCTTCTCCTTCTTTGGCCAACAGTAGCCCAATTTCCACCAGCACCCTGTTGGCTAACAGTACTGGTGGTGGCCATTGTTAACCTGGGCCTCAACAGATCCAGTATGGAAATCTGTATTGTTGTCTGCATATCGATCTGGTAAAATTTTACACCAGATGCCCTTCCTGACATAACCCGGCCTTGGGACTGGTACGAAGAAACACACAAGTTTGTGCATCCCCTGTGGCTGGGTTGGAAAATCTTTACTGAGTAATACTGTGTAATTCATTAAGAACTAAATTATATAACAATGGTCAATGTAAACGAAAATCACCAACCCATTGAGGACTGGATTCAACATGAACGTCAAAATATGAAATCACAGGCTGATCCAGCTTGAGTCAATTTCATCACGACAACACATACTGCGGGATCTCCTTCCAGACCTGGATTAGTAACTACCTACACATTCTAGCCACATGAGGCTGGGTGTTGTCCTGCACCAGGAGGAACCTAGGTCCCACTGCACCAGTGTATGGTCTGACAATGGCTCTGAGGATTTCATCCCAGTACCTAACAGCAGTCGTGTTCCGTGCGACCATCCAAAGATATGTCTTCCTAGACCATCACGGACCCTCTACCAAATTGGTCATACTAGATGATGTTGCAGTCTGCATAGCGTACACCATGCATCTCCAGACTCTTTCACATCTGTCACATATGCTCAGTGTGAATCTGCTCTTATCTGTGAAGAGAACTCAGCACCAATTGTGCAATTGTCAATTGTGGTATTTTTTGGCAAATGCCAATTGATGGGCTGTGAGAACTGGTCCCTCATGCCACCATCAAGGAGACTGTTTCTAACAGTTTGGTCAGAAACATGCACACCAGTATCCAGCTGGAGGTCACTGTATAGTGCTCTGGCAGTGCTCCTCCTGTTCTTCCTCACATAAAAGAGCAGATACCAGTCCTACTGCTGGGTTGATGCCTTCCTATGGCCCTGTCCAGCTCTTCTCATGTAACGGCATGTCTGTTGATATCTCCTCCATGCTCTTGAGACTGTGTTCGGAAACACAGCAACCTTCTTGCAACAACACATATGGATGTGCCATCCTGGAAAAACTGGTCTACTGATGCAACCTATGTCTGCTGCGGGTGCTTGCCTCATACTTCCAGTAGTGACAAGGACACTAGCAAAATGCAAAAGTAGAGAAATATCAGTCAGGAAGGATAAGAGAAAGCAATTGTCTATGGCCACCATCTGCAAAACTGTTATGTACATTGTGTTAGTGGATCTACTTTTTCTGGTGTATGTATACTGTTAACCATTATGTGTGCGTATGCGCATTGATATGTTTTCTTATGTTATACAACAAGTAAATAAAAAGAAAAACGTGGAAAGCGGTTATGATACAGCGTTTCTCAATTTTATATAAGGTAGAATGTGTAAGACACAACAAAAACCATTCCCTTTTTGGAGGTTGTCTTGCTGTTGCCTTTCCAGTGTACCTGTTGTCATTTTCATTTGCACCAAAGCAAGTGAAGTTGGTTCACAATCCCTTATGTTTCCTAACTGGACAGATTGATATTTCTAAAGCTTAACTGACTTGGTGTTAGACTGTGATGATTAAGTATTCCCTTAATATTTTTGTGATCATATTTTATTGAGCTCATCAAATACATGAATTAAAAAGAACACAAGTCTAATTTTTTTTAAAATGAGATGTGTTATTGAAAATAATGTGCCTGCAGCACCATCTCACAGCATTCATGCTCCACATAAGCTGAATATCCTTGTTTGAGATTTAGGGGTTCTCCTCTTGCAGAGGTAGCCCCAGGACTACTCCCACAGCCCAGAGACCTGCTGTTAGATCAGCTGGTGACTCACATACTGGTATGGGTATGTTTTAATATGTTGAAGTGCATTTAACTGGAATCCCATCCAAGACTGCAGTATACCTGTTACTGCTCAGATACAGGATGCTGTAGCTCACAATGGACTTTGAAGTTGTGTAAAATGGTGAGGTAAATAAATAAGAAAAAAATTAGAGTTTAGCACATTAAGAAGTATTGTTTCATGTGATTTCCTTAGGCAGTACTTTCAATGCAAGTGAACATTTTAGTTAATTTTGTTCAACAGTAATTATTATTTGTGCTTTAGTAAGTATATGGCTTAACTCCAAAGAAATAAATAATAATACAGTAATCCCTCGCTATATCGCGCTTCGCCTTTTGCGGCTTCACTCCATCGCGGATTTTATATGTAAGCATATTTAAATATATATCGCGGATTTTTCGCTGCTTCGCGGGTTTCTGAGGACAATGGGTCTTTTAATTTCTGGTACATGCTTCCTCAGTTGGTTTGCCCAGTTGATTTCATACAAGGGATGCTATTGGCAGATGGCTGAGAAGCTACCCAGCTTACTTTTCTTTCTCTCTCTCTTGCGCTGACTATCTGTGATCCTGACGTAGGGGGTGTGAGCAGGGGGGCTGTTCGCACACCTAGACGATACGGACGCTCGTCTGAAAATGCTGAAAGATTATCTTCACGTTGCTACCTTCTGTGTGCAGCTTTTAACTATGCTGCACGGTGCTTCGCATACTTAAAAGCTCAAAGGGCACGTATTGATTTTTTTTATCTGTCTCTCTCTCACTCTCACTCTCTCTCTGCTCCTGACGAGGGGGTGTGAGCTGCCGCCTTCAACAGCTTTGTGCCGCGGTGCTTCGCATACTTACAAGCCAAACAGCCCTATTGATTTTTTTGCTCCTTTGAAGAGGAAGATATGTTTGCATTCTTTTAATTGTGAGACTGAACTGTCATCTCTGTCTTGTCATTGAGCACAGTTTTAAACTTTTGAAAAAGAGACAAATGTTTTGTTTGCAGTGTTTGAATAACGTTCCTGTCTCTCTACAACCTCATGTGTTTCTGCGCAAATCTGTGACCTAAGCATGAGAATATAAAAATAACCATATAAACATATGGTTTCTACTTCGCGGATTTTCTTATTTCGCGGGTGGCTCTGGAACGCAACCCCCGCGATGGAGGAGGGATTACTGTATACTAATTTGAAATGCATTGAAAACATATTAACAAACTTAATGCAATGTGAAATTATATTTGTTTCTTTTTCCTGAAAACTATTGATGCATCACTTTCCTGTAACAGTTTATAAATATGGTAGGAAAACATTAGTTACAGAGGTCTGGGCTATTTTAGTCTTCTGTGAAGCTTATTTATTTGATCTATTCTTAGCAGAAAGCCCATAAGTGACAGAACACAAATACTGAGATGAAGTTAAGGGTAATTTATGGCAGTAACAGGGAGGCTTAAGCTTTCAAAATGTCATGTAAATTTTTTCTTCCCTCGCTTTAACTCCAGGCACATTGTAATATTTTTTAATAATTAGAGCGTTTTCCCTATGAATGTCATAACGTTTTTTTACAAAGCTTTTTTGTTGTTTTATTTAAGAAGGCACTGCTTATTTTGAACTTTTTTTTGTAAAACTGACAAATAGAAATTGTAAAAATTAAAGCAATACAGATTATAATTGCAGACATGTTAATTATGTGTTATACTTTTAGGTCATTTTTAGTAGTCTATAGAAGTTTACTATTATGGCTGACATACACACTTCAGGTGACCGAATGACTGCATTAACATGAGGCACTTTCAGTTAGTCAGTCATTGTCCAAACTGCTATATCGTAACTACAGGGTCACAGGGGTGGGGGGGTGTGGGGGGGTCTGCTGGAGCCAATCCCAGCCAACACAGGGCACAAGGCAGGAAACAAACCCCACCGCAGGGCATACACACACACACACACCAACACACCAAGCACACACTAAGGACAATTTAGGATCGCCAATGCACCTAACCTGCATGTCTTTGGACTGTGGGAGGAAACCAGAGCCCCGGAGGAAACCCACGCAGACACGGGGAGAACATGCAAACTCCATGTAGGGAGAACCCAGGAAGCGAACCCAGGTCTCCTTACTGCGAGGCAGCAGCACTACCACTGAGCCACCGTGCCGCCGAGGCACTTTCAATGCAGGCTAAATCTATAGTATAGAAAGAGTTATAGTAAATTCTAATATTGAGGAAAACTAGAATTATTTTTGAGAATCATTTTGATTGTTTGGCTGATTGCCTCTGAGGTATTCCTGTTTCCAATCACCAGAATATCAGTTGCATTGTCCGGTTTTGTTTATTCTCTTTAGATGGGAAATTTACAGACAAGATGAAACAGGTTGTCCATACTTGAAAGTAGCTCAAATTTTTACTAGAGCTCTCCTTTCTTTTGTATGAAATGATTAGTTAATTTTATTTGAAGTACCATTAGACATATATATAAATGAAAGACCTGTGTGTGTGTGTATGGAGTAGTCCGCTCTTCTCATGCTCAACCAGAGCCACAGGAGTTGGTTTAAATTCTATGGAAGATGTAGAAGCTTATACAAGTGCGACTTTCACTTAGTGAAATGGCACGTGCGTGCACTTTTAATTTTTTCGGCGCTTACATGTACCTCACTTCTCATTCAACCCATACAGACAAACTCAGCATTGTGGTATATGTACATTGTAAATTCACACAACGAGTTACCATACGTTTGCCTGAGACAGGTTCCTGCCTGTCGCATTCAATTTCTGCCACAGCTGCACTTGACTACACATTCGTCTCGGACAAGATATGACCTGCCCCTGCCTACTTAGATGAAACCTCTGCAAGTTCACCAATATAGTAAACTGCTAGGGAATCTTCGGTTTGTTTTTTGTCCCGAAGACCACATGCAGCTAGTTATAAATAATCTCAAAGAGGAGTTAACTTATAGATCATTTGTGTGTTAGGATTCATAGCTTGTTGGATATGCATTTCTTGCTTTATTATGTGTGCTTTCTTAATAAGTATTTATTTGTTTTACCTAACATCTCAGTATGCTTGCAATTAATTCTCTTCTGAAGTTTTAAATGGTCAGAGGATTGTGATAATCACAGTGATCATTGTGCACTAATTTCAGGGCATAGATGTGTATGTTCTAAGAGATCCAGCACATGATTGTTGAAGTGTGAGCTTTTATGATCTTTTAAGAGAGCTAGATGCTGTCTTCATTTCCTTTTCCCTTGATTTGTTATTGTAGGCACTAATTATTTTTGTTTATGTGGTTCAGCTTCTCTGTTTTATGTGCATTTACCTTTTTCTTCTTTTTTTTTCTTCATTGTGATGTTTTAATTCACTCTTTAGGAGCTCATTTATTACAGGCATGTGTTGTCTGTTGTGTTTGATTTGAACAGATAGAGTGATCCAAGCAGACAGAATTTTATTGAGGTGTGGCTGAAGTGAGCCAATGGGTCTCTTAGAGGAATAAGCGAAGGAACAGTTAGTGAATAAGCAGAGTGACTGTTGTGATTTTTGTCCCCAACAACTACAAAAGAATCCAAAACAGTAGGCTTGAAAACACTAAGTAAGCCTGGCCTTGTAGTTTAAAAGCAGATCTGGGGCCTATACCCTCAAAAAGGCCAAGGCCTATAAAATTCCAAATGGGAGAGGGAAGCAATTCGAAAGCACCTGGCCAAAAGAACAAAACTATTATTTCTTTGAGTATTAAGCGTTTTTTTTTGTTTTTTTAGGAAAGGTTCAACATGCAAAACTTGAGAAATTATTTTAAAAATTATAGAAGGTTATTATCAAATTATTGCCTCCAATTGAAGAGCCAAACAAAATAAACAGGTGCTAATTCCTTAGCACTAAGCTAAGGCACCTAAAGCCTTAAAATAGGTTTTTGATGGTATGCAATATTCCAAATGGCTCTCCACAATGCACTGGAGGGTGACTGGGTAGCTGGACATGCTCGATCCATCCAGCATTGGGCATTCCTTCCACTTTCCTGACTGTGACATTGATTCTAAATTTTTTGGGTTACCTTAAGTATCTTAGGTTTTTGGTTTCCTCCACTTGGAGAGATGTATTTCTGTTTTGTTATTCAATCTTCTTCTTCTTCTTTCGGCTGCTCCCGTTCAGGGTTGCCACAGCGGATCACCCAAAATTGTTGTCCGCTTATTCAATAAATCTCTTAATTATTTGGCCAGATATCCATTCTATGCCATGAGGAGCTGGATGATATAGTTGGAATCAGGTTCATTATTTGGATCTACAGATTATACCTTCTTACTAGGTTCTTTCTTTGTCCTAGGCTTAATGCTAACAATGCCTTCTTGCCTTAGGGTTAGGTCTAGGTTTAGGCTTAGGGCTAGACTTAGACCTAGGATCAGGTCTCTTGGTTAAGGTTAGGGCTGAATAGGACAGGCTATCACAAACTACTGGCTTATAGATTCAGGAGCTCTGTGCTTAGTCTAAGATGCAGTTGTTATAGTACAATTATGCTTTGGTTTGACAAGGCTTCATTGTATCCCTGTCCTCCTTCATCCCTTTGCCTTTTGCTAGCTACATATTCCTCTCCTTGGCTTTTGAGCCTAACAACTACCTGCTTCTTCCAAAAAGGTCAGTTTGTGTTCACTATAAACTACCTAGCTTTAATGGTTACCTGTAGAGATGAAGAATAGTGTCATCACAGGAACATGCTGTCTGCCTAATTCTTTACTATATCTTCAGTTCTGATTGTGTTGTGATTTTGGGGTCATTTTGGTGGGGATTTAGGGTTTTTTTTACCTCCTAGTAGGGTGATTAAAGTTAACACTGGATGGGACAGGCTGTCACAAACCCTGAGTTCTCAAGTAACTTTGTGCTTAGTCTAAGTAGGTATTATTCTAGTACCACCTTGCTTGAGTTGGATTAGGCCCACTTGCATCCCTGCATTCTTGGTTTCCTTACAGTGTGCTTGCTACATGTCCATCTCCTTGACTTTCAGGTCCTAACAACTGTATGCCTTTTCCAAAAAAAAAATCCATTTGCGTTTCCCATTGGATTGCAGAGTATTTTGACCATCCCATGAACCGCATCATCACATGCTTCAATTGTAAGCCCTATCCTTCTGTGATTCTCATCTTAGGGTTGGATTTATAGTAGGTTTAGGGATTCGTTTGTTCAACTTTGGCTCAGAGTAGCTTGTGTTGGTCTTAGGGTTTGTCCTGATCCTTGTTGTATCCAAAGCCCCAATATATGCCTACATAGGTAGCTAACTCAGGTGCAGCGTCACAAAACTTCGCCAACAGTATTGAACCAAGTCTCATTCAGTGTAAGAAACTCTATTTTCCAATCCCTAATAAGACTGGTAACGTAAAATGTCTCACTGTTTTATGCTGCAATGTTTAGTAAAACCACATTTAAGGTCTTGGAAGAGATCGGGTGTATCTGAGAGTTAGAGCAGCTTAAAATTATAATTCATTTATTTGCATTTATACTGCTTTTCAGGAGTTTTTAGTTATACTATGGTCTGTTATAGTGTTAATACAATGAACATCTATAGGTGAATCCACTGCAGAATTATCACATTTTAACATGGGTTTATAGTTATCATTAGGACTAAAGCTACGTAGTCAAGAAAGAGAGATTACATTTGAAATATTGTCAAAGAAGACCAGGTGCCGAACCTATACAGATGCAGGCTATCACTTCTGTAGAATAGTGGTCTCTCCCGGAAAAGATCCCAGTTGTCAATGAAGCCAATGTTTTGCCTTTCGCAGAAGTCTCTAATCCAGGTGTTTAGGGCCAGTAGTCAACTGTAAGTTTCATCTGAACTGAACAGGAAGGAAAGTGAACCTGACACAACAATTTTCACAGCCAGGGTCTTCTCTTTTGTGGCCTGAATTAGGAATGCGAAGTCCATCTTTAGGACTCCATGTTGAATGTTGTTGACACCAGCATGGACTACAATTGTCCTACAGAAGTCCTGACCATGTTCTTCTCAAGGACTATTGGGACTCATCTTTCTACATCTTTAACTCATGCACCACAAAAACAGGGCACAAATGTTTTACGGTTGGGTAACCAAATGTTCTGGTGGTGCACAGTCGCATCTCCCATGATAACCACATCACCACTGTCTACAAGCATGGCGGGGGAACAGAGGGTCAAAGCGGTTGTGAGTGGTGATGGTAATTTAAGAAAGAAGAGGTGACCTGGTTTTGTGCCCCCGCCTGTTTTGTCGAAGATCCCAGATTCCATTGTCATCATTGTTGTCTAGAAAAGGAGCCAGAGTAAAACTGACTTACCCTGGAGTACAAGAGGCATGGCATGGAGTAGAAGTAGCTAAATCATTCCTGGACACCAGTGATGTTTCTAGGAGGTGAGCTTATTGATCTCCAAGATGCTTTCCTCTGGCAAGGAACTGTCGGATCTGCATCTCCATGGAATCCAGTTCTTCTGCAACATGCTGTAGCTCATGGTCAGTCATCCTGAGGAAAAAAGGCAATGGAGCCTCAGGACAGCTGCTGGGGAGAACAAGGGAGACTTCAGTTCTTTCAAAGTGCAATTATGTTGATGTCAGATTACCATACAGGAGTGCACCATGCTGCCTGACAATGCACCACATCACAAAATGGCAATGTCCATTGAAAAACACAGAGAAAGATTAAATATTAAAAAAAATAATAATAAATAAATATTTTAATGATTTGGAAAGCAAACGAAATTGTTTCAGTTAAATGGTTAGCATGCTCATAACAGGTATCACATGTAACTTTTTACATGTGGTGGGTGATGTAAGCTGTCAAGAAGTATTAGTAATTAATTTAGTAATGTTTTGCCCTGCCAATATTTAATTACATTTTATTTCTTATAATTTATGTGTGTGTTTTACCATGGGAACTGACATTTGCATCACTTTGCCTCGCTTAGTCCCAGTGGCATTATAAAGAGGGCAGCATGAACTGCAAAAGTGTCCAAGCTTTGACAGTAAGTAAACACCATCATAAGGGTCTCACTGCTTCAGCATATGAAAGAAACAAGTCTTTTCAGAAATAGGTTGCTAGATTTGAACATTGTTTCGTCTTGACATTGAGTCTGATTAAGTCTTTTTTAAGATTGTAAAATATAAAATACTTATTCAGTGCAGCAGCTCTGCTGACCTTGACAACTGTTCTACTTGCTGTAAAAGGAAATCTGTTTAAAATCTCTGGCACTTGTTGAAACTTCTGTTCAATAGGATGTTTCAGTTATTCTATCAAACATATTACAAGCCTTTGTGTGGGTAGCAATAAGGCCAAAGCACTAGCTTTCTGGTGCTAGTCTGGTACTAAGAAGTGATAATAGATGATATCCATATACTGACTTGTTGTTTTCTTACTGCTTTTTAACTAAGAAGACAGTGCTGCATGTCAGTGCCTGAAGCAAACAGATTTTGTGTTTACCTTGTACTGCCATTGTGCTGATTAAAATGATTTTAGCATTGGGGAAAAATTAAGGAGCTAATTTTATACCCAAATATAATGCTGAAATATTAGTTATTTATTTTTTTGTTACGATTAACATCGCAAAGTAGACTAACGTTGTAGTGATGAAAATATTGACTTGTAAAAGTGTGCAGTAATTAATGACAATACTTTTTACCATACATTTATCTACAGATAGTATTGCCATCTCAAATTTTTTAGGTGCCAGATGGAATTTTAGAAGCTGTTTCTGTGTGGAGCTGTTTTTCCCATCTGCTCATGTAAATTCCTTATATGTCTTCATTTATACTCTGATATGACTGGGAATTGCCACTGTTGGGCAACTGCCTTCAGTATATGTACTGGTGTCTCATGTCAAGTGGGTACCAACTTTTCTAACAACATAGATATGTGTGTACATTACTGTATCAATAATTTTCATTATGGGATTGAACACCATTCTTAAAAATATAGAAACTTTATTTTTGACTTGTGGATTACATATTTGGTCATTACGACCAATTAGTTCTTAAAGGTATGCTTCCTAACTATGATGACCCAATGTGTTTTTAAAGTGTCTTTCCTCTTTTTAAATAAAAGAGAAGACCGAAGAGTGCAGTAGTACAGTGGTTCTGTGGTCAGTCAAAGGGTACTGTGGCTTGACATCCCTGTGAATGGTCTCAAATGTTTTCTTTTTGTAAAGTAATTGTAAAATGGTCCTACAAATAAATTGGAACTGGGATTTAAGTAGTAGCTGCTTGCAAGAGCTAATTATATCTGTGGTTGGTTATTTAGGGACAGACACTCACTGACAGGGAAGTTATATTATGAGGTTTCTGCTAAAATAGAAAGTAATGGGCAAAATTGAGACTTTTGCACTCCTACTTTGTAGGTGATACCACACAGGTTAGTTGCTCAGAGGAACTTTATTTTTCATCAGTGATGTAGTCAAGACCACCTCTGTCAAGTCCCGGACTCAGCTAGGTGTGACTGAGTCAAAACCAAGTCTAAGGAAGGTTGTAACCAAGTCAAGATCAAGTCCAAATGACAACAAGAGTCATGACCAAGAGCAATAATTAGGATTATACTGGCTTCAGCCATAATTTGGTGATTTTCTGAAGAAATCATTGAGACTAAAGTGTATTCTACCCCTATAGATTCACATTAAACAAATAGATTTAAGCATGTAAAAGAATATCACCAGTTTCTGAGTGGGGAGTTGGGGTCATACACAGCGCAACACTGAAATTAATAGAATTAATCAGGACATAATAAGTGAATAATAAAAATTCTATATACAGATTCAATTAAGTTTTCATGCCCTCACCCTAATGCCTAGACAACTCAACTTTCACTAGATTGAAATCTTTAAGGCTTCTGGATACATGCTAACTTTTGCTGTTTTTTGGCAGGGATTTTCACTTATTTCTTTAATTGCATTTTCTCTGTCTCTCCAAAATACCATGGACACCTCTTGCAGACTCCAAATTCCAAGGCGTGATAGAGATTCCCAAGAGGATAAGAGTAACAGTGCAGGTTGATCAATTTCTTTATTCTTTGGAGATTCCAGTATGGATTTTATTTTATCTGGCCTACACTTATTTTTCCTTTAGCCCTGACACATTTAATTATGCTGAATAAACAGAACCATCCTCATAGCATAGTAATACTAACACTGTGTTTCACTTTAGGCAACACAATCTCCATGCTCTTTATTCCTCCATTTCCACTGGCTTTCCATTATTCAATCTGTTTTATATTCTGCTACCTTCTTAGCTGTGTTGCTGCCTGATGTCGTTAACCTTTGTTTCTTTTCACACAACTCCTTCTTCCCAAGTCCTCACATGCAGACTGAATGGGTCCTTTTCAGTGTTTCTTCGTATTTATAAATGTTAATCCCTTACTGAAAAAGGCAACCCCTATGAGAAGTCTTGCAAACATTGTTTCGTGCTATTTGACATCTAATTGATTACTATACATTAATGAAAAATGTTTTTATTTAGAACTGAAAATATGCTGAAATTATAAAAACATACAGAAAGTTGCATGTAACCTTTTCGCCAAAGCAGAAACAGTCAGCAGAATATTTGCTTGACAGTTAAATCAACCCAAACAAAAGATGAAACTGAAAGACAAAGGGGGCATTGCTCTCTTTTCCTTTGGCGTGGCAAATGAGATTTCAGCTGTATCTACCTGAGCTACAGTCCTTTTGAGGAAGTTTTAGCTAAGAAATTCTTTTTAACAAATCAGACATTGAGTTTTCCTATGCAGCTGACAGAGAGGGACTTTTGACATGCTATATCTGCATTTGCACCTCTAATAAGGCAGTAACAATGATAGTCAAATGACATTTGCACTGTTATATCCAGTCTCGGAGACATCTTGGCCTTGTACTATTTCTCATCTTTTCAGTGATAAAAATGACCATAACTCATCCTTGTACAACCTTGATGCACAAAATACTGAACCAAAAGGTTGGAAATATTTTCACCCAAGAAGCCAGTGGCAAAATTTCCACTTCCTTCCTTTATATTATAATGTCAGCAGGGGCTCCTTGCTCTCTCTATAACAGTGAAACAATGGGGTAGTGTTGGATCGGAACTAAAATTTTTACTTCGAATCTTAGTACTGGTATTGAAACGGTACTGAAGCAAATAACAGGTAACCCCCCCCAAACCCACACACAATAGCATGTCTACCCAATGAGCAGCACAAACTCATGTTTCAACAGTTGTGCTGCATAACCAAATGCCTTGCTACAAGCTAATGTTTGAATGCTTAAGCCCATCGGAGTGAGAGGGTGTATTTTGGGGGATTGCTCCATGCTGAGTCTACAGTAAGCCTCCTTGCCTTGCTACCCGCTGGTTCTGGCAAAATTCCATCCGCTTACACTAACTTTCGCTTGCGCCCATCTCAGGTTCGTTTCCACTCTTGACCGCTTCCCCCTTTAAAAGGTGATTGAGCTAGGCTCATAGCATGGTTGGAATTAAATTTGGGATCACACAGATGCAAATAAATCTGTTTGTATCTTTTTTTTCACAATACAGTAAGAGTTGCTCTATTCATATTATTTTTGAAAAATAATAGAGGAGTAAAGATGTTATCTTTTTCCCAACTATGCCCTCTGTTTCAGGCTTGAAACACCCTGACTGATATTTATAAAATCCTTAACATTTTCCGTGGTTTTTTCTTGATCATTTCTTAGGTTGTGTAAACAAAGAGCTGACCTTCAGATTTTGTTTGATCAATGTGCCACATGCCCATTTTTTTGATAGGATGTAACTAGTGGGGCGCCAATCAGAAGAGCAGGTTGTGCAACTTAAACTTCACATTTGTTGAAAAGAGCACAAACCTGATTTAAAAGAAGAGAGGTCGTCAGCAGAAATGACAGACTAGGTGGTGACGCTTGCTTTGTTATATTTATTAAAGTTCCTAAGAAAAAGGATTATTTGTAAAACCAATGAGGACTTCTCCTAAGTTAGAATCATGTAGCGGTTTTCATTTCTACTTCAAATGTTGTCAGTTTGCTAATAAAAGCCTTTAACCTATTAAGGATCCTGCAAGACCTTTAACAGTCTACTAAGTAACTGAATATTTACTAAGACATGTACAATTATTGAATTGTTTAATTTATTCATTCATTCATTTTCCACCTCTTTTTTGGGATTCCAGATCAGTCATAGCAGTGAGGTCCATACACCTCTTTCCCCAGTGACACTTACCAACTCAAGCTATGAGATAACAAGGCATTTCCCGGGAATCTGGAAGACAGAATCTTCCCAGCAAGCCCGGAGTCTTCTCCAGGGTCTCTGTAAGGAGTTTCACAATATGCTGGCCCAGAGTTTGGGCAGTGGGGCAAAGCTGATTAGTTGATTAAGAAATTAAGAAGAGATAAGTTTTTTGTGCTAACTAGTTGATTATATCAAAAAATTGTTGCAGCTCTGCTTATCACGCTTCTCCTTCCACATGTGTTATTGAAAGCAGCAATGATAGTATACAGTATGACACAATGCATTACAATGTGATGCAGAACAGCATACCAGGCTTACAATATAACTAATAAATGTTTATTGCAGACATTTGAAGTCATAAATGTATGACTCTAATCATATAATGTATGTCCTCCTATCAAAGCATGAAAGGTTATTTAAGTTTGTGGTTTTGTGAGGGAACAACAACTGATTCATGTGTTCTGTTGTCAATGCACTTCTGTGTAGTGATGACGGTGTTGCCTGTTGATAATACGCTTTACTCAGGCACATTTGTCACTGGGATGCAAAGGATTTGTTTTGCCAAGATTGCCAGCACTAATTAATCAGATTCATAAAGTTTCCATCAATTTATCGGCTCACTATAATCACCAAATATTTTGTTACAGAATTAAACTAATGTTCAAAACATAAAAATAGTATTACAGTTAAAAAATGGACTCCAAATTTTTGTGGCACCAGCAACCTATAGCTTATTGTGAAAGTACATGTTGCCCAACTAAACACACACTCTTATAAATGGTGGTTTTAAAGTCATTAAAACGAACAATGAGAAATATTGCATATGAGAGTTATTTAATGCTTTGTTTTTAAAAGACAAACTGACCTCTCATTTACAATAATGTATAGGGGGGGTGTACTAATGGCTCTAGTGGGCACTAGGTGTAGCACCCGAAGGGTGTAATTATCAGTGTTACGAAAGGATGCTATAAAAATCAATTGTAGTTTAAAGCTCTTGTCAAAGAGTTCAAATGATTAAATGTGAACAAAAGTCATAACATGACCCTGTACTGGCATCAAAGCATGAAAGCAAAGTTTCTTCATCAAACACTGGACCTACTAGCTAGGAGGGTATTTCAGATTTTTGAAATATTCTTTGTTCTTCCATTACCAAAAGCATTCCGTCAATCTCGTTCATGGTAATCCAGGGAATTGCCTACTCATTTTTCGTTTGTAATGTTTCGTCGTTTTCTGATGATGTTTAAAGTTGCAGGTGACACATACAGTACATCTATAAGGCAGCAGTTCAGGTTTGTTTTCGGGAAGTGGAAGTGTTCTTGGGGATAAAAGCCAAGGCTTGTTGTGAATTACATAAAATTTTGATAAAGTACTAGAACTAGATGAAAAAAGATTTTGCAGGATGTTATCTCGGAAATATATTATCTTTAGTGATGTTGCACCTATTACTGAATTTTCTCTCTATCATGGTTGTACATAACATTGCATTTTTAAATTTGTAGGCTATTTCTGATTGGTGACTCTAAATTTAACAATATGAGTGAGTGTATGTGTGTGTGGAAAAGCTCTGCAATTAACTGATGACCCATCCAGGACTGCTTCCTGTTTTACATTTCAGTCATGTCTTACTTTGTGTTGCCAAATTTCAAGGTCTATGAAAGTTGCATTTCATGGAGTTCTCATTTATTTTTTAAAAGATGAATGAATCTCCATTATAGACAGACATGATTTGTGTGTGCACAGATCATTTCATAATTAGTGTATTCAATACCTGGGTTTTTTTCTGCAAAACACCAATTCTAAAAAGTAACTACTGAAAACTGACCTTAAACTGCTATGTGCTATGACATCAATCATTTCATCTGGTTATGGATTCAATGGAAAAAATACATATACTGTATAAATTCATTTACTTTTTCCAGATTGTGAATGTAGAAATGCAGAAAATCAATGGCCACCTAGTTTTTCTTACTTCTGTGTGGGAACATGCAAGAGCAAGAAGAGACCCTTTAAAATGAAGGTTGGCGTGGGCTTAAAAAGATCAGTCCCACAAAAACCTCCAGTTGGAGATTTATTAAAAATGTATATAAATAATGGGCAACAGAAACATCTGTCAAAGATTTTTTGTCATTATTATGTTTAATATTGTTTTTAAAAATGAGTTAAGTGCTGTTTTGGATGGCTCTACTGCAAACAATTGGAAATACTCAATGGTGGAAAAAATCACTCCCTTTTATCTCTGCTCAGTGTTGGCTAGTTGTTGTACGTACTTGAAAGTCCACCTGTAAATATTAGGTCTAATTCAATATACCATTTTTTATGTTAACAAGCTAATCATTCAAATAAAAGTGTCACTTCAAATCTTCATAGAGATGAAATTATACCTCAGCTTCAGAACATAAGGAATTTTGCTGTTTTGCTTTGGTTTATTTGTAAGGATTCTATTGATAAAGTCACCATTTTGTTTTTCTGTTGCTGGGATGCTATGAGACATTATAGGCTTATAGGGTTCTTATTTCCACATGTATAGAGTACAATGAAATTCTTACTTGCATGTGCTAATCAACATTCAACATATCATCACTCTCTGGTGCCTCAAAGAGGGCATAACTTGCATACATACTCATGACTTCCAAAGCCAAACTGCTCAGAAGAGCATTTTCACTTTATTTTATCAAGGACAAGATGGTTAGCCTCTTTAGCAATATAATTTGTTTTAAGGTTTTGTTTTTTTTCTTAGCTTTTGATCTTTTGCTGAAAGACTCACATTTTCTGCTTACTCCTTTTGACTGCTGTTGCTTTAGTAAATTTAATGTTTACTGACACAGCCTGTCTGGCTACTACTTTGAATTGCTCTGTAAGCCTTTTTGCTTTCTAAAAAATAAATAAATCTTTTGCACAAGCACATCACTTAGACATTCAAGATTCAAAATAATAAGGGTTAGGAAGTATGTCAACAGTTATAAAGTACAAATTCACTACACTATGCATTTTAAAGCAGGCGTCCAAAATGGAAAGTAACTCATAAAATAAATAAAAAAGAGAAAGAGGCTTTTGCTAAAACTCTATCACAATACATTATCAAAGAAATAGAAAAAGATAATGGAAAAAGTTCACTTTACTATAAAAAATAAAAAGCAATTTAACAATGTTTTCTTTGGCAAACAGCAGCTGCTCTTTATTAGCTCATTTTCAACAGTAAACACTAATTTCTTAAAATAAAAACATACTTGTGTATCTCATGGAAACTGAAATAAAGAACAAAAATAAAAAATATAAAACATCAAAGGTCACCAAGCATATAGATGCTTCTGCAAGCTAAAGGTAAATGCATCAGGCTTTTTTTAACCAGTCCTTCAAGCTTATTAATTAATTTAATACATTAAAAGCATCCATTTGAATCATTTATATCAGAGCCTCTTGGAAATTAAAATAAACTGTAAAAATTAAGAATATGGGGAAGACAGTGATTGTTAGTTTTGCCTGCAAAATGACATAACCAGGATTTACATTTTAAACCAGGAGTGCAAAGATAACATAAAGTCCATTATTACATATACTGTACATTAAGAAAACAAAGATATGAAAGTCAATTCCATGCTGTTAAATAAAAAGTTAGAAACATAACATTTTGGCTGTTAAACTTATGAAGTTTATGTTGCTATAATTTTCAATGTAGAATTATAACATTAGAACAATCTAGAAAAGAACAGGCCATTCAGCCCAACAAAGGTCGCCAGTCATATCCACTTAATTCTTCCAAAATAACATCAGGTCTAGTAAATTAACATTTAAATGATTAATTGGCATCCCTGAAGGTTTTACTGATATTGAGATACTTGATTTGCCAACACAATCTAACTTTCCACTACTCTGTCAGTGACATACTGTACAACTATCAATCTGAAATTTGTTCACAGATGCACAGTCTTTGGAAATGTTCATCCCTACCTCAATGTAATTGATCCCTGTACATCTAGTAATTCATGAATCTGAACACCAACAAATCTCCACTCTCTCCTTAGATCTGTTTCTGAATCTTTTTAATTGCAGTATTTGAGTTATTCTTGGACAATCTCACTTTCTCTCTTGCATTTTAGAAAGGTTATTTCTGTGCAGAAAGCAATACAATCTACATAGTAAAACCACTAACTGGTGTAATTTCAACACTGAGTTTGTCTAGAGTTTAAGATACTATGTTGTTTGAAAACCTTGTTGTCTAAAAATTGTGTAAGAGTATCCAAGTTTGAATTGAATTATTATTAACTTAATTAATAACATAAAATACATTGGTGCTCTATCTACAGGAGGCCATGAAATTAACAATATGTAAATAAGGTTGGCACTGATATGAATTTAGCAAGGGGAAACTGGTATTTCAGCATGGGTGGGAGGAGTGACGCATGATTGCTTTACAGATAAGACTCATTATTTTTTGATTCATAGCAAATACGCCTGAGGGCATAAGCAACAGATTGCAGTAACCAGAATTTCATTCTATATGACATTGCAAGATAGCACAGTGACAAAGTTAGGTGTATTGATCAAATACATGTAAGGTCACACTGATAGATTTTACTCTTTATTTGCTTTTTAATTTTGTTGTTGTTGTTGATGTAGCGACTTTACTTTTGATTTTATTATCTCTATTTAGTGATTTCCTAAGTGACACAACCAGTACAATAATTTTCACACATTGCATTTTAAGTTGCCTTTTTGATATTGTTGAGTGAAACTGCACTACAGGTCCTGTAATACTGAGGAGACTGTTGTGAAAAGAAATTTGAAATTGTTTTATTGATATTTATAATTTGTCCTGTTTCAGGCGGCACGGTGGCGCAGTGGGTAGCGCTGCTGCCTCGCAGTTGGGAGACCTGGGGACCTGGGTTCGCTTCCCGGGTCCTCCCTGCATGGAGTATTCATGTTCTCCCTGAGTCTGCGTGGGTTTCCTCCGAGCGCTCCGGTTTCCTCCCACAGTCCAAAGACATGCAGGTTAGGTGGATTGGCGATTCTAAATTGGCCCTAGTGTGTGCTTGGTGTGTGGGTGTGTTTGTATGTGTCCTGCGGTGGGTTGGCACCCTGTCCAGGATTGGTTCCTGCCTTGTGCCCTCTGTTGGCTGGGATTGGCTCCAGCAGACCCCCGTGACCCTGTGTTCGGATTCAGCGGGTTGGAAAATGGATGGATGGATGTCCTGTTTCACTACTATGCGGGTGGAGCCATGGGGCACAGCTAGTATTATATAAATATGAAAGCTATAAAAATATAAAACTATTTATCTTGTATTTTACCTAATGCCAAATGATATGTGAGAATGAATAGCCAGTGAGAGAAACATACATTCAAATAGCCAAAATCGTAAAGACTACATACAAAGCTAAAGGTCAGGTTCAGGATTCTTTTATATAACATTTTTTCCCAGAATACTCTCAGATGTTACAACTGAGACACATAAGCATTGACTTAAAAGCATATATTGCAGCTACAATGTTTATTGAAATATTTTCTTAAAATATAAAGAATTTAAAGGAGCAGCAACCACCAAATTCTATCTGTCTGCACAATTCTTTACTGTCTTACTAACTGGGACTATTGTCCCATGTTTGAGATTGTAGTACTGAATTTTGTTATATTGTGCCTTTGCAATGAATTCATATTTAGTTTTTATTTTTAGAATTCTCATTGGGGAGATCTAAAGCAGAAGTTTACAATAATCCAAACGATATCCAGAATAACTTTTTGATATGTGAACTGTTAATTTATTAACTTAAACTTTATGCTGTTTTTTGTTTACTTTTACTCAAAAGCTACCATTTTCCACACTCATTTCTATGGCCAAATAATGTTGATGGCAATGGCATCCATTGCCAGTCACTTGGTTCACCCTGTCATAAAGCAAGACTTTCTTATGCTTCCACAATAAAAGATGATGGTGGGCTGTAACCTGTTTCTGAACTTCAGATAAAATCAAAACTAACAGCAATTTTTTACAGATTTAGATAGGAAAAGATCTTTAGACAGTTCAACAATTTTTGGCTTTAGTAATTTTTATTTTTGCTTTGTCCTTAACTACTGACTATTCTTTAGGAACTCCCCTGAAAGACATGTTTTTGTTTCCTGGATGTTTAACGATAATATTGGGGCAGATACTACTGGAAGCATTCTGGCCACTGTTGACTAGTTTAGAGAGGCTTTTTAAGTCCACAGACTGGCCACCTTTTAGCTTGGCTTCAAACACAATTAAACAGGTTTTATTCAGCATATATATCAATAAAGTACAAGAAGTTAAACACATTTCAGTTAAAAATACAATCAGTACATATATTTCAAACATTTATCTATAAAATTAAGATAAACTAAGCTGCCCATTTCAGCAATGGCCAAAGAACTGAGCAAGGCAGAACAGTGAACACAGACTGTTAAGCATGGCCTAGTTGCTTGCTGTTAAGACGGAGTACATACTGTTGGAAATGTTCAGACCTGTGTTGAGACATTGGCATGTTGGAGGAAAACACCACTGATGGCAAATTTGTTTATGCACTGATTTTCGCTGCTTCAGGGGAGCAAAACCCTTCTGTTCTGCTGAAACTGCTATATCTTTTCTTTGTCTGACTGGGCTATGTTTTGCCTCCAAATCACTGTGGCAAGTGCAGACCAAAAGAAACAGTATTTGACTGTGGAGAACATGATGCCATGCTGTTTAGACAATCAGATGAGTTGGTGCTGGCTTGGTGATAAGGAAAGAGATTCTGAAGCATAGCTACTGTTGAGTAGGCATTTTATGAGCATTTTCTTGTCTAGGCTTTGTCATTTCGTGGTGAAACTTCATTGACACTGCCATCTTGTTTATTGCAATAACACCCATTATTGGTCATTTGATTCTTGTTTTTACAATTTACATGCTTTCACAATTGTTTTTATTTTTTTACACTCTCTCTAATATTTTTGACCTTTTCTGCCCAATCCTTTTTGGTTATTTTGGCTTTGCACCCTCCCCCACTATAACCTATCATCTATGAGGGGAGCGAAAACTTTAGATTTGTCAACATTTTCGATCTCCGATTTTCAATGGATCTTGACATTTTAGGGTATCCTGATACCAAAAACATCAGTATCTCAATTATGTTTGCGTGCGTCACAGTCAGTTTCTTGAGGATGATCTAGAGCTAAAATGGCCGGGTGTAAAAATAACAAACTCAAAACTTAAGCCTGTTATGAGATGACAATGTGCAAGAGAAAGAGGCACTCTAGAGGAACCCTCAAATACTGTAATTCTGCAATCAATTATGAATTCTTATCAATTGCTATGATAATGACCTGTTTTATGATCAGAAAGATCAACATCTGAGCGGTAAATAATTACTGAAATGTTAGAGAAAAGTTCGGGTAACTTGGTTCCTAGGGCGCAAAGCCTACTGACACTCATGTCCGAATTTTTTTTTCCTGTCCTCCTACTGCCTCTCGATTATTCCCTGACAAAAACTAGAACCAGTAAATGAAAGGCCTTGAGATAAGTAGGGTACATTAAACAATACATGAAGCAAATGCAAAAAAGATTTTTTGAAGAGAGTGAAACCATGTCTTACTTATTAGTCTTTAATGTTTTTGTCTCATTGCTCTGGCTTCACTTTTTAGGCCAAGTCACTATCTGTATGGGGTTTGCACATTCAACCTGTGCTTACAAATTTTATTGGATACTCCTTTTTCCTTTCTCACCCTAAAGAAAATTGTCACAGTGTTATCTTGTGTGGGTGTGCCCCACAATGGATGGCTGTCCTGTTGAGATTCCTGTCTTGCTCCTGTCTCTGCCACATTAGGCTCCAACATTATTCACCCTGCAATGAACAAAAAATCAAGTTCCAAAAATGAATGGATGGGAGGGAATATTTTAGTGTTTGCTGAAGGAAAAAACCACTGAGACTGTGTGTCGCCATGAGCAAGGTTTAGAGTCACTGGGTTATTGTAGAAAGTGAAATGTTCAAGGATTTTTAGGTCTAATTAATTGCAAGACTAAATGTACGTAATTGCATTTGCTGAAGCAATTGTTCATTTTATGAATGTTTAAGTGATTTTCATTAATGTCTTTTTGATTTAAAAAGGCATACCCTATCTTTAATGACATATAAACTTTTTTATCATTTTTGTATAGGCTTAATGGTATTTTTCCTTTTCCAGTATTAACCATTAGGTAGGTTTATTTTTCTGTATATTCACTTGCTGCTATTTTTAAATGATATTCCCAAAAAGGTCAAACATCCGTAGATATTTCTTTGGTAATTTATTATAGAATGATTATGCATTAAAATTCTGCTGAGAACAACCCTTACCTCAAGAAAGCAATTAATCAAAACTGCAGTTCTCATAAAATTTTTACTTCCCTCTGAATCTGGAGTTCATAATTTCTTTCCTAAAAATAATCATCTGTGACAATTGTGATATAGTGCTGTACTGATTCACTGTATGGATGCCTGGGAGAAAAGAACAGCTAAAAGCAGATGGCAGAATAAAATGTAATGATGGAAAATACAGAAAGCTGTGGTAAGCTGTTGAGTGCAGAATAACTAAAAAAACTAATGTGAATAGGAGTTGCCAGGGACCAATAGACCTAATGCGCGCTGTTGAAAGCCCTTAAGGAGGTCCTGGATTAGGGGCAGCAGATTGTATGCATTCTCATTTAAATAAAAAGTTATACCTTTGGCTAACATTATTATTATTATTATACATGCATTTGTGACATGCTTTTCTAGATTAAAACTGTAGATATATAATAATAAACTTTTTATTGACATCATTACTACAAGAAGCCTAGAAAAAATACACTGAACAATATATTGTATTTTGCAATAATGTAAAAAATTAACAAATTAAGATGAAATGAAGTACATGAAAATCTTAGTTCTTTCATTAGTTAGAGGTTAGATGAAACTATAATGACTGCAGCAAAAGAATAATTAGTTCAACCTTGATAGGGTTAGCATCCACAGCAAAGGGATTAAGCTGTCCTAAGATGCTTCAGTAAGTGAAGAGTTTTCACTTGTACATCAGCAAACCCGAAACAGTTGAGATGGTGAATGGAAAGCTCAGTCTTCAACCTGGGAGGAAGAACGTTGTGTTGTTTTAACTTGTCTGAAGAAAGGACAGATTAAACCAGAATGGAGACTTCTAAAAGGGATGTAGTATACAAAGAGACTTGAGGTAGCAATGAGAAGAGCCATACAGACACTTGCATGTAGATCTGGAAAAGGTTGACAATGAGAGAACCAATAGCTATGATTAATATATTTTGTGTTTGCTGAGAAAACATCAGATCAAACAAAACAGATGTAAGTATTGGAAACTGTTGCACATTTTCAGAGAGCATTCACGAAGACAACAGAATCAGAAAATTGTAACATGAAGCTAATTTTCACTGATTTTGCATGCTGAGCACTTCTCACCTAAGATATTCAGTTCATTTTTGACACTCATGCCTAAATAGCCCCTTTCTGCTCCCTAACACTTTGGGCAAGTGGCTTTTAAAGAGTACTGAGGCTGTGGCTAAAGACTGGAGTGCTTACACAGCTGGTGATAGATAAGAAATGATTCAGTTTAGTGAGGGGAACAGATGGAAGATGAGGAAACTTGCTAAAAATAACAAAACTGTTAATAGACTAATCGCGTAATAAAATTGATGAAAGAGCAAGCATGAACATAATCAATGTACAGGTAAAATATCAGAACCCAGTAAAGCAAAAAATAATTGCACGACAGTATATTTAAAAGTGAAAACTAATGCTCAGCAGGGATTCAAAAACAAGTAAATCTGAGAAGATGAAGGACTTAGTGTCTGAACTATGAGAAATGGTGAGGAGTCTGGTTAAGTACATGACAGGAGACAAGAAAGATGCAGACAATTGCAGTCAGCAAGTGTCCAGCAAGTTATTTTTGGTATACTCTGAGTAATGATAAGTGAGGTATGGAGAAAGTTAAATAAACAGTGTGAGAAATAGAGATACTCAAAGGGCACATATTTCCAGTAGTGAACTATGAGCAATGACTACAAAGCCTAATGGACACAGTAAGTTATTCAAGCAAGATGTATGAAAAACCAGGTAAAGACGGCTAAAGTCAAGAGAGTTTGTAGATGGGGAAACCAAAAAGAAGGTGCAAGTGAGATAAAAATTACAGTAAATTGAAAGACGTTCAAGCAGATCAAACAAGTTTGTTGTTTTGATTTGCTTATTTCAGAGAATAAAAGATTTTCTAAAGGATTATTAATATTATATCCAAAATGACCAAAAATACACCTTGAACCTGAAGAAAGCAATATATTAAAAAAGATGTACTGAGGTATCGACAAGAATATCAAAAATGTGATCATGAAGACAGTAGTATGGCACATGCATTGCAGGGAACAAGTATTTGCCCTCTGTTTAATTTTTTTTTATTATTATATATGTTTCAAAGTGACATACCCCACTTTGAGGTATAAAACAGCATTTTGCATGAGTGCTAAAAATCAGCACCCTCTGCAGTTTGTAGTTGTATATTAATTAACACTAGACTTATCAAATAGATTTTGGTTTTAAGTCAGGGAAACGAACAGCTGATGCAGTCTTTGCACTGAGACAGCAGATAGAGAAGCATCGAGAAAAACAGGAAAGGTTTGCATATGATGCTTATTGATTTGGCGAAGGCTTTATGGTAGATGTAGAGGTCTGGAGGTGCTTGATAGAGAAAGGAGTAGCAGAGAAGTATGTGAGGATTGCCCAGGATATGTATGAGGGAGTGAGGACTCAGGTTAAAAGCAGTGGTGCGGTAACAGACAAGATCCCAGTTAGAGTAGGTCGGCACCTCTTTTTTAAGTCCTTACCTATTTCATCTGGTTGTGGATGTGTTGAATAATGGGATAAAAGACCAATCACCCTGGTGCATGCTGTTTGCTGAGGACATTGTTTTGTGTAGCATCAGAAAAAAGGAAGCTGAGAGGAAGATGGAAGAATGGAGAACGGCTTTGGAATACAGAGGAATGAAGATAAATCAGAAGAAGATAGAATGTATGAGGTTAAATAATGATCAGGATTTAGAAATTAGCCTGCAGGGAGAGCTAATGAAAAGAATGGATACGTTTAAATATCTAGGATCAGTGGTAGCCCAAACCTAAATGCAGAGATAATCCATAGAGTGCTGTGTGGATGGAACAGTTGGACGAAGGTATCATGAGTATTGTGTGATTGAAGAATTAAGTTGAAGATTAAAGGTAAGGTTGTTAAGAAAGTGGTAAGACGAGCAATGGTGTACGGAAGTGAAAAACGAACAGTAAAGGAGCACAAGAGATGAAGTTAGATGTGTCAGAAATGACAATGTAGAGAGCAGATGTGTGGAGTTACAAAAAAGGACAGAGTAAGAAATGAGACAATCAGAGGTACAACAAAAATGGAGAGATATCTAAGAAAGTACAGGAAAGTAGGTTGAAGTGGTATGGACATGTAATGAGGAGTGATGGGAATGGAAGTGGATTCTGTGAAAATACCAGCATACTGTGGACATTTTGCCAAATAAAAGAGAAACATACACATGCCCTGTAATAGCAATATATAAAAGCATATCCAATGGACAAAAATGAATAACAGTGAAGGTTAAAACATGATACATGAAAGTGGTCACATCCCAATAAGCAGTGCTGCTGACACATTTCTAGTGAAATATGCAGAAAATAGATAACGTCAGATCTTTGGTGTTTTAACTTCTAGTCTACCATTTTCTGTTTTATTTTCAATGTTTAAATTAGCAATCCCCTGCTAAAATGAAGTGTATCCAAACATAGTACACAGTAACATGTTCTCAGCTCATTTGAATTATAAGTAGGAAGCATATTTTTCTATTTACTAGCAAACAGCATGCAGCGCTCTAGCTAAATTAGTTTCATTTCCTAGCAAAAGTAAATTGGCAGGCATTCAATCCAAACAATTTATCAGTCTTTCAATAATGAGCTCTGTCACAAAGATTTATACAGAGCAATTTCTGTAATAAGGTAAGTCTTACAATACATTGAATATACGCAAGGGTAAATATAGACAAATCATAATGATAAATATAATTTATATAGCACCTTTTGCTTTCTCAAAGTGCTTGACAAATAGTCAAAAGGACACAATAGAACAGAACCTCAGGAAATTTTCAAAAATTAACACTGGAAAGAAGCCAGATTCAAAACTTTAAACACTAAATAAAATATAAACCCGTGAAAAACAAAATCCTAGGTTAGAACAAGAGACAATAAATAGAAATAAAATACAAAGTGCAACAGAACTATAAAAAAGAAAGATAGAAAACTATCAAAGTACCATCATAAGGACCAGGACAGGTCGCTTTGCAATGCGGCTTAAGTGTCATCCTCAACAAATATTAAGTTGGGTTTAAAAGAATTACTTCAGTCATCAAGAGTCTAAAGGCATCCATAGGAATTGTGCATGAGTGCTGAGCAGATTACTGGAAAACTGAAACTGAGATAATAGATTAGAAGGGACATCATCCAACGGAGAGTTACAGAAGCCAATGTGGAATGTGATGACAGGCTTCTCAGTATCAATAAATGATAAGAAACAGTGGACATGGAACACTTTGAGGAGATAGAAGTAAGACAGTGTCTAAATGTGGTTTTTATGACTTGAGTGAGAAAGTGAGGGATTGAAAGTGACACTTAGATTCCTTACAGAAGATCAAGTTATGATAGTTTAATACAATGTGACATGATAGGATATTATCGTCACCCATGGTTCCCAAACATTTCAGAACTTGGTACCTTCTTTCAGCACCACAAATTCTCTGTGTATTCCCTTAAGAAAATATGTTGTCTTCTCTGAAGAAAAATGCCCTGTTCACACTAGTACCAATAGTAGTATCAGTAACTGGCATGTAATATATGAACTTTACATAACATAAATCATGACCTGTCTTTAAAATGTATTCTTTTCACCATTAATGTAATGCATGGGTTTGCTTCTTGGGACATGGTTTCTGCAGGTCTGGTGAAATGCTGGACAGTTCTAGCATTAAGCAGTTCTGAACAAAAATTTTATGTCTGTACTTTGTGAATGAGGGCAGAAAAACATGAGGCAAGTAGTTAGAAATGACAACAAGAACTTCATATTCACATTGGAAACTTTGGATGTTCATCATGTAAATGTGACCAAAAGTCCTCCAAGTATTTGTGTAGGTATTCACTTTTTGAGTCTCCTTTTGTGCCAGTTTATTAACTTGTCTTATTTAGTTAGTGGGAGATCATGAGTGGGAGTACTGGTGCAGCAATTGAAAGGATTGTGAATCTATTTTTTTGTTTCTGCTGTTAATTACAGGGAAGTATTCAGCTGAGACACGGAAGGGAAAAAGCTGCATACTGTTCTCCTCTAGATTTGGAGACCAAAATTCAAGCTTGTTTTAATTGCCTTAATTTTGCACTGTGTGTCATATATGTTAGCAGTCAAACCCAGCATACCAATATTTAAGTTATTCAAATGAGAGAAAATGTCAGAGAGGTAGTGTAACTTCAAGAGCTATTCCAGGTCAGGTAAGCAACCTGAAAGGGAGAACAGATAATTACAAAGGAGAATTTGAACCTAAACTCATAACCCAAAAAATAGCTCAACACTTTCTCTTGTGAAAGCCAACATTTTCAGTGGGAAGTAAGAAACTTGTGTAATAAATTTACGTTTTGTTTTCTTAATTCCAGTGGTGTTGCTTTAATAAATTAACAGTCTTGACAACAGTGTCCAACACCTCTTCTAGACAGGCTGGCATGCGCTTTGCAATACACTGTGTTTATGCCACAGTGACTCCAAGTTGTATAAAGAGAAACTGCTTGAACTGGGTTTACTACACGTCTTTGACATCCATCACTACAAATGCCAACACATTTGTCCTAGGCAAGTCCATGCTTCTTGACAAAAATGTCAAGCTTATGAACCATGCCTTTCAGGTCAAACATGGCTGACAAAATCAAATGTTCTCTTTAATAAAATGTTTTCTTTAATCAAATGTTCTCTTTGATTGTACCTTCATAACAGTTCCTATTGAGTTCACCCTGTAAGTACTGTAGAGTCATTCAGTTGTAAAGATTAATAATTGCTACTATTTATACATTGCATTACGGCACTAGAATACTATCTACCATGTCATCAGTGCACTGTGAAACGGTATTATTTGATAATGGCATGATTTGTATTGTTCGTTTTGCCTCATAATAACTCAACTACATTATGGCATGAGTCTTGCTTGCCTTAGCTACTTGGTAACTCACCATATATGATGCTCCTTGGTTCTTCTTATTGATGTCTCCTAGCATGTGCATCATAGACCTGCTAAATAAAAGGTGAGACAATGTACTCTCAAATATTGCCAGTTTGTATTTATATTGCATATGATTTGTTTCATAGTGTTTTTCTAACAATGAACGTGTCAAACAGTTGTTAAACATCTCCCACAGTCCCCGTATACTGCACACTGCTTAAGGATAATCACCTGTAGTGGTGCAGATGAAGCCTGACTTGATGTTCTTTTTATCATACTGTATTTAGGCCCCTTTATCAACTTGGTCACTTGTTTGGTGATCCTTGTTTGTGTGAGATGTCAACACAAATCAAGTAGAAGCTGTCTTAGGCCCCAGATGAACCAGTGGCTTTGGCTGCTTCATCAGACTTAACTGCAGATGTAATGTTAGACAAGTTAATTACCTATCCATCCACTTGTTCTGAGCTTATGCTTTTTAGTTAAACTAGGTAGTGCACTTTTGGAGTAGATGCTGTATAACCCATTTAGTGTGGCTTATGTTTCCTATAGATGCAAACAGTAGTCAGTCATGCATTTGAAATAAAACTTCATGTAAGCAATTGTATTTACATGGTACTAACTATAGAGGTGGCATGTGTTATGCTCAACAAGTGAAAAATAGTGACTGAGTAATGAAAACTGTTGTTATATTGTAAAATATGGCAAACTTGTTACTGTTTTCCTGTACTGTTTAGAAGGTCTTTGTCCACCCCCTTTGAAAAGCTGACCTAGAGTGAATGAAAAGGAGTTAATCTTTTTAAGCTGGGCTTTACTGCCAGGTTGCATTTGTTTTATCTAGTAGTTTTATTTCAAAGGGTTGTCCAGCATTTAATTTCTTCAAGGTAAGTAGTTAACCAGGAGATGGACTTTATGTCATTTCAACTTGGGATGGTCTGCCCTGTTGAGAGCTGTTTTCTACCTTGCACCCAGTACTACTGGGGTAGGCTTTGCCCACTTTGACTCTGAATGAAGTGAGTTTGATACTTTTACTTAATGAACAGTTTGCTTTTTTATAACAATCGATAACATATGATTGGCACTTTCATAATAACATTTACTAATTCTTTAATGTACACTAAGCATTGCAATGACGCTTCACTTAAAATACATTAAAAATAATTGTTCATTTAAAAATATATTTTTCTAGTAACCCAAATAATGGATGCTAACTCAATTCCCTGTAAGTGAAACCCAATTAAATTGTAGATTTTTCAAATTTTTTTTTTTTTTTTGAGATTTGATGTGTTTACCTTTCAGCAAATATTTCCAGTTACTGCATACAAAATGTCATATAAAATAGTGTTTTTTGCTACAAGCTGTATGTTTTCTGCCTTTGCAGGGGAATGTGTCCTCATAAGAGGATTATTAGCAAAATTTAGCTGGTGACATGTTGAGCTTATGACAAACATTTAAATACAGTAAGTTACTTTAGATATGTCTGCACATAAAGGTAACCTTAATTATGTTTAGTACATTTCAGTTTAAGGATATTTCCTGTGTGAAAAAAGTTCAATTGTCCATTAGCCTTGGAGGAGACCTGCTGTTTTGAAAAGGCTTCTAGTCTAGATCTAATAAAAAGGCTTTCAAATTTATAAATCAATACAAAGTTAGACAACGTCTGTTCAACATTGTTGTGCATACTCATATTGTTAGTGGCACACCGTTTATATTTCGATCACACAGTTCTTTTGCATGACAGTATCTTGTAGGCTACCATAATACATATGAGATATATGTATATTTAAAGAGAGAATATTTAGGGATTTATCTTGATTGCATAAATGTTCAGTATTTCAGTGTTTCCAGTCATCAAGTGCTTCCCAGGACACAATTTTACACATATACTATCTCCAGAAAGTGATCCTTAATTTAGAGATGGACAGTCATCATAATTGTCTTGAAATTGGAATGCAATAATTTTCTTGTCCAGTCTTCTTTAATTAATGTAAAACTTCAACTATTTTTTTATCTTTCATTTCCAAAGATAATCCAATTGGGCAGAGTGACTTTATTCATTATCAGCCCCCCATAGTGTTAAATTATTTCAAAAGAATAAGGACTATGATGAAAATATATTTTCAAAAAAGAACACATAATGTAGTTTATGCTTGTGATATTTTTAAAACAGGTATAATTTATCTTAACTTGGCAATTAAAAGATTATAATAAATTATGACTTAATATGTCATGTAAAGTATATCAATATATTATGTTGTGTTTTACTGATTTATAGTTCATGAAATGGTGCACTGTAATTAAGAAATATATTTAGCAGTAAAAGACAAGGCCTGATTGAGAGTCTGCAGTTAATTTATATTGAACAGAGAGAGAGAGTGAGAGAGACAGGGGGAGAGCTATATTATTTTATATATTAATATTAAGATTAAATATATTAATCTTTTTGATTAGATAACAGAATATTACTGTAATTAACTACCTGCAGATTTAGGATTATATTAGAAGAGGACTGAGGCATTTTGTTCAAACTATTTAAAATCTGTTTAATGTATTTCCTTAATGTAAAAGATAGATGATAAAGAACAGCATCATAAATGCTTGACAAAAAGCTAAATTATATGAAAACCTAAATATATAACTGCATGTTGGAGTGACACAATAAAGTTGTACTTTGCTATTTGAAGCTTTACTTTCTTTAATTTATCATGTTCTAATATACAACTTAAACTATTACAGTATATGTTTAAAATCAGGAACAGATAAGATTTTTTTTTATTCTTGCATTCTCATTTCATTTTCATCTGTATGCATCTCCCTTAGGCGGCACGGTGGCACAGTGGTAGCCCTGCTGCCTCGCAGTAAGGAGATTCCAGGAGTGGCAGTTACTCTAGAAGAGCTGGGCAGGGCAGTAGAAGGTCCTTAACCCATCAGCAGGACTGGTATCTGCTCCTTTGTGCAAGGAGGAACAGGATGAGCACTGCCAGAGCCCCATAAAATGACCTCCAGCAGGCCACTGGTGTGAATGTCTCCGACCAAACAATCAGAAACTGACTTCATGAGGGTGGCATGAGGGCCCGACATCCTCTATTGGGCCCTGTGCTCACTGCCCGGCATCGTAGAGCTCGATGGGCATTTGCCATAGAATACCAGAATTGGCAGATCCACCACTGGAGCCCTGTACTTTTCACAGATGAGAGCATGTTCACCCTGAGCACATGTGACAGACGTGAAACGCTTTGGAGAAGCTGTGGAAAATGTTATGCTGCCTGTAACATCTTTTAACATGACCGGTTTGGTGGTTGGTCAGTGATGGTCTGGGGAGGCATATCCATGGAGGGACGCACAGACCTCTACAGGCTAGACAACGGCACCTTGACTGCCATTAGGTACAGTATTGGGATGAAATCCTTGGACCCATTGTCAGACCTCATGCTGGTGCAGTGGGTCCTGGGTTCCTCCTCATGTGGCGAGAGTATGCAGGCAGTTCCTTGAGGGTGAAGGAATTGATACCATTGACTGGCCCCCACACTCGCCTGACCTAAATCCAATAGAACACCTTTGGGACATTATGTTTCGGTCCATCCAACGCCACAAGATGCACCTCAGACTGTCCAGGAGCTCAGTAATGTCCTGGTCCAGATCTGGGAGGAGATCCCCCAGGACCCCATCTGTCGTCTCATTAGGAGTATGCCCCAACGTTGTCAGGCATGGCTACAAGCACGTGGGAGCCATACAAACTATTGAGTATGATTTTGAGTTGCTGCAATGAAATTTCGGCAAAATAGACTAGCCTGCCGCATCATTTTTTCACTTTGATTTTCGGGGTGTCTTTGAATTCAGCCCTCTGTAGTTTGATCAATTTCATTTCCATCAAACGATGTGACATCCTTTCACTCCAAACACATTACCCAGTCCATATCAGTACAGATATCCAGCATGATTTTTTCCCATTGAGATCTGATGCATTTTCAAAGTGTTTCTTTAATTCTTTTGAGCAGTTTATTTATGACAACTGTGACTATCCATCCATCCATCCATTTTCCAACCCGCTGAATCCGAACACAGGGTCACGGGGGTCTGCCGGAGCCAATCCCAGCCAACACAGGGCACAAGGCAGGGAACCAATCCTGGGCAGGGTGCCAACCCACCACAGGACACACACAAACACACCCACACACCAAGCACACACTAGGGCCAATTTAGAATCGCCAATCCACCTAACCTGCATGTCTTTGGACTGTGGGAGGAAACCGGAGCGCCCGGAGGAAACCCACGCAGACACGGGGAGAACATGCAAACTCCACGCAGGGAGGACCCGGGAAGCGAACCCAGGTCCCCAGATCTCCCAACTGCGAGGCAGCAGCGCTACCCACTGCGCCACCGTGCTGCCCCAACTGTGACTAATGTACTGTATATACAACATTTACAAGAAAGTGGGAAATGACGACACCCTTGATCAAATAGGGAACTGCAGCAAACCAGCTAAGTGACAACTCACGCATATAATAAATTAGATCACAGAGCAGTTATTGTAATGTACGCTAATGTGACAAACATAATAAACCTCCAAAGTGGTGAATATAATGTAAAGACTCTTTTTTTATTTCCCTTTTAAGAAGGCCAGTGCTACATATTTGCACTGAAGAACTTTTTTGTTTTTTAGTCAGTTTTTATCAACTACCTTTTGTCATGTTACAGGGAACTAGCCAACAGGTCAGGAATTATTTTCAACCAAGCTTCACTTTGTCATACCTAAATGTGCTGAAAGCCATTAACCAACCAACAAGATGCTACATTCAGTTTTCATATGGTGTGGGTGTACATACATAAAACATAACACGTTTTTGCCAACATAAAAAGGTGCCACAATGCTACCCAAGCTGGATAGGAAGCATCTTTGAACTGTGATATTCATGTGCAGATTTTCAATAATATTCAAATCTTGGTCTGAATTGGATCATTCAAGGTCATCCACCTTATTGTCTTGTGGCAACTTTTGCTGTATATTTTTTTTTCCTTGATGAAACATTAATTTTCTCTTTAGTCTAAAACTTCCTAATCCTGTTAAAAAGTTTCTAATGCTGCCAATGTTCTCCTTCATGTTACGTGGATAATGAGGTCTGTTTATGTTCATAAGGAGTCAAAAATTATGTTTTTGTGTCATTAGAACAAAGACTTTACAGTATGGGTATAACTTCTTGAGACTGACTTCTGGATTCTGTCTGACTGAAAAATGTGAATGGCTGTTTGTTACTCTGGATGTTAATAATGTGAGCTGTTTCACAGAGACCCCCACACATAATTCCTCCCAGAAACTACACCACCCTATCTACCAGGATATACTGTATATAGAAAGAAAAAGTCACTGATATTAACTATTTTCTTCAGGTTAGCATGCTGCATAGGTGTTTAGTCTTTGCTTTGTCATATAATACACTGTATATGAGTACTGCACTGGGGGTTTTAATTTTCTTGTGAGAAGATGCTTCTTTTTTGTCAAAAAGGACAGCTTATTTTACCCATGTATTGAGTACAGACACTTGCATTAAATCCCAGCCAATGTCCAGTGCCCAGTTTGTTCATCTTTGTCTTGTTTCAGCAAATTTATATAGATGGACCTCCATGTAGCATTCATGGGTTAAGTGAATGCCTGTGTGAAACACTTTCAACATCTACTGTGGGTACAGACTGATGTTTAAGACAACTCTTCTTCAGATTTATATTTTACAAAGTACTGAATATTTTTGTTACCCTGTTTTTTATGACTCTTCAAATTTCTATTATAGCGTTCTGTAAGCTGCTCTTCTTGACGGATCTGTAAGACTTTATATAAACAGATTTACTTCATCCTGGATGAGACAGGGAGAAATGTGTTACCCAGACGGGAGAGCAGTTTAACGACGTAGACTAATTGGCTCGCTGAACAAATAAATAACATGTGACAGGCCAGTATAAAATATTGGATGAAACAGCTGAAGCCAGTAGTTGGGAGCAGTTCAATCCCCCATACATCAGGTGGCAGGGTCCTCACATGGGAACACTTTTGGGACACCCACAAGGGTGCTGGGGATATGCAGTCTGGAAGTACGGCTCTGTCTGTCCCTACATTCCAATAGAGGGTGCTGTTGGGCAAGGACCTACCTACTTCTTGTTTCCCAGAAGACATGGAGTGACCCCAGAAGCATCACCGGTTCTGGTATACAAGGTATACAAGGTAGCCCACTGCCATGAGTCAGAGTCGGGAGGCAGCAGGCAAAACTCAACTGGAGGATGGAAGGAGGAAGATTTAGTAGTTCATTGCGATTATAATTGTATTTGTGGCTGATCATTGGAAGAGTTCAGTGAGAAGTTGCTTAAGAAGGAATAAAAAGTCCCTTGTTTTGTTCATATAGTGTGTGCTATATTACAGTATATGTCGTTTGGGGCTCTCTGGCACCCTCTTGTGGTTGCAATACACACACGCGTGCACACACACACACCCACAAACACCCACACAGAGCTAAACTAAATATACGTACTTTCTCTGTATCTTTTGCATAGATATGTGATAACAATTTCATTTAAAGACATGCAGGTTAGGTGGATTGTCAATGCTAAATTGGCCCAAGTGGATGTGTGGTGTGTGTGTATGAGTGTGTTCCCCTGTGATGGACTAGTGGCCTGCCCTGGAGATTGTTCCTGCCTTGTGGGGTTTGCTTGCTGAAAAAGGCTTTAGTCCCCCAGCACCCTATTCATGATAAGCGGGCTTAAAAATGGTATGATATGTATATTCTATAGTGTTTTAATATAGTTGTAAAGGAAAAGTCTAAAGAGCCAAATGAATACATTCTGAAGCAGTGTGCGCTGTAGTATTGTGTGATGCTGTTATAGAATATGCCATTCTAAGCCTGACCTTGGAAGTTGAATGAGTGTATTTGTTTCATTTTATTACATTCTCAGTAGAAAGTTGTATGTGGGAAAGGAGCCATTATAATTCTTGCAGCCTTGAGCAGATGAGGAGCAAGATTAATGGCCCTGGTCCAGTTTTAAACTTTGGTATCCTGCATCAGAGTCCACTCTTCCATACCTAAATATGGGCTTAATATTAATTTATTGAAAGTACATTTTGTGCAGCAGAGACTTTAACCTCTGTAAATAGCTGCAATACTGTAATAAGCTTATACTGTATACATATTTACAATATATGGATTGTCTCACTTTCTATAGTGATTTTTTGATCATGTTATGCAAGTGCATGCATACTAAGGTTCCTAACTATTTTGTTTCTTAAACCTTTTTTAGAACTGTATGCAGCCTATCTTCATTTCATCTTTTGTACAGATGTTCCCTTAAAAATCTTCGGTTATCTCAGTTTGACAAACTGGATTTAATCCTCAGTTAATAACCATTCATTCATTCAGTCAGTCAGTCAGTCAGTCAGTCAGTCAGTCATTCTCCAAATCTTCTTCTTTTAATTTTCATAGCATGCTAGAAGCTATCCTGGTAGCATCACTTTAATAAGTGATATTTAGCACATTTTCTGTTTCTGCTGTGCTATAATTTTAATAGATAGCTGCAGGTACAATATATAAAATTCTGTTTGGTTGGTTTTGCTTTTTACACTTTTACCCTTGAAAAATAAAATTTTATTTTGTTCTTATTTCAATAATGGTTTGTTCCCTTCTGATCAGTAATTTTTGTTTTTCAGTTTTATTTGATCCTTAGAAGTTGAAGGGTTTGATTGAATATATACATTCAGTCCCAGCCCAGCAAGTGCATTAAACTTTCAGATATCTGGTTCACATTTCTATTTGTGATTCTTTTTAAAAGAGACTAGCTTTTTTGTACTGTCTCTAGCAGCTTAAGTATGAATTGACTGATTTGTGTTTCCATATTATCGTAAATATAACCTAAGATAAATAAAGATTAATTAACTTACAGTTTCACCCACCGTAACTGCTTAACTGCTGTTGCATGCAATGCTTTGATGTCATACAGTATATTGTATATTGTACTGTCTATCTTATGTTATTAATGTTATATTTATGGCTATGTCTGTTGACGGTAGCTCAGAATAAGAATAAGGCCTATCAAGATTATACTTTATGGATTACATTTGATGGCTGAGAAGTACAGTTACAGACTTTGGGAGAGTGTGGATAGGCATCTCTGTTTCGGAGATTTTTTGGAATCTTATGGAATAATATAAGACTAATTCCTATCAACTTATCTATTTAGCAATAAAACATTTTTAATTGATTTATTCATTCTTTTATTCAGACTATGATAAGCATCCTTAGCCACTCTCAATTGTTGAGTGTTGCTTTTATGCAGATAAGAAAAGCGAAACAAAATCCTTCTAAATGAAAAACAGCAGTTAAAAAGTTCTGCACAACCACTTACAACCAAACAAAGTTTTACAAGGAAACAGTTCATCTGAAATAAAAAAAAAATCCCTTCACACCAAGGTCACAAACTGCCTTCAGCAAATGCTATAAACCAGAATGACATCAACACACACCCCACACTACAGATGTCAGTCTGTTCACTCTCTACATTCACATAAAAACCAATGATCCAAGTAAACTAAGGAAGGCCAAGGGACTGTCTAATGGGCGAATTATTCATACCACAGCCACATCTACTATTTTTGCTTTGACTAAAGATAAAACAGCTATTGGAAGATGCTGTACAAACTGGTGCAAGTGTAAATCTGAATATGTGGTGTACCAGTCAACTACGAAACTGCTGGAGCAAGTGGCCACAGGCCAGGACACCAACTTACATAACAGGTAACTGGGGGCAACAGTGGACTGGAGGAGCTGTTGGGTTTCATCTTGAAAAAAGACTATGACACCCCCTTTTCAGGTTCTTATCTTACAGGGTTGTAGCTTTTATATAATGCATTGATAATTTTTTGTGATTGTCAATGATACTTTCTCAGAGAATTTGTAATTGATAATCATATGCTCCTTTGAATTCATCTGCCCCCATACCACCTCAGTTTTAAATTTTAGCTTTCACAAGTGACAATTTAGGAAACCTGTTATGGATCTCACTGTCTTGATTAAAGGCAATATGTGCTAGGGCTAAGCCATGTTATAAATGAAAACACCATATAACAACAACATCAACATTTATTTAAATAGCATATTTTCATACAAACGACATAGATCAAAGTGCTTTACAAGACATCAAAGAGAAAGTTACTAGAAAAAGAAACAATTAAGATTAGGCAATAATATTAAAGAGTAAGTAACAGAAAAGAAAAAGTTAAGGTCATATGACCAGGAGGACATACATAGTAAATAAATAAAAACTTCTGTTAGGCTGGAGAAAAAACAAATTCTGCAGGGGTTCTAAGGTCAAAAGACCACCCAGCCCACACTGAGCATTCTACCTAACATAAATGTTCTTAAATCAGTCCTCTTTGTGTTAAGGCTACACATGATAGGATTTGATGATGGTTGTCTTGTGGAGAGCTGAAACATCCTTCTTCATTGTACTATCACAGGTGGCTGCATGGTGTCTTGATCAGGTGATGGCAGCACAGATCACCACCACAAAAGAAACTGAAAAGACAGCAAAGAATGGTAGAGATTAGTAAAAATCCCTCCATCCATCCATCCATCCTCTTCCGCTTATCCGAGGTCAGGTCGCGGGGGCAGCAGCTTGAGCAGAGATGCCCAGACTTCCCTCTCCCCGGCCACTTCTTCTAGCTCTTCCGGGAGAATCCCAAGGCGTTCCCAGGCCAGCCGAGAGACATAGTCCCTCCAGCGTTTCCTGGGTCTTCCCCGGGGCCTCCTCCCGGTTAGACGTGCTCGGAACACCTCACCAGGGAGGCGTCCAGGAGGCATCCTGATCAGATGCCCGAGCCACCTCATCTGACTCCTCTCGATGCAGAGGAGCAGCGGCTCTACTCTGAGCCCCTCCCGGATGACTGAGCTTCTCACCCTATCTTTAAGGGAAAGCCCAGACACCCTGCGGAGGAAACTCATTTCAGCCGCTTGTATTCGCGATCTCGTTCTTTCGGTCACTACCCATAGCTCATGACCATAGGTGAGGGTAGGAACGTAGATCGACTGGTAAATTGAGAGCTTTGCCTTGCGGCTCAGCTCCTTTTTCACCACGACAGACCGATGCAGAGCCCGCATTACTGCGGATGCCGCACCGATCCGAATGCAGTCCTAATAATCTGGTTAATATGTAATTAAAAGTTTAGGTTAGAGTCAGTAGTTACCCCTAAATTCTTTACCTCAGTCTTGACTTTTAAACCTAAGCATTTTAGTTTATTTCTAATACCCTTGTTATTTCCATGTTTGCCAATCACTAAGATTTCTGTTTTTTCCTTATTTAGTTTGAGAATATTTCTACTCATCCAATCGGAAACACTGCTAAGACATTGGGTCAGAGAGCCAAGAGCAGATAGATAGATAGATAGATACTTTATTAATCCCAAGGGGAAATTCACAACACGGAGCTGCTGGAAAGGCTACCACTCGCGGTGGCGCCTGAGTCATCATATCATCATCATCATCATCATCATGAGCATCAGGGTCATCAGGCGCTATAGATGAATAAAGATGTGTGTTATCTGCATAGTTGTGGTTACTCACCTTGTGCTATGAGATATTCTTACCTAATGGAAAATTGTAGAGTGAAAAAAGCAACAGACCCAGAATAGGTACACCATATGTAATATCATGGGTCTCCGAAGTATAATCACCATAACTAACAGAATTTTCTGCCCGTTAAGTAAGACTGAAACCAATTTAAGATATTGCCAGAGAGGGCCACCCCTTTTCTAAGGCAGTTTATAAGAATACTGTGGTTTATGGTGTCAAATGCTGCACTTAAGTATAAGAGAACAAGAACAGATACAGTATATGGCCTCTGTCCACATTACCCATAAATCATTTACTACTTTAACTAGTGCAGTTTCTGTTCTATGATTTGTTCTAAAACCTGACTAAAACTAGAATGCTCATTCAAGTAATCACTTAGCTTCTTAATAAGTGTCTTTTCTAGAATTTTACTTAAGAAAGGAAGGTTAGAAATTTGTCTAAAGATGTTAAAACAGAGGAGCTGAGATTATTTTTCTTGTGCAGGGTTTTAACAAATGCAGTCTTTAGACAGTCGGGGAAGACCCCTGTATCTAACAATGAGTTTACTATATCAAGTATACTAACAATTAGGGACTTCTTCAGAGACTTCTTTTAAAAAGCCTGTTGGTACTATTCAAGGATGCAGGTGGAGGGTTTCCACTGAGAAATTATTATATGTAGTTTGGATAGATCTGTTCCAGTGAAAGGAAATTTTAGTTGAATAGGATTGGACTGGGTTGTTTTATTCAATTATTTTTGCATTCAATATTTCATAGTGGATTATCAGTTCAGTTATTCTCCATTTATGCACATGTTCTCTTTAAATCAGACATGCTTTTGGTGTTTCAAGGTATGATAGTGCTGGAGTATTTCTTAACTGCCTTTACAGGCGTCACTATATCAAATGAATGAAAACTGAATATTAAAATCTCCTACAATTAGGATCCTGTCGTAGTTAGTTATTATTATAGATACTAAGTCTGAGAATTTCTCAATAAAAGACTCATTATGATTTGGAAATCTATAGACGATCAATGGAGGAGACTGTGACACTCCTTCAATAACTACAGAAAGATACTCAAAAGATGTGAAAGTACCAAAACCAGCATCTTCACAATTTAATTGGCTTGAGTAAATACTTGCTAAACCACTGCCTTTTTTGCCTTGAACAAAGCTGTAATTTGGAGGTGCTGCTGCAATTAACACTGCCGCACCATCAGATCCGAGTCTCACTTAATGTAAGAAAATAGATTTTCCAATCACTGATAAGATTGTTAATGTAAAAAGTCTTGCTGGTTAACGCTGTAATTTTTAGTAAAGCCACATATAAGGCCTTGGAAGAGCAGAGCTGAATGGAAGTGTTACAGCAGCTTGAAATGTTAATTAAGTTATCCGTTTTAATGCCATTTTATGCAGAGTTTTTATTTAAAAAAAAAAATCAGAATTATCACTTCCTAACATGGCATTATAGAAAACAACAGGACTAAAATTACATAGTCAAGAAAGTCAGATTACCTTCAAGATATTGTTGGAGAGGATCCGGCACCGAATCTGTTTGGATGCAGACCATCTTGTTTTAAGAAACGTGGTCTATCCCAGAAAAGATTCCAGTTGTCCATGAAACATGTTTTGTTTCTTGGAAAAGCCCCTTATCCATATATTCAAGGCCAGAACTAAGCAATATACAGTACTAATACACAATCAACAGAATTTACTTCCAGTTTCAACAGATTCATACCTGTTTATCCATTTGGAAATTCTCAATTTCAAAAGTTAGACTGAAGTTTAACCAACAAGAATGAGCCACATGTGTTTATGTAGTCAGACTCTTCATACCACACAACAAAATTAAGATAAAATTCATAAGTATTGGAACAGTAACAAACAATGAAAACAGTGTAAAAGCAATGTAAACATGTATACCAATAATGAAAATATAACACATTCAAATGACACTTTTCTCATTTTAATGCAATTTACACTTTCAATTTAACCTACACTGCATGAAACCAATGGCCAATAGACTGCTCTGCCAAGCACCCTGGGCTTTTTGCAAATTAAAAAACAAGAATATCTCACACTTTTTTTTAACTGAATAGTCTTGCCTGTGAATAAATATCACATTCTATTTTGATTAATATATGATTTAAATGTCTTTTTGTAAAGTTCTATCTTCTGTTTCTTTCCTATCTGAGTTATATAAATATAGAACTCTGGGACCCAGTTCCTATTTTGTTGCACAACATTGATAAAAGTCTTCAGTGTGGTTTGAGACAAAGTCACTTTGCCAAGTTTAGAGTTACTGAACCTTCAAGAATATCAATATTTAATGTGATCCACATTGAAGGCAGTGTGGTGTACAGTACTGTATGTCCTCATATAATATTGTCTCTAACAGTGTTATTTCTGTTTAGAGTGTTAATTATTTAGGATAAAATAGTGCCATCAGTGTGCCTTTGCTTTGATTTAATGTTGTTGTAGACAGATTAGCAAAGATCTTCTGCAATTAAAGAAAATTTGTCGTAGTTTTACCATTTTACTCATGATAATGTGCTACCATATACAGTACATTCTATGCAAAATCATGCTAAGTGCTGTCTCTAATATAATATTTTATACTATAAATTGAACATGCATAGTGTGTACTTACTGTAAGTCCCTGATATAGCGAACAGGATTGTTAAAGTGCTTTATTTGAATCAACTTTTGAATCTTAGTTTAAGTAAAGAAGAATTAGGCAATGGCAATGATGTTATTGAACTATTCATCATACCATACAGAAATATTTGGATAAAATAAATGTACTATTGTAACAATAACAGTATTTATGGGATATTCAATTGGAAACCTTCTAGTAAAGATTTCATTAAGTTAATTTTGTCAATGCAGAAAAAAAAAAATCAGTAGACAGTCAATGGCCACAGGGGACATAGAGTTTGACATAAACTGCTTTGAGCTTATGTTAAATGTACTAATTAGTGCCATTCTTTTGATTTTACAGCATGTTGCTTTATGTTTCTGGCTAAAACAAGTATCATAATGTTCAGAAAAAATGTATGATTTCTTATAGATTTGAAAACTATGATGTATTCCTTGTTTCTTTTATCATATAAATAAGTTACCATGCTGTATTGTTCATTTTTATGGCAGATGACACATAAAAGGGCTCTAAATTAATAGCAGCATGTTCAGTAACCAGACGGTTCTGACATGGGTGTACTGTTGAGTACAATGTTCTTGCACCTTGCCTGTACTCATTCCTGACCGGTCAAGCAATGTTTTGGTTGTATGAAATTTTCAGAGCCAGCACTGGCACTGTATGTGACTTGGCTTTTTGTTCCAGATGCTCTACTATAAGCCTCAAAGCGGTATTGTTCTTTGGAGACTGCTCAGGTTTTGCAAACTCCAAAAGTGATTCAACAGCACATTTCATACTTTTTCCACAAGGAGTTACTTGCTTGTGGAATTGACCAAGTGTTGGCCTGGCTACGATTTTGTGAAGATATTGATGTGTGTTGTGTAGTAAGCAGATTATCTAAATATACTAATTGAAGTTTTAAATAGTTTTTTACCTGGAGAAAACCTACACAAACAGAAAATGCAATTTCAACAGCTAGTAAACCAGGAAATGAACTCAGGTCCCTCGATCTATCTGGCAACAGTGCTAACTTTTACATCACCATGCCATCATGGTTTCCAGAAATTATTCACCCATTATTGAACCCACTTAATTTAGTTTAGGTATTACAGGGCCTGGAGCCAATGCAGGAAGCATTAAGCGCAGGACAAGACTCATATGTAACATGGCACCATCCCTTGGAGGCCCATGCACACATCCTCAATTTACCAAACTAAACATGTTCTTTAAATTTAATTACTTATCATTGAATTTGCTGTTAAATAAAAATCCTCACTAGCACAAGGGATCTGTGTCAACTGTCCTGGGATGCCTTCCAGAAAACTGCTTACAGATGATGAAAAGAAAGTAGTTTATTCTTTTCAAGGACTTGGTTGAGTGCAGAACATAAAGATAATATTGACTTAGCAATCAGTACCTTTAACTCTGGCATCAAGATGGCATTTAATGTCAGTAAAAAGATGTTTTTGATTACTTGTTGCCTTTGTGAAGAACAAATCTAATGCAAAAATAATAAAAATGCTTTGCATGCAAAATTTCTTCCAAGCAGTAGTTTTTTATTGTGTTAAGCAGAAGCAGACAATCTCATCCTGATATGATCCTTCTTCATCCTATTTACAAAAAGTTATAGTTGTGTTTTTAAAGACAGAGAGAACACAATAATAATCTACACAAATTCCTGAGAAAGTAAACATTTCAGTCATGAGGCCCAACATGATCTTGGCTACTCAACTTGGATTTTCAACTATATCCAATGGTGCAGTGTGTGTCATATTATGCTTGTCATCCATTTTAAGGTTTATCTCCAAGGCTAGGATGCATAACTTGGTTAAAGTGATGACAATAGCAAGTGCCACAGAAGTCCTCATAGAGGACAAAAAGGTGTAAATGCTTAAAAACAGATGAACCCCAATGTTTGCCGTAATTGTTTTAAAGCAACAATAATTTTCTTATCAGTAACTCTTTAACAGGGGTTGCCACTTGAAAATAGCATTTGCATAATGTGATTAATAGGGATTTGTGTACATTGGCAGGAAGGTACAGTTTTGAGCCCTAAAGCTAACAACTCTTTCTCCTTCAATGGTTTATCATTCCATGTGTTCTAAAAGGCCTGAATTTTGTGGTCAGTGTATACACTCTGGAGTATAATTGTTTTTGAGTTTTATAAGATAAGGAGGACAAAGTCACTTATTGTATGGCTTTAAAGGAGGATTTAATGATCAGCTCTAATATTAACTAGAACTCAACATAGGGACTTAAGAGGAGTGATGAGCAAACCCCACAGACTTGCTTCACTAGAGTTCAGTCAGTGGGGAAGGAAGAACTTAACTAATTTTGAGTATATTATAATGGTGCAGTGGTGTTTTAAGTGACCCAGAGGGCTAGCGAAGTATCAGCCAACTATGCTGGACCTATTATTGTTGCCAAAAATGTGATTTGATTTGTGAGACAGCAGTACAAACTGCTGTGCCACTATGCCTCAAACAACAAAAGAATGGAACAATAACCCCAAACAAAATGCAACAAACAGCCACAAAACTATTAATAAGTAAAAAAATATACCATTGTGTTCGCAAAGTTCCAGTCTTGTGGCACACACATTGGCTGTGCCAAGAAGCTAATGCACCCACTCAAATGAAAATACTGCAAGTTTTTAGTTTTTTTTTAAATGTATGCAAGAGTAGTTATATGCATGCGGTTTCTGTCAAAATGATTTATGACCTTTAAGCCCCACCCCCTTTGGGCCCCTTTGGGCTTTCATTAAGCCCTGCCCCTTTTTGATGGATGTGTGACCCTTCCTTGAACCCGCCCCCACCCCTGTTTACCCAGGGACCTGTCAAGGGGGGTTTTGATGGATGTGTGACCCTTCCTTGAACCTGCCCCCACCCCTTGTTTGCCCCCCAGGAAACTGTCAAGGGGTGTTTTACATCTGCCCCTTCCTTGAACCCGCCCTCACCCCTCTCCCGAGGACAAGTCTAGGCATGTCAGGGAAGGCCTCAGCCTTCACATCTATTGGTGGTCCCAGGTATGAAGGACCTGCCACTGCCTCGGCTCCCGGTCAGGCAGGCCCTGATGACTGGGCCCTTTCACTTTCTTGCTCACTTCTCCCGAGGATAGGCCCAGAGCATGTTCCAGCCGGAGCGATCTACCTTATAGCCTTTCCTGCCTCTACTGTTTTGGGTAAGAACTCCTGTATTTAAAATATCTATTACTTTAAATATCTAAACTTTGGTTTAGTACTTGTAAACCGTTTTTTATTTTATCTAAGTCAAGCAGAGAAAGACCCCAGACAGTCTCTGCGCTGTCCATGGGCTTTCACTCTTTCCCCACAGTTGAGGCATGAGAGTGGAGCAGGTAGCCTCTGTGTGATGCCCCAGGGGTTGAAGCTCCAAGCGTGTAGTTCGAAATACGAGCTGCCGGCTCTCTCTCTACATAGCAGAGTACCTGAGTCTCTAAAAAGCTGACAGTCTCTGAGCCCCTGCGAGCAGGCACGTGTAACAGCTGTAAACCCCCTCCTGCTGCGTTCTGCGCAAGCATGCTTATCAGCATCTGGGCATAGCTGCAAACACTATGAGCCCGGAGCACCGCTAGATACTGCCCCTAACCCCTCCCTGCTATGTTGTGCGCGTGCGCTTGAGTACGTACTGTTTAGGGGCTGAGTTCTGCGCAGACGCGAACTGTCCTACAGCTGTAAGATATCGGACGTCCAGCTGGGGGATTCCCTTGCGAGTTCGCTTGCAATCTCACACCCCCATCCCCCTTGATGGCAGCCCTTCTGTCCATGATATGTAAAGGTTGTACACAGTTAAAGGATTTTAAAAATCACACAGACCGTTAAATAACAGGTAGCAGGGACCTTTTATATCCGTTTGAGACGTATAAAAAATCAAGCATCGGATGTCTAATTTATATAAAACAGTCCCTTTTCCATCCCATTTTAAATATAGTTTGATATAAGCCCCTGATATGTAAAGGATTTTTAAAATCATACGCAATTAAATAATAGGCAGCAGGGACCTTTTATAGCCATATGAGACGTATAAAAAATCTATCCTTGGCTTTATAATTTGTATAAAAAGTATATCTTTAAAAAAGCCCTTTTCCATCCATTACCTCCCATTTTAAATAAGCACATTGCGAATAGTTTTCTAAAAGTTAGAATTGTACTCAGATAATCCCAGAGTGAACGGAGCACAAATATTTATCACAAGCGGGATTCGAAACTGTGCCGGCATCTGTCCCTTGGATCTTAAATTCAAAGCCTTAAACAGATCGGACTTCTGGGGATAGAGAAATGCGTTTTAAAGCACTCTTTGGCAAAGCCTTTGGGAACAATTCACACAGGCGCATGCTGAGTCCCCAAGACCAGACACGGCCCTCTGGGGATAGAGAAATGCGCTTTTAAAACACTCTTTGGCAAAGCCTTTGGGAACAATTCACACCTCACAGGCGTCTGTTGAGTCCCCAAGACCACATCAGATCATGATCTTTAAATCCAGGTCAGATCATTCAGGGGTCAGTGTGAAAAAATGGCCTTACCTTGTGACATACAGATAGTAAATGAAAGCGTCGGGTTACAAAGGTGACTTATATTGGACTTTTCGGTGTCCGGTCAAAGGCCTGAATGTGAACTCGGACAACACACGGAGGTACAATTAAAATGTTTGTCGCGCATCTGGTATCACAAATCACTTCCAAAATACCAATCTTTCCTCTATAAATTGAGTTGCGTTAGGTACACAACTCAATTTCCTTCTTGCCATCCAGAACGACAAGATGAATTTCAGCCGCAATGGTGCGTTTTCAGGAAATTCTTAATGATTTCTACTTTTAATGACTAGAACTAAATGAAATATAATTATCGTTCATACAGACTATTCTGCAGAAAACGGCCTGTCTCAGAATCACGGTAAGCCCTAATCATGATTCTTATAAGCGTAAACGAATATGTTTTAAAAACGACGGGGTGAAATCTTAGCGATTGACTCAATCCTTATATATGTTTTTTTCTTAGAATTGTACATCCGAGCAGACTCAGAAATCGGTAAGGCTCTTTTTAAAATGATAAAACATTTGCATAAAGTTTGGGAGTTTGTGTGCGAGAGAGCGTGCGCATGATCAGTTGTAGCCATTTATATCTGTACCGGGCATGTGTGAGTGAATATTTGAGTATAATGATAAAGTTTGTTGTAAAAAACTGGGACCACCAATAGATGTGAAGTCTGAGGCCTTCCCTGACATGCCTAGACTTGTCCTTGGGAGAGGGGTGGTGGCGGGTTCAAGGAAGGGGCAGATGTAAAACCCCCCTTGACAGTTTCCTGGGGGGCAAACAAGGGGTGGGGGCAGGTTCATGGAAGGGTCACACATCCATCAAAACCCCCCTTGACAGGTCCCGGGGAGGGTTCAAGGAAAGGTCACACAGCCCCCAAAGGGGCGGGGCTTAAAGGTCATAAATCATTTTGACAGAAACCACATGCATATAACTACTTGCAAGTGCAAATCCAGCTAGATCAGGTTGTAAAATCAGGCACACACAAAGCAGATTGGACAGCGATTTTACTACTAGTATGCATGCATGAAAGTTTTGCATATGGCTTCTACAGCTCTGTGATGTCACACTGGCCTCACAAAGCATTATGGGGTGCAGAGAAAGAAATGTTTATCTAAGCCAAGCTACGTGATAATTTTCTATGAAAACATTCCTTGATCAAATTCACTGGCGATCATCACACTTTCTCTGTGAAAAAAACTTTGAAGAATATGGCTGATCAACACTACTTAAGAGTGTATGTTTTACAGCTGAACATGTTAATTCTTCTGCTGGTGTTTGTTTCAGTATTTTGTAATAAAGTTTAATTTGAAAAGCTGACTGTAAAACTTTACTATATTTGGTTTTGCTTGATACAAACAAAATAAGTTATTTATGAATCATGTTTATTGAGAAACAACGTACATTTTGCAGTATTTATAAGATGGAGAATCCCTCTCTTATAGTAGTGAACAAGTGAAATTACTAAAAGTCAGGCCTAAACATATATATAGGCTGGTCAAATAATTAAGACATAAGGGTTCATTCATGTTTCTAAGCTCAAGTAAAGTAATAGGAAATAGCTCAACAATGCTTTTTTCAGTCTCTGGGAATGCATTAATGTGCTTTTATATAAACTTTCATAATGCATAATAATCAAGTGTTAACTTTATCCATTTTCTCCATGCAGGACCTTACATCAAGTACTTTTAATAAAGAAACATCTTCAACAAAAGTGTCATTTATATGTTTATTTTTATAAAGTATTTGTCAAAGCAACAACACTTTCTGGGTGATAATCTTTCTAGATGCATACATCCATTCTGACTAATTAACTTACTGTTATTCAGTTTGCAAAATTAAAAGAAGTTTAATATACAGCTTTATTATTAGAGATTCAGGCAGTGCCACACCATCCAAGAGTTCAGCAAGACGTTTGGGAAAAAGAAGTGGTAACAGTAGTAGCAGTAATAGTATTGTTACATATACTGTGTATAGTGAAATTCTTACTGCAACAATCAACATGCCTCACTTCACTACTTGGTATTAAAATACACAACTTTACTGTATTTAATAGAAAACACAAATCATTTTACCTGATATACTCCTTATACCAGTTTGCGAGATGCCAAATGTCTTAATGGTTTATATGTGGTAAGCAACTTAATAACATGTATTCTATGTACTTCATCTTATGTCTATTTTATTTAAGTTTTCGTCTTATCTTTTAATAAATTAGGCACAAAGTATTTGTTTTCTTTCTGTGTGACTTTAAATTATTAAAAAAGAGGTTATATGGTCGTGATGGCTTGTTGCCGCAATTAATAGTTTATATGAAGAAGACTAGTTCATCATTTATTCATTGTACAAAGCCGTAAGCTTTTAGAAGAAAGAGTCTGCAAAGCTGCCTTTAAAAACTAATAGAGATGCACAGACATAACACAAGCATAATGATACTGAAGTATTTTATTTATTTTCTTTCTTATATAAGAGTACACAAACAATGAAATTGTCATGATGTATATAGAGAGTTTAAGAATTATTTCTCTTTTAATCAAAGATACAATGTAATGCATTTTATTTTCAGACAATAATATAAATTGTGAACTAGAGTTATCTAGTGTATAAACTTTAGATGAAGCTTTTCAGCATTTATTTGACCTAGAAATGGAGGCTTACTGTTCACAGCACCACTAAATTTGAAGGCTGAATACCCTTTCCTTCTTTAGGCAAATCCCAGTGGCCGCTTTTCTTTGACAGCAATTGATATCGTTTCTAACTAAAGCATAATCTGGGGATCCAAATGCTTTATAAAGTAACAAGTCTCTTTATGACCTTGGCAAAACAATAATTCATTATAATGACAACTACTGTTAAGAATAATCTAAAAGAAAATGCTAGAAGTGTTCAAATCCTGAAAAAAAGTTTCAAACACAGAAGAAAACCTTCAATGTTAAAGTCAAATGTGAATTGATGTTTCCATAACCTATAGTAGAGAATAAAGGGCACGATAATGGATTAATCGCAAATGCACAAGTAATTTTAGACAATATACCCAGTCGGATGTTGAAGGAATGTGCCAGCGAACTGGCCGGTGTCCTCACAGACATTTTTAATACATCTTTAAGCCAGTCAACCACCCTAAGGTGCTTCAAATCCACCACTTTCATCCCAGTAGCTAAGAAACCATCAGTGATGTGCCTGAATGATTACCATCTTATAGCACTTATTTTTATTATCATGAAGTGCTTTGAAAGGCTAGTCATGGCACACATAAAGTCCAGTCTTCCTAGCACTCTAGATCCTTAAAATTTGCATATCAGACCAACAGGTCCACTGAGTATGTTGTTTCTTCTGCTCTGCACTTTTCCCTAACACACCTAGATAAAAGAGATGCATATGTCAGAATGCTGTTCATAGCCTTCAGTTCAGCAATTAACACAATTCTTTCCCAGAAGACAATTGTGAAACTGATTGCATTAGGGCAGAACACCTCACTCTGTAATTGGATCTTGGACTTCATGACAGAAGCCCCAGTCATTTCAGATTGGGCACATCACTTCCAGCCCCATCATGTTGAGTAATGGAGCCCCTCAGAGGAGATGGGGGCATTCATGAATTGAATTGAGAATGCATGAATTGTCTGTAGCTGAAGGGAAATGGAATTGGAATTAAATTGAAATGTCAGGAAACAGAATTGAATTCAAATAGATTCTACTTTCTCAGATAATCTTGAGTTGATTTGCTAAATAGTCTACAGTACATTAAATATTAATGAATCACATAAATCACAAACATAAAAGAAATACAAGAGTAATGTATGTTTTATACATTATGCATGTTAATTTCATAAATCACTGTTTTAAATAAAAAACAAAATATGTCTCACTCTACACATTAATGCCCCTAATAACATTTTCTTAAGTTAGATTAAAACAATGTTTCCCAGAATTCCATGCAAGGGGAAGATTCATGACCTATTAAGTATAAATGAAAGCCAATTAGGGCCCATGTTGAAGGTACGAGATTGGTGATTTCCTGTGAGTTTGATTGGAAAGATCTTGATTGACTTTGGATTGCTTTTTGTGTATGATCTTGGACTGTTTAAAGGATCTGATTTGTGTATAAACCCAGGTTTGCAATATTAACACATCGATTTGGAATCCCTATTAAACTGGAAATCGCTGAGAAATCTGAAAATTCTGGGAAGACCGTTATGAAAGAGCATTTTGGTGAACCAACTCCTACCACTTTAGGTAACGACAAGGTAGTCTGTAAGCAACTATTTTCATACATTACTTGGTATTTGTAAGACACCATAAAGTTCACATGTACCGTGTGTCCCAACATGTAATCCCAAATAAGTGCTCAGAAACAGTAATAAATATAATTCAACAGCATTTCACTGAACTGAATTCCATTTCCTGAAACTCCAATTCCAATTAAGTTTCCTGTAGTTGTTGAATTCCAGTTACAATTCCATTACCTTGTATGAATTGTAATCGTTGAGTTAATTATGGAATAGACCAGACCCTGCTACATGCTCAGTCCTCTGCTCTTCACCCTGCTGACTCATGACTGCACAACCACTCACAGCTGTAGTTACATCATTAGGTTCGCTGGTGACTTGACTGCTAGGTTTGATAAGCAGAGGTGATGAGTCAGCATATAGAGAGTAGGTGGAGCAACTGAACATTTGGTGCAGAGACAACAATCTATCTCTCAACATTCATAAGACTAAAGAATTAATTGTTGATTTGAGGAAAAAAAAATGCTAACCACATCACAGGAGATTATAAAGAGTGCCAAGGTCCTTAGTGTGCTCACAAGTGAGGATCTCACATGGACTAACAATACTACTTCCTTATCTAAAAAGGCCCAAGAGGGACCACACTTTTTGAGCTGGGCAAGCCTCCCATCTCCTATTCTCACCATGTTTTACATGGGCATCATTGAGAGTGTTCTGACCAGCTGTACTTTTTTCTGGTACAGAAATTGCAGCATGTCTGATGACAAGAGACTGGAGAAAATAGTAAGGTTAGTGATGAATATTATCTGGGTGCCTCACCCTTCTCTGGATAACATGTTCTCCAAGTGATGTATCTGCAAAGCCTTCAGAATTGTGCAGGACTCTTCTCACCCCTCTCATTAATTCTGGAAGAAGATACTGTGGCATCAGATCTGTGAGGTTATGTGATAGCTCGCCCCGCCAAGGATGTCAAGCTGCTCTACACAATGCGCAACTTCATGATTTTACACCTTACCTTAACATCTTAGATTATGATCTCTCATTCCAGTTTATGCACAAAGCACTTTATATCTATCATGTCAGAGGAACTTTCACTACACTGATCTATAGAACCTGGTCTCTGTGTAATTGTGGCAGTTAATTGTACCAGCATACTGTATGTTTTTTTTGTCTTTGTGAACACTACCTTGTCTTATTTGCACTATGTGTACACTGTTAGCCCTCAGCTTCATCATTTGTCTTCCTGTATACTTGATCCTGTATATGGTTGAGGTTTCAGTAAAGTTTACTTTGACTTTGACTAATTTTTTCCTTGGACTAATTTTTCCCTTTTGCCAAGTGAGCAAAACTCATAGACTATATTTTTATACAGGTAAATCATATAAGAAAATGTTTAATGTATGCAATATTTGCAAAATTCAACTAGCCCATTGAATGTGGATTTAGGAGAGATGGAAGCATCTGGGCCCAGGCAACTATTACTTTTGGCCCATTGTGTTCTTTGTTGTTATATTTTACATAATCTATGTAGTTAGATTTGTGCTGCTGGAAAGGGGCATGTGTTGGTCAAGCATGCAAATAGGAATTTACACCTGATGATAATTCAGAACTGAGTTTATTACAGTGCTTTAATTTTTTGCGTCAATCAAGAACTTAAATTTCTACCACACTGGCTCTTTTAAAAATGTAACATCTTTTTAAAGAAAGAAACATCCTCTAGCAGGACAATTCAGTTATCGGGCAGGAGAAAAGCTGTTCATTGTATCTTTTAATTGCTCCTCTTCAAAATGCCTTGGAGGGAGCATTCTTCAAAAGCAGTCCATTACAGCCAATTCAGAATGATCACAGAAACAAAGAATAGAGGTTCATTTTATAAACTATTGAATTTACATACACTGTCAATCAATGCACACATTTACTCTAGTGGTTTGTTGGTTTACACTCAAACAACTTATATAAAATAAAAGTCCATTATATTATATTCTGGTTCTTCTTATACCTTTGAGTTCAGCCACCAGCCTTGAAATTTCTGTGCATATAACAACTATCCATTCCGATTGTTTACAGGACATCTGCTGATTTCTTAGTCATCTTTCAGTACATTTTGTTGTTCACTTGACCCCTGTCTGGCCTCCTGACATGCCTGCAAAGGTTTCTTAACCTTTATTGCTATTTCTTTAAGATGAAAGGTATGTTACCCTAAAATTCTTCCACACTAGCACCAGTGCCCACCTGTATTTGCAAATAGCTATTGTAGCCCCACTGTCTTCAGAAGCCTGAGACAAAATGTTCAAAGTAGCCTCCTGATTCTCAACAAAGTATTGTGTCTCATAATAGTGATTTGTCCACCAGATTTCCAGTAACCTTTTAAGTGAGGGGGTAGTATAATTCTGGGCTACGTAATAAAAATGAAAAAAAAGAACTGAGTGACCCAGAAAGGTCAAACTAGTCTTTTGCACATGGCTCCTATGGCTCCTCCTGAACTTCACAAACCACTGCTAAGTGCAGGTGATGGTTTTTAGCAGTGCACCCCACCCTTGTTCCCACTCATGACGCTCCATCGTAGTATTGGCTGATTATATTATCAGAACTGTAACCCTCAGTGGATAGGTGTCTGAATATTTCTGTGGTTATACATTCAGCATCTAGCTGAGTCAAGCCCAGCAAACCAATTAAATGTCTCTCTGGAACAGAGTTGCACACAAACCATATCACTATTGATAGATTGTCTATGTTAAATCTATCTCGAGTCCCAGAATCCAGAAATGCCTTTTCATATTTCTTTTTCACTTCATGTGAAACTAAACTGGCAAGAGTGTTTGGTATGTTTTATGATGTACAGTTAGGTCCATAAATATTTGGACAGAGACAACTTTTTTCTAATTTTGGTTCTATACATTACCACAATGAATTTTAAATGAAACAACTCAGATGCAGTTGAAGTGCAGACTTTCAGCTTTAATTCAGTGGGGTGAACAAAACGATTGCATAAAAATGTGAGGCAACTAAAGCATTTTTTTAACACAATCCCTTCATTTCAGGGGCTCATCATTCATTGATTTTGTATCTTTATGCAGTAATGTGCGCTGTTTTGGAGTTCCCTATATACACTTATATATCCAACTGTCTCCTTTATAGCTTATTGCATCCTTCATATAGTCCATATTTTTAATTTTCTAGTGGTTTGATTATCATTGATCAGATGTGTGTTTTAAAAATAGCAGTAATAGGAAAAACGTGTTTTTGATTTGAAAAAAAAAAATTTTTTCACAAAAAAATGTTTCTAGAAATGCCTTTTTATTTTCCATAATGCTAATTGCTAGTTATCTTTTAAACAGGTAATTTAAAAAAAAAAAATTCTAAATGGTCTAAGATTATTAATATGGCTATGATCAGGCTTTGGCCCCACAATACAATGCAATACAATATTATCCTGATTCATGAGTTACAATATGATATTATTGTGATTAATGCATTTTTTATATTTTGCACTATTTTAAGTGTTGTTATTTGTTTCTGCAGTATATTGCAATTTTCTTTGACTGAAAGTAAAGTTGAAACCATATCTCCATTGGCCCAAATAGTAATCTTTTGCATCTAATCCAAAAAAGTCTGTTCATGCCACTTAATTATTTTAAAAGTAGAAAAGAGTTTTAGGTGTCTCCACTTTGTCAACAATAAAACCAAGAATATCTATATTACTAAACGACAGTTGTACAGTATATATGCACGGACGCAGGACGACGGATGCATCGAAGCGCACGTCACACTGCGACTCTTCGCCCCAGAGTCAAACCCAGTGGCTTCCCAGACTCAGTAGGTAGCGCCCAAACAACACAACACAACCTGTAAACTAAACTTCAGGTCACAATACAACCACCGCCCGAACGCGCACACCACCGCATTTAAAACCTTCGTTTAGTAATGTTTACGAAGGTTGTATATATACACGGACGCCAGACGCAACCCGTGCCAAAAGCGCACTCGCACAGCGCCCAACAGTCAAACCCAGCGGCTTCCCAAAGTCAGTAAGTGGCGCCCACACAACACAACCTGTAAACTAAACTTGACGTAAAGCGTGTACGCCAACAAGTTGCCATGGTGACATATTTAAACATTGGCATAGAATATCTAGATGCCTCATGACTAGCAGAATCGTACGTCAACGTCGCCGCCATATTGTGAGTGGCACTGCTGTGGAGCGAAGTAATGAATAATGTGCTGCTTGGGATTGTACAAACCGCTGTACGCTCCAAACCAGATCCCGGGGGATTACATTTCATAGGTAAGACTGAACAATTGTTTTGGTTATATTTGGCCGTTAGAAAATCCCATTTTATAATCTTTACTTTAGCTAAGCCAGGCTAAGCTAGCAAAGCTATGCATTTATGTGCTCAAGTGAGCCTCCAAACAACATTTTGGCTAAACGTATTTAGTCACAATGTAGATTGTTGTTAGATGTTAACATGTCTCAAACTTGATGATGTTTTTTCTCAAGGAGCACATTGAGGAAACACAGTTTGAAATTGACATCCATCTTTTTATGCTCATGTCTTTAGTTGTGTCTGTCTTCCACAAACTAAGGCTGCACCATATTGCCAGACTGAATACTCTCAAATTACAAGGTCTGAGTGAGCGAGAGGAGTGTGAAGGCAGTCCCCAAAATGTTACTTATATGGGAGGAATAGTTAATAATAAAAATAATTATAATTATTATTATTTAATAATTGCCATTATTAGTGTATAAATGGATATTAATAATTGCATTTAAATGATTCACCAAAATCTGTTGTATGTAAACAATACTGTTTTAAACATTATTGTTTTTTCATCAGAAAACCCGGTTTCCATGTCTAACTGTATTAGTTTAAATGGCACTTTTGCCACTCGCAATAAGGCTCATGTATCGTGTCTACTGGGAAACACAGTGAATGCGGCGTCTATCTATATATGTCTTCCCATGGGCTCACCACCTATGGGAGGGGCCAAGGAGGTCGGGTGCAGTGTGAGTTGGGTGGTGGCCGAAGGCGGGGACCTTGGCGGTCCGATCCTCGGCTACAGAAACTGGCTCTTGGGACGTGGAATGTCACCTCTCTGAAGGGGAAGGAGCCTGAGCTAGTGCGCGAAGTTGAGAGGTTCCGGCTAGATATAGTCGGGCTCATTTCGACGCACAGCTTGGACTCTGGAACCAATCTCCTTGAGAGGGGCTGGACTCTCTACCACTCTGGAGTTGCCCCCGGTGAGAGGCGCCGAGCAGGTGTGGGTATACTTATTGCCCCCCAACTTGGAGCCTGTACATTGGGGTTTACCCCGGTGGACGAGAGGGTAGCCTCCCTTCGCCTTCGGGTGGGGGGACGGGTCCTAACTGTTGTTTGTGCGTATGCACCGAACAGCAGTTCGGAGTACCCACCCTTTTTGGAGTCCCTGGAGGGGGTGCTAGAGGGCATACCTTCTGGGGACTCCCTCGTTCTGCTGGGAGACTTCAATGCTCATGTGGGCAATGACAGTGAGACCTGGAAGGGCGTGATTGGGAGGAATGGCCCCCCTGATCTGAACCCAAGCGGTGTTTTGTTATTGGACTTCTGTGCTCGTCACGGATTGTCCATAACGAACACCATGTTCAAGCATAGGGGTGTTCATATGTGCACTTGGCACCAGGACACCCTAGGCCTCAGTTCGATGATCGACTTTGTGGTCGTGTCGTCGGACTTGCGGCCACATGTCTTGGACACTCGGGTGAAGAGAGGGGCGGAGCTGTCAACTGATCACCACCTGGTGGTGAGTTGGCTTCGATGGTGGGGGAGGATGCCGGTCAGGCGTGGTAGGCCCAAACGTGTTGTGAGGGTCTGCTGGGAACGTCTGGCAGAGCCCCCTGTCAGAAGTAGCTTCAACTCCCACCTCCGGCAGAACTTCGACCACATCCCGAGGGAGGTGGGGGACATTGAGTCCGAATGGGCCATGTTCCGTGCCTCTATTGTTGAGGCAGCTGACCGGAGCTGTGGCCGTAAGGTGGTCGGTGCCTGTCGTGGCGGCAATCCCCGAACCCGCTGGTGGACACCGGCGGTGAAGGATGCCGTCAAGCTGAAGAAGGAGTCCTACGGGACCCTTTTGTCCTGTGGGACCCCGGAGGCAGCTGATAGGTACCGGCAGGCCAAGCGGAATGCGGCTTTGGTGGTTGCTGAGGCAAAAACTCGGGCGTGGGAGGAGTTTGGGGAGGCCATGGAGAATGACTTTCGGACGGCTTCGAGGAGATTCTGGTCCACCATCCGGCGTCTCAGGAAGGGGAAGCAGTGCAGTGTCAACACTGTATATGGTGGGGATGGTGCGCTGCTGACCTCGACTCGGGACGTTGTGGGTCGGTGGGGGGAATACTTCGAAGACCTCCTCAATCCTATTAACATGCCTTCCAATGAGGAAGCAGAGCCTGGGGACTCAGAGGTGGGCTCCCCCATCTCTGGGACTGAGGTCACCGAGGTGGTCAAAAAACTCCTTGGTGGCAGGGCCCCGGGGGTGGATGAGATACGCCCGGAGTTCCTCAAGGCTCTGGATGTTGTAGGACTGTCTTGGCTGACACGCCTCTGCAACATCGCATGGACATCAGGGACAGTGCCTCTGGATTGGCAGACCAGGGTGGTGGTCCCCCTCTTTAAGAAGGGGGATCAGAGGGTGTGTTCCAACTACAGAGGGATCACACTCCTCAGCCTCCCTGGAAAAGTCTATTCAGGGGTCCTGGAGAGGAGGGTCCGTCGGATAGTCGAGCCTCGGATTCAGGAGGAACAGTGTGGTTTTCGTCCTGGTCGCGGAACAGTGGACCAGCTCTATACCCTTAGCAGGGTCCTGGAGGGTGCATGGGAGTTTGCCCAACCAGTCTACATGTGTTTTGTGGACTTAGAAAAGGCATTCGACCGTGTCCCTCGGGGAATCCTGTGGGGGGTACTCCGAGAGTATGGGGTACCGGCCCCCCTGATAAGGGCTGTTCAGTCCCTGTACGATCAGTGCCAGAGCTTGGTCCGCATTGCCGGCAGTAAGTCGAACCCGTTTCCAGTGAGAGTTGGACTCCGCCAGGGCTGCCCTTTGTCACCGATTCTGTTCATAACTTTTATGGACAGAATTTCTAGGCGCAGCCAGGGTGTTGAGGGGGTCCGGTTTGGTGGGCTCAGGATTGGGTCACTGCTTTTTGCAGATGATGTTGTCCTGTTTGCTTCATCAGGCCGTGATCTTCAGCTCTCTCTGGATCGGTTCGCAGCCGATTGTGAAGCGGCTGGGATGAGAATCAGCACCTCCAAATCCGAGACCATGGTCCTCAACCGGAAAAGGGTGGAGTGCCCTCTCAGGGTTGGTAGCGAGATCCTGCCCCAAGTGGAGGAGTTCAAGTATCTCGGGGTCTTGTTCACGAGTGAGGGAAGAATGGAGCGTGAGATCGACAGGCGGATCGGTGCGGCATCCGCAGTAATGCGGGCGTTGCATCGGTCTGTCGTGGTGAAAAAGGAGCTGAGCCGCAAGGCGAAGCTCTCAATTTACCAGTCGATCTATGTTCCTACCCTCACCTATGGTCATGAGCTATGGGTAGTGACCGAAAGAACGAGATCGCGAATACAAGCGGCTGAAATGAGTTTCCTCCGCAGGGTGTCTGGGCTTTCCCTTAAAGATAGGGTGAGAAGCTCAGTCATCCGGGAGGGGCTCAGAGTAGAGCCGCTGCTCCTCCGCATCGAGAGGAGTCAGATGAGGTGGCTCGGGCATCTGATCAGGATGCCTCCTGGACGCCTCCCTGGTGAGGTGTTCCAGGCACGTCCAACCGGGAGGAGGCCCCGGGGAAGACCCAGGACACGCTGCAGGGACTATGTCTCTCGACTGGCCTGGGAACGCCTTGGGATTCTCCCGGAAGAGCTAGAAGAAGTGGCCGGGGAGAGGGAAGTCTGGCCATCTCTGCTCAAGCTGCTGCCCCCGCGACCCGACCTCGGATAAGCGGGAGACAATGGATGGATGGATCTATATATGTGTATGTATTTGAACTTGAGGTAGTGGTGACTACTGACAGTGCCAGCAATCAGCTACTCCACAGTGCCTGCGGTCAGGGGTTCAATTATGATTCCTAACAGCAAACAACGTCTAGCTAACAACACACCCATAGAAAAACAAAAACGAGACTGCATGGATAAAAACAATGAACGAAGGCGCCTACAACGAGCTTCTGAAACACCAGAACCAAACGAGTCATGGCTCCAAAAAGAAACAGCTTTACTACAAATATATTTCTTTCATTAAATGAAAACTTTCCCAGGACGCTCCCACCCTCCATGATCTTACATCCCTACAAAGATTGGAGGGAACAGAAAGTAATTGCCATTCTTGGATTTGCGATTCTTTAGAGAATCGGGGGTTTACTGGTTTAGTTATAATGCATAACAAACACATTGTTACATGATATGACCATTGCACTGGTTGAGTCCTGGTGACATTATCCCTTTTGTTTGCAGTAGAGTGGTCACCCAAACACTGTCATTGTAATATCTAATACTATAAATATTGATTGAATATACAGCATGTAAAATGCATTCAAAAGTCTTGGGACTACTTTCATATCAGTTGCTGTAAGGTAAATTCAGATCATTAGTTACCAATTTTCTCAGTAAGTGCTAAAACTTTTTTTGCACAAAATGTTAAGCGCTATTCAGTTCTCAAAATCTGAAGAATAAAGAATAAATGTTGCTTAATTACAGTGTAAAATATCCTGTGGTTGCTTTATATCTACTTTGTTTTGCTTTTTTTTTGTTAATTAGGGTATTGGTCTTTTGCTCACACAGCTTCATTGTAGCATAGGTGGATATGAACATTTAGCTAATCAGGACCGTAAAAAAACAAACCTAAAGAGTTTGGGAATGTGTGGATTATTTTTAGCTAAGGTTTCTAACTTCTCAATTTTCTGTTTGATTACATTAGTTTGTGACTTATAAATGTGGTATAAATGAGTCTTCAAGCACTTCTATCAGTTGGAGTTGAACAGACATTTTTAGTTTGCTTGAGTGTTTGATTTTAACACAACACTGCTCACAGTCTGTATGTTTCATATTAAGCCCCTTCTTCATTGTAATACTATGAAAGCTAAAATGAACCCAAATACACAATGTGCAGTAAACACGAACAGAGTAATTGGGATAGAATGAAAGCAGTGCACCAGCAAATGTGTGCAGTATGGCTTCACTTGGAATGCATGTCGGTTTGCATTTAGTAATAAAATGCATTGTCTCAGTGCTGCCTATACTGTATTGTAAAACATATACACATCAGGACTGGGCTAGTTTTCCATGCCTGGATTTTGACTTGTTTTATTTTACCCATTTGTATCATTTTTTGTTAATTGGTTGAAATTATTGTGTTTAATGTTGTTAATACCTTTCATAAGTGCACTGCCACAAAGGAATAAAAGCCAAAAAAATATAAAAAAATAAATAAATAAAAAATATATTTACAGCCAATCATTTTCCAACCAGTTTGTTCTGAACAGGGCCGCGGGGGGTGCTGGAGCCTATCCCAGCCAGCACAGGGTGCAAGGCAGGAACACCCCTGGACAGAGCACTACTCCATTGTAGAACGAACGCACACAGACACACACACACACATACACACACACACACGGGCCAATTTAGTATTGCCATTCCACCTAACTTGCTTGTCTTTGGAACTTGCGGTTTCTGTGTGAGGAAAATGGAGCACCCGGAGGAAACCCACACAGAAATGGGGAGAACAAACAAACTCCACACAGGGAGTACCAGGACACAAACCCTGGTCTCCTTACTGCAAGGCAGCAGCACTACCACTGTACCACCATGCCACCCTATATATTTACAATATGTCTGAATTATAACAGTGTGTGTTAATTGTTGTAGTTATTTAATTATAACAACATCATTTATTTATATAGCACATTTTCATACAATGTAGCTAAAAGTGCTTTACAAGATGGCAAAGAGAAAGTTACAAGAAAAGAAAAACAATTAAGATTAGGCAATTAAAGAATTAAGTAACAACATTAAAAGTTAAGGAGGACACAAAAACAACAAAACTCCAGTTAGGCTGGAGAAAAAAAAAATTTGCAGGCATTCTACCTTCACATTATAGGATTCTGATGAAGTTGGTCTCATGGGCAGCTGAGAAACCCATCATCTCAGGGGACTGCATGGTGCCTTGATCAGGTGGTGGTGGCACAGATCGCCACCACAGTAGAACAGGAAGAAGCAGCAGAAAACAATGGGATTAATGCAGATTACAGAACTCTGAAGAAATTGAATTGCCCATATATTCTATTAAGAATACAACTAAAATGTAGCTATGTAAAGGCCATATTAAAAAAAATCTTCTTTTATAATTTCATTTATTCTATCTAGTTATTTCATCATCGCTTTTTTAGGAGTTTAATTAATCTGCAGCCCTCAGGTGCTATAGTTAAGACATCTTCCACAGCCTCTTTGGTGTGACATTAGTTAATTGCAGCTATGTTAATCAGGTCCCCTTTTACTACCTCTTTTGCACATTTAAATTGTGTGGTTTTTCTGACCGCTTTTGTAGTTTCATTCTTGATTTTTAGATTTAGTTCTTAATTCTTAAAATTTTGAGATTATCTCCAAAAAAATCTCAACAATATCCACAACTGAGGTGAGAGAAAAAAATAGGATTCTTGTCCTTAGTGTATTGATGATGTAGCTTCATTTGAAAATATTGCAATACTCAACTATAACAATTTATTTCACCTACCTGTAATCGAAATGTTTCTATGAGATTTTATTTAGTTTTTATGGGTTTTCTTTATTTATTTAAGTTTTTAATTTTGTTTACCTCAAACTGTTTTACACTGTAGCTTCATCAAGCCAGAAGAATTTGTTTTCATTTTTGGAGGTCAAATTAGACGGTTTGTATCTTCACTTTTTGTCAGTACATTCTGTAACACTATGTTTACTTGAAACACTTTAGTAATGTCAGATTTGATGGTCACTTGAATGCATTCTGTGGCGGTTTTAGGTTTTTTTCATTTTTCTTTCATGTTGTGTCTTTTATTGTGCCAGTAATCAGTAAGTTGAGGCTTCTACAAGCACAGACCCATTAAAAAGTTGTGTCCCTTAGTTGGTGTGTGATGACATGTGGTTGAGTGTCAGATTTTTGTTTTACAACTAAAAATCTTTTGAAGTATGTATTTTTGCCTTTTGGCACTTTATATTGTGCATCTATTTTTGTTTTTTTTTCTTTTTTGCTGCTTTGTATGTTTGTTTATTTCTTTACTTTCAACTTTATGCTGGATGTGGCCTTTGAGGTTTAAACTATATATGTAATCAGATGATCATATTGACTAAGCATGTCCTTGCAAGCATTAACAGTATGGTGTTTTAAAATATTTGTTTTTCATTTTTTTGAACTGTGTTTCCTTTACTAATAGATCCCTTGATCTATTCAGTCTTTTAAAAGTTTTAATGAAATGGCACTATAGACTCAAAACAAACCACAAACACCTGCCAGAAGTTTTAATAATTGAATAAATAATAATTAATTCTATTAATTAAATTAAACTTATGTATGAAAGCAAACAAGCTTTGATAGAGAGCCAGAAGATTACCAAAAGCTAGAAAAAGGTCATAACCCGGAGATCAAAAATAACAAGCAACTAAGCCAAAATGTTAGACAAAATTGGGTGAAGAAACTGAGCAAAAGTCAAAAATACCAGCGAAACAAAATAAAAAGTATTGAATAGCAAGTTTAGAATTGGATATTGAATCTGCAGCTCAGATAATAGAATGTTTTCAAGAAAGATGTTTTTGTCACGTTTCATTATGATAATAGGTCACAACCTTGAGGACACGCATCTAACGACCGGTGCATTAATAATGGGGTACCAAAATGACGTGACCATAAAACGACAAAATGATGTGTGAATTGGTTCAAAAAAATATTTCGTGTTCCAAATAAAAAGGAATTGAAAACATTGGATATTAGAATTATCTTCAAAGACCCAAAAAAGGCCCAAAATGAGTGTAAAAATACAGAATTTGGTATAGGACTAAAAAACAAAAAAAAAAATCAGAAAAGGAGACCAACTACTAATTAGGTCATGGTAATAACAAAAATTGTTCAGAAAAGCTGAAGTTGAAATAGGGAACACTAAACATTAAATTAAATGGAACTAAACAATACATAATATCTTCTAACAGAAGAGAACATTTTACAACAAAGGAGCCTAAAATTAATGAGAGAGAACAAAAACTACCACTTTACACTAAATAACGAACACAAAATGCAGACGTCATAATACAAGGCAGAAAGTGTGGTCAAAATCAGAAAAAAAACAGGCCTTACACTGTTTCTTTTAATTTTTTTAAACAAATCAAAACCTTATACTGAATGCCCAAATATAACACTACATTTTCTAGATAATAATAAAAAAATGGCACAAAGTTAAAAAAAAAATTTAAAAAAAAATTCAAAATCAGAACAGCCTACTTAAAAAAGGAACATCTGAGAGACCATCTCAAGAAAGAAGGCAAGCCAGGAATAAGAAAATGCTGTGAGGCTTGTATTCTCTGCAGGTGATTGCAGCTTAATTAACCTTTAGGCATCAAACAAAATTTAAAACAATTAACAATTAAAGGGTAAAGGTACAGGGGCATAATAAAAATTGGTATGGCCAGAGAGGGGCACAAAAAAAAATGACAAATATAAATAATTTTGCAAATTTTTTATTTTTCAAGTACTGTAGGCCTACATGCTGATGGTCATTAATAATTAATCTTTTTCGTTGTTGTCATGCTGATGACTTATGTACTGTAGAAAGTGCTATGAATGCTGCTCAGATCCTACTAGAGGTGTCCAGCAGTACATCCACGGCACTCCCATTTGTGAATTCATCTGTCGAACTTTATACTGTTTGCATGTACTAGCTCTCAGATTGTTGATTTTAATGTAGTAGCTTTTTTGTTAGTTTTGCCTCAACTTGTTTCATCATTCTGGCAGAATAATCAGCAAAATCCATGAGGCAAATAACCAAAACATACAAGCTGAAGGCTATCATTCAAAAAAAGCAGATCTTTCAAAGAAATTTTAAATTTCAAATATGTTTTTTAAAACAAATACTATTATTGGTGTTTTGAATTGTGATTACTTGTAGAAGATATGGCATTATAGTTAAAAGCAAGTATATGTTAATCTGTATTAAATACTAAACATATTTTATGATAACATAAGATGTATCATATCAATTTTACACCGTATGGGTAATCTAGAGGCACAATGTTATGGACTTCCTTATTAGAGCATTGTGCACTTCTTATATATGACATTGATCTCTGCTTATGTTTTATATCTTTTCTTGCATTTGAATATATTAAACTAAATGATGCAGAAATATCTTTAAATATTTCAGGGATTGTTTAAATGCAATCTGATATACCTCTAAATGAAAATTTACCTTGTCATAATATAGCAAGAGTTTTTTCGAACTGACATCTTACATTGCACATTTTAGTTATCATTATGATTGCATTTTAATGAGCTGAGTGTAAATAAAATGGCCTTCAGATCAACTTACAGGAAGAGCTCTTTTTTCTTGCCTCTTACAAGGAAAAGCTTATGAAGTGTTGATGTGGTAAAAAAAAAAATCATGTTGCTGTAGCTGTCAAATATAATGTGGAACATGAGCGGCTGCACAGTCAGGCGTATTTGTACATAACTGGAAGGATTGCAGGCAAATTCAGTAATATATGAAAATATGAAGTGTGTATTTAAGAAGTGAAAAGAATATAACTTGGAACTGTGTGCAGTGTTTTGAAATTTTTCCATTTACAGTTCACAAAGACTCCATAATAACACAGAATAACTAGCATGAGCAAAATAGATAAATATTACTTTAAAGTGGTGGGCCACACGTATCTACACTTTATAATTACAGTCTACATGGTAATACCGTATAACATAGCTATTTTAATTTAGGGAAAAATATGAAAGAAGTTACTGTAAAGTAGTAAGAAGTAAAATGATATCTAAATTTTTACAATGTGAAATATTGGAGGTAGTACCTGACTTGTAGTGTTTAGTGCACCTGTCCACAGTCCTCAGTTCAAATACCGGCCCTGCCTCCTTTTGTAAGGAGTTTGTATCATTTTCCATTTCCTTGTGGGTTTTATATTGATACTCTTGATTTCCACCTACAGTTAATTAACTGTACTCTGGCCACATACCAGTAAGTATGCCCTGTGATATACTGACATGCCCTCCAGTGCTGGTTCCAAGTTTTGACCCAATGTAGCTGTACTCCATTACCCTGTAGTTGAATAATGGGCTTAGAAAATGAATCATTGAGGGAAATATAGGGGGGGGGGGGGGGGGGGGGTGTCAAAAAATTGTAGGACACAATGAGATGAAAGAAAGAATTTTGTTTGAAACCAACTGTCATCTGGCTGTATTTCTATAGTTAGTCTTACTAAGACAGATACTGTTCTCTTTATTAATGTATTTCTCACTGTGTTTTCCCGTAAGTATTCAGGCTCATTCAGCGTACTTTGGATTATATGTCAAAATGATTTTAACACAATCCTAAAGATCCTTCTATTCACCTTTGTAGCTGCAGAGAAAACCACAGCAAAAGAAAACTAAGATCCCCAGGAGATGGACTTTATAAAAACATGCTAAGCTATTCGCAAATAATGCCTTGTCTATCTGTGTAACTCTTTTGTTCAATTTCAAATGAAAAAAAATCTTTCTTTATGCATCTGAAACATTTTTATGTGTTTATATCCATCATGGCAATGGTTATTTAGTGGCAAAAAAAGAATGTGAAATTCTTGGACTCCCGACAGTTTGATATGCTTACTGAGCACTAAGACTAATACTAAGACCAATACCAATGTAACTTGTTAAAATTCATTTTAATGACTGTTATTTTTAAAATCTCATGTGTACATTCTGTATTTAAAAGACAGCAATGCTATACATATTGAGTTAACTGTTATACAGTAAATCATAACTTCCACAGTTGAAATGAACAAAAACAATACCAATGTCATTTGCTGTATGATATCCTCAATGTTTGTACATCAACAGAGGTATGCAGAAATGGAAGGCTTACTTGACTGCAACTTCACAATCTACTAGACCCCCAGTGGATAAGGAGGCAGTGAGAGGCAATAAATAATTCTCAATTACTTTAACACTCCCTATCCAGTCTTACCTATAATGCATCTTTTGTTATGTGTGAGGTTTGCTTGGAGGGAAATTGGAGATACCTCCTTGGAGAATCTGGAGTGACAGCACATGTCAGAACAGTGCTGTTTGATAGGAAATCCCAATTGCATGTAGGCTACTTTGTGACTTTGAGTGAGATGTGGGCTTTTTGACTATTGTAGCATGAACAGCAACTTTGTTAACAATACTTTCACCATAAAATGAACAGCTGCACAGTTTATAGAAAAAAGAGGGTGGATTTAATTGAGCCAACTTATGTGTGATTACAACAACATGACCAAATAAATGTACATAGGTGCATGGACAGATCATCAGAGCTCTACAAGCAAACCTATGATGATGTGTTTACAGAAATGGATCTTATCTTACTGTTTCTTTAATTTTTATTTTTTTCATAATACCAGGTATGTGAACCAGTTGAACACATTGTTTTAACCATAACCTTCTTTCTTTTCCTTTTTTTTGTGTTATTTAGCTAGTGACCGTACATTGTCCAAGGTTCTAAAGTGGCCACTACATCATGACAGCAATTTTTTTTTTCTTTAGTGCTTTTCTCATAGTTTAGGCTCAGGCAGCACCCACAGGTTAACAAATATAATCTCTATGTCTAAGATAAATGTCAGTGAGTCCGTAGTATCAAGAATAATGCATTTAATTTTACTGAATTTAATAAGGGATAGTCGTTAAAGGGAAAGACTATATCTACTTTGTCCCGGGTTTGAATTCAGGCCCAGCCATTGTGTGTTATATTCACAGATTTTCTGCGTTTTTGCATGTTTTGTTTAGATACATTAGTTTTGCATTGAACCTTAATGTCTGTCCAACTGTAAATTGGCCTAATATGAGTGACTTCAGATGTATGTGTGATGAATGTTTCCTGTGATGGACTGTACTTCTGCCCAGGTTTAGTTCTTATGTTACTCCCAGTGCTGCTGGGATTACACCTTGACCTAGCAATGGATAAAGTATGTTTAGAAACTGGCTGATAAATTAAGTGTGCTTTATATTATACATTTTTTAATCATAAAAGCTGAAATTTAATCATAATAACCTTATTTGAATAAATGGCATAGCTTTGGTCAAAAACACAAATGGTACGGCAAGAATAACACAACTCTGTAGGCGAAAAATGTTCTTAGTGTATTTGAGTGTAATATTCTGATAATAATTATTTTTGTGATTTTTTAATTTATTTTCTGGTTCACTCCTTAGGTCTGTATTGTACAGAAGAAGGACACAGAGAAGATGTACGCCATGAAGTATATGAACAAACAACAGTGCATTGAGAGAGACGAGGTCCGAAACGTCTTTAGAGAGCTAGAGATTCTTCAGGAAATTGAACATGTATTTTTAGTAAATCTCTGGTGACTATCTTGTATTTTTAATATACTCTTTGGTGTCTTGCATGCTGTAACAATGGTGTACAATTGTTATTTGATTAGTGAAATTATGATAGAGCAGAAAACATATTTAACAGTTTAATTGATTCAGCTACATAAAAAGAAGGCTGCACAGATAACACATTAGATTTTTTTACCCCATCATTTAGCCAGTTTCCTGTTTTGAATTTTTAAAGTGCTCTTTATTGCTTAAATTCATTATGGCATATGCCTCATTGTACAAAAACTAATTTTATAACACCTGAGTGGAACAGATGTGTATGTTTGCGTTTGAAAAGTCTAGGCAGTGAAGACAAACAGTAATGGCTACCATTTCCAATTCAACATCAGATTGCTTTGTCAGTGCATTTATCTTTTGTACATTTTACTTTCACAGTAGCTTAAGCACATTTAGGCTTCATGAAAAAGTGTTAATACCCAGTAGAGACAAAAGCTGGTTATCTTAATGTGTCACCCCGCTTATAGTTAGTACTATTACAAAACAATGGTAAAAACAAAATTTCATTTTTGAGAAAGGGCAAAATTTTGGGTAGTGTCATGTCTGAAAATAACATTTAAGATTATTATGGAGAAGAGACACAGAATAGAAGTGCTGTCAAAGGTGACAGTATTGCTAATCTGAAAAAGTAAGTCATGGAATTAAAAAGAAGAGCTGGTTGTTGCATGTTAGAAGTGAGCCGACCTCTCTTTTTCTTTCATAAATTTTGGTTTAAAAACTGAAACTGATTAAAAAAAAAGATTATAGTTTATATGGACAAGTAGGGTGAAACGTACAAAAGTTAACTTTTTAGAGGTTTTTATTCTAACATCTCCAACTAGCTACTCGAAGCTGCCAGCAAGTCTTCTTGCTATTTCTCCAACAGACAAAAAGGTCAGATTCTGAATGAAATGTCTTCGCTAAAGTTAATGGACCATCAATGTGGCATTACTTCCCAAGCCATCCTTTAGAGGTTTTAGAGATAAAGTTAGAGATACACTGGATTCAGGATTGCAAGAACCAGAGCTTGTCCTGGCAAGAGAAAGAAACCAATCCAGGACAAGACACCCAACCCAATCATACACACACTCACACTGGCATTTACGAATCACTAGACATCCTAACTGTGCATATCTTTGGGGATATATGAGGAAAACCGGAGAAAAAATAGAAAAATGATGAGCTGCACGTGTCTAATGGTATTTTGAAAAAGAAACCTTCTGTACTTCAGAAGGCTTTGAAGTCTGCTGCTAGGGAACAATATTTTAGGTTAAATATTTTTCTAATATACTGTCATTTCAAAGAATTGTCATAGACCTTGAGCTTTGTTTAGTATAATTGGCCCTCTTGTTAACTTGCCTGCCTGCCATAGTTTCAGTGTTCAATGAAACTTTTTTTCTTTTAATACAGAAAAGATTAAGAATATCAGGGCACATACCTCACCCTCTGTTTGATTTCCTTCTCTATATAACCTGCACTGTTGATGTTAATTATTTTTAACTAATTTTTCTGTCTTCACTAAGAGAAATTGTAATTAGCATGAAGCCCAAGCCATCTCCTAATTTTTCGGTAAACATTAGTTAACTTTCTCCTCTTCTGTTGCTGGCACTTATTGAGTCCCCCCATCTGTGTTCTATCTGTATAATTCCATTAGAAGATATTATCTTGATAAACAACAAATAATTTCTTAGCTTTGTGGACAATAAACAGCTCTACCTACCCACAGGTCCCTTTTTTTTAAAACATTTTTTAATTGATTTTAAGAAAGATGAGAAGAAGGATGGGTAAACAAGCAAATGAGGAAATTCTCAAGCATTATAAAGGAGAAAAAACGAAAAGTACCTTGTCCACCAACGTAGCCCATACATATAACATCATTTTAGATGGTTCATCAAATGTATTTATTATTTGTCAAAAAAAAATAGGAAAATGAAACCTGTCGCTATATATAAAAACACACCAGAGATCCAGGAGTGATTTTTGTTTCCGAACTCAAATTTGAAAAGCAAGTTATCTCTGTTTTTTAAGGGTAGCTTTCTTCAGTTTAGACATTGCTTGATTTCTCTAATTTCATGACTTAAATTTATTCATGCTTTCATTTATACTGTATATTAAATTCCTTCCCTACTGGGTCAGTTGTACAAAATGCAATGGTCAAACCACTCCTCACCAGGTTACAAAGAATTATTCCACATCACAAGGAGTAAGAAGAAGCCTATAGAATAGGAAGTATAGGGAGTACTTGAGGCTGAGGTTATTTAGTTCAACTTCAAGCACTGCTTGTATCCAAGGATGGCATATCATGCTCTACTTCTTTTATCCTCTTTCCCACCTACACTAACAGTCACAGCTCCTAGCATGTACTTGAGCTTCCATGTCTTTGAGTTTCGAGTAAATTTCCTCCTTTTACTTTGCCCTCACAGCCGGCCTTCATTTACTAAACTGACATGCCCCATTTCTCTGCGTAATCATTTGTCAGCTCTGAGGCAAAAAGGGAACACAATGCAATAGAAACTCTTACTTGCTATAGCATTATTAATATAAAATATCAAGAACTAAAAAAACACAGGTTGGCTGATTTTCTTTTTTCTATAATGTTACCAAATTTTAAACGAATCAGTTAAAACATTTTTGAGATTTTGGGTTATTTAGTTTTTCTGTTATGGGTGAAGTGTAATATCATACCATTTTCAAACCAGCTTAATCCTGAGCAGGGTCGTAAAAGGAATTTGATATATTGAAATCTCCTTTTTGGCACATACCTAGTACCTTACAAGAATAACATACAATGACCTGGGACCTTATGTATAATGCCGTGCGTAGAACTCACACTGAAACATGGTGTACAGACAAAACTGGAAATGTGCGTACACACAAAAATACAGATGCATAACACTGTGGGTATGCCAAATTCCATGCACTTCCTCTTTATAAACCCTAATGAACATGAAATGTAATGCATGTGCATGTGCCTACAGCCCTACCCTGACTTCTCCCAGAATTTTGCATATTATAATATGCAAATCAACATAAATAGCCCCTTACATTTAGTGCTTTGTTAAAAGATAATGGCAAAAGCACATAGAAAAAATAAGAATTTCAGTGAATGTGAAGTGGAGGCAAGGAAAAACATACTATTTGTTGGCATAAACAGTGGTATAAGCAACAAAAGGAAGTTATGGAGTGATACAACATGGCAGAGACACTCGAAAGTTCAAGTTCAGAAAGTCACACAGTACCCGAAATAAAAAAGGTGTGGCCAGATATCAAAGTCGGCATGAAAAAGCGAGTCACAGCCCCACTGTCTGTTTATTCTGTTTCAGGCAACATTACAAAAGATGACTGTGCCGAGAATGCAACAGTACCCAGCACATGTTTGGGTGCTGGCTCCGCAACACATCTGCCTCAGAAACTGCTCTGCAACCATCTGATTGTGTGCTGACGGATGCTGTTCTGGAGTCACAAAATGCAGTAATGGATGGTGTAAGAGATGTAGCCAATGAACAAAGGAATATAAGGGCTGTATGATGTGATATTGACCACAAATTAAATGAAGTGGTTAAAAAATAAATGCTGAATCTGATTACTTGTTTTTACATTCTGCTAATTACATTCAAATGAAGTTGTAACACTGTCTGATTTGGTTGATCATTTGGTGTGTCAGGTTCATCATCATGCATCGCTTCGGATATGGGCAAGCCACGATTGTGTGCCACATTGTGCAGCACATTATATGCTTGCACAATGTGACACACTTTCTGTGGACTATAGAGCAGCACAATGATAGAGTGGAAATGCTTTCTATTTACATAAGTAAATTAATTCTCTGAATGCACCTTTATAGTGTAGCATTGGCACCGAGCACCACAACAAATAGATTTTCTGCTTTTTACATGGCTCTTTGAGGTCACTCGCTAGCTTTCCACACTAGCTGAAAAAAACGCACATGCTACAGTGCAGAGTTGCCATTGTTATAGGCTTGGTGATTTATCCCTGGCTATGTAACTTGTCCATCGCCGTTGCAACAGCAATGTGCATGCAGTTGACAGCTCCGATTACATTTGGAAAACTGGATGTTGCTGCGAATTGAGCTTTGAAGTTTCCCAGTGTAACCACAGTGTAAGGAAATCTTATATATCTGGATGTCAAGCAGATAATACCATTCTATGCAGCTAGCATGGTGCGACTCGGTGATGTTTGTGAAATTTGACATTGAAAAGCTCCTGTGGCTAAAAAACAGAAAGTGGACAGAACTTGCAAAGGAACAGGTCGAGCACAATTCCCCAAAATCTGCCTTTGTAAAGCCAGCCCCAGTTCAGCACACAGCTCCAAGAGGATAGCTCTTGGAAATCGCACCGTTTATACATGAGGCCACTGGTGTGGAACTTTAATCCAGGACACCAGATTAATGAATCAACTGTTACAATCACTATACTGGTGTATTGCCCATATATTTTATAGTTTATACAAACTGTAAGTGACAGACTTAAATTTGTTTAAAACATTAAAGTGTTTTATTTTAATAAATCTTTGAAATTGTGTGTACAGTGCCTACACTTAAATTACCCAATAAGTATTTATATGTTTAACATCAAACTATTCATAATGTGTAATAGAATTAAACTACATGCCTAATGCTAAAATATAAATATTAACCTTATTCACTATATTTTCCTGCCATTCAATGCCTATAAATTCCATATAATCTTCACAGGAGCTTTGACTACAATTTAAGCAAAAGCTATACTCATCAGCAGGCAAGACACTTGAAAGATCAGATGTTCACAGCTTGTGATTCTAGGCTTTAGCAGACGTCTAGCTGCTCAAGAAGGTGTCAGCATGACCTCTTAAGGGGTGCAGATTTTGCATACATTTCTCTAGTTATATAATCAGAAAAATGTTAACAGTTCTTGATTTACTGGTGATGATTTTTTTCTTGGACTTGCCTTTCTGTTGTTATGAAAAGGCAAATAATATTTAAATGCAGCCAAAACACAATCTGTTCAGTGACTTTACTGTAAGAAGCAGTTGCTGTGAGCAACAATATTCTAGGAAATTTCTAGCTTTTGATTTCAAATCATGTAGCTTAATATCTTGATGCTGTGACATTCTAATACTTTCCATCAGAAATGTTATTTGTTGTAGACGTGACTTTATTTGGGAGAAATTGTGGGATGCCACCAAGACTTCAATGAGTTGGCTCTGGGTGCTCTTGCTGAGGTTATAATAGAAAAGCCTGACTCCAGGTCAGCTGTATGGAGTACTTTCTATAGTTCAGTGTCTGTAAATCCCCTGACATGTATTGCTCATGATTAGCCTTAAAACGGCACACCCAAAAGAAAGGGTTGAATCTACTAACTGATGGAAATATACACACCTAATCTGTTTATTTCACTATCAGATGGGAGCATCTAATTAATATAAAGTTTCAAACCTTTCACTAGTGCTCTGAATATATTTATGCTTGTATAGACTCCAGAAGCAACCTTATGTAAAGTAAAGTACTGTTCCAATAAAGTACTGTTAGGATTTCTAGCTTGCAGGTGTGTGAGGATTCAATCACACCTTGATGCACTCTCCCCATAGGGTTAATGATAAACATACTTCATAATGACTATTTGGTAATTTCACACATAGGGTTTTTCTTTAATATTACTAATATTTGACTGCAGAAGTTAAAATAGGGCAGCATGGTGGCACATTGGTGGGTACCATGACCTTCTACCTACAGGACATTCCATATCCCAAAGACCTGATATACACAAGTGTACCCTATGATGGACCTTATAATGGACTAGTGCCTTTTTTAGGGTTGGTTACTACCTGGTGCCCCATGCTGCCTAAATAGGCTCCACATTCCTGTATCCCTATTGTTATATGAGCTGGTTTAGTAAATAGATCAGTGAACTAGTTGGAACTATTACTGGATAATATTGCTATCATATTACACGCCATAAAAAGTAAGCAGCTACTATATAAGAATACAAGAAAAAGCGAAATGTTTATTTTTTTGGTTTAATTTTTTCTATAAAACACAGCTCAGACAATATATTCTATGATTAATCTGTATGTGTAAAATAGAATGCCTGCCTGTATGTTTCCTATACAATTCTACACCCATTGACCAATCAGGACTAAATTGTGCATAATTGTTCCCAAGGACCATAAAGACAAGACAGACTTCTCTGGAGTTGTTTTTTTTTTTTTTTCCTTGTGTGCTACAGTTTGCACACCAGTACCACCTGCTGGTTCAGAGCAAGTGCAACATCAAAACAGACTGAAGCCAGACTAGCAGACAGAATGACCAGAGCTTACCATTCCTTACCCAGGCAACACTGCATACTGCTTCTATCTACTGTAATATTAAAAGGAGTATTGTCTGCACGGGGTGTTGGGTGAGGTTTGATCGAGAGTGGCAGCACAAAGTTCCACCTTGAAATAATAAGGTGAGTCAGACATGACAGAATTCATGGTTATAATGCAGCACAGAGTTACATACAGTTGCTACAATTCTGGAATCCAATCATCCCCAAAAAGAACAAATTCTTAACTTACGAGAGTAGAGGCATTGATAGAAAGGCAGTGTGATGACAGATGGGTCAGCTAGCAATAACAACAGGTTCACTATTTAAAAAACACATAAACCTTTACTTCCTTTCTTTAACCCTTTCTACAAATATGTCTGGACAACACTGGGTACTTAGGCTAGTTACACATAATTTAAAGTATTGAAGCCTATTACATTTTAAAACTGTGTAAATCTTTTATGTGTTGTTGTTCTCCTACATTATTTGTATTAAGTAGCCTGCACTGAAATGAAAAAAAAAATCATACTAGTTAGGATAGTATAATTTTAGTTTAGCTTTGCTATTTTTTAAATACATATAATTTCAGTAATATTGTAGTGGAAATGAAGTGTCTGGCTTCAGTTAGTAACTAAGTTTGCAAACCCTTTTTTTTTGCTTCAATGGCTCTAAATTGTGCCAGCCTTGCAGCTCCTCTCTCCTTGGCATTTATGACATGTAAGTAAACAAAGAATATACCATTCTTCATAAAATTGTAAAAGTCATAATAAAACTTGGAAGTCACTGGGTGTTCCAAACTCAGTTTCTACATTTTTTAAAATTTTTTACAGGTATTGTGGCCTTGCATGTACCACAGAAAGGTGGTTTTAACTTTATATTCCTGGCACTGTTTTAACACTGGACCGATTTTATCTTATATGATTAGAGTGGAAAAGGGGCGTGGTTTAATGAATGAATTAGAAATCCAGACATTGAAATATTGACTGCAGTAATTTGTCCACATTTCAGTATTTGCCTTGGAAGGTATTTTATTAATATTTATACTCATCTCTCTGCAAATGAGAACTCAGCAGCAGAAAGGGATCACTCTTTTACCAACACTGTTAATGATGAATTCTTTTTGCCTTGCAGTTATAAAATGTGGTGATTTCAACCTTGTCTCTTTGGAAGGAACAATGACAAACTTCCATTAGTGTGTATCTTGTTCCATTCATGGACATATCAAGCAAGATCTGCTTTATTCAAACCTTAAAGATACCTTTAAATCTAAACCTGTGGCACCACTGGGCAGATGTGACCACAATCGGTCCACCAGCAAGTCTGTTATAAGATGGCAACAGCTCTCTATCCAAGCTGAAGTTATTGTGTGTGTTTGGGGGAGTTATTGTATGTTATAATATTTATATTCTTTCTGAGTATCTGTAAAGTTTTAATTTCTCATTGAAGTCAAATACAGTATGTATCTATCTAGTTCATCTATGATACGGGATCCACTGCATCACCATGCTCCCCACATCATCAATTTAATTTACAAGTTGATAAAAATTCTATTGGTCTTACTTTCCACATTCCATTGACATGATTAATGATTGAAAATGTGTCAGGTGTTAGTGAGAGTGTGCTTTTTGCAACCCTCTAAGCCAGTGTCAGTAAATGAATGTGTCCTTCCAAGGTGTCAAGAGTGTGTGGTAGTACAATAAGTTATATTGTGTATCCCTATTCATTTTGTTTTTCTTAGGTAAAATATGTGTAAATGAGAACACTGTTTCTAAAAAGATGCATAATAATATTTTATCACCCAGTGCCTACAATTAAACCCAACATTTCCGCAGCATAGCAGCACAGCCCAGTTTCTGGTTGGGTTCTGCCCATAATGACCCAGCACAATTCATATTAATCAGGACCCATTAAGGACCAGAACTTATCTGCATCCATTCACAGTGTGATGTGTAATGTTTCCACCAACAAAACATTGAGTTTGTTGCTTTGTAGCTAGTGCTAAATTTTCATGAGTTGGGATTCTATCCCACATCACTAAAGCTGTGAAGCAGCCTTTCAGCCACTGAGCTTCTCCTCTCTGGTTAATTGAGCATATGAATTACGATCCTCTGCTAATCTATACTGTCTTTTCCGTGTGATTTGGGCCACAAGGACAACAACAAAGACAGCAAGGAATTCTTTAAAATGTATTACTTGACTTTATTTATTAAGTCATATCCTCAAGTATGTATTAGGCTATGTATTTTGCTTACCTTCTAAACTGAAATAGAAGGATATCAGTTCACATTTTGTGTAAAGCATTACATATAGGAAAGAGCTTTTGCTGCCGGATTCATTACTCAAAATGTATTTAGTATTTTCTGCAATAAACAAGACATAGTCTTCTCTTAATCTGGTGCTTAATTCTTAAATAGTAATAATCATTCTCATTATTAGAGGGGCTTTCTAGGACCAGTTTGAAATAACAGTTTTATGTGAACATAGAAAGTCCATCTTTCACACATATTTGACACAGAACCCCTTGTATTTCTTTATGTATTTGTTTAACTAGGTGTGTGTCAAGGTAGGTAGCTGAGTACTTTTATTTTTCACATGGCAATAATATAAAGTCCAAGCTGTGGGCCTTGATACGCTTTAAACTTAAAATGCAGGACTAATTTGTAAATAGGTGTAATCTTTTGGAAATATTTCCCCCATATGATTCCCATTTCCTCCCACATCTCAAAGGTTTAACTTAATATCTGAGGCTACACTGTCAAGCTCAGGACTGGTAGGAGGATAGTGCTCTTCCCACTTACTGTAGTCATTAGTGCACAACATTCTGTCCCTGACTTAGAACATTGCGACCTTAAAGGAATAGGCAGCTGACAATGCTGGAATAAGACCCCCACAGTCCTCTGGGTCACTTGGCTCTTAAACAGAGAGTTGATCATACTCTTATCAATGCATCATGCAGACACTGGAATGTTTGAAGCAGTGTGAGATTTCTTCCCAGGAGGAGAGACCTTTTGGTCATTGTGAGTTTCAGATACACGATCGATTCATCAGGCAGTGAGTGGTTTGATTAAAAGGTCCTTTGATGTCACTGTCCCCTGGGCACGGACCCAGAATGCCCCAACGGTAGATCCGCCTCTGGTAGCTGACCATTTTGTTTGCGCGCCACTACTTCAGATGTGAAAAGATAACAGGAGACCACAAACAAATGCATCTCTGTTCAGTTACGCATTACATGAAACAAATTGCTGAACTATTTTATGATTGCAAGTATTAAATATAGAGTGATTGTAGTTTCTTCCTTGTTTTTGTCTTACTTTCTCAGACACATTTTCCACAGGTTTCATCTTTTTATTTCTTTGTAAAATATTTGAGATGTTTGTCCTGCTCAATATTTAATGGAGATACAAATAGAGCAATCATGTCATACAATTTTCAGACATAAAATTAAAAAATACTAAAGTTTATTTTCAATAAATGCTTAGAATTGACTGTGTGACTGCTTAAAAGGCTGGCATTTTTTGCTTTTCTCTCTCTGACTGTGCCTCTCACTTGAGTCTGATATTTTGAACAGTAAGGGCAACATGAAGCCAAAGTGCTGAATCATAACTGACCAATACATTTTAGTGCTGCACAGTTTCCAAGAGTGAATTTTAGCACACAATCTGTACAGAAAAGCAAACTAATTTTATTATTAAAGTAAACAAATGTAATGTGGTCTGGGGAATGTGTTGAGAATCTCTTTACTTAAATTTGTGTTGTTTGTGAATGGGAAGCCACAGTCTTGCAGCACCTCATGTTGTTAGGAGTGCACGTGTTGAAAAGTCATCCTTGTGATAGGTCAATTGGTGGCTCTAAAGCCAATTTCATGTTATGTGACTTCTAGTTATGGGATATGAGAGATATGCTGACCTCAATTGATGATCTTCTTGCCGGGCCATTTCAAGTTAAATGATTGAAAATCACTGAGCATGTTTAATTTACTGGCTGAGTGATGTCCTTCCAGCACAGTCATGCTCATTCTGTTTTGTGACAGACAATAATGTACTGCCTGAGCAAGGTGGTGCTGTACGAAGAATTAATAGGTAAAGCACATTAGTTGTGGTATGTAAAACATGAGACATTAGACAGCTTCTCTTCTGTGTGTGAGGTTCAAAATACTTTCTTATTCCTTGCTGCTACATTATATGCATTGAACTTCCAGATAAACATTCATTGGTGGTCAGATCTCATGCTGGCAGACCTGGCCCCTACAACTAAAGTCAAAATCAAATCTGTTTGATTTTATTGGAGTGAGTCGCAGACTAGGTAGAGTAAGTCACTGGGTATGTCACATTTCACAGCTGGCTTTATGGAAGCACCCCGCTGACTAAGATTATGTAAATGAAAGATAAGACTGAAAATTGCTGGAAAGGTTGCATAATGTGACTTAGCATTAACATGGCTGATAGGATTGAGTGTGAATGCATTATTATGTGCTCCCTGCAGTGAACTCTCATTTTATACAGGCCTGAATCCCTTAAATTGGATTACATAGGTCTACAGAAAGAATAATTGGATAGCTGCCTAAATGTTTCTAATGGAAGTTATGAAATCCCATTTTAATTTTTAAAAAATTAAGCAGAGTAGAACTGAGAAGAGTTGTACTGCCTAACAACTTGAAGAAAATTGGTTTAATTCCCACTCTACTCACTGTTTGTGTGGAGTTTATTCCTTTGGGTATTCAGTTTTCCTCCCACATCACAAATGTTAATTTGTGCATTTGGAAAACGAACGAGTGCATAAGTGTGGACATGTGATTAATCTCTGTAATGGCCTGGTATCTTCAGTTATTTCCTGCCTTGGGCCCAGTGTAATTGTGGTAAGCTTCAGGTTTGGAAATCCTTTGGAATCAACTAGATTTCTTCATTAAATGCTCCTAAAAATTTGATCTGATCCTCAACTCAGAGCCTGTTTCTTGTGCTAATAACACAGACAATTGTACTTCTTTTCAAGTTTCTAGGCTAGATGTATTGTTATTTAAATTAGAATTTGTCTATACTGTATATTCAGAAACCTGATATTGGCCTAGGGCTCTGCAGTACTAACAAATTTTATTGAAGCCATAAACCACACCATGTCCAAAAACGGTTTGAATGTTTTTTAAAGTGAAAAGTGGAAAAGTCGGACGACTGATTATGTGAATAAAGACCATTGATTAATACTAAAATAGGGCAGGCACAAGTGAAAATTAGTACCGTATTTTTTGCACCATAAGATGCACTTTTTTTTCCCCAAAAGAAGGTTGGAAATGCCTGTGCATCTTATGGAGCGAATATTGCGTCACAGACCATGATGTGTATTACATGACAAAAGTCGACATCCAGGGGTAGAGGGCGACAAAACTCACTGTTACGTTACAGGCATTCCCTCTGTGCTTGGAGGAATGTTAGACTCATTGACTCGGCATCTAATCCTTGCGTGTGCATGAGTTGCGAAATGTAAACAAATGTAAACAAAGGCAAGGTGGCATCGACATCTCACGAGGGAGCGAAGCGAGTGTAGAAAAAAAAATACTCAGCAGACGATGTTTTGCGCATTATCACTGAGTCGGACTCTGATTTTTCAGAATCTGATTTTGTTGAGAATGATCAGGAGATCGAACAAGAGAGTGAGGAACTGGCATCAGCTGATCGGGACACCAGCTGATGCTGCCCCAGCTGAGCACATTCGTGCAGCTGATGCACCTATGGCAAGGTTCGAGTGGGAGCAATACCTAGACATTGATCCGTGGGAGCCAAACTGGTTACCGGACTTCACAAGACAGCTTGGCTTGCTGTTGGACTTGACAGATTACCAGCCACTGGACTACTTCAGGCTGCTCTCTCCTGATGCTGCTTTTCAGCTACTGTCAGACGAGACAAACAGGTAGAGCAATTTTTTGAGTGTCGGGCTGTGCTTGCACCGCATTCTCGTTTTTCAAACTGGAAACCCACAACAAAACACGAGATGAAGGGCTTTGTGGCATTACAAATATAGATGGGACTAGACTGGCGATATAACTTCAGGGAGTATTGGTCCAAACGTGCTTTGTCCCCTGGTGGCTTTGGACAGGTTATGCCGCGTGATGATAGGTACGTGCTCCCGCAAAGTGATTGTGAGCAACTGAGCTTCATAAATTCTGACACTAGCAATGAGGAGTTCTTGGGGTTTCCATAAAACTAGAAGAGTGCTTGAACCTTAAAGTCTCTCCTTATTTGTTAATGACAGTGATGATGTTTCTTAATACCTCTGCTGAATTTACATGGTTAAAATATTATTCTGCTATATTTTATTAAACATATTAGTACACCATTTGGTTCAGAATATTTTTTTTCTTGTTTTCCTCCTCTAAACCTAGGTGCGCCTAATGGTCAGGTGTGTCTTATGGAGCAAAAAATACGGTAATTTTGTAGTTTACAGCCTAAGACTCCATTTCCCAGCACAGAGACTCATGAAGGAATTCGACCCTGTCTGATTTTCTGCAGGCTGAGATAAAAATGTTTATATACAAACTTGGGCTGGTAATCGATTGAAAAAAAAAATAATAATAATAATCTTATCACTTTATGTAATTAATCATAATTAATCGCATCCAACATTAAAACGTAATCATAAAATAAGTACTTACAGTAAATCATGAAGTAAATATACACTAAATCACAAAAATATTGTAGAATCAACACAAAGGAATTTAAAAAAATGTAATGGTATTGCTTAAACTTAAACATTGACCTTAAACCTGAACTTTTAACAAAATACTACTTGAGCACTGCGGTGGGCTAGCACCCTGCCTGGGGTTTGTTTCCTGCCTTGTGCCCTGTGTTGGCTGGGTTTGTGTTTGCTAGTGATTTCCCGCAGAGCCAAGGGGCAGTTGGCATACAAGTGCTCACTAAGTGCTGTATCTGTGAGTGACAGCATATCCGGTAGTCAAGACCCTTTGGACAATTTAGCATGTATATAACATTTAATGTTTTTCTAGTTGGTAGAATCATGGTGTGCCTTGAGATTTTTTGGGTTACAAAAACTTTGCCACTGCAGAAAAAAGTTTGGAAAACACTACTGTACACTGTTTATTCTGGTACGCAAAAAGTTCTCCGTAGACACTGTCTCGCCTAAAACCTGACATCGGTGATTGGATGGTTATGTTGCATTCTTTGCATAATTTAGCAAAGGTATTGCAAATTGGAATAATGTGTAGGGATAATCATTGCACTTCTATTTCTCAGAATTTTGTCATTAAGTTAGGGCAGTCAGCACTGCAAGCTACATGACAGACTGACAAGTTAAATACAGAGGTAATAGAGACTAATTTTGTTTTTTGTGCCACTCAAAGATAGCTAATTTGGTACTTAGGTGGTATGACATTGATTCAGTCTTCTTACAGAAACATGAAATGAAAAATAAAAGTGCAATATTTATCTTTGCGACTATTCTGTAGCATTGCACCAGTACTGCCATAACACCCCAACCCCCCCCCCCCCCACTGTCTGCCCGTTTTCTCCCACTCCCTTGCATCTATGTGTATTTATAAATCAAGAAAATTAATATTAGTATGAGACGATCGCCTCATTGCCTGCTCTGGATGCGATGATAATTTTTAACGTGTTGAACTGGCCACATTCATCGCAAAAATGAACGTGTTAACTTTCCCAGGCCTAATACAAACACTATATAAGATAATGTTTTTAATTTAATATAGTGTGAAAATAAAGATTCACATCATTATATGTCATGCTAGAGATATATAATATTTCAGAATTTCTTTTTCATCTGACGTGCACACATCAGGGGAAAACATGACCGTTGCTAAAAAAAAACTTGGTTGCTCGCCATTATTAGAATTATTATTTTGTATGCTTCACATGTTCTATTGGCTGCTAGATTATATGAAGCTGAGCAATGTACAGTATATCTCTTTTTTATATATAGATTAATCATTATTGGAAACAACCATCACAGTGCTTCATTTGAAGAAAAAGCAGTCAGGCTTCAGAAGCCTATTGTGAAAATCAATAAGTCTGTAAGAGTAATCTGTCTCATACAATATGGGGCAGCATGTAGGTAGGTGACAAGCCAAAGGCTTCAAAAGTAATAATATGATACATCACACATACAACTCCACACATAGAAACATTTCTTTATATAAGAGTACTTTCTCCTGTGGTATCCCTATACCATTCAATAAACAAGTGTGCAAAATAATCAAATGACTGATGGTTACAAAAGTACTGTATAATGATTGTCCTCTTTGTTTAACATGAAATGGCAAAAAGAACACATTAAAGGGCCTCATACTGCCGACAACCCATATAGGTGTGTACAAGCACACTTTGTTTTTTGTTTTAAATTAATTTTCAAAAATATCAAATAACAATTTGATACAATAACAATCAAGCATAAAACAGTCTGATAGCACATTTCAGCACCCAACACACAACGAACCACCTGGATTGGGACCCGAGTGCAGTGACACCTCAGCACCACACTGGAAAAGTGTGAGTTTTTTTTTATAGTGGCTGGAGTGCCAATCCTGCCACCAACAACATCCCTCCCCCCCGTAAATTGGAGTTACATACTATCAGATTAGTGTTATATCAAGGTTGGAGCAATTGCAGTTAAGAGACTTGCTCAAGGGCCCAACAGAGTAGAGTCACTAGTGCCGTTTACGGGAAGAATTTAAGCCGAATTAATATGAAATGAGTTTAGCTCATCTGAGTTGGTGAAATACTTCTTTTAAAATGAACAAGTTCTTATCATATCCATAGAACATAATTAAAATATACTTTTCTTTACATTAATATTTACTTATTCTTAATTACACATATCCTAAGCTTCACATTCACTGTTATTCAAAAATCACTGTTATGATTGTTCTTAATTCAAAGAACATTAGAACACTCTAGATGAGAACAGGCCATTCAGCCCAACAAAGCGCGCCAGTCCTATCCACTTATTTCTTCCAGAAAAAACATCAAGTCGAGTTTTGAAAGTCCGTAAAGTCTTACTGTCTACCACACTACTTGGTAGCTTATTCCAAGTGTCTATCTTTCTTTGTGTAAAGAAAAACTTCCTAATGTTTGTGCAAAATTTACCCTTAACAAGTTTCCAACTGTGTCCCCATGTTCTTGATGAACTTATTTTAAAATAACAGTCTAGTGTACTAATTCCCTTCATAATTTTAAACACTTCAATCATGTCTCCTCTTAATCTTCTTTTGCTTAATCTGTATAGGCTCAGCTCTTTTAATCTTTCATCATAATTCAACCACTGTAGCCCTGGAATCAGCCTAGTCGCTCTTCTCTGGACATTTTCTAGTGCTGCTATATCCTTTTTGTAGCCTGGAGACCAAAACTGCACACAGTACTGTACTCAAGATGAGGCCTCACCAGTGCATTATAAAGGTTGAGCATAACCTCCTCGAACTTGTACTCCACACACCATGCTATATAACCTAACATTCTGTTAGCCTTCTTAATGGCTTCTGAACACTGTCGGGAAGTCGACAGCTTAGAGTCCATTATGACTCCTAAATCCTTCTCATAAGGTGTACTCTCGATTTTCCAACTGACCATTGTGTATTTAAACCTAACATTTTTACTTCCTATGTGTAATACTTTACATTTACTGACATTAAATTTCATCTGCCACAAATCTGCCCAAGCCTGTATGCTATCCAAGTCCTTCTGTAATGATTTAATAGATTCCAAATTATCTGCTAATCCGCCTATCTTGGTATCATCTGCAAACTTAACCAGCTTGTTACGTATTCCTATCTAAATCACTTATAAATGTTATAAATAGCAGTGGGTCTAGCACTGAGCCCTGTGGAACACTCCTAACATCGGCCAGTTCTGATGAGGTTCCTCGCACCATCACCCTCTGCTTCCTGTGTCTGAGCCAATTCTGCACCCGTCTAAAAACATCACCCTGAACTCCCACTTCTTTTAATTTGATGCCCAACCTCTCATGTGGCACCTTATCAAATGCTTTCTGCTATTCTTCTATATTGCTGACCTAGATTTAGAAAGTGTAATATTTGAGTAATTAAGCAGTTTAGTTTTTCTCCACAACTACAGAAAACCTCACAGTTCAAAAGCTGAGACTTTCAGACAGATTTCGAAGAAGCATTTGTTATTCTCATTCTAGTGTTCAATTCATTGCTTAATCATTAACATTTACAAACAACCAGCCACATTTTCACAAGCCAGTTTCCATCTCTACAGTGCATTTTTAGCCTGGTTTGATTTTTAGGCCAAGCTTTTGCTAGTGGGCAAGGGTGGTCTGCTTTTTTGACAAGAGGCTCTATTTGATGAAAAAAGCTGCCATCTAGAGTAATGTTACTATAACCAGTGACACTTTTCTTTCCCTTATTTTGACTTTGTTCACTTATGTTAGCCATTTTTGAATTTGTACCGGTTATACAGCAGGTTAATAAAATGGACAGATTTCCTGAACACCGCAAAACCACTCAGGATTACTTATAGACCTAAACATGTACCGAAAGGCAACAAAGTTCAATGCAAGCTGGAATACTAGCTTCACTTTACTTGCCATAGGCCAAAAATAATAACAGATTGTAAAATACCTTGCCAGTTCTTAGAGCATTGTTTAGAGTGACCTTGACTAAAAAAAATTGCTATCATTTTGCTTTGAAAAGTTTTCCAAGTTATTCTTCTATATTGCTGACCTAGATTTAGAAGCCTCAGAGGAGGATTCCGCCTCTTTTAAACTTTACAGTGTTCTGCAGAGATTCTAACTACAATAAACTGTAATTAATTATGTTAGCTCACACCTGTCTAAATAGTACTTAGTGGCCCTCCTCACAGATTAAGTGTCTCCACTAATTAACAAATAAAAATGTGGAGGAGGAAACATAAATGTAAACAAACTAATTAAAATGACCACCAGATTCTTTGTAAAACTAAAGCTGAAGTTCTGCTTTCAAAAGCTTATTTCCTATATACAACATCATTTTTGTGGCTTTCATGATTCACTTTTTTGTTTTCCTGTCATACTGAGCTAATAAACATTGTTAGTCCTTGGCAATTGAAGTTGCCTATGAACAAGTGTTACACATTTGGTAGTTTCAGCTTTCCAGTCCCTAATAAATAATCAGTACACTTTGTTACCTTGAGTTGTTAAAATGAAGTCATATCTCCCTTCTGCCAATAGATTGTGTTTCTGGATCATTAGTCATATGAAGTAGCCTTGAACAATGTGTGACTGTTGCCCTCTGATCCTTACTTGAATGTAAGTCTAGTAATGCGGTCTTGTATAAGACTATTAAGAGAATGAATGAGAATATCAAAATGTCTCCATCATCCATACGTGGCACCAATCTGTCAGCCTTACTGAGTTTCATTATGCACCTTACCTTTTAAAAGTTCAAAATAAATAAATAAAATTAAGGTTTCTCCCTGTGAGCTCAGCAGTATAAGTGAAATGTTTGCATCTTCTGCTTTGTCTGCCATGAGAGATTTCTCTAAGTATCTGTTTACTGCAACATTCTAATGGTGACTCTAAACTGGCCCAGCATGATAAAATGTATCTGTTTGCATTGGTGTGTGCCCTTCATGTGACTGCCATTCCACTTGGGCCTGGATTTAACCCTTGTGTCTGATTTTTGCTGATAGGCTGTAATTCCCAGAGACCATGTAAAGAAAATTAAAAGATGGATGGATGACTTTTAAAGTTACTGTCATCACAAAGAACTTTACATTACATTAATAATCAAATGCAGTACAGTGATCCCTCGCTATATCGCGCTTCGCCTTTCGCGGCTTCACTCTATCGCGGATTTTATATGTAAGCATATTTAAATATATATCGTGGATTTTTTGCTGGTTCGCGGATTTCTGCGGACAATGGGTCTTTTAATTTCTGGTACATGCTTCCTCAGTTGGTTTGCCCAGTTGATTTCATACAAGGGACACTATTGGCAGATGGCTGAGAAGCTACCCAACTTACTTTTCTTTCTCTCTCTCTTGCGCTGACTATCTGTGATCCTGACGTAGGGGGTGTGAGCAGGGGGTCTGTTCGCACACCTAGACGATACGGATGCTCGTCTAAAAATGCTGAAAGATTATCTTCACGTTGCTACCTTCTGTGTGCAGCTTTTAAGTATGCTGCACAGTGCTTCGCATACTTAAAAGCTCAAAGGGCACGTATTGATTTTTGACTTTGTTTCTCTCTCTCTCTCCCTTCTCCTGACGGAGGGGGTGTGAGCTGCCGCCTTCAACAGCTTTGTACCGGCGGTGCTTCGCATACTTAAGAGCCAAACAGCCCTATTGATTTGTTTGCTTTACTCTCTGTTTCCTTTGAAGAGAAAGATATGTTTGCATTCTTTTAATTGTGAGACAGATCTGTCATCTCTGTCTTGTCATGGAGCACAGTTTAAACTTTTGAAAAAGATACAAATGTTTGTTTGCAGTTTTTGAATAACGTTCCTGTCTCTCTACAACCTCCTGTGTTTCTGCGCAAATTTGTGACCCAAGCATGACAATATAAAAATAACCATATAAACATATGGTTTCTACTTCGCGGATTTTCTTATTTCGCGGGTGGCTCTGGAACGCAACCCCCGCGATGGAGGAGGGATTACTGTAATAAGCTGGAAAAAATGTCATAGTGTTTAGCAACAGGAGTAAACCATTTCTGTAGTTAGTGATTGAGCAAGAACGGACAATGTCTATCCATCAAGTCATTTGCCAGTACAGTTGCTATTTAATTGATTAAATTGGTATGATTCTTCACACAGTTTATGCCATTTTATGCTAATATATTAATTTTTCTTGGACAATGGACATGGTCTTACTTATGTAGTAATTCATCTAGTTTATCTACTAACACACAAAAATTATATAAGAATGGGAAGAGCTGGCTCTTCTTACTTAGGAGACTGTTTCTTAAACATGTGTAGAGACTTGTGTTGGTCAGTGAAATTCACTAAAGCGTTTTTCGTATTGAATTTGCTGGTTTTACCAGTGACCTTGTTTACCAAATTTTTCCCTGAAAATGTGCCATGCAGCCAGCTTAGGTAAACTTTTTTTACCCAGAATTCCATGATACTTTGTGAGGTCAGCGTAATATCACTGAGCTGTAGCAGCCAATTTTGGATGTGACTGCCAACAGAGTATAAAATGCTGATCTCTTGCTCATCAGCAGGTATGTTTGCCCTTACTTATACTACATGATGCAGCTCTGCACAAAATGTACCAAGTGTTTTATATTGAAGCAAAGCTTGTCAGTATACGAGGAGCACAGCCAGCATCAGTTTAAAATGGGGAATGGAGAATACACGAGATGGCAGATTGTGGATGGAGCAATCCATGAATGAATGCAGTACACTTCCATTGTTTTCACAGACACGGCAGAAATTCTTTGTGTGTGTACGCATCTGCCATAAAATCATGTATTGTGTGTGTATGTAATTTAATACATGTACAGTATTAGCATTTCAGTATAGCTGTACTCAAATCACATTTTTTTCTCCTAAGAGGTGCCTCATTTACAGTCAGATTCCACCGTGAATCAGTTCTTTCCATTTTCATAAAGAAAGCCACCATTTATTGTTGCATTTGAATTTATTTTTGGGTCAGCTGTGTCTGCGAAAACTGTCCAAAAGAACCACCGTCCACCGCTGCACTCACTCACCGCACAAGTAGTTCTGCCCACTATATTCCACTTTGTATGTTTTCCCTTTGCTCCCAGTCAAAGTCATGCTGGCTGTGTCCTTTTTAATTCCATGATGTGTGAAAAACAGTGCAGTGCCATTTCAATTGAGGCAATTATAGTTTTTTTACTTAACCGAAATAGATGGAGCAGCAACAGTTTACAGATGATTTTTTCTTTATCACCCATAGTGAAACAATGTCAGTAACTGCAAGTGGGGAATTTTTTGTTGATTATTTCATAGTTGTCTGGTGACGACAGACATATATTCTCACATGGGAGTCAACATTCAGTGGTGTTGCTTGTGGCAGTAATAGTAGGTCCTAATGTAAAAAAAAATAAAAATATCATCAATCACATTTTCTGAATAGAGTATCAGAGTTGTATCAAAATGGGAATTTGAAGTGCAACAATTTAAGAAAAGTCAAAAAAGGACAGAAGTATGACATGCAAACTGATGAAATAAAGTTTTAAAAACACAACAGCAATTGGTATCAGCGATAATACTTCTAGTGATAAATTATTTTCACTCTCAGATTCTGTTTAAGAACAACTGCTATAGAGAGCTGTCCCCCTGCTGAGATGCGTGGCTACACAAGGCAAGCACTTCAGATGGGTTAAACTGATTACATCACACAATCAATCACTTGTAAAGGTCTTTATTACCCTGAAATATAAGACTTATGTGACCACGGTTGATCCAACATTTTTCTGACTTCTTCCTGTATGAAAGTATGTTTTCTCTGTAGCTGAGCCGGGTCTATAAAGCAACAATGCATCCCAATATGTGACGATTTTATCACAGCGAGGCATAACGGTGCAGTGGATAGCACTGCTGCTTCACAGCTCAGGTCACAGTTTTGGTCACAATCATCAGTCCAGCACAATTGGTAACCCCTTTCCTAGCCCACAGGGACACACAAACGACCATTGCACCATTATATTTCACTCAAACCTAGTTAAATTTCTCCTTTTCCATTGACTTCAATGCATTTCACAGAGAAGAAGTTCCCAAACATTTCTGTGTTTTTGTTTAACTCAAACTATAAATGAATTCAACAAAGTTCACTTGTCACAAGTAGTGGCATGTACTATAACTCTCTGTTAGTCAGTGTGATTTTTTTCATGCTGTAGTGTGCTGGGTGGCTAACATCAATTCAAAAGAGGTCCACGAAATCAACAAGCTGATTAAGAAGGAGGACTTAGTTATTAGACACACACTCGACCAACTGGAGGTAGTAGCAGCAGAGAATGAAGAAGAATGAAGACAAAACCGATGGCAGTTATGAAGAATGCGGCACATCCTCTCCATGACACACATTGAGGACTTCTAAGCAACACATTATTGAACAAGAGTGTGCCAAGAAATATTACTGGGGCTTCTTCATACCTGTGTTAACCAACCTTTATAATGCTTCATTGTGATTGCTCTCTTATCCAAGTCAGATGTTTTTTTCTTCTTTTTTGTAATTCTTGTCTATATTTGAGTGTGAGTTGATGCTGTTTATTATAATATGTATGTGTTTTTTATTAATTGAGCTTCTGCAAAAAGCTAAATTCCCCCTTAGGACAAATGAAAAACTTTATCTATCTATCTATCTATCTATCTATCTATCTATCTATCTATCTATCTATCTATCTATCTATCTATCTATCTATCTATCTATCTATCTTCTTTCAGTATGTATACTTTGTCTGGGCCATGGTGCAGCTGTACTTCTTGCAGCACCCTGTAATGACAAAACTGAAGAAGAATATCTAATGATGTGCATTGAATGAGAGCAGTAAAGTGAACAGTGCATTGAGAAAAACAGGAGAGAAATACAGTCTCAGGCTTGAATTTGAGCTAGAAGCTTTTCAGACAGGTACGGAGAAAGAATTCTAAGGAAAGGGTCAAAGATGTTTATTTTTTCTGCATGCAGTCTTTTTGGTAGTCAACTGATAGATTTCTACTGCTTTGTGTGTGCTATTAATCAATTGTAATGTTCAGGAGAAGTCAGTCTGTAATGTGAATACTCACAATTGGAATGTCTTCATTAGGTATGTTGTAAAATATTCAGGTATGTTCACTTTTAATTAAGCAATCAACACTCTTAACAAATGTAATTTACTGTACACAATACTGTGTAAAGTGAGTTAGACCTGTTTGAGTTTTTGTCATAAATTAGAGATCACTTTATTCAGAAAACATCAGAAGGCTTAAATATGGTAAAAGTTGCAGATTACTTCATGTTTGTGTTGTAGGTACTCATTCCAGGATGAGGAAGACATGTTCATGGTGGTGGACTTGCTCTTGGGTGGAGATCTTCGTTACCATTTACAGCAGAATGTTCAGTTCACAGAAGAGGCAGTGAAACTTTACATTTGTGAAATGACCTTGGCATTAGACTACCTACAGAGTCAGCACATTATTCACAGGTAGGAATGTTTCTTTACAAAAGGTGATATTGTATGTTCTGTCTGATTTATTAAGATGACAAGTGTAAGAGCCACACTTGATCAGCAATTATCAGTAAGCACAAACTATTCTTATCGATAGTTTAGTAGAGCTCATCTCCAACTTAACATGTTAATGGGACTTTCCAGCCTGTCACTCTGCTGTAATGTTTCTATAACAGATTCTTTTTGTTTGTGAGAGCAAGATATAAGAACATATGCCTTCCAGTCCATAATAAACATAGGGAGTACAATAATTTATCACAAGATGTAGTACCTAAGTACTGTAACAAAATGGAATATAGCTATAGAAGCCATGAGATGAAATGTTGTAGAGAAGAAAATTTTTCTGTGTTATGAAGTTACTCTATATTTTTGTGATGTTTTTCTTTGATTTTTTTCTAAAAGTTTCAAATTTTACTTACTTGGGATTGTGAACTTTCTTGTGCTACTCATCTTACTCAATGCTTGAACGTTTGTCATCTCAGGAGTAGTACAATTCTAAAATCCTTGAAGGAACACAACTACAGGAAGAGTGGTGGCTCTGAGGCTAAAGGATCTGAGCTGGTAACTTGAAGGTTGCTAGTTCAAATTCTGGCAGTGACACAAGGACTGCTATTTTGTTGGGCCCTTTAGCGAGGCCCTTTACCTGCAGTTCTTTCAGGGAAGCTGTACAAAGACCTGACCCTGCGCTCTGACCCCAAAAAAGAGAGTAAGTTTGGGTATATCAAATTCCTAATACATGAAATTGTATATGGCGATTAAAGGATTAAAAATCACTAAAAAATTACTAAATCACTACGAGAAGTTTGTTCATTTAATTAAACACATACATAATCAAATAGACTTTGGGTATTTCTCTGGTCTGCAAGCTGATTGGATGTCATGTCTCAGGTCATGCGCTGGGTGCTAGTTTATTACAGAGGATGCTCACTTACACGCACACTCTCTCTCAGACTCGCATTCACAGGGGGCCAATTTAAAGTTAACAATTAACCTAACCTGATTAAGTATTAGTATGTGTTCATAATATGGCATGTTTACAATATTTGTACCAATTAAAGAAAAGAGCAGTAATATACATATTTATGTAAATTCTCAAATATGTTAAGTCCAATTCATGAGAATGGAAACAACCCTCACAATGATATATAGTGTATATAAAATTAATAAAATTGGCAGCCCATATCAACAGCTGTCCTGCTGTTCTTCATTGTTGGTACCCTGTTTGTCCATTTCTGGTTTTCAGCGGAATTGCCTATCCCAGGAGTATCAAGTCAGTGACCAACACCAGACAGGGCACTAGTCCTTTTTAGGTCAAACTCACCTGCATGCCTACATTGGGCCAAGTTAGAGTCACCAGATAGCCTACAATTTACAAGAAACCATGTAAAAACTTTCTGCTCTTCGAAAAAAGTATGAAAAATTAAAAAATAAACAAAAATATCAAAAAAGAAGCAGAAAAAGCACGCCTAAAAGGCAACCCGGAAGCCAAATCCACAATCTAGAAATCAAAAAATGGAAAAAGAAAATTTCAAAAACAACAAGAATCCACCAAACAAAAATTATTCACTTCAGAGATCAATGCTGATCTGGCAGATCTGACCCTCTGCAAGGACTTAAAAAGGCACAGGGCAGCCATCCAGCTGAACATTATGGTGGCCACACACCCTCTTCTGAAATTGCTGTTTCTTCTTCTCTCTTCTTTATTGGACAAGCATATTTATTTTAAAATTCCATGTGGGGCTTGGGACACATGATATTACACACATTTGATGGGCTGGCTGTCAAATGTAATGGATGGGTTTACTCAGAGTTTTTGATCTGTTTATGGATGTCCATTTCTCAATCCCTAAAAGCCTCTCACTTTGTCACAAAGCTGTTGTACCTGTGTTATCCTTCTAATATACTCATTACTAATCCTGTCTATACCCTCACTGTTCTGAGCAAAAATCATAGCATCTCCAGGTCTGCCACTTCCATCTCTTGTCGTCAGTGCCACCATCTGTAAACCATTCAACATAGCTAGGCTCACTTCTGTTTTATAGACTTTCCCTCTCACTCTTGCAGGTACTCTTCTATCACAAATCACTCCTGCCACTCTTCTCCACCCAGTTCACCCTACCTGCACCCTCTTCTTCACCTATCTCCCTCACTCTCCGTTGCTTTGAACTGTTGAACCAAAATATTTAAATTCATCTACCTTCACCACCTCTGCACCTTGCAGTTTCCCCCTTCTTCCACCGTACCTCTCATTCACGCACATGTACTCCCATCTTACTCCTACTGACTTTCATTCCCCTTTTCTCCAGTGCGTACCTCCACCTCTTCAGGTTCATCTCAACCTGCTGTCTACTCTCACTTCAGATTACAATGTCATCTGCGAATATCATAGTCCACAGTCTGACCTCATCTGTTAACCTGTCCATCCCCATTATAAACAGGAAAGGGCTCAGAATTGATCCTTGATGTAATCCCACTCTCACTTTGAACAAGGCTGTCATTCCTACCGCATACCTCACCGCATTCACACTATAAAAATCTTACACCATTCTCACATACTTTTCTGTTACTCCCGACTTTCTCTAAGTCTAGAAACATGCAATGTAATTCCTTCAGACCTTCTCTGTACTTCTTCATCCACACTCTTAAAGGAAACATTGCAGCTGTAGTACTCTTTTCTGGCATGAACCCATATTGCTGCTTACTGCTTACTCTGCTTTCAGCCTAGCATCCATCATTCTTTTGTTTTAACAGCATAAACACCACATTCACAGCACATCAAAAGCTAGCTTGTGGAGATCAAATGGGTTATGTTTAACTACTACCTGGCTGACTCAGAAGTGACTTAAAGATATAGAAGGTTGAGATGAAACATAATCCTCATTATGACTTCTGATGTTGGTATCATAAAAGGGAAAACAGTCTTAAACAAGCCAAATAAGAGAGTCAAGATCTAGGCTAACCGTATCAGTGTCAATTGTTGTGCTTTTGCATTTATCAGCTCCTTATTGTCATATTATTTTTTCTAATGTACAAGTTCTTCATTTGTAATTGTATTTAAATGGTCAATTTCATATTCATTACAACTCACAACAGGTGAATTAGCAAATAATTTGGAATCCGTTATATCATTACAGAAGGATTGGATAGGATACAGGCTTGGGCAGATTTGTGGCAGATAAAATTTAATGTCAGTAAATGTAAAGTATTACACATAGGAAGTAAAATTGTTAGGCTTGAATACACGATGGACGGTCGGAAAATCGAGAATACACCTTATGAGAAGAATTTAGGAGTCATAGTGGACTCTAAGCTATTGACTTCCCGACAGTGTTCAGAAGCCATTAAGAAGGCTAACAGAATGTTAGGTTATATAGCACGATGTGTGGAGTACAAGTCCAAGAAGGTTATGCTCAACCTTTATAATGCACTGGTGAGGCCTCATCTTGAGTAATGTGTGCAGTTTTGGTCTCCAGGCTACAAAAAGGACATAGCAACCCTAGAAAAGGTCCAGAGAAGAGCGACTAGGCTGATTCCTGGGCTACAGGGGTTGAATTATGAGGAAAGATTAAAAGAGCTGAGCCTATACAGTTTAAGCAAAAGAAGATTAAGAGGTGACAAGAGTGTTTAAAATTATGAAGGGAATTAGTACAGTGGATCGAGACTGTTATTTTAAAATGAGTTCATCAAGAACAAACATTAGGAAGTTTTATTTTACACAAAGAACGATAGACACTTGGAATAAGCTACCAAGTAGTATGGTAGACAGTAAGACGTTGGGGACTTTCAAAACTCGACTTGATGTTTTTTTTGGAAGAAATAAGTGGAAAGGACTGGCGAGCTTTGTTGAGCTGAATGGCCTGTTCTCGTCTAGAGTGTTCTAATGTTCTAATATGCAGTATACTATGAATCAATATGTACTGTATGTCTTTCTTTTACTTGTTTCAAAGGGTACTAAATTACACAGTCTTTATAAAGATGGAGTGGGAAACAAGCTCAAAAATGAGAATGTGTTTGTAATAAATAATTGTACTAAGTAAGTTTTTTCCATTTGCTAACATTATTGTAAACTTAATTTTTAAACAGACAACAACATACTCCAACTTAGATTTTGAAAGAAATTTTATTTTCAGTGTAGCTGAGAAATCAAATATTATGTTTGCAGAAATATACTGAAGATATTTTAGTTTTTAAATAATGTTTAATGAAATGTGCTGGGATTATTTAGCGACTCTTTGCAGTTGGAATTGAATGCAGCATGAGCTTACAGATGGGAGAGTGGTAGAAACAGAAAGCTGGAATGAACAAGTAGGTCTGCAAGGACTTTTGGTTTGTGGTGAGTAAGCAGATTAGCTTTCATGATTCTGGGTTTGGTTCCTCTTGGAATTATTTTGTACTTCTTTATTACTTTTATACATTTCAATGTTTTATTATTGTTCAGTTTTGTAGTTATTACAGTGTTGACATTGTATAAGCATTTTGTTGGTATTGCTTTTGGTTGCTATACCCATTGTGTGTCATTACATGACATGTCATGATGCTTTAAAAGACAGGCAACATCCAGGTCTCTATGCATCCTATCATAGCTTTGGATCCCTTTACTATATCCTTGTGTTTCCAAGAAGAATTTGTGTTAGGAGCCTCATGGTTTAACTTTCTTCGAGTTTGCTACTGTTTGTTAGTTGGTCTATGTTAATCTATCCAGTTGATCCATTTAGTTGATCCATGCCATAGATCCAAACTTCTCTCTATTATTTTGATCCATGTTGTAGTCTACTGCTTTTAGCATTTTCATCTCCTGGCTTCACTAATTTAACACCTGTCTCCAGACTCTTCAAATCAGTCTAAGGCGGGAGCTCTGTAGTCAGACCCTTCTCAGACACTTGCATGCTGTGTGCAAGATTCTAGCTCTCAAACCTTCTAGTCACAACATCTGATTGCATAGCTAAGCATTGTCACATGCAATGGACCTAATTTGTCTATGAAATGATCATTTTCAAGATGTAGCTGAGCTGACCTAGGACAGCTGAAATTTTCATTGAAAATGTGTTGTGTGTATGTGCGCATTCTTAACTTTGCATACATTGCTCAATGTTTCTCTCTTTGTTTAGCAGTATTATGTTTTGGAATTTTTGATGTACATCATTTGTCTCCTTTTAAAGCTAGATCTAAGAGAACTTCCAAGATGTCAGAAACATACTCCCGAAACACAGGTCAGATTGGAAAGAATATGGAAGCTGTCCCCCAAGAATTCCACCAGCAGCCCCAAAGGTCCCAAAAGGGTTTCCTGCTCCATCTACCATTCCCAAACAGCCTTACTGGACTGGAGTCAAACCCAGAGCAATCCAGATGTTTACTGCCACCAAGCATACTAGAGGAGCCCATTTCCCTGGCAGACGCTCCTCCACTTCCCCTGCATTACATTGGAATTCCATTCTGGAAAGCTATCACACCAACCATCCTGCCAGTCCATCCATAACTTCATTCCATGCAGGGAAGACACCAAACCAACAACCCTGCCAGACCATCCACAACTTCCTTCACAATAGATTGATAAACAGATATTTAATTCATCCCTATGGGAAGTTGCCGTGTTACACTTGTGGAAGAAAATTTTAAGTACAGACACCCCCATCAGAATGTTCTGATTTAAGAAATAAAGCACAGGCAGGAGAAATCGTCAATCATTATTATTTATCTAAATCTTGCAAGAGGCAACATGTCTTATTAGCAACATGTTACAAAGAAAAAAGTGTCCTCTGCGCTATTTTTATACAATTCATTGATTAGGTCACTACTCAAAAAAAGGAATTCATTACATAATCAGAAAACTTTTAACATGATTGGTTACACCTAGTTGGTAATGGGACATGACAAAGTTGATACCTTAAATGACCACAATTTGATTGATACTCCTGTTACCTTAGGATGCACGTGACATTTTAAATGTATCATTTTTATTCTTATATTAGGAGACGTGCGAGTTCCGTTCAGATTCATCCTGTTTTTTTAAAAGAAAGAGGAAGAAGATCTAATTTTTTATGATTCAGCTGGGTTCAAAAACATGAAACTTAGTACTAAGTGGAAATATAGAAAATGATTATGCCATAAAATGTAATATTTTCCCTTAAGGGGCTATATAAAATAACAAGAAATGCATTTATCATAGTGAATAATAAAATAGCGGCATCAGTTTTTAAGCATAAGCTCAGAAGGATATGAGACTCAGACACATGCTAGCGACCATTGGACGAGGATTCAAATTCAACTCTTACACACCGGGTAGATATACATTGTCTGAACAGTTAAATAAACAACCAGATAATGTCAATCTATTTAAAATTGACATTTTAAAATGACCGAAAACCAATATCTAATCAGAGGAAGAACTGTGATGTTTGTTGGGTGTTGGAAAAATAGACCCCTAAAAGCTCTCCGTGAAGCACCACAGTAGAATGGGCCTTGTACTAAATATACCATGCATGTTGACAAGGGTATGATGTCAATGGTCATATATATGGTCTATAATGAACTACTGTTCATGATAGTACAAATTTAGGCAACATTTTTTCCCTGTTACTGCCTCAAGAGATTCCAACCTAGTTAACTAAAGAATCCCAGCCTTCCTGATCAGCTTGCTAATTACAGAGTATAACTGGTTTACATTCCTGGGTTTAAAATTTAAATTTACATGTTCTCTCAGTGCTTAAAGGTCCTTTTGATTTCCTCCCACAGCCCAAGGGCATGTGTATTAGGTTATTTGACAACTGTAAACTTTGTGTGTGTGGTCAGGTAACCTATTCAATCTTGGTGTGTGACTGATACCAGGATAGTCAATGGTACCTATCCTGCTACCAGGATAGTCAATGGTACCTATTTCTGTACTGGCATGCAAGAATAACTATTTATAAACAGTAATCTTGGAATAAACTGTGTCTTCAAGTAAACTTTTGCATTTTCCCCAAAGTATGCCTAGCTGAACACATGGCTTTCCAGTACAAATTACATCAAAAACAGGACCAGTTCTCCACAGAGCAATGTTTTTATTCCATTATGTTTTTGCTGACAGGTAAATAGCATACATTTGTGCTGTTATACTAACACAGATAAAACGTAACCTAGCAACTCAAGCTGTGGTGATCCGTAAAGCAAATAAGCAAACATTAAAGAAGGTTCTGCTCTTCAAAATTAATTTTATATGAATCATGAGAGTTAAATAGTTATTTTAAGCTAAACAAAAGTATTCTGCCAGGCTAATTAGAATGAATAGCATCCATTTGTCTGCTTGCTTATACTAACCTATTCAGGTACACATGGAAACCTGGACATTTGTGTTTCATTTTCTGAAAAATAATGTTCTAATCTAAAAATAAAAGTATGTTAATCATGTTGCTGCTAAATGTTACTGACAAGTGTGTACAAAGAAAAGCAGTGGCTTTTAAAGTCCAGGATACAGAAGTGAAATGCATCAAATGGACATACTAAGAAGGATAATATTCTGAAGACCTTTGCTTTGGTTACACTACTCTCACTGGTGAGTGGAGAACCAATACAAAGTCCAGTCTGGTCAACCAGAAGCAATGATGGGAGAGGGTGGTAGCTGCCAAGGTGCTGTTTAGGAACTTTGTTAAGGGAACTGAATCAAGAGCTGTCATGGTTTCAGACCATATTTTTCTTCCTGTGTAGGAATACCATGATTCATTAGGAAGTGTTGTTGAGGAATCCTGCTATTCATAGCATATGGTAATATCCTAGTTCTAGTGCAGGCTGTCTGTGTCAAATCCTGTTTATTTACTTCCAAAATCAGTCTTGATTTAGTTTGTCTTAATGTATCATTTTTTTGACATCCACATGGTGAAATTTCAAAATGGAAGGTTTTCATGGCCATCACAATTTTTGGGGTTCATTTTCAGGGCTGCAGCCACAAAATTTTCAGAAATGGCATTCATAGTCAGTCACATTATCACTGGTGTTGCTACATGTGAGTAACATCATTGTGTAAATCTTATTTAATCTTATTTAAGACTAACCACGTTACCTGTCAAAAATCATGTAATAAGAGTAAATTTAGAAATTTTTTATATGTCTTGACCTTATAGTACCTTCAGCGCTTTTCCTCTTTTTCCTTGTATGTCTAATCCTCTCTAAGCTGGTGCTCCCTCTCTCAAGCATATTCCCAAAGGATAAGCAATACCTTATCTTGCCCTTAATTACTCAGGTGCCAATAGCCACCAGAATCACAGCTCTTTAAGGCTTATAGTTCATTCTCACTCCTTCACTGAGGCCTTGTCAAGTGGTGGGTTTTAATCACTGTTCCTAGATCCTACTGCCAATGCCTTAAAATTTCCATTTTTTTCCTACACTTTTATGTTTATGTCATGTAATAGTCTTGGGAAATGTTTCAAGTTTTTGGTTTGCAGTATAGTGTTTGGGAATAAACCTTTTTGACTCTGGGGTTTTCAGATTATTCTTTGGGGAATTATTTAGATATTAGCCATCCTACCTGTTAAAGACAGGTAATAGCATATATTTTTAATATTATTTTATCTCTTGCCCAACATGTACCTTCAGCACCTTTCTTCAGAGTCTTCATGTTTCTGAACCACAATTGACCGGTGCTCCTTCTATCGAGGACGTTCTCAAAACACTTTAAAGTTTGAAGATCATCACCATATAATAATAATAATAATAATAATTCATTACATTTATATAGTGCTTTTCTCAGTACTCAAAGCGCTATCCACAAAGGGAGGAACCGGGAAATGAACCCACAATCTTCCACAGTCTCCTTACTGTGTATAGATATCTATGTACACATTTTCCAATGCTTGGTATGTTTTCCCACAATAATAATATGAAATAATAGTGAAGGAAACATTTTTTTAAATTTAAGACCTTCATGAATAGCTGTGCCTCAAAGAAGCAATTCAAATAACATGTTTTTTTAAAATCATTTTCATTTTATATCTCCTCTACTTATATTTGAGTTTCCATTGTATGTATTGCATCTGTGTCTACAAGTCAGTAAACACTGCTCTATTATTTTTGTAAGAAAAGACAAAGCTGTTGACTATTTACTAATCTAATCACAGATCATAATATATGTATATATGTAGTTTATTTTATACCTATATTGCTTTATGTTTTACATCATCTGCAATGGTTTAAAATTGTGTATTTGGATATACTGTAAATTCCTTTTTTTGTCTGCAAAAGTCTGTATGATGTACTGTATATGAGTATTTATTTTATAACATTCAACAGCATTAATAAGTACTGCATTTGTGGTTGGGCAACTTGTATTTTCCACCCAGTGTACAGTGTAGATGGGTACTTTTTTACTGTTGGCACCTGATATTTTGAGTAGGGCTGTGATATTTCCGTGGAAACGGAGCCATTTTGCTTTCACATTCAATCTCAATGAACTGATAAGTAACATCTCCCTCTTAAAATCTGGCATTATAAACTCACATGCATTTTTATTTCATTAATTGAAATTTTATTATGCTGTTATTAACCTTTGCTAACAAAGGGATATAGCTGCACATTTGACTTTTTCCAATGATCATAACAGATTCAAAGATCACCAGGGCAACATATTTATAAATATTAATTCAAAATGAATGTGTTGAATAGCCATTATAGTAATTAGGAAGCTCAATTCACCTGGTAAACAAAAGTACCATCTCAAAATGAAAATAAAATGGACAGTATGCAGTTTAATCCATAACTGATATATGAACACTGAATAATTCACACAAAAAAAATCTCAAAGACTGCTATTTTTATTCCCATGTGCAGCATTTCAGTAAAAGGTGACTAGAATCGTTATCTAACTACCGACAAAACACAACTATTTTTATGGCCCAAGTGTATTAGGCAAAGTTGTGTTGTGGAATATGGTACTGCATTAGTGCTGCTATCTTTTCACAACTGCTACTTGTCCACTCACGTAGTATATAAGGGAACAGTAAACACTTCACTGGACTTTGCTTAGGTGGAACCTGTTTTACACGTTGCAGGCGCCATATGTCCATGAGGGGTCTCTTCATATGCTGTATTGTGTTTTATTTTTACATGTTGTACTGCATGCCATGTCAGGTAAAACCAAACCATTGTCAAGCAGCTGAGCTAACCCTACTTGTTGTAAACTCTTCCTATTCTGAACCTTGTTCCATTTTTATTCTTACAGCCATCAGGCAACGTGGCTGTGATTGACATAGTCACACGTAGAAAAACTGGCTAGGTATTTTGTGTATTTTATTTAACATTCAGAAGAAGTTTTGGAAATGAAATAAAAGTACTCAAGCATCATGATATTGGTGTTTGTATATCATTTTTTTTAAATAAATCAAAATTTGGATTCAATTAAATATTGCAGAGCCCTATTCTATACTAGTATTTTGTCTTTTTGTATGACTATATGAAATTGGAAATGTCCAGCTGCATGTGCCATTGCTCTGCATGTGCACACACCTGAGTTACACTAATGAGTGATACCATGGGTACCATTATTATGAAATTACATAGCAAACACCTTGTATTAGAGAAAGAAAGAAGAAAGCTGAATCCTACAGGACAGACCTTTTGCTTTGTCTACATTAAAAAAAGAATGTTTTTTTCACTTTTAGTTGGATTCTGAATTAATGCAGATTTGGAGTCTCATAAAAATAAACTTTAGGCATGGCTTGACAAGAACAAAAGCAAAACAGAAATGTTCTCCTTTATTAGAGGTTGCTCTATTCTGTCCTGTTAAGGTGGGTATGTCTTTCAAAGAAATCTCACCCTTCAGTGGCAGCTGGAAAACATATAAGATTTTCTGGAGATTCTGTTTTTGTTGAGTTGAACTTCATATCTGAATTATTCATTCAGAAGTGTTCTAATTTTCTCAACCTCTGGCTTTATTTTCAACTTTGATTTTGGAAATTCATAATCTACCAATTTTCTTGAAATTTGAACATCTGAATTCAGCCCAGAGCATTTTGGTTCTGCAGAGACAAGTAGTCCAGCACAGCATGCAGAAAAGGTAATCGTAACACAGAGAGTTCATTTTAGCATGTGATTTATTGCTATAGTTGGAAAATGCTGTTTTAGTTCTCTCCTTATAATATGACATAATCGGAGCCAATAAGAAGGGATCTATTGGAAACTAAATGTTTTTGTACCACAGTTACAGTATGGTACACAGTGAAGTGTTCAACTAGACACACAGTAAGTTTGCACAAATTACTGAAGTTATGCAGCAGTTGGATGTCTTTTTAAATAATTTAGCATGTTTGCTGCTCAGTCCCTGTTTATGAAGAAGTCAGACAACAATCATCTGGTCCTTTAGCAGCTTTTACAGGGAACCATGCTGTGTCCATAGGTGAGGCAAAAATCCACACTTTCATGCTTTTCTGCCATCTGGAGTTGTGGACACTTTTATTTCAGTAGTCACATTATTTTTCAAGGTATAGGTACTCTATGTATTTAATTTTTAAAAGTCCCTAAAAAAAGACAGTAACATCTCAAAGATAATTAAATGTACACGAGGGCAGCAAGGATGTTTCAGATTATTGTGAAGACTTCAAATTGTTTACTATGGACAGAAAGTAGAATACTGACAGTCGTTTTAATCATGTCTAGTATTTTCTACATATCAATCAAAAACACACTCAACTTGTTACAAAGACATTCATGTTATATTCAGTTATCCAAAAGATACCCCCTTCTACAGCACATTTCCTGCCAGATGTTCCATTGTCTAAGAGAAGTTGTGCACTGCCTGTTGAGACAAAGTAATGGAAAGCATTCATATGTTCATCAGTTAAAAAATGTATTTGTAAGACAACCTACATCTCCAATACAGGCAATGTTTGCATTGATTACAGGATGCTAAATAAAATACTCATATGTCTCCCTTCCTAATGACTCCTTTTCACACAAATATGTTTTTATAAATTAGATCTGTAAGGACTGGATAATGTTCCTGCTCAAAAAAGCTTCTCCTTTTTCCAACAGAAAAAAATCATCTTCTGTTCTTAAGTATCTATTTGTAATAATGAGGTGAGGTTTGAGTCGTCAGAGTTTTCTAATAGTTTTTTTGGTTAATATGGCTCTTTTTCGACTTTGGATTGCCATCAATATACACTTCTTCGATAAAAGGTTTCAGTTCTTTAGATATTTTGCTAATAGTTATGAACGTATCTATCTAAGCTTTATTGGAGACTTCCTATTTAGACTTTTAACATTTTAGAAAGTCTGGCTTGTTTTAAGGAATCTCATTTATTGAATGGCATTTCTGTTTTTTTCCTTTAATGAGATGTTAATTTCTTTAATTGCTTTGTTTGTGATTTTTTTTTCTGTTTTGTTCAACAATTATAAGTTACAAGTTCCTATAAAATTATCGTTATTTATATTTACAGTATGTTATTTACTTTCATAAATAATAATTACATTTTGTTAATTATTTAATATGTTGTATTAAACATATTTGTTTTCCTCTTAGTGTTCCAGAAAGGGTTTTTAGTGTTAATAGTGTTAATGAGTTAATAGTGCGCAAAATGTAAGCTGAAAGCTGATACTTCCTGCTGGTGTGTTTGGAAGATAAGAGAGAGCATACAGTTTCGTGAGCAAATTTAATTAAAGCATTCTATATATTTTCTGATAAAATATTTATACCTCCCTGGTTTGCATTTGCTTAAATGTCAACTGGAAACCCATTATGTGATTATATTATGATCATAAAAATATACAGAGACAAATTTTTTTAAAAGTTGCAAAATCTTATATTTGCAAGTTGTTGGAATTAAAGCATTATTGACTGAAATATTTTTCCTCTGAATGTTTGTACGTTGCTCAGGTTGTCACTTGTCACAGAGGCTGATTAGTTATTGTGCCTCTTGATTCAATATGTACTGTTAAATTGAGATGATGTGTGATTTGTGATATGATAAATTACTCTGCTGGAGTATCCATTTTCTACATTTTGACCATGAAGGGATACACGCATCAAGCAACAATGCTTAGGTATGTAGTTGGTATTAAGAGAGTTTGTATGTGTCAAGAAAACCTTCCCTGTATATTACACTAACACTACTCCTGTTTACAGTTTATACTGAAGATCCATTGATTCATGTTGTTTACTCCAAATGTTGATCGTCTGCATGTCAAAGCAGAAGTCAAGATTCATCAGATCAGGCAACATTTTTACAATCTTCAGTCATCTATCTTGGTGTTAGCAAGCCCATTGTGTCTTATCTTTCTGTTTGTAGATTATAGAGAAAAGCCAAGCAAAATGACACCTTTTATTGGCTAACTAGAAAGATTACAATATGCAAGCTTTCGAGGCAACTCAGGCCCCTTCTTCAGGCATCTTGCCTGAAGAAGGGGCCTGAGTTGCCTCGAAAGCTTGCATATTGTAATCTTTCTAGTTAGCCAATAAAAGGTGTCATTTTGCTTGGCTTTTCTCTACATTCATAATGGCTAACACGGTACAACACCCTAGTACTACTGTTTGTAGATTGTAATCCATTGTAATCCATCCACTTCAAGGTCTCATGCATTGCACATTCAGAGACACCCCTCTGCACACCACTGTTGTTGCAAAGAGTTGTTATTTGAGTATTTGTGGACTTCTGTTACCTTGAACAAGTTTGGCCATTCTGTTTTGACGCTGGTCATTAAGAAGGTCTTTTTGTCCACAGAACTGCCACTCATGTGATGTCTATTGTTTATTAAACCAGTTTCTACTGTATAAACTCTCACCACTATAGTTTGTACAAATCCCAGCAGTACATCTGTTTCTGAGACACTATGATCAGAGATGCAGGCACATGATTGGCTGTCTGGGGGAGCAGGCTTTTTGCATTAATGGGCATGTTTAGCAGATACCATTGAATGTATTTATACCAATTTAGATCTACATAGCAAGGCGGATATTAAGAAAATGAAAAGTGAGGCATGAAAGTTAATAAAAAGGTGCATGAATCAGTTGCATTTATATTAAATGAATTCTAAGAAAATATTGTCCCAGTGTCTTAAACAGTAGACATTATTTTATGTTTGAAATACTCAAGCTAAAGCCAACTGTCTTTAAAGCTGAAATGTTCTGATAATCTCAAATCTCTTGCCTTGTAAGTTCAAAATCTATGAAAAACCCACTATTAAGTCTTCCTTCTCACTTTTTACACAACAATGTTCATGTTTAAATAATAACATGTGCGTGTATGGTGGTGTGAGAGTGCCGGGGGTTGGTTATTCTACCATATAATTGGGGGGAAAAATACATCAGCTGTTTCTGAAAAAAGATTTAAAGCATATTTGGCAGAAGGATTCAGTTCATTCTGTATCAGCAGTCACAAACAGCCAGGAAGTTGGGGTTAGGATTGAGATGCAAAGCAGCCAGCCCACGATTCACCCTTTGAGCATGACAGAATTGTCATGAACAAGATTTTCATCAAGTAAAACACTGCCAATGTGAAGTAATAGAAATCACCATGCAATGTTAGATCAATAAAAAAGTAACATTTAATGAAATGAAAAAGTGACCATCCCAGACATCCACAGTAAAAACAGTGCAGTGTAGTTGCATGTAACAGCAATATAGTTACATGTTTGCTGATGAATTGGTCCACAGTGTTATAAAATAACAAATAAAAGTTCCTATATTTATTGGATATGTTAATTTTCTTATAGTTATGTAACCTTTGCAGCAATTGTTCTTTTCCAATACTTGCCTTGCATGTTACAAAGTGGTAAGTTTAAAAGTAAATACGTGAAATATGCAAAATAAAGTAGTTAATGGGCAAAGATCTGACCACTTTGAAAAAATATAAAATAATGAAAGAAGAGATACTGTAGTGTTTTGTAAATAAGGATTACAACCAATATGGATTTTTACATAAAACAAGTGTGACAAGTATATATTATGTAATTCTGATGAAAAAACTGATTTTTTAAATTTATTTTTGTCTGCATTGAAATATGGTGACATATTTTTGAATGATTAAAATTCATTTTTGTCCTAAAATGCACAACATGCTATATAATGCCCTAATTTTAAGCACCAGAAAAACAAAAAAATGAATGACACTAAATGAATTGAAAGTGAAATTTGTTAAATCACTTTTAATTTAGAAACAACAGTTTATAAAAACACATAATATAAATAAGCATGTTTTCAAAAAGCAAGGATTTTGGGTGTGAAGACAATTGACTTTCTAAAATTTATTCCTGGCTGCAGTATTTGGCCATAAAGAGAGAATATGTAGAATGACGATGAAAGAGTAACATAGGCCTATCCTCATTTTATTGATTTGCGCAAAGTAAAAAGTTACATCATGATAAAAATGATGGTTGGTTGCTACTCCCCTACTGATGATGCCAGCTTACATTTTTCATGTTTTGTGTTGGAGGTAGGATGAAAAAAAAGAGATATTGTTGGAGGTCTGATGGAACAGGGTTTGATGGAGTTTAATGTTGGGTAGAAGGGAGGGCGGAGTTTTGTTAGAGGACAGATGGCATTTTACTGGAGTTGTAGGGAGAATGGAGGTTTGCCTTAGGAAGAAGAGAGTTTTGTTGCAGGATGGGAATGATGGTCAACTCTCAGACTGATGGTTTATGAATGTTTATTACCGTTTCATAAACACACCGTAAGAGCTATAAAGGCAAAGTACAAAATAAAAACCATTTAAATAACAACATAAACATTTGTAACTTTTGTTTTACATATAACACAGAGAAATTAATACTTTGTTCACTTTTTAGCGAGGTGCTTGTTTGTTAACCCCATATGTCGCCATTTTCCTTTCCTATTCCCGTCAAGAACTACACAATTAATTATGTAAACCAAAGACACCCAATAACTTATTAAAATAAAAGTCACACAAACGCTGTGATTCAAGCCCTGCTGAAGCATCATGTGTCCTTTACAGGAAGGCATTTGTCAAAGAGAGCATGATGTCTTAAGATGAATAACACAGAAATGAATATAATATTGGAAATCCAATTCTAATGAAGAAATTCAAGCCACTATTACACATAACATATAAATGTGATGCATAGGAAATGTTTATGAGGAATGTTGGCAACCAGAACTGTCACAGAAAGACAAAATATCTTGGCAAGAAAAAAAGCTCTAAACTGAAGAAGAATGTGTTAAGCAATGTTTGGGAACAGAAACAGCATGCTGAAGTAATTGTGTACCTCTTTGCTGCTCAAGGCATTGTTTTAGAAAGAAAGAAAGAAAGAAAGAAAGAGAAAGAAAGAAAGAAAGAAAGAAAGAAAGAAAGAAAGAAAGAAAGAAAGAAAGAAAGAGAAAGAAAGAAAGAGAGTAATTTCTTGTAATTGTAATCTTTCCTTAGTAGTGTTAATACTGTAAATTAAAATTAAAGCACAGAGATAGTTTTATGTCATTTAGGGAAAGGTGACAAAAAGACATTACTGTATATAATAATACATTTAGAGAACATCTGCTCTGAGTAACCTAATTTAACATTTATTTAACAACCAACAGATGTTTGTGGCAACAGTCTTTTAAAAGCAAGTTTCCTAAATATTGTCCCTGAGTGATGCTGCTCTTATACTTATGATACTCTTATGTAGACTTCATAAATAAAAGCTGCCATCTATGCTTAATAATAGCCAAACCCACTCCATTCCTGGGAGTCTTTAATTTGATTCATTTTGTTTATGTATGATCTTGTTGTTGTTGTTGTTTTTTGTTTGGTTCTTTTCTACAGTTGCTAGTACCATTTTTTAAGATTTCAGCCTGTTAACATGATGATATTTGCAAACTGGAAAGAAAGGACGGACCAAAAGATAAGAGGAATTTGCGCATCAAAAATATGCAGACATTAAAGCCAAATACTTTTGCAGTGATGTTGCCACACAATGCCACTTTGTGTAGCAACCAGTAGCACAAGGCAACTGTTGCTAACAGCAATATGGCTGCGGACATCCACAAACGCACAAAATGGCATCACAAGAACATGAAAACAACAAACAAAACAAACAAAATTTCTATGTGTATGGGGTGTCATATACTTTAGATTCAGTCTCCGGTTACAGCAATTCCACAGATATTAACGGGCACTTAAATCCCCCAAAACTTTTCTTTTTTGACATACAGTACTGTGCAAAAGTTTTAGGCAGGTGTGAAAAAATGCTGTAAACAAAGAATGCTTTCAGAAATATAAATAATGATTGTTTATTGTTATCAATTTACAAAATGCAAAGTGAGCGAACAAAAGAAAAATCTAAATCAAATCAATATTTGGTGTTACTACCTTTTGCCTTCAAACCAGCATCAATTCTTATAGGTACACTTGCACAAAGTCATGGATTTTGTAGGATTATAGTCAGGTGTATGATCAACCAGTTATACCAAACAGGTACTAACGATCATCAATGTCACACGTAGGTTGAGACACAGTCATTAACTGAAACAGAAACAGCTGTGTAGGAGGCTTAAAACTGGGTGAGGAACAGCCAAACTCTGCTACCAAGGTGAGGTTGTGGAAGACAGTTTCATGTCATGGCAAGATTGAGCACAGCAACAAGACACAAGGTAGTTATACTGCATCAGCAAGGTCTCTCCCAGAAAAAGATTTCAAAGCAGACTGGGGTTTCAAGATGTGCTGTTCAGGCTCTTTTGAAGAAGCACAAAGAAACGGGCAACGTTGAGGATCATAGACGCAGTGGTCGGCCAAGGAAACTTAGTGCAGCAGATGAAAGACACATCAAGCTTATTACCCTTCGAAATCGGAAGATGTCCTTCAGTGCCATCAGCTCAGAACTGGCAGAAACCAGTGGGACCCAGGTACACCCGTCTACTGTCCGGAGAAGTCTGGCCAGAAGTGGTCTTCATGGAAGAGTTGCAGCCAAAAAGCCATACTTCCGACGTGGAAACAAGGCCAAGTGACTCAAGTATGCATGAAAACATAGGAACTGGGGTGCAGAAAAATGGCAGCAGGTACTCTGGACTGATGAGTCAAAATTTGAAATATTTGGCTGTTTGTTCGTTGAAGGGCTGGAGAGCGGTACAATAATGAGTGTCTGCAGGCAACAGTGAAGCATGGCAGAGGTTCCTTGAACGTTTGGGGCTGTATTTCTGCAAATGGAGTTGGAGATTTGGTCAGGATTAATGGTGTTCTCAATGCTGAGAAATACAGGCAGATACTTATCCATCATGCAATACCATCAGGGAGGCGTATGATTAGCCCCAAATTTATTCTGCAGCAGGACAACAACCTCAAACATACAGCCAAAGTCATTAAGAACTATGTTCAGCGTAAAGAAGAACAAGAAGTCCTGGAAGTGATGGTATGGCCCCCACAGAGCCCTGATCTCAACATCATCGAGTGTGTCTGGGATTACATGAAGAGACAGAAGGATGTGAGGAAGCCTACATCCACAGAAGATCTGTGGTTAGTTCTCCAAGATGTTTGGAACAACCTACCAGCTGAGTTCCTTCAAAAGCTGTGTGCAAGTGTACCTAGAAGAATTGATGCTGTTTTGAAGGCAAAGGATGGTCACACCAAATATTGATTTGATTTAGATTTCTCTTTTGTTCATTCATTGCATTTTGTTGATTGATGAAAATAAATGATTTACACTTCCATTTTTGAAAGCATTCTTTGTTTACAGCATTTTTTCACACCTGCCTAAAACTTTTGCACAGTATTGTAATTCCAATTAGTTTTCATCTAGCGTCTTCTGTTTTTTACTTACAAACACAGCAAACTAGTTTTGATGTGGATGAATATGTAACAATAGTCACTAACAGTGAGTAATTGCACTATGCACTACAGACTTTGTCACCATCTTTCATGTATACATGTTGCTGAATGTTACCGGTAGCATACACAATAAACTAAGTTACTGGTGAGCAGCTCAGTCATTAGCTCAGTCATTAGCTAGCTGTAATTCCCAGTTTCGTAAGTACGCATTCCATCTTAGGGCATATAGCTAACACTCATAGTGATTATTGAGCGTCTGTTACCGAATATAACCATCAGCATGAACAGCCATGAAATAAGCTCTATCACAGATGAGTACAGCTAAATATACAGCTATCTGCTTAGCTAAGGAGAGTAAGAACCTACTGCTTGTAATTTTCTTCCTAAGGGTGTCTTATTGGCTTGTTGATTCAGGAAGTACAGCTGCTGGGATGAAGAAGTGCCGCTCTTAGGGATCTTTCAGCAAAGGCAGCACATTTCTTCTTAGGGATTAGTCGTCAATTAGCAGGTTAGAGGTACTACTATATATCATTATATGAAGCACTGTGTGATATTTAAGAGTAAGGTCAATATACTGTACATACTAGTTCAGTTTATTTTAAATTGTTTTCTGATTTAAAGTAGTACTTCACTATCATTTTAAAAAGTTTGAAAAGTATTATGAGTTTAAAAAGGCATTATGCATTTTAGCTAGTATTTCCATTAATGGACATTTTCAGTGCAAGTTCCAATTTACATTAAAATTCTTGTTACAACTGAGTTCCGATTCTACCTCTATATTGGTTTGCGATAGATCAGTTTGCATGTATCTATTAAGAAATAGCTGTTCAATCTGTTTGATTTCACAGGGAGGAGCTGTTTTGGCCACATAAGTTAGTGTCTCAGTTTTGTTTAGTCATTGCTTATTTTTAAACCAGAATTGAATTCCATCAGCATACTTTATTTCCAAAACTGCATTTACAAAATACTTTTCTTTAATTATTTAAGAAATCACTCTGATATCTGCCTTTCCCCCATTCTGCCTTGTCCTGCCTCTGCCCATTCTATCTTACCTCTTTCTGTCCTTTCCATTACAATTAATTTTTTGAAGCTGTTTTATCAATTGGATATGAAGTAGAGTGAAACTGATATTTCAGAACCCATTGGATGTAGTGAATTTCCATTGTACATTCATTCCTATTTCATATAATGAGCGTGAATGAGTGAAGTGTTGCAAATCTCAAACAAGAAAATTTTGGGATGCCAACCTGGTCATCCCGTTAACTTCAAAGCATTTTAATGTAAAATATAGTAGCCCAATGGCCTAAATCAAACAAAATAGCCGCAGTTGGCCATTGTATTAGGTTCAGGTTTTATCACAAGAGCACTGTCTGTGTCATACACTGCTTGAAGAGTGATGCCTCCTTCCACCAACCTCTTCATATATAGCCAATAAACTGGTATGGGTGGAGTCAGGTGCCCTCAGTGGGCATCTTCTCAGTGTTGTGGGAAAAATAGGAGAGAACGTAATTAGCGACAGCACCCCCTTTCATCCCGTGATGGTACCACATACCTTAGAGGAGCCTTGAGGGTAATCCACAGGCACAGGTTTTGATAATCTGGATAGTAACTTAATGTTCCAGTTAACAAATGTCAATACATACATCTCCATTAGTAATTTTTCCTGACTCTAAAACTGTGATTTCTTGGTTTCTCTTTTTGGAAGCATTCTATTTAAAAGTGTGATGTTACTCACAACAGGTAAAAAGTCTTTTACTGTGAAAGGATGGATGTGCTTCTTAGGTTGTAAGAAAGCTAGAGTTGCTTGACTGTGTTTGACTGCTGTCAATGATACAGAATGGTCAGAAGCCTATCATTTGCAAAAAGAGTACATACGTTCTTATTTTATAAATAACTGATATATTTTTCTGTACATTATGCCAATCCTGTACTCTCACACTGAGTGCATTTATATGTGCTTTAATACCCATGTTGTTCACAGAAACCCAATTTCAAAAATGCCATGTATACCCTTTTTCCTGTTTGAGAAACTAGGATATCATTCTCTGGGAAATTGTTTAACACATGTACATTTCTCAGCGAGTAATCCGGTTATGTAACCAGGTTTCAATTAAGAATTTTGTAGTCTATGCATGTCTGTTGCACTCTGTTAGCCTGTTCAATTGTTTGCTGCATGCATTCATCCAGAATAGGAATGCTTAAGTTATCAAGTTATTCCTTCTTCTGGGTAAAATATGTTGGTGAGCTAAGCATATAGTGCAAAGCTGAGAAGCACAGTCTTGGGAGTCACAGGCTCCATGCTTGTTTTCAGAATCATGGCAGCTCTTGATAATGTATAATCATATTTTAGCTTATTTTTATGATTTCGCAGAATTTTGCCAATAGAGAACTTCTTAAGCGGACTTGCACACATAAACAGGGGTTTTTAAGAAACTAGGTTTTTGCCTTAACTGGGTTATTCGGTTTTGTGGGTGCATATAAACATACTCATTGTCGATTAACCTTGCAAAATTGTTGTGTAAAAGTTTAAAAGAAAAAAATTTATAGATATGTTCTGTACTTACCCCACAGGATTTTATTAGACAATTTCAGCTCTAGATAAAGTCTGCTTGATCTGCACAGTAATGATCTGCTTGATTCTAGCTGTCATCAGCTAAGAGATTGCAAGCAAAAGGACATAATCCCTGTCCACACTACTATGTGTTTAGTTAAAAATGCAGACATTGATCTCTATTTTTGCCTTTTGTCCACACAACCCTGGCATTTTCAAGCCCTGAAAATGTGCACTCTTCAAAAAGCCCTCCAGAGCCATATACGTCTGAAAACACAGCTTCAATGATAGATAGATAGATAGATAGATAAATAGATAGATACTTTATTAATCTCAAGGGGAAATTCACAAGTAAAAAGTGTCCAGGGAATGAGTCCACATAAAAGAAAGTGATAGGAGTTAACAGTGAAATAGAGAAAAGGTAGAAAAATAAAGTCATACACGGAGCTGCTGGAATAGCTGTCACTCGCGGCGGCACCTGAGTCATCACTATGACAATCACTATCACAATGTTCTAAAATGGACAGGCAAAAACAAAGATTTCTGAAAATGCATACTTGACTAACACTCAGATTGGTTCATGCTTATTATGTGTTCCTTTCCTGACTGGATCTGCTCAATACAGTTTAACTTCTGGTATGAAGCAGCACAAACTCATAAGTCTCAGCATTTGCTCACAAAGTCTTTGTAAAGCAGTGTTTCTCAATGATTTGGTTGCGCCACCTGTGGATTTGGGTTGCCAACATTGGTTTGCCAGTGGGTCGCCAAAGCATTTGTTTCTCAATCACGGGGTTGCAACATGCATTTCTACTGGAATGTTGCGGGTTGCCATCGTTGGTTTATGAGAGGGTCACGGTGGGTCACCTAAGCAATTGAGTTGCACTATATGTTTCCCCATTTCTAAGTGAGCTCATTTCACCAAGGGGGGTGGTTTTCAGTAGCTGCTAGTGGTTTGTCAATTAATTTAAAAAGGCAAAATTTGGGTCACTGTACCAAAAAGTTTGAGAAACTCTGGTATAAGGTATGTACTGCAGGCCGAATGCATAAGAAATAGCCACATGGAGCCTTGCAGATGAAAAAAACTTTAAAGGGCCATCCAAGAGTCAGAGAACATATGAGACTCTATGAAATAGTAATAATGAACAATTTATTGCTATGGCTGGTTTTTGAAATTTCTAGAACATTATTACCCTATTATTATCCTATTATTTTCCTATGGCCCTCAGCTAAGTATGGATTGCCTCAACTTGGTTGACCGTAAATTGCTGCATGACTGTATGTGTGTGTGTGTGTGTGTGCGTGTGCATGTGTTTGTGTGTGTATAAGAGCCAACACATGTGCAATATACAGTATGTTTTAATTAGTGTCTGTATACTTGACATATATACAGATATTTAAACTAGTGTATATTAATTGATATACAGTATATATCATACTAGCAAAATACCCACGCTCCGCAGCAGAGTAGTGTGTTAAAGAAGATATGAAAAAGAAAAGGAAACATTTTAAAAATAACGTAACATGATTGTCAGTATAATTGTTTTGTCACTGTTATGAGTGTTGCTGTCATCAAGGATTTGATTATCATTATTTCTATCAATCAGGTTCGTATTTGGAGGACATGTTGTGTTCAAGTTACATTCCGCGTTTGTCAGCCATTGTAAAGATACAACAGGTTTCATTGATAACTTTGTGTCCACATTCATAAACATCAAAGTGTCCACTACCCACATCGCTACCCATGAATCTAAGATGTTTAACAGGCATTCCCAGTTGTCCAAAGGTGTAAAATATTTCCCCATTTCTATACACTTGAAAGCGACAACAAAACAATTCTGTGGCAGCTATCAGTTCACATGCAGACCCATAGGTTGAGAGCTTAAGCATTTCACTGCTATAGTGGTCCTGTGTAGTATAATTGTCTCCTGTACCGTCATCAGTCTACACCTTGAACCTGTCCCAGTCATTCAGTACATAAGACATAATGTCTCTGCGGATATCAAGCCTGAGACTGATATGGCCATGCAATAAGTAAAAGAGAGAATGGAAGAGGCAGGCGCAATTTCGGGACATGGAAACCACTGTGTACGGGTTAGTGAAATTGTGATCAACGGTGATCACCGGAATAGACATGTTATTCGGGGTAAACTTGCAGCCGTTGAGAAAGAAAGTACGAAGGAAGGCGAGAAGCAGTGGAACAGGGAATGAAAAGCAGAAGTCAGAACCAGGAAGACATACATGAGCAAGTAAGAAAACCCAACAAAGTCTGCCTTGAAGCTGTGTAGTAAGCGAAAAAGCAGGAGTCGCCAGCAGGAAGATGTGAAGCAAGGCCAACAATAACAGGCTTGAAGCGGTGGAGTAAAGAAGAAGAGAGCAGTGAACTTGACAAACAGCTGAGGAAAGTAAGAAACTGAGTGAGGAGGCACATGAGCGCGGGATGTCATTAATGTATACAGGCAGTCCCTGGGTTACATACAAGATAGGGACTGTAGGTTTGTACTTAAGTTGAATTTGTATGTAAGTCGGAACAGGTACATTATTTTAATAAATGCTATTGTTGACCGACTGTAACCAAGTGCTCTGCCACTGAATGATGAAGTTTCACCTCTCTCTGACCTTTTTATTATTTCTACTTCCTTTTCAATGGTGATTGTTTTTCTCTTCTTTACTGTATCACCAGCACTTGCATCAGATTTGTGTTTCAGAGACATTCTTGAAGGGTGAAGACAAAAGGTTAAGATGAGCTCTTCTGCACAGCACTGTACACGTTATTACAGCAGGAAGGTACCCATCAACACGTCTGATGTACTGACAAGAGACAACTTCCTGCTTTGTGCGTAACAGTACAAGCAGGCTTGCTATTGAGAATGAATGGTGGAGGCGAGGGGCGGTTCATCACCAGCCCACCTCACAGTCACCTCCACTACAGTATGCTGCCTGCAGTGTCCACCCACCGAGAACAAACACAGTGCGGCCAAAGGCGTTTTGTGAATCGCCCAACCCCAATTCAACAGGCAACCATCCGAGGCACATTACAATGCTACCCCCGCCGCCCCGTATAGCCACAACCGGGTCACTGCTTGCAGCATTACCAGCCATGTGTGCTAGGCGGGCAGTGAAACGCCCCCCTCCGCTCCATCCAGCCTGCGTCCAGTCAGGAGCAGTAGCTGCGGCAGTGTAGTGGGCGGGCAGCGAACCATCTTCTTGCACAAGAGCGATAGCTGTGGCCCCGGTGACTATGGACCATGGGTCACTGCTTGCCGTCGGGAGCCGCCCGAGGGACACTACACTGCACGAGCAGCGAAATCGCCCCCCTCCAGCCACCGCTTGCAGCATCCCCAGGCCGAAGATGACGGAGCGGCAGCTACTGAGGCACATGCGTTGCAGCTGCGTCCTCGTTCGTAAGTCATAGGTCGGATATCTGTAACCTGGGGACTACCTGTATAGGCAGGAAACCAACCATGTGGTAGGTGTGTGGACAGCGGCTGTGCGGAAAAAGGGCGGGGCAGCCCTTGTGCGTCTCTACCGAGAAATAAATCGTCTGTTAACGGAAATAAGGAATGAAACCACCAAAAGGAGAGGTCAGTTCCGAAAGCTCCTTACAGCATAATGGTGAGAACCGCCAAAAAGAAGACGTTATTTTCGAAAGTTCGTTACAGGGCACGACACAAAATGAAACATACTTAACGTTTGTAAGTACAGTGTAAAGGATGAGCAGAACAGAAATAGAGAGGAGGGGTTTCCCCTATCTATATATACAGTTTAGACGGTACACCCGTTCCCCCCCCCCCCCACCTTGGGTGTTGCAATAGGACATGAAACATACCTAGCTTTTTTAAGTACACTGCAAGGAATGAGCACACGAAATTTCAGCTTCCCACCTATATGGAAAGTGGGAGAATTTAGTGATGAGTCAGTGAGGGCTTTGCCTTTATATATATATATATATATATATATATATATATATATATATATATATATATATGGTTGAAATAGTTTACTGTCAAAAATAAATGCAAAGAGTACACGGCACGTGTTTCGCCCTCATTCTGGGCTCATCAGGTGTACACACTCCACTGCACTCCCTCTCGGGAATCGAACCTCGGACGTCAGCGCCAGAGGCGATGCCCCTAACGTTGCGCCACGGCGTGTGGTTCGTTTATTTGACAGCATGCAGATCGGGGTAATTACATTCACGGCATTCGAAGTCTGTGTCACAATCTGATTGTATGGGTGGTTACCTACTATATATATATATATATATATATATATATATATATATATATATATATATAATATCTCCAAACCAAGGTGTACATATCTGAACCAAAATAAACATATTTTACCTGTATCTATGTATATGTGTGTATATATTATGACCTGTAGACTCCCAACACAACAGCCTCGGACACAAGTTCAGCAATGAATGAAGGTTTTATTGTGGGAAACTCTTCAGAATAAGTGTTTCTTACACCACAATTACTCTCCACTTCTCATGCACAATAACTCTGTCGTCTTCTCTCTCAGCCTTCTCCAGTCCTCCAGCAAGCTTTGTCCTCCTTCTCCCGACTCTGGCTGTCAAAGTGAAGCAGGGCTGCACCTTTTATCCCTCACCCGGGAGTACTTCCAATGACATGAAACTGTGGCTTGGAAGCACTTCCAGGTAAGGCTGAAGCCCCATGGAGTACAGATTCTCAACCCAGCAGCTCCCCTGGTAGACCTCATGTAACCCAAAAGGGCATCTCCCTGGGACTACAGCATCCAGCATACCCAGCGGGTATCTGTGCGGGATTTCCAGCCTATGTTGGCTGCCATCCAGTGTTTTGGTGAAGGAACCAGCATGATTAGCTGCCTTCCCCTGCCTTCCATTATAATGGCCTCCCAGCCAGGTCAGGATCCCGGCAGGGATGCCCTCGATACTGGTTGTCCATCACACCATATGTGCAGCACACTCCAGTGATGTACAGCTTTAAGTATTGCACTGTATTTTTATTATGTGACGTATTTTAAAAGAGCAAGTGAAGTGGATGTTGTCAATATAGTGAATTTAGGTCAGCATAAATATAACTGTCTTATTCTGTGCCTCATTTTTAAAGCTATTTATAGCCTCTTACCTAACTTTCCAGATTTTTCTATGCAATTTTCAAAAATTGTTCTGTGATTTTGTGTTTGTCCCCAACCTATTGAAATATGAGGGTGAAAATGAACAAGGTATGGATCAACTGTGAGTCACAGTGTGATTAGAAATGAGGCCTTCACAAAATGCTTAGTACAGGCAAATGCATGTTTGTAATCTGTTGAAAAGTGGAAGTGAGAATGAGTGTGAGAGAAACAGAGCAAGGGAGGAAGGTGTTGTCTGTGGATCTGGGTGATAAATCTTCCAAGAGTCTAGCATGTTTTTGTATCATTTTTCAATGACAGGGCTAGCCACACATGAGAGTCTTTCAGGTACAGTATATTCCCTGAGCGCTTTGATTCTGGGAAAATGTGCTTCAGCTTATGTCACAAGAATTTCCAAAGATATAACCTGAGATAAAAGTGTGAACATTCTCTTGATGCATATTTTATTTAAGCCATTATACTGTAGCTGTTTCAACAAAACTTTGACCATTTTACTCCATATTTTTTTATGCCTTATGTAGGAAACAAATGTGTCCTTGTTTGTTACCTGAAGATTGTGCTGATTTGTAATTAGCACTTTCTGTGTTATTAAAATATATATTTCTTTGGTGATTAGAAACAGCTTTTTTTTTTTTGAAGTGCATATTGCAGATCTGTGAGAAAATTGTCCCAAAAGAATATAGCCTATATACCTGAACAGATGGCAGTTATTGTATTATAAGAATTTATTCAACTCGATCCTATCTCAAATATATTACTTAAGGTTTAATTTTTTTTTCATTTTAATATGATAATCCAGTTGAGTCACTGTCTTGCAAATGAGTGATTCATTACTGAGTGTTAGATTATCTAACTGCCCTTTCTTTTAAGCTGACCTACTGTGATTATTCAGTATGTACACACAATGGGAGTGAAAAGCCGGGATGTAGATACCACAGTGGTGCTAGTCCTCACTTAAAAAGAAAAACCTTTACAAGAGGAAGTGTTTTCTCAAACATGTCTGCAGTGGTAGGAGTGAGACAGCTCTCTCAGTATGTGTGAATGTGTTATTCTTTTCTACTGTGAGGAGGTAGCAGGTACAGCAGAAGTGTGGAAAGTGTTTATGTCGATTTAGACATAAAGTTCAGCACGGTGCCACCCAGTGAACTACAAACAATTGGGGACATTTAAAGATGTATTGGCAACTGGCAGAGATACAAGGCAATCGGGTTTTGTTTTAAACTGGAAAGTTTTGAGTGGTATTCCTCTATGATATTGGTTACAATATGCCTGAATTAGACAGTGAACGTTTCTAGTGACATGAAGCTTGTAGCTGTTGTTTAGAGAGAAATTTATACATTACCACTGGCAGAAGATATTTATGTTCTTCATATAGTTTACATCTTGCCTGAAGAAGGGGCCTGAGTTGCCCCGAAAGCTTGCATATTGTAATCTTTTTCTTTAGCCAATAAAAGGTGTCATTTTGCTTGACTTTTCACTATGTTCTTCATATATAAAGCTAGATATGTGAACCGTTAGAATATACATTCCTTATTCAAAAAAGAGAGCACTTTTTTTCAGCAGCTGTGTCTCCAGAGACAGATAACTAATATATACCTCTGAAATACTGGAGTAAAAATTCATATGGGGACCTCTTTCTGGTCAACTTAGTCATCTCTCTATTGCAGTGATTTTGGAGGCTTTGAAAATGTACACAGAACTGCAGCAAACTTTGCTCGCCACAGTTCCTCATGCCCAATAGTAAAGCGTTCTCCATATTATGATAAAGATGGCCATAGAATCTCAATGTACTTTATGGTAGGACAACTTCCTGTTTGGCATGTAAGCTAATAGACACGTACACACTATTTAATGCTGTTGACTATAGGATCTCAGCACCTTTTGCAGGTCTTTATGGACAATCCTACCCACTAGGTAAAGATTTTGGGAGTAAGGACAGTTTGGAGTCACATTTTCATGCCCAAGCCTTTTTGCATATTAGCTGGGGATTTAAGGTGCAGCTCCTCAGCAGCTATCAGAGGACAGCATTTAGAATGGCTACAGTTATGGCCATTCTCCTTGGAGGGACTTTCAGGGTCATATTTAAATGCCTGCCTACTCTAGCAATTTGGGAGCTAAAAGATAGGAGGTAGACTAGTTAGAAATGAAGACTGGAACAGAGAGAGGTAATATGGTTTGTGAATGTTAAAATGTGAGAAGTTTATCCCTTGTGTAAGCAAAACGTCATTGTGTGACTTTAGATCTTATTTTTAAAAAATCAATGCAATTGTGTTTTACTATTCTTTAACAGTACTTACTTTTAAACAGCTTAATTGCTAATAATGGAAATAACTTCTTGCATCACGTTGTTTTTTTTAAACTGCATTGCACGATTCTCTCACTTATCAAAATTGAATTATAATTTAGAGGATATGTAGAATATGTTTTGAAAGACTAAGAATAAAAGAGAACCTGTAAACGATAAATGCTGTAGATTTCTTTGGCCAGCTACTGTATGCTAATAGCTAGAGCTACAGGATATCACTCTCCTCATAAGTGCCTGGAATTATTCCACTATTATATACTAAGAATAACATACAACTCAGTACATACTGAAAAAATACAAGGGGTATACTTGATTCATACAAAAGTTGACAGTAGTTTTTATTACTTGTGGTACTACCACAATAAAGAAGAATAGAAAAAAGCCTTCAAGGGGAAAAAGTTTGGTGCTTGAATAGTTTATTCTTACAAGCCACAATTCCAGTCCATATTTAATGTAGTTAATATTTTTGCTCAGAAACAATGGTGATGGACAGGTTGACAGGCGAGATTAGACAGGAGTCCCCGTGGACTATGATTGTGATCTGTAACGAGAGTAGGGAGCAGGTTGAGGAGCCCCTGGAGAGGTGGAGATATGCTCTAGAGAGGAGGGGAATGAAGGTCAGTAGGAACAAGACAGAATACAGGTGTAAATGAGAGGGAGGTCAGGGGAATGGTGAGGATGCAGGGAGTAGAGTTGGCAAAGGTGGATGTGTTTAAATACTTGGGATCAACAGTACAGAGTAATGGGGAGTGAGGAAGAGAGATGAAAAAATAGAGTGCAGGCAAGGTGGAATGGGTGGAGAAGAGTGTCATGAGTAATTTGTGACAGATGGTTATCAGCAAGAGTGAAAGTTAAGATCTACAGGATGGTAGTGAGACCAGCTTTGTTATATGGGTTGGAGACAGTGGCACTGACCAAAAAATAGGAGACAGAGGTGGAGGTGGCAGAGTTAAAGATGCTAAGATTTGCATTGGGTGTGATGAGGATGGACTGAATTAGGAATGAGTACATTAATAATAATAATAATAATAATTCATTACATTTATATAATGCTTTTCTCAGTACTCAAAACGCTATCCACACAGGGAGGAACCGGGAAGCGAACCCACAATCTTCCACAGTCTCCTTACTGCAAAGCAGCAGCACTACCACTGCGCCACCTGTGAGGATAGAGGGTCAGCTCAAGTTGGACAGTTGAGAGACAAAGTCAGAGAGGTGAGATTGCGTTGGTTTGGACATGTGCAGAGGAGAGATGCTGGGTATATTGGGAAAAGGATGTCAAGGATAGAGCTGCCAGGCAAGAGGAAAAGAGGAAGGCCTAAGAGGAGGTTTATGGATGTGGTGAGAGAGGACATGCAGGTGATGGGTGTAACAGAGCAAGTTGCAGAGGACAGAAAGATATGGAAGAAAATGATCCGCTGTGGCAACCCCTAACGGGAGCAAGCCGAAAGAAGAAGTATCCCTGCAAGAAGCATCTTGTGTCTCTCAAATGCAGATAAGCTTATGATGATGTTAGGATTAAAGAGTAAATCAAGAAGTCCAGTGCGTATTGTGTTTAACCTGTATAGTATTATGTTTATCCCCGAAAACGAGCCAAAAGCATTGAGTTTTTTTCAGTCAAAAAATGTTATTATGTGTAACAGCAATTTTTAAATACCAGAACATCAAGATAATCACAGTAGAAAGGATACACTATATGGACAAAAGTATTGGAATGCCTGACCATTACACCAACATGGACTTTAATGACATTGCATTCAAATACTTAGACTTTAATATGGAGTTGGTCCCCCCCTTTGCATCTATAACAGCTTCCACTCTGCTTGGAAGGCTTTCCACAAGATTTTGGAGTGTTTCTTTTGGAATTTGTGCCTGTTCATTCTGTAAAGCATTTATGTGATCAGCCACTGATGTTAGATGAGCAGGCCTAGCTCGCAGTCTCCATTCCAGTTCATCCCAAAGGTGTTTGGGTTGAGGTCAGGACTCTGTGTAGGCCAGTCAAGTTCTTCCACACCGAATTCATCCAACTTTGTCTTTATGGACCTTGCTTTGTGCACTGGGGCACAGTCATGCTGGAATAGAAAAGGGCCTTCCCCAAACTGTTTCCACAATGTTGAAAGCATAGCGTTGTCCAAAATTTCTTTGTATTCTGAAGCATTAAAATTGCCTTTCACTGGATGTAAGGGGCCTAACCCAAATCCTGAAAAACAGCCCCACACCACTATCCCTCCTCCACCAAACTTCACAGTTGGCACAATGCAGTCAGGTAGGTAATGTTCTCCCGGCATCCGCTAAACCCAAACCCACCCATCTGACTGCCCAACAGAGGAGTGTGATTCGTCACTCCATAGAACATGTTTCCACCACTCCAACCAACAGTTAGCATTGGACTTAGTGATGTGGGGCTTGCATGTAGCTTCCTAGCCATGGAAACCCATTCCATGAAGCTCTTGCTGCACAGTTTTTGCCAGTGGAAGTTTGGAACTCTTCAGCTATGGAATCAGCAGGGCATTGGTGACTTTTACACATGTTGTTGTCCCCACTCTTTGACTTTACATGGGCTTCCGCTTTGTGGCCGAGTTGCTGTTGTTCCTAAATGCTACCACTTTCTAATAATACCACCTTCAGCTGACCGTAGAATATCCAACAGGGATGAAATTTTACATACCATCTTATTGCAGAGGTGTCATCCTATAACAGTACCACGCTTGAAGTCACTGAGCTCTGCGTAACGACCCATAAATATTTCTAAATGGAGACTGCATGTCTAGGAGCTTGATTTTATACACCTGTTGCAATAAATCTGAATAAAACACCTGGATTCAATATTTAAGAGGTTATTCCCAATACTTCTATCCATATAATGAATGTCTAGAGTCTATTGCTGTACTGATACAGATCTGATATACGTGCTTTCTGTTATATGTTTTGAAACAGTTACTAACACACTTAGGCATTGTTCAAAAAGATGTACAGTGCACAGAATTTAATAAATTTTTTGAGCATGACAGTTTAGAATGTCAGTGCTTGACCTGCACAATCGACACCACCCATTGTGCATATAAGCTTACTGCATCTCAAGGTATAGTGACTTCCACGTTCCCCTGACACAAACATTGACAGTTGCTGCACAGTGAAAAGTGCTTAGAAGGCATACATATTTCTGGACTTTCATTTGATTACCATATTTTGCCTTTTTTTCCGCACAGCTGCTGTACCACATTGCTGCTTGACATGTTTATGGAACCGGAATCACCGGACATATCACAGCGGTTTGGTCATGCAATGCTGTATGCACCGGTATTCCTTTGAAGTAAAATCTCAAGCAGTGCATGTAAGATATAGAAACTGTCCATTGTTCTACACTACCTTGATCAAGCAAAGGGTCCATCAGTGGCAGCACAGATGATATGTAGCAATGGCGTATTGACTGTACTTACAATCTGCTTGGTCTCTCTATTGTTGTGAAGTATCAAGTTCCAGATGTACTCAAAGCTTGCTTCGCACAGCATATATAACTTGATATCAAATCATGTGAGGTACTGTGTCCCTTTGAACCCTCAAGACATTTGTCAATATCTATGTCATGATTGGGAATATACAACTTCTGCATATTTTTAATGATTGCCTAAACATAAACATCCCACAGTTTGTACAGTTTCAGTGCTCATAAATTCGTTGAAAAGTGAGGTCTGCAACAATTGATTTGTGGACTAGCATCATCTCTGGACTATTTTACCCACTATGCCCTGCAGTATCAGAAGACTGGCATGGATCATATTAGTAAATGCTGCTTCCAGTAGCATCAACTGATAAGAAACTCTTCAGTTCTGCCTCACAATTTCCTTCTAGCAATTGTGTTTTCAGTGCATGCACAAGTATTCTGAAGGACTTAACATGACATGTCTCAATGCAGTCTGTCTGATGTGCATTGCATATGCTGCCAGCACAGTTTCTTCCGACTGCTTTGTACGATACTGACCCTGGCCAAGTACCAGATTTGTACTATGAAAGGTGACCTCCCTACCAGCAAATCTATTGGATCAGCTCAGTGAAGTGTTCTTTCTCACTAACATTGTTTTATCTCTCCCTAAAATGCTACAGTATCAAAAACCTGCATGCTTAATTTGTTTATGTCAATGAAGTATTTGACTATGGCATAACATTCTAAGCAAGGTTATTATAGTTAACAAAAACTAAAATCAAAACTGAAACTATTATTAAAAAACTTTTTTGTAACTGAAATAAAATAATTAAGAAACTAAAACTAAACAAAACTATTAAAGTAGTTGGAAAGACTAACTGAAATAAAATAATAATTTACTAAAAATGTGCTTAGTTTTCGTTTTTGAATGAATATTTTTACCCTTAGTCTTTAACATTTGTAACTTTTAACTTTAAAACAGAAAGTCATCCACCACGAGCCGCCTGCATATGTTCATCCAGTGAATGGCGGCTGGTGACAGACGGACACAGCATTTGCGGTGACAGAGTGAGTTGACTACGGGCGTGAAAAGCATCTGAAATAGAAAGTGATTTATGTGCCGCCTTTCTTTGTCCTTATTGAATATCAAGATATAAACTGAACGCCTTAAATCGGAATGTGCTGGTCAACAAAACCTTTACTGTATAGACAGAAAAATCACGAGTGAATAACGTTTCAGTTTATTTCTCAGGTGCCTGCTTTTCGTTGACAGTAATTCACCTGCCACTTTGCACAGGAGAAATTGTTTTTACTTTCTCGTATACGAAGTATACAGAAAGTACAGTATAGTAATCATGAATAAATTCAACCTCGAGATTTTGATGAATCTCAACGTTTTAGACCTCCCTAAGTCCAAAAATACAGTTTTTTGGAATTATGTCTGTGTGTGTGTAAACACGATCACTCAAAAAAGCAATGAGATAGATGGATGAAATTTGCCATGTGGTTGTTATACCACAATTGTAGATTTGTATTAACTTTTAGGCCAAATCCATCAACCAGAAGTGGTATTTTACCTGAACACATTCTCGATTTATTCAACTTTACTTATATAATAATTGTTCGATATACAGGTAAAATTCCATTACAACGAATACCTTTACAATGAAATTTTCATTACATCGAAGTATTTTTATGATCCCGACAGCTTCCCCATATGACACAGTCTATAGAAATCTTGTTACTACGAAGTACATTCAGCAGATACTTTCATTACAACGAAGTGTCACAAAAGACCTTGAAATGCCTGAATGAATCATCTACAGAGCAGTTAGTTCTGTGGCCGCAGCTCAGTTGTGCACAATGATCCCCAAACAGAAACACTGTAATTTTTTTTTCTTTCTTCGAACTTTCCTCGTACTTTTATTTTTTTGCCTTTTTTGTTTCTTGCAGTTTTCAGTGATACCTTTTGCTTATTGCTCATCAACATTTGAAAAACATCCATTGGAATTTAACTCATTGTCACCCTCCTATAGAAACAGCAGACACAAAAAAACGATAATGGTTCATATTAGGAAAAAAAACTCTCGATTACGGCAAGAAGAAAAAAGACGTTGCCAGTGAATTCGGAATTTCGCCATCGACACTGTCAACTTTCTTGAAAGACAGAGCATATGTGTACTGCTGCATTTGAAGACGTCGAAAAAGCCGTTTTTATGTGGTTCAGTGATGGTCGTTCAAGAAACATTCCTATTAATGCGGCACTCATTCAAGAAAATGTGAGGTTTGTAAACTCTCTTGGGACCTCTCCTAACTAGACAGCAAGCTGAAGAGCGTCCCGAAGTGCGATCTCTGCATCTGTACGGGGCAATAGCAGGCTCAAAGATATGCTGTGTCGCTCCGCCAAAGTAAACAGAAAAGATCTCGATGGGTGATGCAAGGTTAGGAGCACATACATTGTAAATGCAGATAACAGGATTACTTGATCATTGACCAGCACAACCCTGCCTGACTGCTCTGTCTCTGTGTATAGCAGAGTGGCAGATCACACTACAATAAATAACTGTGCCATTCCTATTTTAAGCTGAATAAAGCCGATTTTGCTAAAGTACTGAGACTCAGCCTCGTGTTTTGGGGTGCAAGACAGGGACTTATAGCGTGACCCCGATCTTTTATGATTTGCTTCTTTGGCACTTCACTGCAGCACTGTGAGCCTCCTATTGCCCTGCCCCAGCAACGGACAAACAATCTTCCACAGACGCTGCAATCGCACTTCAGGACGCACTTCAGTGTGTTGTTCCCGTTGGGTGGGTAGTTGGGGGATCTCAAAAGAGTTCAGAAACCTCACAATATGAAGAAAAAAAAGGATGATTCGGCTTCTGATTGATAAGTGTGGTGCCCACAACATGCTTCCACATTTAGATAATGTTTGCGTTGAATTCCTCCCACCCAATTGGATGGCAGCGCTTCAGCCATTGGGTGTGGGCATCATTTGCACCCTGAAAGTGTATCATCACAAGGAAATGCTGATAAAAATTCTCTTCAGCAAAACTTGTAGGCAGGAGGAGATTAAAATTAACGCGAAAAAAGCTATTGAAATGATTGCAAATCAAGTTAAAGAAAGCACTATAGCAACAAATACAGAATCTCATTACAACAAAATTTTTGCTACAACAAAATATTTTTTAGGTCCCTGGGAGTTCATTGTAACAAAATTTTACCTGTATTATTAATTTGATTTGATTTGTTGTTGATGGTTCTTTAATGTACGTAATATAAAAAATAACCGTTGTCTTGCAGTTTACTCCTCAAATGTCCATCCCCATATCTGAGTACATGAGAAAGTTTAGGGGAGACCACTCCCAATTTTTGAAAATAAAACAACACTGATCAAGAGACTGACTAGGTCATCATACAAGATCAGCATATTGTTACTGACCAATCACTTTTGCAAACCATATAGTGTAGTAAACTTCCACTAACATTAAACTCATCCAGCTCCGTTAAATGTACAGTTCTGTCTGATCGTGACACAAAACGAAACTCCGTAGGAGCTCCATGTCATAATTACTAAAACTAAAACTGAAACTAATAGATATAAAAATAAAATAGAAATGTCTTTGTGAAATAAAAATTTAAATTAAAACTAAAAATACATGATGAAGGAAAACTAAAACTAAACTGAATTTCCAAGTAAGGTCAGAAAAAATATAGAAATAAAAACTAATATAAAAAGGCAAAACTGTAATAACCTTGGTTCTAAGTAGAGTGGACTGCCCCTGAATTAAATACTATAATATTACTTGATATTTTACAGTATATCCATTTTTGTTTAATTATACCTGCTAGTATAAAATCTAATAAGAGTGGATTGTTTTGTTTGTCAGTTTTTAAATGACCTTAAGTTGAATGTTATTTTTTGGGCGACATGATGGCTGATAAGAACGTTTGTACTCCTGGCACTTCATGTAACCATCATTCTACTGTGTTTGCCAAGTTGTATGTCTCAGTGATATCTCTAAATAATCAAGACATAGATTGCCAGTGAAGGCAATTTCATATACGTAAAAGGCAATGCTCACGTTGTTTGACATATGGAGCATCACAGTGGCTGCAGACTTTTGTTTCATTTGCTTTTATAATTAATCAGTTGCCAGTTTCTGCTGTTAATGGAACATACTTTTCACTGTGAAGCTATTGAAATAAATAAAGCACAATGAATTGGATTGGCTTCTAACTGTACAGTTGTGATTGCAATAGGGGGCGCTACTGGAGCAGCTCAATAACAAGTACACCGTATAAGTCAGCATTGGTCAGAAGCCTTTATGAGATGCCAGTCAATATCCGAACACAAGTGTAACCCTCACTCGCACCAGTCCATTGATGCTGCTTTGTTGCTTCCAGCTAGTATAGCATAAAATAGTATAAAAATACTTTATGCTAGACATCAGCTATAAAGCAAAGTAGGTGTAATATTTGAACACTTCATCATTATAGAATCGTTAGTTTTGTGTGTAGATTTTCCTTAACCAGTCACTTAAAACTTTCCCTTTTAGAGTAAGTGTGATGTGTTAGCACTATGTCAAGTTTTAAGTTCCCATCTTGTGCCTGTTATTGACAAGACAGGCTTTGACTCACTGTGACCCTACTGTATGTTACTTAAACAAATTAGCAAAATGAATAAATGAATAGATATGTTAATAACATTCAGCCAGAATATGACCCCTGAGGTAGAATGCTTTTGCCACCCTATAGTTAAGATAGAAAGATGTCTGCCAAGCCGGAGGAATGTTCTCCAAGCTCCACTCAGCCCAGCAGAAAAAGCTGCTTCAGCTTAGCTGGCTGGTTTCTTATTTTTGTGTTGTTATGCATGCAGCCTGTTCATGACTCTATGTCATGGAAGGGATGACTTGCTGCATTTTTGGCCAGAAGCTTGATACAATGTCATTTATATTCAAGTTCAATACCACAGTTTTACTGTCCTATTGCATCTGCAAGGTCATCCCATTACACTCCTGCCTTGACAGAAATGGAACAGGAGCTGTTGCCTTCTGTTGAGGTGAATATATTAACCCATTTAAAGTTTGTAGTGTTTGTTTTTTCACATTTAAGGGAATAAATGTCTGCAAAACAATTATGTCTGGGTTGAATTTTTTTAATTTTTCACTCATATAGTGCAATACACTGACCTTCTCTGATTACCTGTATGTTAGCATTTTGTTTTCTATTGTCAAGTCTCTGGCATTTTCAAGGCCAGCTGCTTCCACCCGGTATGTCTAGTAGCACTGCTGTTTTTGAGTGACATGTGTGGACGAAGACACCAGACAAGACAGCAGGTGTGGTCATATAGCAGCTTTATTTTCCATCGTCACAGTGAGCAGGTTTCAGAAAATGCAGGCAATCAATATTACATGACAGCGTCAGAGCTCTTCTGAACCCTGTTTGTTGGGTGGGGCAAAGTTTTTATACCCCTAGAATGCGTGATTTAATATCCATCCATCCATTTTCCAACCCGCTGAATCCGAACACAGGGTCACGGGGGTCTGCTGGAGCCAATCCCAGCCAACACAGGGCACAAGGCAGGAACCAATCCTGGGCAGGGTGCCAACCCACCGCAGGTGATTTAATATTCATTATGAAAATGCAACAGTCAACACTTTATTATACACAATCCTTGAGCCCCTTCAATGCTCCTTGTGCAACTTGATTCCTTGGCTGCTTTGTTATGGCGTTCAGATGTAAACTAAGGGAAACCGTGATAAGGCAGTCTCAGTGTGGAATGCTTAGACCTTGAGTCCTTTTGACAAATTTTTTTCTGTTTGCTCAGCAAAGCATGTTTTTAAAGCTTACTTCTGCTTAACTCCTTAGACAAGGATTAGTACAAGGGAACGAAGAGAACATTCATCTTCCACACATGTCATGTGCATTTAATTACATTAAAGTTACTTTACATTAATAACACTTCCTTTATTTTGATTACAAATATAAAATGTAATTTATGTAATATTTGTCTTGTCTCATTCCACAGTATGTGTGTTTTTTAAGTGTACATAACAGATGACAGCATCCTAGATCAAATATAACTTGCAGCACCACAGCATACAAACCAATCTCACATATACCCCTTTAGTTTAATGCTGAAATGCAGACCCTTTATTGTTGTTAAATATGTTTTAGATCCCTCTGAGAAAAGATATTTAAAAGCAGATAATAAGCTACACTACTCTTAATAAGCAATCTGAGATTAACTTGTTGTCACAGTAATTACTTCCTAATTACAGCGTTTGTGGGACTCATTCTTGAAATCTTGTTTTAGTGTCTTGCACACTACAATGATATATGAAAGCAAATACATGGTTTTGGGATATTTTGTTTTGTATTCCTACTGCACAGCAGAAATAACAGACAGTATAATTCTTCTCCTTCCCACACAATTTTCATCAGTGACTACTCCTCAGCACAGTGGTTAGACCATGAAAGAAATGATGGTGATTACATGGTACAGTATTAACATTACCCTCAGTCATAAAAGGGTCACTGTTACTGAGGCAGAATTTTCCAGCTGGATGGTTAATTCAAGATCAAAAGAAAAAAAACAGATTTTTTTTTATTTAATACACCAACAGATACTGTAAAGTGCATGTATTTTAATGTTTATATCATTTCAAAATTTCTGCTCATATTTTTCTTTATTTCAGAGATATCAAGCCTGACAATATCCTCCTTGATGAAAAAGGTATGTCATATTCTTTTTCTAAAGCTCTTCCTTGTTTTCTTTTCCTAACTCAATTTTATTTTGTATTTTAGAAACAGAGACATTTTTGGACGGTTAGAACCATAGCATAATGTTTGGTGAGCTAAAAATATCAACGGTAGCATAATCTACTCACACACACTCCTACAGCATACAAACAGTGGAGTTCAAATATCTGAAAAGCATTTGTGAAATTTCAGCTTTTGTTATGTAAAGGATGAAGTCAATTCACGTCATGTAACATCTTTTTTTTACCTTTAATAAGATCTTGTAATCAATAATATTTTAGTGAAAAAATATAATCATCATTTAGGAAAAATAAAAATAAGCTTTCATTGCCTTAAATGCTTAAGCGTGCACTTCTGACATTTAATTTAACCAGTCCCAGTTAAATTAATTTACAAATTTGCCTTAATTTGGCATCAGCTGAAGTGATTCTTATTGTGCCTAAATCAAACCTGCAGTTCCTGCTGCATGAGGTGTGATAGATAGATAGATAGATAGATAGATAGATAGATAGATAGATAGATAGATAGATAGATGCAGCAACATATAAAATAAAATGCACATAGACATGGTGCAAATCACTGAAAACAATTTGCAAGACCTAAACCTATATACACAGTTTATATACACTGTACATTTAAACTGGCTCTAAAGAAATGTTGTTCCTGTGGCAGTGCATCTGTTCTAACTGGCTAGGGAGAAGTTTGATGGGAGGAGTACAGGTGCTGGTCATAAAATTAGAATATCATGACAAAGTTGATTTATTTCAGTAATTCCATTCAAAAAGTGAAACTTGTATATTAGATTCATTCATTACACACAGACTGATGTTTAATCAAATGTTTATTTCTTTTAATTTTGATGATTATAACTGACAACTAATGAAAGTCCCAAATTCAGTATCTCGGAAAATTAGAATATTGTGAAAAGGTTCAATATTGAAGACACCTGGTGCCACACTCTAATCAGCTAATTAACTCAAAACACCTGCAAAAGCCTTTAAATGGTCTCTCAGTCTAGTTCTGTAGGCTACACAATCATGGGGAAGACTGCTGACTTGACAGTTGTCCAAAAGACGACCATTGACACCTTGCACAAGGAGAGCAAGACACAAAAGGTCATTGCTAAAGAGGCTGGCTGTTCACAGAGCTCTGTGTCCAAGCACATTAATAGAGAGGCAAAGGGAAGGACAAGATGTGGTAGAAAAAAATGTACAAGCAATAGGGATAACCGCACCCTGGAGAGGATTGTGAAACAAAACCCATTCAAAAATGTGGGGGAGATTCACAAAGAGTGGACTGCAGCTGGAGTCAGTGCTTCAAGAACCACCATGCACAGACGTATGCAAGACATGGGTTTCAGCTGTCGCATTCCTTGTGTCAAGCCACTCTTGAACAAGAGACAGCGTCAGAAGCGTCTCGCCTTTGGACTGCTGCTGAGTGGTCCAAAGTTATGTTCTCTGATGAAAGTAAATTTTGCATTTCCTTTGGAAATCAAGGTCCCAGAGTCTGGAGGAAGAGAGGACAGGCACAGAATCCACATTGCTTGAGGTCCAGTGTAAAGTTTCCATAGTCAGTGATGGTTTGGGGTGCCATGTCATCTGCTGGTGTTGGTCCATTGTGTTTTCTGAGGTCCAAGGTCAATGAAGCCGTCTACCAGGAATTTTTAGAGCACTTCATGCTTGTTGCTGCTGACGAACTTTATGGAGATGCAGATTTCATTTTCCAACAGGACCTGGCACCTGCACACAGTGCCAAAGCTACCAGTACCTGGTTGAAGGACCATGGTATCCCTGTTCTTGATTGGCCAGCAAACTCGCCTGACCTTAACCCCATAGAAAATCTATGGGGTATTGTGAAGAGGAAGATGCAATACGCCAGACCCAACAATTCAGAAGAGCTGAAGGCCACTATCAGAGCAACATGGGCTCTCATAACACCTGAGCAGTGCCACAGACTGATCGACTCCATGCCACGCCGCATTGCTGCAGTAATCCAGGCCAAAGGAGCCCCAACTAAATATTGAGTGCTGTACATGCTTATACTTTTCATGTTCATACCTTTCAGTTGGCCAACATTTCAAAAAATCCTTTTTTTGCATTGGTCTTAATTGATATTCTAATTTTCCGAGATACTGAATTTGGGACTTTCATTAGTTGTCAGTTATAATCATCAACATTAAAAGAAATAAACATTTGAAATATATCAGTCTGTGTGTAATGAATGAATCTAATATACAAGTTTCACTTTTTGAATGGAATTACTGAAATAAATCAACTTTGTCATGATATTCTAATTTTATGACCAGCACCTGTATGCCATTATAAAGTCGAATAGTTTGAGGTTAAAAATGACCCCTTTAGTGTCTCTTAGCACACAATGGTGGAGTGAGTCAGTTATTAAAGGAACTCTAGAACAACACTTCATGGACAGCATTCATCATGGTGTCCTTTAATTTTGTCTTCATTATGTTTTCTGCCACTGCCCTACTGTCTTTCTGATCAGTTTATTCAAGTGCTTGGCATTCCCTGAACTGGTGTTATTCCCCAAAAGACTACAGTGTAGAACAGTACATTAGCCACTACAGACTGGTGGGACATCTCCATCAGTGGCTCTTACACGATAAAAGACACAAGCCTTTTCAAAAAGAATAGCTTGAATGTTTTTCTACACCAATTTTTTTTTTATTTCCATCCAAACCAGTCTAGCCAGTCTATCATTTTCATGCAGCCTCAGAATTTAGAAGTACTGCACCATATCTTCTATAATACTGACTGGTTTCCCTGGGCCTCAAGCATATCAGAAGCCCACTACCAGACCCAGTCCACCATTGGGGTTATAAAACCTGCTGCTGTTTGCTAGAAAGGTAATGTTAAAGAACTTGTCTTTTCAGCACAACAGTGATACAAAGTGCATAGTGAACTCAAATAAAGAACAGTCTAACATCTTGGAGTGGCTTGGTCAGACCCAAGACCTCAATCCTATAGAACAGTGGTTCTCAACCATAATTCCTCCAGGGTCTTCCAATGAACTACAAGAATATGTGAAGATGTCTTATGCAGGCCAAGATATTTAGCTCCTTGTATTTTTATTGCAATCTTGTCTAAGGTGCTTGTTTTTGAGCTTACATTTGTGAACAAAATCATTTTTGCTGCTAGTACTATTATACTGCCTGTATTTTTAAAGTATAATACAAAATTAAGAAGACTTTTTAAAACTGCCCATGTGTTTTTTTAAATAGAAATTACTTTTACTAGTAAATGAATTTCCTAGTCATAACATGCATTTTTTAGGGATAAATAATAACCAGTAATTACCAAAATACAAAATGTCTCACTGCCAATATTTTTAATGCGAAAAGCTGCTCACTTGGCTTATGTATTACTTTTGAAATTGTGCATAAAATGATGACTTATTCCCGAAACTGACTAATAAAAGGTCATTTTTAAAATGCAGAATTAATCGCTTTTTTTTTGTTTGTTTTTCGTTTTTTTGTTATCCTCTGGTTTCAGCAATGGTGGGTTTCCTTCAGCACTAGCCACATTTAAGACGAGTGGAAATTCAATTGTATTTTCTCTCCATATATAACATCAAATCAGTGGAAAAGACAAAAGAATCGAGTGGGACCATAGCTGTAGTCAGGAAAGCCACAGAAACACCTATGGTCGGCCCAGATACCTGTGCAGCTTTAAAAAAGTGAGCAGACTGGCAGCCTGTCTAGTCTTTGACATCATGTTAAAAACACCAGATTTCTTTATAATAGCGTGGAGTGTCACCTTCTTTTCGCTTTTTCTTGTTGGATCATTCAGAGTAGCTGCGGTGTACTGTGCTTGTCTATTAACCGAAGCTGGCACCGGGGACACATTTTAATGGCAGGTGTAAGCGTGTTCTGGCTCAGTAATATACAGGAGTAATCTTTGAAATTAATGTTAAATGGGATCCTTGAGAAAACTATCAATCATTCTGGGCTGTATGTAACATATTTTGGATATTGATAAAGCGGCTCTCTTTAAAAAGACAACTTTGATACCTCTTCTGTAGTTTGATTTTCAGTGATTTTTTGCATTTTGCTGCAATTTTGTAATTATTTTCAATCATCTTACAGCCCACTCCGGTGCTTACTCAGGTCCCTGGCTGAGAACCGCTGGTATAGGTAATGTGTGAACGCTCCTAAAGAGAGCTGTGCACAGGAGATTCCTCAAACAGTTTCGTGGAGCTTATACTTTTTTGCAAAGATGAATGGGATCAACATACAAAATTCTGGTGTTCTGTGTTACCGTCCACACAAACTGACTGCTCTAATCAATACGAAAGTTGCTTCCACAAAGGATTAGTTAAAAGAGAGACATATAAAAAAATCCCACAAGTGATACATCAATAAATCCAGAAATCTCAAACAAGGTCTGTAGCATGTTGATAATAACCCCCTTTGTCCCAAGTGAAAAATATTACACTTAAACATTTAAAATGCAGCTATCCAACTTTTCTAGGCCAGATATTCCCTGTACAGGAATGAAAGGGAGCCACAGCGGAATGCATAAAGTATAATACAGGAGCCAACCGTGGACAGGATGCAAGTCCAGCACTAGGCACACACTCACACACACACTTCCAAAGTTTTCCACCCTGAGCCAGTTTAGTGCTGATAATCAGCCTTTAGACTGTAGTTGGCAGCACATGCATGCACAGGGCAGACTTGCAGACTCCACATGGAGGGTACCTCTGCTGAGAACTGCCCCATTCAAGTTTACATTATTTTTTACTTCTATTACTTTGTTTAAGTAAGTCTTCCAGCAGACACTAACAATATGCTAGTGCTTGTTGAATAATGAGAAATTCTGAGTTACTTCATGTAGATATCAGGTTTAAAACTATTTTAGCACAATTAAGTCATTTACTGACTGCTACAGTGAATCTCAAGTATATAGACAATGTCACAAAACTATGCTTTTACATATGTACTGTATATATATATATTTTTTTTTTTTTGTTTTTTTTTGCTTTTTTTAGGACATGCACATCTCACTGATTTTAATATAGCAACCATAATAAAAGATGGGGAAAGAGCTACTGCATTAGCCGGAACAAAACCTTACATGGGTAAGACACATTTTCATTTTTCCAGATACATTTAAAACAACAGAGCAGTTTGGCATCAGTGTGTGCCTTTGGTCTTATTGATTCAATGATGCAGTAGGTGTCTTAACATTGGACAGTTCATGTTGAATGCCTTGGGCTATCGTCTTTCACCATTACAAGGCTGAGCATTAAATGCTTTGCATTTATTTCTGTACTGTTTTGAAAACCTGGAAAGGTCAGTACTTCAAGATAGTTTTGGAAATAATAAAGCAATAAGTTAGATTGCAATTTTCATTCTTTACTCTAAGTTAGGAAACTTATATGAGTGTTTTAAGGAAACATGCATCCTGTCAATGAAAAATAAATTTAGGAAATGACATAAGGACTGAAATCCACAACATCTTTGACAAATGTTTCTTTTCAATTAAGTAAAAAAAAAAATCTTTTTTTTTTAGCTTTTTTTAAAGTAAATTTGTAATTTTAGTCGATTTTGCTGGTGGTTTTATAATGAGATAGCAATGATCTAATTCCCGTCATTAAATAGAGAATTGCCTTACAAGAAGGCAGTTTATTATTAGGGCTATGTAAAGTGTATTTCTCTCAGTGATACTTCATCCATTATGTCGATTAAAATGATTTATGTTTGTTTAGTATACTATGTTACAGTTATACTTTATTAAAGATTGATTAATGATGCAGTCTTTCAATGTCTTATTTAATGTTTAATTACCTACCGTCACAGCATTGAATTTTTTTCTCCAAATAATTCCTGGTGACTTTGTGCAGAGGCTGCAGACATTTATTGCTGCTTTAGAAATAAGCTGCAATATATCAGTATTGTTTTGTTGATCTTGTAAAGAAGCAAATAGCTTATAACATCTGAACTGACATTTTCTGTGTAGGTCTTGCAGTCTCATGAGGTCATAGTGCAAAACCTAGAATATTGGTGTATTGCTAAAAATAAAGCTTGCTTGCCTTTCTATTCTGCCGTTAACTGTTTAGATGTTTTATTTTGTCTTGATGCCATTCTTGTGATATTTTGCTATCTGCTTACTTTAAGCACCAGAAATTTTCCACTCATTTGTAAATGGAGGGACAGGATATGCCTTTGAAGTGGATTGGTGGTCCCTTGGAGTGACAGCTTATGAAGTTCTTCGAGGATGGGTATCAATTCTTTGATGCAGAAATCAAATTTGAACAAATTTTTTGAATGTTGAAAATCAAAGATGAAGTAAATAACTGTCTTATATCATATTCCAGAGACCATATGACATTCATTCCAGCAACACTGTTGAATCCTTACTACAGTTATTCAGTACTGTGAGTGTGCAGTACTGTTCTGCCTGGTCCAAGGAAATGGTAGCTCTGTTGAGGAAGGTAATAACATCATGCACATCATTATATTTTTATTCTATATAATGTTAAATAATACAATATTTTACCATTGTAAATGTATGCATTATTTTAGCTAAAGGCTATCACAGTTCCATGAGAAGTACCAGTGTACCTAATGAAGTGGCCACTCTGTGTATTCTTTGGAGTTTTCTGTTGTTTGGTTCATCTGTTGTGGCAAACCTTACTAGCCATTGGCAGTGCATCCCTTGTCCTTCCTGAATTAAAAGGGCCATCTACATAGGATGACTGTTGAGATGTCTGTCATGTTACACGACCAATTAAACATAAACAGAAGAAAAGAACAAACACTGTAAACATTATTTATAAACTGTAATCTATTGTTAGTTTTGTAACAGTCTCTTATTGCGATAAAACATAAAAACATTGTTTTTTTAGGTATATTCAAGAACAACACTGAAACTAGTCAGTTAGTCAGTCATTTTCTAATCCACGTAGTCCTGAACAAGTCGGTGGAGTCTATCCCAACTACCACAAGACTCAAGGCAGGGGGAAACCATGGACAGGGCACCAGTCCATCGCAGGGCAAATGCACAGACACACACAAACCTCACACTGGGGCCAATTTATGATCACCAATTAACCTAACCTGCATGTCTTTGCATGGTGGGAGGAAACAAGAGCATCCAGAGGAAGCCAACGCAGACATGACAGGACTCGAACCATATTCTGATATTTAATTACATCAAAAATAAATAATGAGTAAGGAATATCCCTTTAAAATTTTTATGGTAAATGCAATACTCTAAGTTACATTTCATTTTTCCAGTATCCTCACTTTATTCAGTAATGGACTGAACTATTGTGTAGTGCTAATTCCTTCCTTACACGCAATTCTGCCCAGAAAAAAATTTTGTTGAGACTAGCTGGCTCAGATAAATGCATAGATTGATGAGGGATTTGTTAATTTTATTTCCTTCTTACCATTTTCAAACCTGGATAACCCATCCCAGTTAACTCTGGATGCAAGGAACAACCCACACGTATTCTCATTCTGACAATTTTAAATTGCCTATTAACTTAGGAGAGCCTAATAAAAGTTAGAATGCAATTCAGACATGGGAAGAACATGCAAGTTACACACATAGATTCAGCCAGGATTTGAACCCAAGCTGCTGGAACTGCCAGACACTGTGCTGCTTCCCTTTGATTTCTATTTGTACTTATTTTTAGACATGCAAGGGTTTTGTAATGTGTGAGAATGCAATCCCTATGAGTGCTGATTCACTTTCTCCACTTATGCTTTGTGAAGCCCTGAGTGAGTCATTTTACCTGCCTGTGCTCCAGAAAAAAATGTATACTTCATATGGAGATAAAAAACTTGTATAAGGTGTTTACTATAGTTTGTGTAAAAAATAAAATAGATTATGTATTTTTAGTATTGCAAAATACAGTATGTATATTGTTTAAGAAACAACTTGTTTTTTTATTTTGTAGTTATTAACTGTCAATCCTGAACATCGCTTCTCCAGCCTAGCAGATATGCAGACCTCCCCCTACCTGTCTGACGTGGATTGGGATGCTATTAATGAAAAAAAGGAAGACGCTGGATTTGTTCCAAATGTAAGCCTTTAATGTATATGTCATTAACTGGTTTACCAAATCTGACACTTCTGCAAGAAATAAATCAGCTTAGTAATATTAGTAACCCTGTGATCCGATTAAGGCATCTTTTATTGCCACCTGTGAGGTTAAAGAGGAGACAACACTGACAGTATGTACTTGAGAAATACCAACATCACCTGACAGATTTTATTTTTTTTTGTTAACACTTGAAATGTGCATAGTTTGACATTATTAGATAGTGCAGCTTTATAGGACAATGTATGCTAATTTCCTGAAAAACTTGATTTAAAAGTGGCTACCGGAGTGCTATTTGTTAAATAACTCAGAACAACAGGGTTAATTTATAAAAGTATATCAGTCATTTGTAAGTCAATCTTCATTTCTGTGATCATTGCACATGGTTCCCACTACAAAATCTCTCTCTACCTTCTTGAAACTTCCCCTCTGACCTTCCTCATGTCCTCATCTTGTTTCTTTGAAGCCCTGTCTGTTTTTAAAATTTCTTCTCTCTCTTAAGTCTTCTGACATTGAATCTTTTTCCTCACTGGCTGTCCTGAGTGCAAACTCCATGAAGTATCTGGCATCCCTTCCTCTTTACATCACATCACTACAATTAATTTACCTGCATAAAGAGGGTGCTAAAGACTCTGTCCTCAGACCTCACATTCCCTTATCCTTAATTTTAAAATTGGTTGTTTTTGAAATGAATATTTCCTCCCGGTTTAATTTTGTTAGTGCTATACTCCACCATACCCCCCCACAAAATTTTGGCAAGAGGTTAACTTTCTCCTGTCTGAATTCCTATGGAATGCCAAAAGACCATCCATCAAATAATTTATCTTGGCGCATGACAGATGTGATGATTTGTAATTTTATCACTGGGCATTTAACTTGAGATTTCCTGGAGTTGTCTGGAACCTCTTGGAAGAACCTCATATTAGTTTTCAATCGAATCTAACCTGGACTGTCTTAGATCTCTTTCACATCTAAACCAGAAATTCTTTAAATTAGACCTGTTAACATATACTGTAGATTATAGATTGCAGCAAAGTCGATGAATTTATAGGTCCCTCCCAAGTGTGCAAGTTCACACCCCCATCTTTAATAACTCCAGTCTCCATATAGGAGGTAATCCTATCTCTTTCCCAGGCTGTGTGGAGCATGGCATTACATTTGGTGATATTTTTGATGGCTCGGGGCTCAACACATTTCAGCTTCTGAGATCCACATTTTTTAACTCTAACTCTGGTGTGTTATCAAATCTTGAGATGTTTCTCTTTCTTCTTTACTCTTTTGTCATCCTTGTTGAACTTTTCATTCTCTGTTTTCTGAGATGAAATTTGTCTCTGCTACTTACACATTTTTAAGCAAGGCTGTCTCCAAGCACTTGGACCTCATTTTTAAGAACATCACTTTTACTTCTAAAAGTTCCAATCATCATTGCCTGTATTTCACTCCCTGTAAACATTTTTCTATGGACCTATCTAATTATCTCCTTTGTTTTTTTGTTATTGTACACCCCAGAAACTTTCTTACATATGGACTAGGTATGTCCTAAAGTCTGTGGTTTTGCTGAGCTGGGTCACAGTTTTTTTTTGTTTTTTTTCTGTCACTCCTCTCGTTTTCCATCCTATTGGATCATTCCTCTCTTTTTCTTTCCAAAAGAGATTGTTCTCTTTGGGTAAAATTGCTTCAGCTAGCTTTGAGTTAGGATTTAGAGTCAGGAGAGGAGACATGCAGGTGGTGGATGTGACAAAGCAAGATGCACAGCACAGGAAAATATGGAAACAGATGATCCGCTGTGGAGCCCCTAATGGGAGCAGCCAAAGACAAAGATTTCTTTCATTACCTGAAATCCTCTTTCTACAACTTTGTTTCTTGAACTGTCTGCTAGTTGAATTATTGGTGTGAATGGCTTCAGCATTTCTAATTACCCAATTCTGTGTGCAACTTGCTAGAGTTGCTTGGTTAGGAGCTCTGACTTCATGTCTACATTTTTTTTTGTGTAGCCGTGCTGTCTCTTCTCTGAAATTAACGTCTGTTACTTGTAGGTATACGGATGGTGTTTTTATAGGTATTGATGTTTCCTTGGTTGTGTTTGATTTGCACTAATTTGTATTTGTATATTTATTTAATAAAAATTTGACAATAAAATAAACAAAATGTCAGATATTTGTACTTAGAAACTGTAATTACCCAATATTCACTTAAAAAAAAGTATTAGTATAGTACTTTGACTTTCAACATTTTGTATTTGAGCACAAGGTGTTTCACATAATAAGAAATACTTTTAAACAAAGATCTGGTAATTTTTCAGTAACATCACAGTGTTAATATATCTCAATGTCTCAAATGAGTAAATCTGTTATATCCTATATACTGTATCTCCTGTTGTCTATCAAGGCTGATGCATTTCAGGTCTACATACCTTCATCAGGGCCAGGAACTCCTGTGTGAAAAACTTGAACCTCTTAAAGCGTTTCTATTATAGATAGATAGATAGATAGATAGATAGATAGATAGATAGATAGATAGATAGATAGATAGATAGATAGATAGATAGATAGATAGATAGATAGATAGATAGATACTTTATTAATCCCAATATAAACACTAGCTTTGCTCTACACACTACACACTAGCCACTTTGTGGCTCTGCCGCTCACGTATGGGGAAGCGAATGTGCAATTTAAACTGATTGTTATTTTCATGAGAATTGTTACATATGCAAAGTAGAACTAACTATTTTACATTACAGAGAGTAATTAACCATAGTACAAAATAGTAAAACGTAATAAATTGAAAGAAATTTGTGTTTCATGTTGCGTTAGAGGTATTCGTTCCGTTATACATTTTCATTCTGTTTGGCTTTGAAATTAACATGCAAATACTTTTTAAACTTACACTTTTACTGTAAAACTTCAGTTAAAACAATATTTGGAATTAAGTTTTCATCAATATCACTTTGAATTTTGATTTTGTGTTTGGAGTTACATCGTGACAACACAACGTTTAACTGCCCGTGAGTGAATATCATTTCTTTCTCTCTAATAAATAAACTGACTTTTTCGAATGTTTGTCCCTGTGATTTGTTAATTGTCATAGTAGTAAATGTTTTAAATGTCTTAATATGAATGACATATCAAGATCTCCTTTGGTGTCTAATGTTATCCGCAGAAGATGTCCTACATTACCTTTCTTGTCGTCTGTTAAAATTTTACATGTCAGAATTGTTCGACTAATTTTGAATAAAACTAATCTTGTCCTATTGGATAGCCCATCACTCGTACATAAATTTCGCAATAACATTAAGATACATCCTTCTTTCAACAGTAATTCTGCCGGTGGAAGACCGGATGGTGTTAACGGTTGTAGATATTCTACGGGATATTGTAAGTTGATGTTTTCATCTTCTGCAACGTGACCACCAACTGTTTCAGCATAGTCTATTGATACACATTTAACCAATTTGCAGTGTAACCATTCGACAGTTTTATGCGTTAATTCGTTTGACTTCATCATTTCTCGGTGCTAGGATTGCCCGTGTACTCATTTCTTCTGTTGATAACCCTTCGGGATGAAATTCTTCAATAAGATTTGGACATAATAAGTCTTCTTTTATTGGGAACTTAAAGTGAGGAAAATGTAAAAACTCATAAGAGCTTTGAAAAAATCAAATTCTCACTTAGAGGATCTGTGCAGAACCATTTTCAAAACCTGGAAGGATGTAATCAATAACATTTTAGAATAAGCATTTAAAGCACTGAGGAAGCAGATTCTCCCTCCATTTCTTTTTCTTCTCCATTTATCTTTATTTACTTATTAATTCATCTATTTACTTATTTTTACTGTTGTGTGATTACAATAAAATCAATTAAATTAAAAAAAAAATCATAAGAGCCGAGAGTGCAGGAACTGTGTCTGACAAAAAGCATTCACACGAATGAGAGGTGAGAGGACCATGGGCATGGACTGTTAACCATACAGTAAATGGTTGAGAGGAGGACAGGACTTGAAAAAATCTCTTGGCAATTGTCTCGTCTCGTCTCAAGATTTTCTTTTATAACAGAGAGATATACTCAGTTTGGGGAACCTTCTTTCAAGTATCTGCAACATTATAAGGTGTCACAGATTACCTGGTCTGCCTATGTTTAGGAAAGTGTCTTTTTTTGTAAATAGCAATAAATCTAATGGTTGCTCTTAAATATCTTAATTCCAAACTTTTTGTGAGTATTTCTTAGCTACAAGACTGAAAAAAATAGTATAGCAATTGGTTGCTTAGACAGGAAGGCACAATTACAGTATCATTAGTGCTTTATAAAATTGCTGAGATACATTGAAAACATTTAGAATTCTTGAAAGAAAGCCACAGGCACAAGGTGAAGGCTACAATAAGAGTTTTGTTTTTTCTGGTTCCTGGACTATTGTTTAATTAATTGGAAGTTCTTTCAATAATTAAAATATACATTTACAGAAAGGCCGTTTGCATTGTGATCCAACCTTTGAACTTGAAGAAATGATCCTGGAGTCAAGGCCACTTCACAAGAAGAAAAAGAGGCTAGCAAAGAATAAATCTAGAGACAACAGCAAGGACAGCTCCCAATCAGTAAGTCCAAAATTAAGCAATAATTCCTTGGATTCTGCTAATATTTGAATCATTTCATTTTTGTTTACTTTTTGACTGTCTGAGCTACTGTATCTGTTGTTTGTAGTACTGGGGTGTTGTACCATGTTAGCCATTAAGGATGGAATGAGAAGTCAATCAAAATGACACCTTTTATTGGCTAACTAAAAAGATTACAATATGTAAGCTTTTGAGGTAATTTAGGCCCGTACTTCAGGCAAGATGTACAAAGGGCCTGAGTTGCTTCGAAATCTTGCATATTAGCAAAGTTAGCCAATAACATTTTGCTCATTGTATCTGTTGTTTACAATTTGTATCACTAATTATTGTGATGTTATCGCATTTCCATATTGCAAGTCATGTGATATGGAAGTCACTTAATGAGTGATGTAATCAAGCTACCACTATAAAACATATCTCCACCCAAAAGAAAGTGCCTGAAACTGGATTAAAAATAAAAGGAAGGACCCAGTGGAGGAGTGGCTGAAAGGACTTCTAAATAAACATTTAAAGTTTAGAATTTTGGTTTTCACTTGCTTTGTTTCTCACCTTACTATTTTTGCCTTCATTTTACATAAAACGTGGCTTACTTACTGACTACTACTACTTTATTTCTCAGTCATTTACTGTGTTACTTCACAGTTCTACAACTGTTTGGACTTACATTTTTCCAATTGTTATAATAAATAAAAACATGTCAAATATAAGGAGTGCTTCAAGGTCACTGCATTTTATTAGAACATTAGAACAATTGTGACGAGAACAGGCTATTTTCAATCAAACAAGTTTGTCCATTCTATTCATCTGTCTTGTCCAAAATAACATCAAGTCAAGATCCAAAGGTCCCTACAGTCCTACTCTCCACCATATTACTTGGTAATTTGTTTCATTTATCCAAGGTTCTTTGTGTGAAGAAAAAATTTCTGTCATTGTTGTGAAATCTGCCCTTTACAAGTTTCTAACTGCGCTCCCATGTTCTTATTGCAACATTTTTTTTAAAGTCAAAACTGGCATCCACCTTAGTAATTCTGATAATAATTTAAACGCTCATCATGTCCCCTCTTAACCTCTGTTAAACGGTAAAGGTTTAACTTCTTCAGTCTCTGTCTCATAGCCCAAACCTCTAAGTCCTGGAATCAGTGTAGTTGCTTTTTCTGGACTTTCCTTAACACTGCTATGCCATTTTTATAATATGGAGACAAAACCTATATAAACTCTAGGTGAAGCCTTACTTGTGCCTTATATAATTTAAGCATAATCTCTCTTCACTTGTACTCCACACATCATGATATATAACCTAACATCCTATTGCCCTTCTTGATCACTTCTGTACACTGTCTTGATGTAGGTAGTGATGAGTCAATTATGACTCCTAGGTCCTTTTCCTAAGGTGTACTTTCAAGTTTAAGATCTCACATTGTATATTCAGCTCTAACATTTTTACTTCCTCCCTGCAATATTTTACATTTACATATATTGAATTTGATCACAGACATCAGCCCAAGCCTGTATGCTGTCCAAGTCCCTCTGTAACAGTTTATTTGATTCTCCATTATCTGCTCTTTCGTCTAGTTTGGTATCATCTGCAGAGTTAACCATCTTATTGATTATGTTCTTGTTCAGGCTGTGTATGTATAATAAAAAGAGATGCAGGATTGACCCCTGAGAATCAACACTTTTAACGTCACCTAACTCTGAACTAATGTTCCCCTCACCATAACCTTTGCTTCCTGTGTTTGAGCCAATTTTATACCCACCTACACTCCATGCCTTGAAATCCCGCTTCTTTTGGCTATGCTACTTTTATTTAATAAGGAATTTATTAACAAGACTGTCCATGAAAGCAACCTAATTGTATTTTTTTCATTTTTGAAATACTTATAACATATTATCATTAGATTTAATACATGTGCTGAAAAGTGTGCACAGAATAAATGGATCTGAATGCATATATTATTCATGTGAAGCAAACTGTTTTCAGTACAAGAAGAGGATTGGCAGAAAATATTTATGGTGCTGAAAAGTGTAACTGAAAAATATCTCTCAGAAAGCTCACAAAGTAAATCATACCTCTGCGCCTTATTTTACAGATGTTATCCTCCCTATCGTCTTTTTCTGACAGTAGGAAATCCACACTAGAACACTCTCTAAAACACAATTGTTTGAATTTTAAAAGCCAAGGTCTACAAGGGCATTTCCAGGCTATTGGACTTAAAGTCACTTTCATCCAAAGTCTGCTGCCTCCTAACTGCCTCTTACCAGCTTTTGGGACCTCAATCTTTAATTTCTGTTGAGTGTCAGGCTCCCAAATGTCTGTTGTTGTTACCCCCCTGGCAAAGTCCCTTGTTACTTCCTCTTAATTTCAAGACCCTGTGTTTACTTTGAGCACAGTGGTTTTCCAAATCTGTGTGAGATGACCTTGTTCATGTCACATCTTCCATTAGTTCATCAAGAATTAAGGGATGGGTCCACTGCACTTTACATTAGACATGTTAGATACATTTCTTTCAACTGTACTTTGGAAGAGCTGTAATGAAATCTGAACTAGCCGTAACCCAATATTTATTTTTTATCAGCTAAGCATCATATTTAGAGTTATTTGGCAACAAGCTGTTTTTGTGTTGTGTAGTGCGAAAGTTTATACCAGTCTTTAACAGCCTTCCATTCTTGAGAGATTACACCATTAAAAGAAATGACTTTGTATAGATGACATACAGTAGTTCAGTTCAATTTGGGTATGTCTTCTCATCAGAATAGGTACAAAAAATTATGCCAGGCTAATGTGCTTTGTCAAACAAGTTGTGTCCTTGTGAAGAAGCTTTATTTTAGTATGTTGTCAAACAAAAGTACTTTATAAAAGTACTTTTAATATATAACCGCTTTGCATGTGTCTGCACTTTAAAGCTATGAAGCCATGGCAGACATAGGGAATTAGTTCATTGTGATTACCTCACTGGCAGCTTTGGTAGTATACTCCCTTGGGGGGATGTAAATGCTGAATTCTTGTGCATTATAATCAAATTTACTATCAGGTGACATACTAACCTAGCCTTCAGATTCATTACATAACATGTATTACAAAACAAAGTAAATATTTAGGTAACTCAAATGCAGTATGTTCTCATGCATTTACCTGTTATGATAGGTTATATGCATTTCAACGTAGGTTTATTAAAAAAGTTACTAATATGACAAAAATGAATATCTATGCACTGTCTCAATTTATCACAATACACATAACAAAAGAGACATTGGTTGTTTCTGATAGTAAAGCTTTCCAGGATGTTCTTCTCAGTCCCATGAAGTGTTCCATTTTGTAAACCATTGTATCAATGAATACTTTCAAAACTCTTGTTAAGTAAGGGAATATTTATGTATGTGTTACAAACAAATATCACAGATGGGGAATCTTTTTGGATATATAACATAATTACATGGAAATTATCACGCAGTTACATCATGCTGATGGATGTTCCAGCATATACAAGCAAACAAACACTATAAAAACAATCATTTCTCATTTTGGTATCCTGAAATGTGATAAAATTGTACAGAAAAGGTACAGACTTTGTATTAAACTGAGCTTTTGGGGTGAGCAGGTCAACAAGAATCTGTGCAGGCTTACATTTTAACAGAATTGGTGAGAATACCAGTGGATCTTACTGTACAGTATATTGTACTGTAATTTCCATTGCTGTGTAAATGTTTTGCTGCTTCCCTTGACTGAAAATGAGACACAGGGGACATTTCAAAACAGGGAAAGGTAACTTACATATGACCACACCTCTTCACCTTTGTTACAGGAAAATGAATATCTTCAGGAATGCCTTGAAGTTGTCCAGCAAGAATTTATGATCTTTAACAGAGAAAAGCAAGTACCAATTTCAGTGTTTCTTTTTTTCTAGAATGAATTATTATTTAAAAATTCTGTTCTGGGGAGGAGATGACATAGTAAGGCAATGGTTAAGACAACCCCTTCTTGCCTCCAGGGATCGAAATTTTGTTGCTTATTTTCTTGGATTCATGTTGGGTTAGTCTGGGTATCTCACATTCCACGTAGGAAACAAGGACCCACAATTGGCTCTGCTTGTTGGTGTGTGTTTGTGTGTGATGCCCCATGCAGGATTAATTCCTGCTTGCAAATTTTTTTGAGTTGCGTAAAATCTAATGAACATAATAATAAGAATAGTGTTATTGTAACATTAAAAACCAAATAATATAATGTTCTAATAAGTGATTAAATTCTAAACATGCAAAAATGAATATGTTACTTGTTGAACAGTGTTTTTAACTTCAATGCTGAAATGTTATTGGTATTTAATCTAGAAAAAATTAATTGTGAATATCAGTCATGAATGGAAGATATAGTATAATACTGTGTTGTAAAAAGAATTCATGCTGTTGGCACTGTGAGTTTCTTCCTTGTGCCAAAGCTGCCGAGACAAGGCTCCAGCTTCCTGTGACAATATATAAAACAAATGCAGAGGTCATAAAATGGAACCAAAAACAGACTGATGGTTGTTGGGCAACAATTTGAATATAATATAACTTTTAATTTTATTACTGTTAGCTTTTATTATTTTTCCAAATATTATATTTATACATTATACATTTACAAATAAGAAGATTTAAAATGATCATTTAAAACTTACTGAGTTAATATTCTTTAATTTACAAAATATATTTTTATTTTGTATTTTTGTTAATGAATTTTGTATTTTTAAACTGGGAGGGATAGAGGCACAGTTTTATAGTGTTGCCTCATGCACCCAGTGACTTGGATTTAAATTCCGCACCAAATCTTGGCCTGTGTGCACCAGCCTGGGTTTTCCCTCCAGTTGCTCCTCACACATCCCTAAACATTTGCTTTATGTGTTTCAAATTGTAAATTTCAGATGTGTATATAAACGGGTTCTGTGATGGACTGGCATGTAGTCCATTTTCCTGCCTTGTACCCACTGCAGTGGGGATAGGCCCTGGCCTCCACCAAAATTTAATTGGATTAAGCAGGTTTGAGTATGTTATGTTATTTTTAAGACATAGTTTTTTCATCTATATATAAAAAATTGATTTTTGTCTTTCTATTAGAGTATCACTTGAAAACCTCTTCACCTGTTTCTAAAACAATTTAGAAGTTATTTCTAGTATATTCTAACTTAGAATATAGGCTAATAAAATGTTAGATTTTCTACATATACAAATCTAGAAAAAAATGAAAACTTTGATAACCTCAATAAAAGTTTCAGTTATCAGCTGAAATAATACTAAATTAATAGCACTACAAATCTACTAGATCATAGTAGCAAGCAGTCAATTGTGTGATTTATTGAAATTGCTCCAAAGGAATGTATCTATATAATTGAATTTCTGTCTGTCATCATGTAAAAAACACTATACCAATTTCAAAAACTCTTGCAGTTATTTCAGGTATATCCTAAATTTGATTGTTTCTACCCATACATTTCTAGAAAAAATGAAGACTGAGACAAACTCGTCAAAAGTTATCATTTTCACCGGACCTTTGTATCTTTTAACATCCATATCCCTAGAACACAGCACAATATTGATGTTATTTTTTACTTAAATGATTGTGTAACAAAACAACATAAATTTCAGGAGTTTATGTTGACCACAATAATTGCTGAGGATTTAAAAATATTTTAGTGTTAAAAAAGAACAAGATTTTTACGTTTGCCACTTAATAACTCTTTAACGTTTGAGACAATGATTGATTCCATCAAAAATCTGGGCTCTCCTCTTTGAATGCTCATTTTATGACTAACAAAAAATGGCATATTCAGTTTTTGTCTATAACGAATAATAAGTAAGCATATGATCCATTTGTGATGAGATCCATGTATGATCTAGAGTAACTAAGGCTCTTTGAGACTGTGGGAGTGAGGATTGGTGGACACTTAATGGAGATCCTAGAGGAGGGCGTTCGTGCCACTCAACTCTCATTAGTCTCTCAGCAATCGGGTTCATTCTGCATGCTCTGTAATGTTTCAATATTATTACTGATATATGTTTCTAAATGTTATACTTAATTTTACAGTTTAATATTACAAAATTTGCAAGGGTTTAATAAGCTCAAAAGCACTAGATATAAAATTAATACTAAAAAAATTTCATGTCATAAGTCTCAGTACTGTTTTTTATTTATTTAATGAACGTAATGTACACGTTATCACTCTTCCAGCTGAAGTTGAGTAGAACAACTAATACTTAAATTATTATTTATCATTTTCTTCTAAAAAGGTTGAAGAAAAGACAGGAAGAGCTAAGCCGTTCTGAAAGTCAAGCAGAAATTGAACCTGAAGGTGAAGGTGAAGGTGAAGGTGAAGGTGAAAGTGAAGCTGTAGCAGAAGGAGAAGCTGATGTGGAAACTATAGGAGAAACCGAAGCTGAAACAGAAGCAAAAGCAGATGTAGAAGAAGACCCTGAAGCAGAGAGTTCCACCGTGAACATGTGCACTTCGGTTTGTTCATCAACAAGCAGCAGCTAAAGTCTGATTCTTTACAAGAGGAGCGACAGGCACTCTGAATCTCAGTTATTATCTAATGCTGCTTACACCTTTTTATTTCATGTAGATTCATCCATGATCTGCTGTGTTGGAAACCACAGCTTTTAATGTGGTTCTGATAGAAAGCGTTAGCGTGACCTAGAATCTGTGACATTAACAGCAAAGACATTATAAGATAGGAACCCTGTCAACAGAGTAGCAATGAGTGGAGAAATACAGTACAGTCATGAGCTGTTCTTTTAGACTTTTATCTGTAACTCTCAGGATACTCTTTGAGAATAAATTACCCTGAAACCCCATTCACTTATTTTGCTTGATGTTACCAGTTTTCTGGTTTTCCTGGTAACAAAATCTGTTTTTGCATTAGAGGACACTAAGGAAAGCACACATAATCAGATTAGCTAGACCAAGATTATTTTCAAAAATATAATACTGCACAATGGCCATTTTTAGCATATTGGCACAATCAACCTTGATTGCTGTTAATGAAAGGCAGTAAAAAAAGAAAAGCATATTGTGCTTTCCCATATATTGAGGCAGACGTTTCATTAATCCCCTTCGGCTCTTATTGTTACCTTCATTGTAGTGATACACTGTTTTATCACATCTCACTAAATCAATATTTCTGATTATCTTACAAAAGGGAAATTTAATTACAGCTACCACATGGCCATCTCTGTTTCAAATTACATTGCCTTTGAATATTTAAATAGTTTATAGCATAACAGAATTAAGTAAGAATGATATGTTATATAGAAGTATGATATGTTATATAGTAAAAATGCATGGTAATACTTAATATAGCTGCGCTTTCATTTGATATTAGATTTAATTGGAGCTGAAGGGGTCAGTCATTGAGCATTATAGATGTAAACTATTATTATACTGTTAGAGTGATGATGCTGCCTCACAACTCCAAGGACCAGGGTCTAGTTTCTGCTTTGGTCACTGCCTATATGGAGACTGCATGTGTTGCTTTTCTCCAGGTTCTTTAGTTCCCTTCCTCATCCTAAACGAATTTTTAGGTTGACTTGTGACACTAAATTGGCTTGTTGTGGGTATGTGTGCCTTTGATTAACTGTATCCTGTCCAGGGTACGTTAACCCTTATTAACCCAAAAGAGCAGCAGTGCAGAGGTCTTGGGTTTGATTTGTGGCTTAGTCATTGCACATTCATTCCATGTTTACTTGAGTTATCAGGTTGCCCGTCACATCCCAAAGAAGTGCATGTTAGCTAATTTGGCAACTCTGAATTGGCCTCCTCCAAACATTAGAGTCCCCTGTAATGGACTTCATCCAATCTGTGCATGGTTCTTGATTTGCCCCAGATGCCACCTGGATAGGCTATGGCTCAAAAGTATCCTTTACATAACAAAAGGAGATTCATTAAAAATGGACAAAACCCCAAAGGCATACAGTACTGCTAGTATGTCATTCTATATTTAGATATTACTGCAGAATAGTCTGTGTATATGGGTCATGCAAGACACTACTTCTCAGAGAGTAAAATGACATGTTCAATCACATTTCAGTCTGATGTAAAGCCTGAATATATCTGAGCTGAAAACATGCATTCCCTTTGTGAACCCTTTGGAATTCTCTCTAGAAAATGGAATCTGATTTTCAAAAAGTCACAAAAATAGACAAACATAATCTGCTTAAACTAATAACACACAAACAATTCTACTTATTGTCAATACTTAACACACTATTTAAACTTTGAAGTCCTAGGTGGAGGTGAATGTGAACTCTTGTACGTAGTAACTGATAGGATCTCCTTCAGCAGCAGACGCAGCTCTGCCAAGTGTTTGCTGTAGCTGCACATCCGACATGCACAATGGTTTGGAGAGATTTTAGAGTACTGCTCTTTACAAAGCTGTTTCAGTTCAGCGATATTTCTGAGATGCCACAGTATGTCAGTTAGGTTGAGATCTAGACTCAGCCATTCCAGAACACAAATTTTCCTTTGTTCAAGCCTCTCTGTTGTTGATCTGCGCTGTGTTTCAGGTCATTGTCTTTTTGTATCTTCCAGCTTCTGTCAAGTTTCAGGTGACAGACTGCTACTCTGAGAATTTCATGTTGAATTTATTGGTACATTTTTTAATTCATCGTTGACAGCAAGCCATCAAGGCTGTGAGGCAGCAAAGCAGTCCAAACCCTGATGCCATCTCTTAACACGCTTAACAGTTGAGGTGAGGTTTGGTGTTAGTGTGGACTCTTTTTTTTCCTTCCAAACACAGCGATACATGAGTCTGCCAAAGATGTCAGCTTTTTTTGGGTTTGTCCACATTCTCTTAGGAGTGTTTTGGAACAACCAGGTGGCCTTTTGCAAAATTGACACATGCCACAGTGTTTTTCTTTTAAAGGACAGTGGTTTGCTCCATGGTGTCTTTCAATAACTACCGTTCTTGGTAAGTGTTTAATCTTATAGTGGACACACGAACAGCGAGTTTGAAAAGTTCAAGAGGTTTCTGCACTTCTTTTGCCGTTCCCCTGAAGTTCTTTATTGTTCTCTTCAGCATTGCACACTGCATGTTTACCATCCCACTCCTAGGACGATCCGCAACAGTACTGAATTTCCGAAGCGGTCAATTTATCTTACTGTGATTTGATGAGCATTGAGGCCTTTAGAAATGCCTTTGTAGCTGCTTCCATCTTAATGTAACACTGTGATTTTCCTCCTAGAGCCTGCTGATTTTGGCTGGGCATTGTGATATGAGCAGATCCTTCTTGAGAATAGCACACTCTGTTCGTAACCAAACTGTGTGTGCCTTTTTTATAGAGCAGGGTGCCTCTGCTGTCCACCTTTCATCCATTAACTGAAACACCTGACTCCAGGTATCTTTTTGGAAAAGTCAATAGCCTGGAGAGTCAAATGCTTTTTCTAATGTGCACTGTGTATGTTTAAGTGACGTTTTCAGTACTAACCAGATGAGGTGCAATTTCTTAATGTGTTACTAGATGAAGCAGATTGTGTTTGTCTGTCATTGTAACTTAGTCGAACATCAGACCAAATAGATATGAATATGTAAAGCGGAAACATTTTCCTCGTGTCAGTGAGGTGTTTTTTTCCCCCAGGTACTTCACTTTTCATCCCACATTACATAAAGAGTGCATTGTAAGTTTGCTGGTGTCTCATGACATGAGCAAGTGTTGGGTTGCGTGTCAGTGTAAACTCCAGGCCTGGCTCTTGCCTTGTACCCAATATTGCCTATTGAGAAATTGAATGAGTGGATGACATTCCATATCAGATGTCCCCAAATAAAGCTTTGCTAACCCCCCAACCCATTAGGCAGATGTCTACTCAAAGAATCATGCATGAAAAGGGACCAGAGAGAAGACCAACAATGCCTAGTATTTGAAATGCTTGATCTCAAATTATTTTATTTTGTATTATTTAGCATTAATCCATGCAAGAACTCTAAATCTAGATTTACTAACCCTGCCAGCTGGTTTAAAATGACATTTAAAGCCATGCAGTAAAATTTTACAGCCAGACTCGCATTGGACTGACAAGTGAACGAAAACAGTTGGTGCCAACTGGATGTCAAACAGAGGATGGTGGAGACAAAAGGAGGAGGTCCTCATTCTGCAGTGGATGAAGTGAAGGTGAAGTAAAATTCTACCCACTCCAGCAGCGATGTCTATCTTGTACCCTAAATGCTTGCAGTTTCCAATCTCTCCTGTAGTTCCACTTTGATTTGCAGAGCAGTGAATGACATGGTGTACCAGTGCATGCAAGCAACCGTGAAATTCAAACGCAGATCTCAGTCCTTACAGGCTGCTGGTTAATTGTTCCTTATATTGTTTGTTTGTCACCTCTCATAGACCACCTCTTGGTTGAAAAGGGTGAAAGAGGAGCAATGCCCTTTACTTAATTTTGAATAAATAAAAACTTTTGTAAGCAAAAACTTTGTGATATGTAATCTTATTGTTTCATAGACTACTGGTAGTGATAATTTAGAAGTTACAAAATACAGTATGTGCCTAATATGGTGTAAACATGTTTTTCTTTACCTTATTTTTCTATGTCTTAACATCAAACATCTTCTTGTTAGAATAGTTACATTAACTTTAGTAAAAGAAAATCACTAAATATTTGCTTGTTACCAAAATTAGTTCCTGTTGCCAAGCTGTGCTTAGATATCTTCATATTGCACTGCTCCTATTCAAGAGCTCCTTTGGATTATACACCTATTTATATATCTACTGTATGTATACATATATGATAAGATATATTTGTATGTAAACAAAATTATTGCTTGAAATAATCTGCCGTCTGCTTTTAAACTATAGTCATAGAAAACAATGAATGTGTCTTTCTGCCAGCAATCAGGGAGAAATTGCATACAGCAGTCGTGTTTGGTGTTGCCATCCTCAGATAGAGACTTCCCTTTGAAATATCAAGGGAATATATTTTAATGTAACATAATTTTGTTATAAAATGGATAGTGCAACTTAAAACTAATCCTTGTTGATTTTGGACTAGTTGCAGAAACATTTAAGGGGATGTGAGCTGCTTATTTCTAGATATTTAGGAACATTCAGCTTGGCAAACCTTGAATTTTAATCCTAAGGACATTATATGTAAATACGAAAAACATAACCTTTTTCTCCACAGTTTTATGTGGAAAATTTATTAGTATTTGCTCTGGAAATAAGTACACATATAAAAGACGTATGAAGCTAACTTTTCATACAGTGTTGTTTGAAATTTTTCAAGTGTGCAGGCACAACTTGTATAGGCAAAAGGCCAAAGCTTTTGTAACATTTACATTGTCATTTCTAACGAAAACTGAGTAAATGTCAGTCTTGTTAACATTATAGACAAAGCATATTTCAGTAGGTGGCTACACCTGCATTTTGAAAGCATTTAATATGAAGGGGGAAAGAAATAAGGAATGCAACAACCTCGTTAGAGATGACCCCACAGTGAAGAAATGGAGCCTGGAAATGGCAGTGGTTAACCTGACATTTAGGAAGGGGTTAGATTGCCTGAAGGACTGGCTGCGTCAGCCAGACTGACCTGCACATTGTCTGTAGCACCGAATCTTCATTTGAATGGGCCAGATCCCACACCGCATGCAGCACACTGTCCTAGTTTACTGGGAGGAGCATTCTGTATAGCCATAAAAAGGGAAACTTGCGTATCTGCCTTTGTCAAAAGCCACATACGAACCTAGACTGTTAAAATCTTTCATGTAAAAATGATTTCCAGTACGCATACAGTTGTTCTTCATCATGAAAAGCACATTAAGATTTTCTTAAAGTTTATGTCGGATCTCCCCAGTGTCCTGGCTAAAACAGCATGATATCGGTCATGTTTACAGACACTCTGTTATCCTGTATTAGTTGATCCCAAATGAATTGTATTGGAGTAGCAGTACCTCTAACCTGGGAATGGGTAAACGATAAACAACGAGACCGTGCTAACAGTTTAGCAGTGCAAGGAATGTGTGTATCATGGTGTAATTATCTGAGTGTAATTGTTGTATGTCATTTTTTAATGCATGATCGCTCTAGGCCGTTGAGAAGCAGGGATTGGCATTGCTAAGTAAACTGATGTTGAAACTACAGTATTGTATTTATGTAGCAATGAATGTGAAGTTTTTAATATGTAAACACAATATACACACCTGTATACTCAATGTAAAAATTATATTCATGTTGTAATGAAGAAATAAACTAGATCTTGTAAAATATTTACAAGTTTAATATTTATTGCATAATACGAAGCTAACAACATCACAGTGTGAAAGTTTCTGAATGAAAACGCTAAAGACGTAGCAAATTCTGTTTATGTTACAGTCCTTATCTTTTTAAAACAGACAATAACATCAGCCCATACTGGTAGGAAAGGAACTTAAAAATTTGTCTCTTGCAGCTTAACTGAAACTCGTGTGACCAGCAGCCAGGAAGCAGCCAAAACAGTGCCACCCTAGTAATCCTGTTTACTTCAAAGCTCCAAAAAAAAAGGGAAAACCGCAAAAGAAACATTCCTGACAATAAAACAACTCAGGCACCAAAGCACTGAAATGCTATCAAATTAAATTCACACAAAGTCAACTGACCATTCGTCTCAGCTCCTCTCTCTTCTTTGGCCCTCTCAAAAACAATGCTACCTTCCTGAAACTCTGCTTTTTATGTCTCTTGAACCGAAAGGGGCGGGACTTCCATTGGACCTTACTGCCAGACTTGGTTGCCCTCACTGGGTGTGTTTTCTTAGCTGTGGAAAGTGAGAGGAGAGCATTAGCGGAGCTGGTCGGGGAGCCTTCCTGGCGTGCATGCGTGACACTGACATCATGACATCCACCGTTCTACCTCACTTTAATTTTGTTTTGTGGTAGCTATGTAGTGGGGTATAAACCATGAAAACATAATGCAGAAATACAAAATATGAGAAAACTCTTTTGGCACGTGTTAATGTTCCACAACTCTCTGCAGATATTTTAGGAACAGAAGGTGCAACTCATACAAGATTCATCTAAACTGGAATTAGAGGCAGGCAGACTCACTTTTGACAATTTTTCTTTTAGCCTGAGTGATCCTTCCTTCGGGCAGCACGGTGGTGCAGTGGTAGCGCTGCTGCCTCGTAGTTAGGAGACCTGGGTTTGCTTCCCTGGTCCTCCCTGCGTGGAGTTTGCATGTTCTCCCCGTGTTTGCGTGGGTTTCCTCCGGGTGCTCCGGTTTCCTTCCACAGTTCAAAGACATGCAGGTTAGGTGCATTGGTGATCCTAAATTGTCCCAAGTGTGGGGTGTGGACTGGCGCCCTGCCCGGGGTTTGTTCCTGCCTCGCACCCTGTGTTAGGATATAGCGGGTTGGAAAATGACTGACTGACTGACTAATCCTTCCTTCTGATTGCTGTCCACCTGCCCTACTTTATGACTCTCTTCTGCAAGAGACAATGACAGAATTAACTCATACAGTGTATAGGTGGGGATGAGACTATCAAAGGACAAGAGCTTGTGCTCTTTTTTCTGTCTGTTTTCATAGGACAAGGAAATGTAAGTTAGAGTTTACAGGTGAATAAACTTATCCCTCCACATTTTTTTTTTGGTAATAGGGCATCACACTGATGCTCCATATTGATAGCAGTGTGCACCTCAGTTTTTACAATTCCAGGTCAAGTCAGTTATCACTTCTCAATTGTCCATGGCTTGTGGCGGTTGAAGGTTGATCAGTCGTGGATTACTGCAAAATCCAAAATGGAGGAGATAAGCTTTGGCTCCCTATAGGCCTGATATGAATGTACTATGTATAAAATGGATGAACACTCCTCCATACACAAAAAATGTACTGTAGGTGATGGTAGTCTTATCTAAACTTATATTTTTCTTATGATTTTAAATTATTGATGAATGTTTTTTTTTTTTTTTTTAATTTGTTTGTTGACATTTTTATGGTCAGCATACAGTTTGTACATTTGCCTTGTTGTTGTGGGCTTTCTCCAGGTACTCAGATTCTTCTCCCACATCCTTAGAATGTCAATCAAAACCCCAAACTGGATTAAGTGAGTTAAAAAGTGGGTAGGTAGATGTACACTGGAGTTGAAACCTGCATCCTGCTTATTCTTCCTTTATACCCTAAAACTATATCTGCCCCACAGACTGTTAAGATGTGACAATATTATAGATTGATCTTCTCTCTATAGCACATCATTGTTCTCCTTCGAAAGACCACCTAATATACTCAAACCTTTTGTCCACAGCTTACTTCCAAGCACATTCTGATGTAGTAACAGCCGTTATACCACTTGCAAATATGTCACCAATAGCAAAATTGTATATTGTAAAGCATTCAGCTATCTACACCTGTAAAATGGGGAGACTGCTTGCGAGATGTTTTCAGGGAACACATTCAGGCAGTTTTTCACAAAGCCTGGTCACATCCCCTCATCATAGCAACACTGGGTTCTCAGTTTCTGTTTCTGCAAAGGTTTTTAAAGACAACTTTTGAAGAAAAAATGCAAACCCAGGGTTGGATCACAAATTTCTCCAAAACTAAATCATTGACTACTTTTTTAATCTCTTCCTTCATCTTCTATTACAGCATTTTTTGCACATCTTCTCGCCGGTATATATACTGTATAATCACTGTATTGTAATTATTAAACAAAATACTTGAATCTGTGTTTCACTTTTTAAAATTACATTATAGGTAAGTGATTTAAATGTGTCTATTCTAAATATGCAAATCTGTCATAGAACATGTTAGAATAATATTATAATAGTCTAAATTCTACATTTAAATTTGGAATACAAACAATTACTGTTAGCATTTCAGATGAGTGATCAAACTACTGTTATACATAAGAAGATTCATTCCAAATTTTAAATTTTAGAGACAGAAGTGTTGCTTAGAATAAAAAAAGTTGAACATTTAAAAAACATGTAATTCCTGGTACAGCACTGCCGCACAGTCATAGTGTTGGCAAATTAATGAATAGGAACACAAAATAATCACAAAACAAAAATAATGTTAGCATTCAGTATAAAACTGACAGTCAGAACCTGCTGAGACATCTGTATTAAAAGATGATGGGAATGAACACAGCAGTTATTTTCCTGCAGAAGTCTGAATAGTGGAAGATTACAGAAGACAGCAATTCCCACAGTTGGACAGTTCAACAGTTCTGGTGCTCTAGCTATTACGGTTTGAGCCAATTTGTTCATTTTTTTTTGCTTTTTGTAATTTTTTTCTGCTATCTTGTTGTGGGTTTTTGGAGGTTTCATGGGTCAGGGAACATTAATACATGGACATTTTTTGTTTATTTTTAAGTGTGTCATTACACCATTTCGTAGGTTCAAAATTGTGTGATTCTGTGGCTGAGATGTGCTGCACCATTGCTGAGGACTTCCTCCGTGAAGGCACTACACACCACTTCGTGAATTCTCCACTGTATAACTTACCATATACCGTATCTGAGATTCCTGATGTAGTAGGCAAACAACTTCAGTTGCAGCAATTCTTGTTTTGGCTTCTATACTAGATCTGTGTCTAGATTTTGGTGGGTTTATGTCACTTCATATTCTATTATGGTTTCTACATGTTGTAGTAGCTCCTCTGCAGATTATTTTGTGGTTTCAAATCTGGGCATTTGGTGGCAGTTTGCCTTGTAATCGTCACTTTCTGGCGGTTCTTATTTTGACTTTAATGATGGTTTTACACTTCACTTTTGGCTATGGCCCCTCTGGTTTAAGCATTCATCCCTCAAACAACTTCAGTGCGTGTACTCAAGGTATTAAAAGTCATTTGATTTTAGATTGATAACCGTCCTTCCCTTGACTCTATTACTAGTTTTACATCTCGTTTTGGTCTATTTGTTTTTTTCGACACTCAATTTCATGTTCAGGTTTTGTAATGGGACATCTTTTTTTAGCTGACTTCTGGCTGTTCTCATTTTGGCTACGTCCATACTTTGGCACTTTGGTTTTGTCAATAGTTTATCTGTTGTTCTGTATCAGCCCTCACTACAGTTTGCCTAACAAATGCGTATGTTCCTGTCTCGCTCATGCCAGAAGGAAATTTGGGAGAATTTGCCTGGAACTAAATATGCAGGTTGGGGGTTGCCTGTGCTGTGGTCCAGCAGACTAAATTGGATAAAGTGACTCACCAAGGGCCAGCACCTGTGGGGGATGAAATGTCAACATGTGATAAAACTTTTTACAAATTTAAGATAATACTCTTTTGATACAATAAACAATTAATTTAAACCACAAGTTCCCACCCCCACTACCATGTTGGAATTTTCTGGCAGAGCCCAAGAAATAACTTTCTCTTAGACTGATACAGCACACTAATGAAAACAAAAAGTAAGCAAGGGTAATAATATAAAGGAAAAGCAAGCAATGTAACATTAATAAAAAAAGCAGAAATTAAATAAATAGTGTATATAAAAGAATAAAGTTATAGGAGTGCAAAGCTAGGTAACGCATTAAATACTGATTGAACTTCATGGATGTCTATAGAGAAAAGCTTTTAAAATTTCACAGAAATCATGTGGATTTACGTCGTTTACGATGCCAACCTTCAATGCCAAGTCAGCTAACAAAGGTCTTAATACTGCCATACTCAACTATCTGCATTTGGTTGAAAATTTAGATGGCACTGGGGAGACGGGAATGTCTGGAACATCTTGTGTAGGTCTTTACAGTGACTTCTCTGCCTGATTTACTGAAGTTAAATGCTGCGTGTAACTGGTGGCTGTCATCAGCTGAGATGATTTCCAGTTTCTTCATCCTTACCCACTGACACATGCATATCAAGTCATGCACATCAGCACCAGTTCTCTTGGGTGCTTGTCTGGTAACCTGGTGAGGCTTTTTAAAATTTTGATTTGTGGGGCCACTAAACTAAATAATGGAGCTGAAAGTGTTGCCAGACTGGATCAGGCAGCAATAAAAAGGGAATCAAGTCCTTTGTCCACTTCAAATAGTCTGACTGCACAGAGGAGCCATAAGCAGTAATTGCATTTGGAATAGATATGCTTTAATGAATATTCCAATTTAAATTGTTATCAGTGTGAGTTCCTAGATATTTATATTCTCTTGCTAGTTGAAGGTACAGATTTCTGTCTTTCTGAAAGTCAAATATCATTTCTTTGGTCTTTCTGAAATTCAGAGAAAGATAATTATTGCACCAACCCACTAAAAAGTGCACTTGCTTTAAGCCATGACTTTCATCGTCCCTAGTGTTCTATTACCATAATGGCATTGGCGTACTTTATAATGGAATAATGATAACTACTCTTTCTCAGGTCAGTGAGATGGGGTGTAAATAGTAAAGGAGAGACAGAACACAACCTTGAGGAGCCCTTGTGAATGACTGACTGCCCTTTGAAAAAGTGGTACGTGTTATATTTATCTGCAGACGATTTAAAGAAAACCCTGAGTCCATGCTGTGATAGACAGATTAACATTCATGTTGGTCACTTTATCAATTAGCACAGGGGCTGGATGGAGAGAAGTAAATCCAATGCGGAAGTAAAAGGTCTTATATAGAAGCCAGGCTTATCAAGGTAAGAGTACATATCGTTATACATAACAAGTATTTATATGTCTTTTCTGTATTTTGCACTGTTCTTTACCTGAGGATTGAATTTCTGAGGTTTATTTTCCGATTTGATTTAGTTTTATGAAATTTATTTTTGTTGATTTCTTGTTTTTCTTCACATGATGCGGGGTTAGAAGCTTCACATGACCATGTTCATCGCACCAACGTCATCATGAGAGTGTCGTTATAAATTCCCTTTCCAGGCTCATACTTTTCTTATTTTTCCCTTAGGATTAATTTATTTTTCATTTACATACTGTATGCATATTATTGATTTTTTGAAATGGTTCATCATTAATTTTATTTCTATTCCCCGTAGACTGAAGAAAAGTTACTTGATATTGTGATTTGTGAGACGGATTATGTTTGCCATACATACATGAAACTGAAGCAAGGACAGGGACCTTAAGGGATTAGAACAGATGCACTGTTGACAGATAGTCAAAAAAATGTATTATGATGAGGTCTTTGAAGAGCGCAGTCCATATTTATTTGAATATAAATAGTTACCCATATTTGTCACAAATAGCTCACTGAATATGCTGGATGTGTGGATATTTTAGGCTTGTTAGGGAGTCTCTAGCCAGGAGCCAACACAGATGTGACGTTGACTTTGTGCCAAAAACAATGCCTCCTGCTGTACTGAAAGGAGCTTTAGTCATATAGGACCATCAAGGAAGAACCGAACAATAATAATTATTGCTCTGTTCCAATTGCTTCTCTTCAGCTGTTTTTGTATGTATAAATATTATACTACAATGTATATTTGGAGTGAAAGCTAGTACAAGTTAAATATAGCTTTTCCTTTGTACCATACTTCTCCTGTCTTCATATTTCCATCATGGTTACTGAAGGGGCATATATATATATACAGGTTCAAGTTATGTGCTGCATTTCTGAAAAAACACATTCCCAAGAAATACGGGAGTGTGCACCACCTGCTCGACACGTCACCACTGTATTGTGAAGCAGTAACCTTCTCGTGACAGTGGTTGGCACATACAGCGGTCCCAGAAAGTTTATGATGCTCTTGATTCTCTTTCTAGTAGCCCCCTGGTTACGATTCCTTGCTTGGGTTACAGCTCTTCTCCTGATCATTCTGTTAATTTTGGTGTCATTTCGTTGTCAGCCTAAACAAGGGTAGACACACAATGTGCAGAACTTCTCTTAGTATGTTTAGCTTCATTTCTAGGTAGACAGTTGTGTTACATTGGTGCTTCTACTTTGACTACTGATTGACGTCACATACTTTTATTCTCGGTTACTCGATTTGATTTTTGATTTCCCAGTTTTGACCATTTGCTTATTAACCATCTCCTGGTTAACCTTTAAGTCTCACACCAACCCTCAGATACATGCCATGTTTCAATATACATCTTCTGTAAGATAACCAGCAGTGAATCCCCTACAGGCCTCTTAGCACAATAGGCAGATTGGTGGTTACCCTGAAAGGGCTTCATTTGTGCCAGAAAGCTGTTTTTTAGCAAGTGTCCAAAGTGGTGAGGGCTGCCGATCATTCAGATGCTTGTCTAGGACACCTGCGCTAGTGAGTGACTCTTTGTAGAGCTTAGTGTGCATTACTGGGTTCCTCTGCTTTGTAAAGCTAATCAGTTCTTGGAAAAACCCTTCATATAGCGAATTGTTGTTTTCATTACTTTAACTAGGGAAAAAATTGTAAATTAAGAATTTGCTGCCCATAAAATAACCATCATTTTGCTGAAATAAAACCAATATATATGAAAATTGACAGAATTAATTAATAGCATTAGTCATGAAAACAAACCATACTAACACATGTTCTCTTCCTTTAAATACTGTTACTTACACGTGATCACTTCAAGTTCAAACAAATCAAATTTTAATTTTTTTTTTGGTTATCCTTTTTGGAGCCATGAAGACATGTGAGTAACACACGTGACAAGCTGAAAGAGCATCGGCTAAGGAGCTGACTGGGTGTTAGCACAGGCAGCAAGCCTTTGACTCGGACTTTGTAATGGCAAAAATTCAGCTGTGGTTCATAAGATGCAAAAAGGCATGAAATGATTTCCTATGCACACATTTTCTGAAAGCAGCTGTTCATTTTTCAGGGATACCACGTTTATGCATTGAGTACCAATGTTTTTTAACTTATTTAAAAATGTGGCACTGATTAAAAGATGGAAAAAAAGAATGTGTGTTCTTTGGTCTGGTGATAATATTAACCTTTGAGTGTATCAGTACCTCTTATATTGTAATTAGCAATGTTCAGTTACATTTTCTAGAATCATTGTTTGCTTTTTGAAGTTCATATCCAGTACTAAATAAACATTAAGTTGTCACACACATTCGTTCCATTAAGACTGCCATTAGGGTCATTAGTGATGTTAATTTTGCTGGTACTGTACATGGAAGAGTTGGTGTGCCCAGCTATTATTTTTTTGATCTTGAACCTGCTGCTGTGGAGATTTTGGCGGCTTGGTATGGTAAAAGCAAGTCATAGAAATTAATAGATGATATACCGTGTAGTGTAAAAGGCATCTTTTTCCTGCTAGCAGATGTTGAACCCAAATTAAAAAAAAACAAACTTTTATTGAAAGTTTCTAACTATGCATCCGTTATCAAACCTGCTTGATCCAAACCAGGATCCCGAGTTAAGACTCAATCGCAGTGCAGGCTTCCATCTTAGACAGATCACACGTCCATCACAGGGTCGCCAGCTAACATAACCTGCATGTCGTTGAGACCCTGGTGTGAGACCACTCTCACTGTATTGGCCCATAAGTGGGCACCTGCCTTTTCTGAGGTTCACCACCAACAGCCAACTTCTAGACAATATCTCTCACGTTTTACCAAATCTTTCCATTGTCATCTGAATCCCTTTTAAAATGGACCGGACCCCCAGCTGAGGCAACTCTGACATTAATTAGCCCCATAAGACTCCTGCACATGGCAATTAGGCCAATTAAGAGCAATTTAACATTAATGACCTTCCTGGCTGCAACCTGACAATGTAATGTGCAGCACATCTATTCTGGCGGCTTTATAACCTCAATTAACTTTTTAGGATGAATAATGGATGGGTGGTTATGTATTGAAAAAGAGGGGAGTTAATGGAAACGGGAGCAGCAAAGAAAAGAGGCAGCGTAAAATGAATATATGAACACCAAGTATTATGGAGGTGTATTTATGAAGCCAAGAAAATCAAAGGGAAAAGGGGAAACTGGCAAACTGCTAAGATAAACACTGATGTGACCAAAAGAAATCCTCATCTGTAAATAACATAAAAAAATGTAATGGATCATAGAGGTGGTCCATATTAAATAACCCAAAGTCCTGCGGGATTTGCTGTAAATATAATGAAGGCTTTGTACATCGAGAGACAGCTGGCTGGGAGATTCGAGGAGCAGACAGAAACAGGGATGTTCTGCCATGCCTGGTATGTCCTGTTTCACTACAAGTCAACCAAGGGAAATGTTTTGTTTTCTGACTATGATAAGGTGTTTAAAAAATAGATGCTTCACACGTGATAAACAGTGTGGACCACTGTTCAGACTAGCAAAGGGGCCTGTAAGTTTGGTAGGTGTCCAGAATGCACTCAACTGAAGCTTTGGCCATCCGTTTTTTGTGGGGGATACACTGTGAGAAAGCAATACGTGTTGTAAGTGTCTGCAAACATTTTTAGAACAAAGTCTTGCGTCCTTCCTCTCATTTATGGATTAACATTCATATAGCTTGGGTTATCAGTTAGCATGTGCACTACAGAGAATTAAATGCTGAAGAAAATCTAGAATTAATGACATGGAAACAAGGCTTCTCCAGATAGAAGTAAATATTGTTATATTAGCATGCTTTAATTTGTGTATTTCTTCTGAGGTTTTTGATTTTTATTTGGCCTTTCAAAGCTTATTTTTATTTACGCCTTGTTAGAAGCATCACATGGCAGTGCTAATCACAACAATGATGTCACAAAGATGACACAATAAATTTATGGTAGTCACATTGCGGGTTATCCTCAACATGCAGAAAGTTCTCATAGTATAGTTGGCTTCTTTTCTAAGTAGACCCTGCTGCTTGGCCTGCGCTTCTGCATTCACTTCACTACTAACCGACGTCTTGTGCTTTTTTTTTCTTAGTGGCTCGAGTTGATTTTTGATCTCCCGGTGTGAATCCTTTTCCTTGCCTGACTACACCTCCATCTTCATTAAGCGCCTCCTGCCACTAAGTTGTACTTTATAAAGGAGGATTCATTGACAGAAATGGAAAAATACAACAAAAGTGTAAAAAATGATCAAAAATAACATCCCTAAAAGATAATCTCAAACAAACAAGTCCCAAATGAAAATCCACTAGGGTAATCCAAGTAACAGAGCAAAATAAGATGAAAACCAGAGCAAAAATACGAAAGAAAAACAAAACTTACTAGACCCTCAAGACCCCATCAGACTGCTCTGGACTTCAATTCCAGAGCTCCTTGTGCATTACAGGCTTCCTCTTCTTCGTAAAGCTAAATTGGTTCCTGAGAAAACCCTACATAAGGTGAATGTTTGTAAGATAAACACACCACCACTAGTCCTTTAAATGGGAGAAATACAGTTAGTGTTCCCTCGTGTTTATTTTATCTGAGAAGGGAGTAAATGCAGAACGATGTCATTGTCACTGCTTCATGCCACATGTGCTTGAATGATAGCTCCCATTTGAATAAATGCTTTGAGGATGTTCCTGTCATGAGAACAGTAAAGCTGATTTTTTTTTCTTGGAACCTGGACTCTTCTGTGACCCACACATCACAACTGGTACTAGGAGTGGGGTCTTGCACAGATGGATCTCCGATAGGTGCAAAACGTTCCACTTCCAAAAAGCTGCAGGCTCTCCCAGGAATGTGCTTGTGAAGGTGGCCCCTTCAAGCAACCCGGAGTGTGCACAGCCACATTGATGCGCTGGGACAACCCTGCAGGTCATACAAAATCTTCCTCCCTAAAGACTTGATGCCTATGATTTCCTGAAGTAACAAATCCTCCTCAGTATAGCTTTGAGTTCCTTTGGCCAGGTAGTGCAAGTGCCGGCTGTGGCACATCGATCTGGAACACCCTATCCAGGTGCAGGACTTAGTAGACCAGATCCAAAACTGGTTTAGTGGAGACTCCTTTGAGCACATTGTGGAAAAACTCGCCATTGACTCTGTGTTGTTTGGGATAAGCGACGACATGTGTAAAGAGATGATTCGGAGCAATGTCAGCACTCTATTGGAGTTGACCCACAGATTGGAGCCATGCTGCTAGGAAGGAGAAAGGTAGATGAAAGATTTCATTCAAAGGTGTTCAGTCCTGAAGAACCTCAGTCATTACATTGCTTGTTTGAAGTTAGGTTTCAAACAAAAGAAAGATCCCTCCTTGTAAATGAACTTGTTGTTTAGCCCAGTTTATGGTTTCATTAGCTCTTATATGGAAAGGAATGAAGCACATTAGTTAACTTTTTACAACAGTTTAACCTTTCACTTCTGGATATTAGTCATAATGTGAAGAGCTGTAAACTCCTGTAGAAAGAGGTTTTTAGTAATAATGGGGGCACTTCTGTTTGGTTAGTTTCTTAAATATCTAAAAATGCTGTTACAGTAGATAGATCTCGTTTTTATTCATCATGTCTGTCTGTCTGCTCTTTTTCACTGACTTTAGCCACAGGTTTCTCCTGTCATGAAGCAGAACACTAATCCAATGTCTCCCTATTTACTGTGACCTTTTCTCATCAACTTGTATTTTGTCTTGTTTTGCTAGTATGAAATAATGCATATTTTTTTCAGTAGACCATGTAATGATAAACACCTAAAAATCAATTCAATTCAATTTGTTCACGTATGAAGCACTTTCAATTAGACATACTCAGAGCATTGCACATATTTACAAATAAATTACTTTTAAAGGTCATCCATGGATCCACTTTTTGATTTTCTTAATTCAGTTTTTGGCTCACATGGAGCCAACAAAAGGATTACTTTGTGTCACTCAGAACACCCGCCATCAGACACCAAGGAGACTTCAGCCGTGGCCTGTTCAGGGTCCACGTACACACACAGACACACACACACACACACTGACTTGCTAGGGAGAGATGCCATTTAGCATAACGCAAACACTTTTGGGATGAGTGGTGAAATCTGATTTCACACAAATTCACAGACTGCATTCTAACTATCGGAACATGTTCTACAGGAACTACGCTGCCACAGTGTGACCTTCCATTTATGATGCAAAAGGCAGCATTTTTTATACAAACATACACAAATAAAAGTATTTGCCTCTTCCTGAGTTCCACTATTTTTGCCTATTCATAACACCTAATTGTTTTTGGTCTTCAAACTTATTTAGTCTTCTCTATATACCTGTATATAAAATCCAACATCTGTCCGTTTGTGTATCTGTCCGAGAACTACTTAACGGATTTAGATCAACTTTTTTTCTATAATTTGCTTGAACATTCCGGTTGATCAGCTTAGCTAGTGATAGCTGTTTATTAAACAGACATTATCATCTAGAGATTGTTAAAGAGTAGCGTTTAACGTTTTTTGAGAGAGAAAGATCACAGCTACATGTGTCTTAGAGGGTACCTGCTTATTGGCAGAGATATCATGGCCACGTGCTCTTCTCCCCACGCGGGGGACGCTCTCCCGTCAGAGCTGAACACGATGAGATACAATGGCAACGTTTGATGTTGGAGAATACCTACCTTCCTTTTGGCCAGAGATACCTTGCCAACTTTTTACATTTTTGGCAAAGAGATCACATCTCGATTTGCGCCCCTGATAGCAAAAGCAAAATTATTATATATCACAAGGCCCTTGGATACGAAAGCTATCAATATAAATTCTTCTCAATACAAATTATTACATATTTTTTTTACTTTTTTTATTGATTTTTAAAGCTTGTGCTGTTTCACTACTACCTAGGCGGAGCCGCGGGGGACAGTTAGTATAATATAAAAGATAACCGGAGTAAAACACATTAGACAGTTTTAGACACATTAGAGAACCATCATCTCTAAATGAGAAAACTTGAAACAGTGGAGTGACCAGCCTGGAAAAATTCTTCCAAGAGCACATAAAACACTCATCCAGGAAGCCACAGAAGAACCCAGATGGACATCTAAGGAACTGCAAGCCTCTCTCAGCTCGGTTAATGTCAACGTAAATTTTCCACTGGTGAAAAATGGCATCCATGAGAGGGTTGTAAGGTGAAAACCAGTGCTAAAGAAGACGAACATAAGGACTCATCTAGCAATTGCCAAAAAACACCTTGATTACGTCCAAAATGTTTGGATTAATATTCTGTGAACTGATGAATCAAAAGTGCTGCTTTTTGGAAGACCTGTTATATCTGCTGTGATGCTAACATAGCTTTGCACATCAGTCAAACATGGTGGTGTTACTGTGATGGTGTGGGGAGGCTTTGCTGCTTTAGGGCCTGAGTGACTTGCCAATTGAGGATAGCAGGAACTCTGCTCTCTACTGAAAAGTAGTGAAGGAGAATTTCTATTTATTAGTCCACGATCTGAACAATCTGACAAAAATGAAGGTTTTTGGAGTGGCCTAGTCAAAGTCCTGACTTGGACCTTATTGAGATGTCATGGCAGGTTCTTGAATGGGCAGTTCACAATTAAAACCCTCCAGTGTGGCTAAATTAAAACAATTCTGTAGAGAAGAGTGGGACAAACATTCTCCCCAGTGATGCCAAAGACTGATCTCCTGTGACCAGAAGCATTTAATTGCCATTGTTGCTGCCAAAGGCAGCAAAACAAAGTGTTAAGTTTAGAGGGGGAAGTTACTTTTTCACATGGGTGTTAAAGTGTTGGTGAACGTTTTCATTTAATAAATCAAATGATCATTTCAAAACTGTGTATTGTGTTTATTCAGGTTGTCTCTTGTATTATACTAAAAGTGTTTGCTGATCAGAAACAAGTAAGTGTACTACTGCATACCAGTCCAGAAGCTTCAGTTTGTATTAACAACATTATTTCAGACTACTACTAGAACATGGTACTAGACATGGATACCCCCTGTCCCCACTGCTTTATGCAATCACCATTGAGCCACTGGCAGCTCACTGTCGAAACGCTTATGAGATAAAGGGGATTATCAGAGAAGGACTTGAACAGAAAATTTCTCTATATGCAGATGATATGGTACTGTATGTATCTGATCCACAACGTACTGTGCCTGCATTCCTAACAGCACTTACAGAATTTCAAAAGATCTCTGGTCTCGGAATTATTTTGACTAACAGTGTGCTCTTTCCAGTGAATTCTCAAGCATACAATATTAGATTGGACACCTTCCCTTTAATCATCACAGATCAGTTTAAATACCTAGGGGTAAACATCACAAGTAAACATAAGGCTCTTTATCAACAAAATTTAGCTGTCAGCATGGAAAAACATAAGCAAGACTTGCATAGATGGTCTACCCTTCATCTCACTTTAGCTGGAATAATTAACACTAGCCAACCCGTGGCGTACCATATGCCGCATAATCAGGCCGCTTTTTTAATGATTTTTAAGCACAGGGAAAAAATTAACATTCGAAAAATCCGGAGGAGAGGGGAAGGACGCCCATTACGCCCCATCCGTCATGCTAGTCTGCTGATTTCTCGTTCAGTAACCTGTGAGTAGTGATGGGCGGCATCAACACGTTTGAAGCAATTGTGTCGGAAATCGTATCGAAGTTTCGAAGCATTTGACACTCACCTCTCTCGTAACACCTCCTGGCCATTTTCATTAACGTTACAGAAACTTATGATACACTTCAATGACGTCTGTTAAAAGTTGTATTGCTTTTATTTTTTCGTAGCTACAGACTGACAACGAAGAGAAGGGTTCGTCAGCAGCTTGTAGTGTGTGATGTCTAAAAAATATAAATATAACTAACTCCGACAGGCAGAATGCACTATACGATAGCAATAGTTAAACAAAATAAGACGCCTCACTCATGGATCCCCAGCTCTTTCAATGAATATTTACTTTTGCACTGTATCATTATAATCGCTCCCTGTTATTAGTATTATAATAACCCTGATCTTTTCTTGAGATCACATTTAATAGCCTTAAATGTTTTCTTTGGTCTGTCTTAATTAAAATGGAGTAGACAGAAAATAAAGGTTTATCCCTGTACTTTGCCATGATATAGGTAAGTACATTTGAGAAAGAAAATGTGAAATCCTTAAATCACAGATGTCATTATTCGATCAAGTATTAAAATCTGCAGTGCTTCGAAAGCTCGACACAGTGTCGAAACCTTAGTATCGAGCGGCCCATCACTACCTGTGAGTCACGTAGAGTTTTCATTGTTGTTTGCGATTCTGGCCGCTTTTCGCGTACTGAGTTGTTCTGGAGTCACAGTTGAGAAACAGTTTTTTAATGTCTTTTAAGCACAGGGGAAAAAATGAACATGTGCCTTGTGGTGCTGTAGTAGTACGGCTGCTTTGCAGTAAGGAGACAGTGGAAGATTATGGGTTCGCTTCCCGGTTCCTCCCTGTGTGGATAGCAAATTATCCGCGACAAACAAACTGTTTTACACGCTGCAAACCAATCCGCGCCGCTTTTTCAATGTTTTTTAAGCAGAGGGAAAAAAATGAACATTTGGAAAATCCGTAACGCTGCTTTCAGTAAGTACAATGCACACGCGTTTAATTTGCCAGCCGTCTTTTCTGGTTTGGGCCGCTTTTGCAGTGTTACCTCTTGTGTATATTATATCTTGAAATCCTTCGAGTTGCTAATTAACTAACTAACACCCACCGACTCAGCTTGTGTGAAAAAAATGCGCCCGTTCTTTCATCATTTTGTTGCAGCAATATACATTGTGTTTTCACTCAGCGCGGAGGCGCGCATTCATCTCGGATTATTACATCCTGCTAGACTAATCTGCTACACAGCTGCGTTTGAAAAACCGACTTATCCCGGATGAGTTTCACCGGCATTAATGATTAGGAATCTGGTTGGAACAAAACCCTGCATCCACAGGGGTTCACCAGGACTGAGTTTGTGAAATACTGCTGAACACAGACAAAACCGACTCAGGTGAGGAGTGGGGGCGGGCAAAGTGGTTGCAGCTATTGATTATTCAGTGTTGTTTGCCTGGGTGTCTGATCTGCTCAACAGGATCATAAATAAAAGGAAAACAATGTGAAGGCAATGTCACAGGTGATCCTGTGGTATAGCGGGTCCACAGCTCCCCTTCAAAAGCCCATTTTAAAATAAATAATCTTCGCACTCACAGTTTAGCGAGGGGCGTGGAAGTGTGGCTGAAACGGTTTCCGGGTAGACTCGTGCTTCGGGCATTTCTCCCCTGTGCAGTGTGCGAGCGAGTGAGGAGAGAGAGAAAGCCGGTACGTTAGAGTGAGCGAGAGCAGGCTCAAAGGCAATGTGTTCCTGTGGTATAGCGGGTCCATAGCTCCCCTTCAAAAGGCTATTTTTAATCAGGCGACTGACAGTAGTGGAGTCAGGCACAGAGAAGGTCAGCTGCTGAGAGAGCGTCTCGACTGTTGCAGGGTCTAGACGCTAATGAAACAGATGCACAGGGCTTATTGGTTTTTAAAGACTGCTTCCTTCATTGTGTTTTAACTTCAGTTTTAAAGGATTGCGCGGCTCTCTCTTGCACTGCCTGTGTGTGCCTCTGTCTCTCTGTGGCGCTGCCTCTGTGTGTGTGCGTGGCTCTCTCTCGCGTGCCGCCTGTGTGTGCCTCTGTCTCTCTGGCGTTGCCTCTGTGTGTGTGCGTGGCTCTCTCTCGCGTGCCGCCTGTGTGTGCCTCTGTCTCTCTGGCGCTGCCTCTGTGTGTGTGTGTGTGTGTGTGTGCCTCTGTCTCTCTGGCGCTGCCTGTGTGTGTGTGCCTCTGTCTCTCTGGCACTGCCTGTGTGTGTGCCTCTGTCTCTCTCTGGCGCTGCCTCTGTGTGAACCAAGGTTCCACTGAGGTTGACTAATGAAAAGTCAACGTGGCTCAGAGCTGCAAGTGGACTGTGGCACAGACAAACAGAAATGACGGCATGTTTTCCGAGGCATAGCGTCCGAGTTGGTGGGCGTGGCTCTGTGATTTTTTCGTCGTATCCGGTGGTCTAGGAGTTGGTGGGCGTGGCTCCTTCCTGCGTGCGCCATTGGTGTCTTACTTGTCGGCGGTTTAGTGAATCCACGCCCCTTCCGGTATGCTTTCCATGGGTGGCTACTTGTCTCCCGGCTTAGTGAATTATATATATAGATTGTTAAGATGAATATCCGTCCTAAGCTTCTCTTTCTATTTAAAACATTCCAATATACATCAATAAATTCGTTTTTTAAGAAATTAGATTCAACCATAACCACATTTATATAGAATTAAAAACATCCACATATCCAAAGGGTGACCCAACAAAGACCTAAGGCAGAAGGTGGAATGGCTCCACCTAACTTTCAATGTTATTACTGGGAGTCGAATATACAAGCTATTAAAACCTGGACATTGAAACAAACAGATTAACACACAATACTTGGTCTGCAACAGAAATGAAATCCTGCAGTACTTCTTTATACTCCTTGCTTTGTGCCCCAATAAATGCAAGTTATCACCAATATACTAACAACACAATTGTGCTTCATTCACTCAGAATATGGGACTAATGTAGGACGTACTTCAAGACAGAGAAGCTTTTAGTCTGTGGCACCTCTGCACGAGAACCACCTTTTTCCACCTTCTCAAACGTTCACATGTCTGGAAAACATTCAGGATTAATTCACTTAGAGATCTGTACATAGACAACATTTTTCATTTTATGAACAATTACATGCCAAATTTAACTTTCCAGCAACACATTTCTTTCACAACCTCCAAATTAGAAACTTTCCTAAACAAAACCTGCCCAATTTTGCTCACCTCCCACCTCCCTCTATGCCGGAAAAAATATTGATCAGTCTTGAGGATTCAGACAACATTTTGGTAATAAATAAAACCATTTTAAAGTCCCTCCATTTCAAAGATCCCTGAGTACAGTGAGAAAAGAATCTCTCACTCAACATCTCAGACAAGGAGTGGAAGGCAGCCATGCACCGAATTTATTCGAGCTCCATATGCACAAAGCTTACAATTAGTCAACTTAAAATTAGATATCGGGCACATCTTTCTCATTTAAAATTGTCCAAAATGTTTCCAGGGCAAGATCCAAACTTCGAACATTGCAATCGAGCTCCAGCCTCACTGGGCCACATATTTTCGGCCTGCACCAAATTAACATCATTCTGGACCAAAATCTTTAAATGCCTTTCAGACAGCCTTGGTGTCACAATCTCTCCTAACCCATTAACAGCTGTGTTTGGTGTGCTCCCAGATGGGCTTAAAGTGGAGAAGGACAAGCAAACTGTGATTGCCTTTACTACACTATTAGCACATAGACTTATCGTGCTCAACTGGAAGAATCCTAACTCTCTTATTCTAAGTCAGTGGGTAACTGATGTTATATACTATTTGAAATTGGAAAAAATCAAACTCTCACTTAGAGAATCTGTACAAAACTTTTTTCAAAACCTGGCAGGATCTAATCAATAACATTTTAGAATGAACATTTAAATTGAGGAAGCAGATTCTCTTCCCTTTTTTTATTAAATTTATTTTTATTTATTTGCTTATTTTTCCAACAATTAAAGTTTTACTCTGTTGGCCTAGCTCTTTTTCTCGTGGTTGGGGGTTGATTTGTTTCGAACCTAGTTTTGTAAAACTTGAGCTGCTTATATGGAATGCTATTTGATTTTAATAAATTCAATAAAATGTTTAAAAAAAAAACGAGCTAAATGGCACTTTTTGTATGTTTTAATTGACAGCACACATGGAATGGCGTCCTATGTGGTAACGGTTCCAGTCTGTTGCCTGACTGAGAGGTCTAGGGAAAAAAAACGCAGAAAGAAAGGAAGGATGTTCCCTGCCAGACAACTAGTTACACTGGTAATCCTGCAGGGACAGGCCGGGAGGCCGATATAATGGTAGAATCGGGGGAGATATCCTGCTAGGACTATTTGCCCCGCTGATATGATAGATGGCAGGATCTCTGGGTTAGGATTCTTAAACAGATACCTGCAGTGCATGCTGGGAGCTGTAGTCCCATGGGGCATCCCTGTTGGGTTCCATTGAGCTGCCTGGTGTTGCAATTCTTACTTCCAGAGCCTTCCATTTGACTCAGAAATGCTTCCAGTGAGAAGCACGGGAAGTGCTTCTGTGTTATGCTGCATATTTTGTACATGACAACAAACTAAAATGCACCTTCATGTACACTGCACAGGAAAACCATTTACACTGAAAGCCACCCTTCCTCCGAGGTGTCACCTAGGAACCGCCTCCTCCTAGTTGAGGAGATGCACACTTTGGTGAGATCTTTATTTAAACACTAAATGACAGTATGGCAAATTAAAATGTGAAAACACCTTCAAACAGGAACTAAGTGCCTTTTTCCTTGCAGGGGTGCAACAAATTTCACTAGAAGCAAAATGCAATTAAATTCACAAAATTGTTTGCAAAATGAAACCAAGTTTTGCTCCAGATTCAGTTTCATGTAAATCATTTCGCTCATCACATTGTTTAGTGATCTCTGGTGTCTTCTGCATAAGGCCTGGCCCTCAAACAACCCACAAAGGTCCAAACCTGTTTGCTGTTTTTCTGATACAAGTGGGATGGCCATGTAAGCCATGAGAGCCATGAGTCCCTTCTCATATTCAGATTTGACATGTTATGACCATGCCAGAACACTTAATGTCGGCAAGCAGAATTCAGTATTTCTAATAATGCAAAAAAGAGATGAAAGACTTTTGTGAATTATTTGCATCTTACAACTGTAAAAGTAGGTTTAGACTGACTTGGCAACTCAGTAGGGTGCCAGGTGCCAGCTAACCAGAACACATGACATTGTTTTCTGAAAGTATTCTGTTGATGGACCTTTCTGAAAACAAGCTGTAGATGCTGACACTCTTGCTCTCTCCATATCTTCCGAGTAACTCAGACATGGCTTAGTAAAGAGCCTCGTTGCCACTGACAACCTTTCCTTTATTCTCAGTCCCCAGTGAATGAGCAAATGAACTGGTCGATGGGCCGCATATTGATGGTGTTCTTGAGCGTAATTAGGAACATGTTCTCCTGAGACTTGCCTGATGTCTTTTGTCTTCCAAATGAAAAACAACATTCCATTTCTGTGGAGAGCCTTAGCTTCTGGCCCCAGCAAAGAGTCTGAGTGCTGTTTGACTGAACAGATTCTCCAGAATACCTGGTGTGGTTCAAACTTCACGGTCACTTCATTATTGTCTTTTAAAGTGAACTTTAAAGATTGGGTTTCCAAGGTGAGATTGTCTCTGGGAGGCTGGTGCTCTACTAAATTCACCTCCTGTTAGGCAAAGCTAAGGAGTAATCTGTAAGCCTGTGGTGGAAATTCAACTTTATTAACTTTTAAGACATTTTAAACTCAAGCTGAATATCAAGCAACTGTGGAGACTACACCAGTTGGAAGGGAAGTTGTCCACATCGCTTTTTACATTCAGTTATAATCCACTGGATGAAACACTTCAGTGCCATTCCCCAACTGTTTGAGAGGACTGGGTCTGTACAGGCCAACACTGCCATTAAGAACAGACATGTATCGGAACAGCTTTATAAATATTGTGTTTGTGTGTGAATGTATGGGCATCTGAGGATCACCTTCTAAGCTCAGTTAAAGTATGCAATAACCTGTCAGAACTAGAGGGGCTACCAACAGTAACTGGATCATCTCTTTTTTCCTCCCTGTCCCTGAGAAGCTACCCAATGAGGGCACCCCGCCACACCCCCATTCATTTAAGCCACGCCCTTCTGGTTGGGATGGTGTAAATCTGAGGGCTCCTGGTTGATCACGTCTCAGTAGATGGAACTAAGTCCCCTTTGAACTAGCATCCCGACACAAACCTGTTTGACAGAGCAGATTATTTTAAGAAGTTATTGAGGCTATAAAGGCAGTTGTTGTACCTATTTACTGTTGTGCCACCACACTCCCACTTTTGTTCTGTTTTTTTGGACACTTGCAGTAAATGCGGTGGCCTGGTTGGCACCTCAAATTATCTTCAGTTCTCTGATTTCTTATTTGCTTTCTATCTATCTATCTATCTATCTATCTATCTATCTATCTATCTATCTATCTATCTATCTATCTATCTATCTATCTGTGATACAGTATATGCCAAATATTACAAAGAGTACACAACACGTGTTTTGCACTAATTGGGGCTCATCATCTGTATGCACCTTTGCTTTGTATTATTAAGTTTGCAGACTGGCCAACCAACCACAAGTGTTACCTGGAAGGTAACCATCCAAATAATCAGATTGTGATTCAGACCTATGAATATAATACTTCGATTTTCACCCTGTCAAGTAAGCCTCAGGTGCTGATGTCCAGGGTTTGATCCCACTAAGAGGAAGCAAAGGTGTGTACAACTGATGAGCCCCAATTAGGGTGAAACACGTGTACTCTTTGTATCATTTTGCAGGTTTTGTATCACAATTCTATGAGCTTCTTCTTGCAACTGAGAGATCGTTGTGGATGTTTGCCGACTGGCTGACCAACCTTAAGCATTACCTGGTAGGTAACCACCTAAAAATCAGATTGCGATTCATCCATCCATCCATCCATCCATTTTCCAACCCGCTGAATCCGAATACAGGGTCACGGGGGTCTGCTGGAGCCAATCCCAGCCAACACAGGGCACAAGGCTGGAACCAATCCCAGGCAGGGTGCCAACCCACCGCAGGACACACACAAACACACCCACACACCAAGCACACACTAGGGCCAATTTAGAATCGCCAATCCACCTAACCAGCATGTCTTTGGACTGTGGGAGGAAACCGGAGCGCCCGGAGGAAACCCACGCAGACATGGGGAGAACATGCAAACTCCACACAGGGGATTGCTATTCAGACCTATGAAAATATATAGGTGACCAAGAAGAAAATTAATTACATACTGTAGATTTATATACTATACTTTATGTATATGAACACATTATGGAGAATCTATAGGGTTAACATGTATTGCATATGTACAGTATATGTATATGTATACAGTATGTGAGTGTATATATATATAAATTTAATAGTCATTTATGAGTGAAAATTCATTATGTTTGCCTCCTTGGTTTGTCCTTATGTACAGTATACGTATGTATGTATGTGTATCATTACTGAGTCAAGCTGTTTTTGTGTAAATAAAAGGTATAAATGCCTATACATTCCAGATTTCTTCCCTTTTTACTAAACATTTATGCCCCCCAACACCCCCCACCCCAATGTTTAATATGATATTGCTGTCGGCATGCTACCCTCTAGTGGCATTTGAACAAAATGTAATGAAAAAGTCATCTTTGTCAAAGTACATTAGAGCATACAGAGTGTGTCCAATGTTCTTTTCTTTTATCACACACAATGCACTGAATGGAAAAGAAATTCTAATTAATTGAATATTTTACAGTATGCCATATTAATCTTGAGTTGGGATTTATTCTGACAGCAGAGGAATCAGAGCAGAACCCGACCCGGCCTGTGTCGTCAATCGAGCACGAGGACTGTGCAGCCGTATCCACAAAGACTTGCAGACTCCCATTGGGAAATCCACACAACAACCAAGAGAACACACTGTGTTACAATATGTCGGTGTTTGTTCTTTTTTTTTCTGTTCTAAATATTTTTTTTTTTTCAGATTCTAATTGAGATTTCCTGAAGTTTCACATTTCTGGGAATTTTATGGTATGATTGTTTTTTTTGTATATTTTGTATTTGTGGGTTTTAAATTCTTATTCACGTTATAAATACCGTGAAGCCATTATGATGCTTAGTTGCTATGAAGCCCCAATTCCCTTACCGGGGTCATGTCTTGGAAGTCACATGATATGACATCATCACTGCGTATCCTGCGAGACTGTGATTCATACAGTATATGAAACGTTAGCAATATGCAAACAAAATTTTGATTCAGAATCTGGGCTTTGACTTTCACTCTCCTGCTTTGACTTTGACTCTTGATCAACATTTTGGCTGACGGGAGTGTCTTTACTTTATGGTTTATAAAAATCCCCCAACTTCAGCAGAACACACAAAAAGCACTTTAGAAGGCAGCAGCTGTACATGGTGAGCCCCCCACAGCAGATCCTGATTCAGCGATCCTGAAACTGGGGAGAAACATTTGGTTTTTATAACATACAGACAATTTGTAACATTTCTCTTCCGACTATTTTTATTATTTACACTTGGCCTTTCATCATAAACTTTTTCTTGAGTGGAGTTTCCTATCAGATACTTTATAAAACAGTTAAATAATCCGATTTGTTCAAAGTTTAAAATGACTCTAAGAATTCAATACTAACAAGGATTTTGCATGCATTCTATGCGTTTGGAATTCACGGGAGATACAAGGCAATGTTGAACTAATAATGATGTAAACATTCTAAATATTCAGTATTTACCCTTTCCTGTTTCAGGATATGCACTCTTCAAGCATCATGGAGCTTCAAGTTTCTTTTCTGTCTCCAGTGCATCTTTAGGATTGCGATCACCAAGATTGCCATTCATTATTGGCAAAGCTGGGAATCGTACTCCCAGAACATGGCTTTCAGTGCAACAAAAATGTCTACATATGGTGTCCGATGGGTTTTACTCCACAGATCTTTATTTAAATTTAAATACTAAATTACAGGTAGACACTTGTGGAACTAATGAGGAAGAAAACAAGCCACCTAAATATCAAGTCAAATGTGAGATATTCAAAAATCTAAAGCTAGCGTCTGCCTACCTGAATGTACATAGAGTCTCGTGAAAGTACAAAAAAGAGACAAGAGCTCTGGAATTCTGGCTGGGCAACTTCTCCAGGCCAACAAATATCAGCATAGAGATTCCATATTAAGCAGTCCAGACTTAAAACAGTAAGACGATGCTCTGGCAGAATTATAGATCTAGAGAGGGAGCTGACCCTAAACCCGCACACCAAACTGGCCATAAAAATCATTGTTGCCAGAAGAATGGCAGTCGGTCAAGAGCCAGGAGGTGAGTTAGAATGAAGGCTTATTGGTGGGATGAAGAGAGGCCAGGATTTTGACAATGAGTGCAAGAGCATGGCAGAAGGTGAGAAGGGAGGCTTGTTTTTGGTAATTTGAAGGTAAGAAAATGATGGATCGACTCCATCAGGCAGTGAGGGAAAAAGACCTAGTTAGGCCTGGTAGGGAGGCGGGTTTCATAAAATGGAAAATTGGAATTTTGGAGGTAGCACATGTTTTCGATAAAGGGTTTCCAGTCCTCCATGGATTTCTCCCCTAATAGTTTATAGGGCAGCATGTAGAGCAAATACGTCACAGCGCAAACACAAGAGCAGACATGACTCATTGTGTGATCAGCATAGGTCAAGTTTAATAGGCAGCTCTTCATAAGTTGTGGAAGATGTCACAGGGTAAGTGAAGTGGGTCAGAAGAATCTGATGGCTACCTACATCAATAACATCTGAGAATGTAAAGGGGAATACTTGAAATGTTCCCACACTCCTGTAGCACTGTGATCACAGCTGCCTGTTACACCTTAACACAGGAGCAGCTCATCCAAAGAAGGAAAGAATACGGAGCAAGGATAAAAGAAAGGTGGAAACTATTCAGAACTGGCCTATCTCCATAAATGTGGACTATTCAACCGCCTTTAGATCAGCTGGATGAACTTTTACACGTCATGGAGAGTCACTGTGAGATCACGTACTGTGGCATTTGTTTGTTGTGGAGAACCAGCTTAGACTTAATATATCAGACAATTTTTTTAGTACTGGGTGATTTTTCACCTGAGAAGATCAGATGGAATGGAAACAGCATTTATGTGGTGTTTGAAAATAACTGACTGAGCAAAGGTGAAAAAATAAGTACATTACAATTTAAACAAAAATGCGTTATCCAGTCATTTAAATACTGTTCATTGTTCTAGCTAAGGAGATACGTTACAACATCCTGACAAATGTTTATTAACTCAGGAACAGAAACAATTCACTCTACAGTATACTAACTAACCTTCTAATGAATGAATGATTCTGACCTTAAAATGCTGTTGACTTAACCAGGGGGACATCGGAGCAGACAAACTTCAATTAGTATTTTAGATTTATGGGCACAACAAGTGAATGTCATGCCTTTAATTGTAAACCTGCAGGACAACTGAGCAGATCTGACCACATCTTACTCCCACCTACAAGCCTGTGACTCGCTTATTCAAGCCAGAAGGTCTTATGCGTGTTTCGGGGGTTGGTGTTTGTCTGTTTTGTTATAATATTATAAGCTATAATAATATTTTTTTTTCCCTTGAGCTTCAGTAAAGTTTTAATTTCCCCTTGGGGACAAATAAAGAATATCTGTCTAGACAGAGGCAATAGTAGAATGCTGGAAAACTCACTCAGCAGGAAAGAGGTAGATAGAGTTGAGTGGATGTGAGGGTCCGAGGGGGCTGCCCTGCAATGCTGGGATTCACTGTTGAGCACCCCAGAGGTGTTGTGGACTTAAATTAATGAAACATCTGGGAAGGGGGAGGCCTACCTGAGAACCATAAGAAAATTGCATTGCCAAGAAGAACATTTGTGAAGGTGTGTTACTTGCCATCCATCTTATGAAAGGTTCAAGGAACATCCCTGCTAATGAGATGGTGGTGATAAACCCTTCATTATTGAAGATATGAAGTGTGGCCAGCAATGGACTGGCATGACTGCCTGCGATTGGCTCTTGCCAGGACAGGCTTCTGCCACCTACTGCCCTAAAATGGTCAGGTAAGTAAACTAATTCCTTTACTTTTGGACTCTTTTCCAAAGGTTTTCTACTGAAAAGTAAAGTGTTTGAGCTGTTGAAGGTTTACAATGAATGCGGGCACATCACCCATATTGTGAGAGGATGATAGTGTTGGACCCTGAATGGAAGAATAACCTGAAGCAGCGTACGTCTAATGAGCACTTGCAGGCATGCTTACCAAGAGATCTAATTAACCATCTCTTTGAAAAGAAAGCAAAGAAATTACTCAAAACTGTTGTCTTAGCACAGAACTCTACAGTAAAGAAAGACCTGGGTATTCACAAAAGTGTTTTTCCTGTCAGAACTTGGTGGATTCTACCTAATTTCACGCCTTACCAAACAATACCATCTCTGCTAATGCAGTTCTGCAAATTTCTCTCTAAAGGGTAAACATAACAGTGTTAAATACGCTTCATCTTTTTCAGGGTCATGGGCCTGCTGCCTTCTGGGCACAAAGCAGGAATCAAATGGGGAAGACAGTGCATCATAGTGACAACTCTTACACCCACACTCAGCTGGGAATCAACCCAAGATGTCCTTCTTTGAAATAGGGGATGGAAAAGCAGAAGGAAAAAACAAAAGAAGAATGGGCATCAGCGTGTCACTCTAGCAGAGACAGTATTTGAAACAAACTCTGCAAAAGAATATGGCATGTGGTAAAACAGACTGGGTCCTTCAGTGGACTGGAGACCTGCCCAGGGTTGTTGTACTCAATGTAGTCGGGATGACCCTGAATTTCATTGAGTATGTTGGAGAATAGATACATCTATCCATCCATTTTCTAACCCGAAATTTGATTTGATTGTGTCATCACAGTAAATTGAAAAAGTAACTGTTAATGCTACTGATATTGAAAAAGGCTTATATATTGTGCGAGCAAGAAACTAAATGGAAGGGGAGTAAGGCCAGGTGGATCAAAGGCAGATTCAAATTGTTCTATCATGGTGTGGATGAGAGGAGAAATGGGGCAGGGGTTATTGTGAAGAAACAGTATGTCAAGAGTGTTTTGGAGGTGAAAAGAATGTCAGTGAAGATTATCCATCCATCCATTGTCCAACCCACTGAATCCGAACACAGGGTCACGGGGGTCTGCTGGAGCCAATCCCAGCCAACACAGGGCACAAGGCAGGAACCAATCCCGGGCAGGGTGCCAACCCACCGCAGGACACACACAAACACACCCACACACCAAGCACACACTAGGGCCAATTTAGAATCACCAATCCACCTAACCTGCATGTCTTTGGACTGTGGGAGGAAACCGGAGCGCCCGGAGGAAATCCACGCAGACACGGGGAGAACATGCAAACTCCACGCAGGAAGGACCCGGGAAGCGAACCCGGGTCCCCTAACTGCGAGGCAGCAGCGCTACCACTGCGCCACCGTGCCGCCCTGGAGAATAGATGAATTTCTAAATTCATTTAGACTCTTTTCATCCAGTAACTTAGGTGGAGCGCAGGTCAGATCAGGTCAGGTTGGGAAACATGCACATTGCCTCACCTGCCACATGACGAAACAGCTCGGGATCCTGATTGGCAATCCCTCAGACAGACACGCGGTCCAGTCCCACCCTCCGGAAGTGACCCTCGATCTGCCGCAGCCAGGTGTTATGTGGGCGACCCCTTGGCCTGGTCCAGCCACTCGGGTCCTCAACAATGAGGATCTTACGAGCCGGATCACCCTTGGGGAAATGTGCCACATGGCCGTAGTGCCGTAAGTGACGCTCCGTCACAATGCAGGTAATGTGCCTCATTTGGGACTCCATGAGCAACCACTCATTCGACACAAAGTCAAACCAGTGGTACCCAAGGATTCTCCGAAGAGACACAGTACCAAAGGAGTCCAGTCTTCGTCTCAGGTCACTGGATAGCATCCATGACTCGCAACCATGTAGCAAGACAGGAAGCACCAGGACTCTAAAGACTTGGACCTTTGTCCTTTTGTATAGATATCGGGAGCGCCACACACCCCTTTCCATCGACATCATGACCCCCCATGCTCTCCCAATACCGTCTACTGACTTCATAGGTAGAGTCACCAGAGACATGAATGTCACTGCCAAGGTAAGTAAACCTCTCAACAAGGTCAACACTCTCTCCGCTGTACTCAAGAGATCATTAAAGGCCTGGATCTTAGTTTTTATCAAACCTTTTAAAAATTACCTTTTATTAATGACTCCACTGATCTACATAGTAGTTGAGTGGCAAAGATCTACATGGGACATCTGCTTCTGAGAAATACAAACAGCTGCTTATAATTTAACCCAAAATATTAGTGTGTTTAGCTGACGAGGCGGTGTGACAGAAGGACATTTCACATGACACGCTAGTTTCATTTCGACCCTACTGGGATGAGTGAGGTACAGTAAACAGCAGAGGGCCTCTGCGAATTAATGAGATGTCAACCTAAAATGTCACTTGCTTATTTATAACTTGGCTGACTTCAGTTTTTGTCACCGATTGAAGCAGGAGCAAGTTCTTCAATGGCGCAATAAAAAGTTCCAATTGAACTACTAATAGTACTTTTCAGCGGATTTACTCTCTATATACAGAAAGTGAATGAATAAGCAAATACATTGTGGAGGACTAATACCAATGGAGGGACTTTATGCCTAAGCACCAGTCAAGTTTGACTTGATCTGGTGATTGTAAGCTCCTGAAAAAATCACTTAAACAGCAGAATGCCTGGTTTAAGGCCTCAGACAATGAATTATTATTTAATGTGAAGTGTCTCACAGAAGAAGTAGTCTCCATTAATTGTATTTATGTGACTCACTCGTCATTCTCTTGTACAATAGCCCTCTCGACTGCAGACCTCATTTACATTCAGGGTGAAGGCTGCTTGTTTGAGCCTCAAAGAGCACTGCCACCATCTTGTGGTCTCAAGCTCACACTACAGTGAAAGTATCTGTATGCGATACGATCACGCAGCACGCATTCCCAAACGACCATTCTGCTGGACTCCTTGACCTCTCTTGTAGTAAAACCAAATCAGCCCAGCTGGTGGATGCCTGGAGGTTTACAAACGAGAGGAGAATGTGAATTCCACCTACGATCTTGTTTGTTCAGCTAATGGTCACATAGCAGACGCTTTTTGAGTTTCCCCACTTGTTCCATGGCACAATAAACAGTCTAAATAATTCAATTTTAGTTGCATACGTCCACCTGCTTGTGCGCAAAATAAATACAGATTTCTACTCCATACACACTGAATCATATTCCACAAAATTTATTCAACGTCAAGGTTAAAATGTGCCAAGTAGAATGAAGGAATCACTACAGAAAGAGACAGCCAGAGACTGTAATGCTTTTGTCTCCTTTTCTTTATCAATAAATACAGTACACTGTGTCGCTCACCATTCAGTTCAAAAGTACAGATGGAGGTTTTTGAGAACCAATCAAAACATTACTTTATCTTTTAAGTCATATTAGTATGTAGTCAAAGTAGAAATATTAGGCTTACAAAGGTATAAGAACACATTAAACCTTTAAGAGGAAAAAAATCACATCAAAGTTGTAGACAAAAGAGCTTTTATAAATAACTGTGTGTTGTCTGGTGTGCCCCGTTCTCCGTTTGTCCACAAATGTCATCATGCTGTTATGTTATACATGTCACATGCCATCATGGGTACAATACTTACTGCTAATAATACCAGAAGTGTAGAATATGTGGTTATATAGCACCAATAAAAATATATATAGAAAACAAATCTATCCATAGCTATTTATATATGTACTGTATATATAAAAAAACATGTCCACAGTATGGAGGGTTAAGTCTTCATCCGCCATAATGCAGTGCAGCCAAATGCCGCATTACACGGTAGACGAGTTTGTTCTCCGAATACTCGTACACACAACAACATAAATGGAATGGGAGGAGAGCGTTTGCAGACTTTGAAACACAAAGAAGCTTTGAAAATAACACATAAAGCTACCGGGGGAATAAAAAGCGAACAGCAGAGTGGAATTAAATAAAGGACGAGCTAATGGATGAATCCAATAATGGCGGTTCTTGAACTCAGGGGAAATATAGAAAGTGTGCATGTTTGGCTTTATCCTGGCTTGCTAGAAATTACTACTGTAACTAAAATCAAGCTTTTCTGTTGATGCTGGGTAAGCAGGTGCATATAAACAAAATCATTCAAATGACGCATTTAGAAAAGGATCACAACCATTGACACTGCTCTGAACAGAACACGTTCTGAAGATTCCACCGTCATTGTTGAAAACACCTCTTTTTGCATGCTTTTCATACAGTAGTCAAAATTCTAAGGCATGATGTCCACTTTCGTTGTATAGGAAAACAGAAGGATGTGTTCATTGGGAATCAACCCACGGTTTCATTTTGACAGTCAGTAAGATTAAAAAGGAACTGGCAAAACCTTTTTATTCCCCTTTTTTTTTAATCTGGATGTGGCGCTTGGCAGTGTTTGACAATTCGGGCTATCGACCAAACTGAAGTCAAGGAGCATGAAAACACAGAGACAAGAATCAAGACAAGGAGTTAATGTTGGAGCGACCACCGGGAGGAGCCATAATCCGCTGGGCTGTGCGTCGAGGAATGTGGTCATCCATCTGAGTACCTGCAATCAAAGAAGGCGCGGCGATTAAAAGAAACGGAAAGGAATTTTAAATCACATATGAATCAGATTACTAGGACAGCATGTTTTTCATTTAAGGAATATAGCAGAAGTTAGATCTCTTATAACCTTGCAAGATACTGAGAAATTAATTCACGCTTTTGTTTTCAGTCGGCTAGATTACTGTAACGCACTCCTCTCAGGACTACTCAAAAATGACATCCATCGATTGCAACGAGTGCAGAATCTTAAGTAGGAAAAGAAAAAAGTTCTGATGTCACTACACTGGTTACCTGTGTCATTTAGAATTGACTTTAAAATACTGCTTATGGTTTACAAAGCCTTAAATAATCTCGCTCCATCTTATATATCGGAATGTCTGACACCTTAAACTCCAAATCGTAATCTTAGATCTTCAAATGAGTGTCTGCTTAGAATTCCAAGAGCTAAACTTAAAAGAAGTGGTGAGGCGGCCTTCTGCTGTTATGCACCTAAGATCTGGAATAGCCTGCCAGTAGGAATTCGCCAGGCTAATACAGTGGAGCACTTTAAAAAACTGCACATTATTTTAAAATGGCTTTCTCATAACTTCATTTTAGTGTATTCCTGTTAAGCTGTATATGCACTGAATTATCATTCTCATTCATGGTGGCTCCACAATTTGTACTAACCCCTACTTTCTCTGCTGTTCTTTTTCCGGTTTTCTGTGGTGGCGATCTGCACCACCACCACCACCTGATCAAAGCACCGTGATGTCCCTACATTGATGGATTGAAAGCTCGAAGTCTGCATGACCGTCATCATCAAGTTCTTCCATGTGAACCCTGAATACCATGAGGACTGATTGAGGTCATTTATGTGAGGTAGAATGCCTAGAGGGGGCTGGGTGGTCTCATGGCCTTGGAACCCCTGCAGATTTTGTTTTTTTCTCTCCTCTTGGGCATCGGACCTCACTTTACTCTTTGTTATTTATTATTGCTGAATCTTATTTTTGTTTCATATCAACTTTTCTTTCTTCATGTACAGTACTTTGAGCTACGCCATTTGTATGAAAATGTGCTATAAATAAATGTTGTTGTTGTTGGCGTAGGTTAATCTCGGCCTCAGAATCCGGTTTTACTCAATTCTCCATGGTCTTTATAGTTACACAAATCTGGCCTTGGTACCCCTAGAATACTCAAGGTCCATTAAGCATATTTATTATTGAAGATAAACAACATTATCCATCCATTTTTTGGAGTGCTTTCTTAATAAATCTTAGCTATGTGTCTTTTTGTTATATGTGTAGTTAGGCAAATTGTAATTTCAACTTCATGGCATTCTTTTGGGAAATACAGCATATTATGCCATTTTTCCTTTATGATGATCTGTGGTCATCTCTGAACTATTAGCAAAGTATTTTGATTAACAGTTAGAGTGATTTTAGAGAGGAGGACAAGCAGCATATTATCAACTGATGAAACTCATTCACTGAATGTTCTGAAAATGTGAAAACTGCCCATGTTTTATTTATATCACACCGATTCTGATATTAATTCATTTCAGATTGTTGGCCTCTCAAAATAAAGACAAAAAGCTAAAACAAAACAAAACTACAGCTATGTGGCATATCCACATATATATGGTTATCCAGACACTAACATCAGTATAAAAGACCCTGCGTCTTTGTGCAAACTGCCCCTGTAATCACACTGTATCTGGGAGGATTCATTTGGGGGTGAATAAGACAGAACAATACTTTGTAGAGTGTTGGTATAACTTGTAACACAGCTCCGTTTAACAGACGCTTACAGTTTGAATTAAATCAGCCTTTAGCAATGCATTCAAAGCCTAGAGTTGTAGTCGTGTTGCCATATTGATCAATTATGATCATTTTACTGTGTTGGGGTATCCTACTCTATGCAATGCCAGTTTGATTATTATTCTAATTACCAGCAACGGCGCACTGCACGTTATTGACTTGAGCATTCCTAGGTTTCATCCTCTTTCTCTGTATGTTTATCATTCGTTTGCTCAGAGGTTGATGCTCTTGTTGCTTTCTGAGCAGCTCTTCTTTTCTCCACCCTAGCGGCCCACTTCTTCTCTTCTTTCGTCGGCATCTTTTCACGTTAAAACAGATTAAGCCAGTGTTTGTGTTGCAATTACTTAGTACGTTTTCTTTAATTTTTCACTTAAGCTGGCACTTAAGTCTTCAATCTGCCTCACGAATGATTTAAGATGTGAAGAGGTAGGGGAAGTGACGGTGAAAGCGGTAGGGATGAGAACGGCGCCCGTATGCATGCACTGCACGGCCACCCTGCTGGCCGCTGCCAAGAGTTGATTCTACAATAAAATAAAATAAAAAGAGGAATAACCTTGGAGGTCAATCATCACCACAAAAGCAGATAGTAGACGTCACGTAGTATATGTGTACCAAATTTCAGGTCAATAGTTCAAACGGTTTGTGAGCTACAGGTGATTTAAAATCCTGGACAGCCACGTTAGCGTATTATTTAAGAAGATGATTATTGTTTTCAATGTTGAATTGTTGTCTGTATTGTCGCCTATCATTTTTTGCACCTCCAGTGTTTATGACAAGTCAGTACCCGTGTTGATACGTTCAGTTTTCGCCTGCCATTACTATTTTACTTTCTAAATTAATGCAGAATGGGCCCGAAAACAAATCTTGCAATACCCCCTACAAAAAGCTTGTTGTGCCCCTGCTACAGTTTCTGTCATTTGGCATGCACCTGCACATGTTTGACAATGCGAATGCTGAATACACTCATCATTACCACAATTGCAAAAATTGATTTAAATTGAAATATTTCATATTACTAAACAGAAAGAAAATATGTGCAATTAGTTCAATCATTTCCTAACGTACCTACCAGATAAAGTGAATCCTGATTGGTGCAAGTTGCGAACAGGTACCATCTGGGCTTTGCCAGGGCATACTGAACCTCTTGATGAAGGGGTGGATGGCACTGCTTTTGTAGTTGATGTAACATCATGCACTGGACCATCGTAAATTCCTCTTGGAACACCTCGAACTTCAGCCATCTTTAAAAAGGAAAAACAAAACTATGATGATGCATAATTTCATATGTGAACTCAAGTAAAGTATCTTTTAAGAAAGGCAAAAAATGTGGGCTTCATAAAGTAACAGTGAGTTAATGATGATTGGCATCTCTTTGCTATCTTTTTCACTGATGACAAACTGGCACAATAGGTGCCAATTTAAGCAGTGTGAGTACAGGCAGTAATGGAGCTGCACGACTCAGTGGGTGTGGAAGCCTCTCATAGCCCACGATGTAAGGAGCTGAACTAATCCACTATATATGGGCTCACCATTTTATATAATGTCTAACGACTTTCAGCGCATATGGCAGTGTTGGGGACAGGCGGAGTTTAATAAGGGCAGCTGTCTTGCTCAGGGTCACAAAATAATCCGACAGGAATGGACAACACTTGCCCTCATCCATAGTTTTGCTCTTGAGTTTCCCTCCTTTGCCTAAAGACATGTTGTCAGGTGGACTTGTGCATCCAAACAGTGACGCTATGTCAGTATTCATGATGTGAATTTCCCCTTGGGATTAATAAAGTATCTATCTATCTATCTATCTATCTATCTATCTATCTATCTATCTATCTATCTATCTATCTATCTATCTATCTATCTATCTATCTATCTATCTATCTATCTATCTATTCACTGAATAAATGCCTCAAGCCACCTGTCACTACAAAAACAATTATTTCTATAGCACATTTTCATACAAATGATGTAGCTCAAAGTGCTTTACAGGGTGAAGAAAGAGAAAAAACACAAAATATAAAAATAAAATTAAGCAATACTAATTAACATAAAATAAAAATAAGGTCTGATGGCCAGGGAGGCCAGCAAAAACAAAAAAAACTTCAGACGGCTGAAGAAAAAAACAAAATCTGCAGGGGTTCCAAGGCCACGAGACCACCCAGCCCCCTCTAGGCATTCTACCGAACATCAATGATCTCACAATCAGTCCTCAAACTAGCAAGAGGGTTTCTGGATGGTTTCAGGCAGACGTCGTAACCCCTAAACCCTATGACTATTTAATTCACGTGTACAGTATTCCCTCGCTACTTCGCGGTTCACTTTTCGCGGATTCACGACTTCGCGGGTTTTTTAAATACAAGTGATTGCCCGCCTATCGCGGAAGTTATGTTCCAGACCCATCAGCAACAGGAGAAAATCCGTGATATAGAAAGACCATATAAACAAACATTTTTTATAGTTTAAGCCTTAAAATACCCATCCCACATGCTTCAAACACATGTAAACTTATAAAACACACTTTGTTAAAACATATGATATGTGGATGTCGGGCTAAGGATATGAGTAACATCTCACTATTATAAAACATTTTAACTTCACGCAAGACAAGACAGTGAGACAGGAAAATAGGTGATGTACACCTAAAAGCCTGATTGTACAGGCTTTTAAATTATTGACACGCAGAGCGACAAGCAGCACAAAGTCCACTTCTCCTTAGCGTTCATTCAGCTCCCCACCCCCTTGACAATGCGAAGTGGCAGGAGCGTGCGCCTCCGCGGAGGGTTAGGGTTGGTTTGAGCGAACGTGCGTTCAGCCCTCACACACCCCCATTCCTTATCCTCCTTCCGAACGCGTAGAGCGACAAGCAGGCATTTTGGCAGAAGCAGCACAAAGTCCATTTCTGCTCAGCGTGAGTTCAGCTGCCCCCCTTCACAAAGTGAGTGCAGACACATTGACATCTGATCGCTGCGTGCAGTGTGCAGTGTTGGTCTGCGGTGTTTAAGAATGTAGAAAGTGTTTAAGAGCATAGGAAGTGTTTATAAGAGTGTGGGAAAGGTTTATAAAGCCTTAAAATATGTATAAATAATAAAATAAATATAGGTCGCTACTTCGCGGATTTTCACCTATCGCGGGGGGTCTGGAACGTAACCCCCGCGATAGATGAGGGATTACTGTACATGATCTACCAGTAGAATAAACACGAGGGAGAAAGAAATTATCCTGGGGATACTCAGAGCTGGAAATTACGCAAAAATGTTATCGTGTGCTTCATTTAAATTATTTTCATAATTCGGCACATAACAAAAAGGAAGGCTGGCTGCGCCAAGTGTTCGGTGATATCTTTCAGAAGACTAAAACGTCAGACAGTCCATTGTCCCGACTCCAAGTCAAGCTTGTTGCTGGAATGTAATTCTACAGAAAGTGTGAGGCTACTGGACAACCTTATTGCTTGAGCTATCTGTAATAAGTACATAAGTTTAATATGTCACTGTACTCTATAAAAAATATTTTATAAATCCACTCACATGTACAGCTAACTCAAGGCAAGATTTAGCACAGGGGCTCATCATTTAGAAGTGCTAGGCAAGCATTAGAAGACAAGAAAGGGACAAACTGCGAAATGGGTACATTGTACTATTTTTGTGTGACAGAGTCAGCATGATATTGGATCTTCTTTTCCTTGTTTGGAATGACATGATTCACCGAAGTGGGGGCCTGCACATGGAGAAAGAGTATAAAGCCTTGGAACATTACACGGCACACCTTTGAAGCCAAAGGACAGATGGGAGACAACGTCATCCGATCCTGAAAATCCATGGCAGACTCTACCCATTGGGCCCCCAGTTCGGTAATGGCCTTGTCATTGGCTTCCTCGTCTGTTATGCCGCATAAACCGTCATTAAAGAAAGCTAAGTTATTTCTCCAATGTGATTTCTTACTGCCGTATCACTAAGGGAGGGGTATCGCCTTTTAATATCATATCTATATAGTTTTAGGTTATGTAACATGCTGCAATCACAAAAGAACTTATTCCAACAAGGGAGATAGCACCCCCTGCTGGATTCATTATCCAATTGGAGAAAAACTATTTGGGTATTTCAAAGGGCAGTAATCAGGACACATAACTGTCCTTTGATGCTATAGAAGATTCTCGTCACTCTTCAAATTGGATTGCTTTCCTTTCTTTAGATGCCCGCTTTTATTTTCTTGCTTACAAGCAGGCTGTTTGCATTCAGCTCGGTTTTCAGTGATTTGGCACCATGCCCGTCCCCATCAGTGTCTGCGATAGTGAAGCTACTAATCCATTTTACTTTGAACTGCTTTCTGGTAGTATAGTGTTGCTTGTGTGCTATTGATCTGTCTGTCTATTCACTTATTTTGCATACCTGCTTAATTTAATTTAGGACAGGAAGGCAAGCCAGAGTCATTCTTTAAAAAACACGTGTACAACATAAGTTACTCTGATCATATGTCACAGTCTGTATATGTTTTCATGGCAGACAAATTATCCAAAATGATGTTTATACTGAAAATGTTATTTCTAAAAAACTGCATATTACACTTTTGTAATGTTTGTTGAAGACCTTGCTGCCATATGAACCAATATCAAATATGGATGATTTTGTTCAAAATGATTTCCAATTATAAAAAGAGCTTACCCAATTTCTGGCTTTTATTCTTTTGTAAACATAGTCAGAAAATGTTTTCCTTGGTATGAAACGACCAGTCCCTTCTGTTACGTGGAGGTTACCTTCCTCCAAGACGATTTTCCCCTGACTTATTACAACCACCGGGGCTCCGCGACACTCCATCCCTTCGAAGATGTTGTACTCGACAACCTAGAAACAGAGAATGGATATGACAGTATAACAAATGCCTTGCCAAATGAATACGACAATTACTGGAGAGGAGTGTGAACTTTGAGTCATAAACTACTCTTTTTTAAAAAAAATTTTTAATCTTTATGATACTACTACACAATTGATTTACTAAAAGATTGTTCTTTATGTCTTTATTGACCATTCTACTTACAGCTCAATACTTTTTGAAACTAAATTATATACCAAAAGAAAAACCTCTTGATCTTTAAGATTTAAAACGTAACTGGATATCTGACTGCACTGTAAACCCTCGCAATCTTCTTCCATGCAAAACACCATTAGTACCATTTCAAGTTTAAATTACAAGAAGAACCCCACAAGATGATCTTGATAAAGAGTTGATTTTGCTGGCATCCTCCTAACATATTTAATACATGCAATAATTTTAAATATTCCCCTTATTTGCCATTTGTTGAAACCAATAGTTTTCAGATATATCCTAGAGGCCCTCATGGCTCTGGATTTTTATTCTAACCAGTTGCATAATCAGCTTGTCATTCTTACTTTTAATGGATCTCGCTTTTTTAGTTATTCCTTGCAATAGCGCTATAAGCTTTTTCTTTTGCTGTTTTCTTTTTCTATTTACCGTTTTCCATAGAATTTACTCCCTTAATTAAACTCAAATGCTGACCATTAGCAATGAGCAGTGCAGACACGATGGCAGACATTGACTGCTTCCTTCAGCAGAGTCTCACATCCTCTGCCGTGACGTTTTTAGCTTTGCGACTCTGACCAAACACTCCCACTACTTGACTACGAGAATATCAACGTGCTAGTTGAAAGGGCCGCAAATGTGTTTTGGTCGCTCGGCGCATACACCTGCACTTATATGCAGTAAGTATAAACCGGGCTTTATTGTCCTGTATGTTGCCCAAAGTGAAATTTCCATATTAATGAGTCCTGAATTTTTTCACCACAATCTGCAGTAACTACAGAATTAATTACAACTCTTAGCTCTTTTATCCTTTCCATTACTATGCATTTTCAGCAAGTACAATTCAATTAATTTAATTTGGCAATATAAGAGGTGTCCTTTATTCATCTTAATAGTGTCGTCTAATAGCAGAGCACCATAACAGCCTTTGTATATCTTTCTCTACTTCCTCTCAGGTTGTAGTTTTGTTTCTTTTTCCCTTTTATTTCTTTTTTCTTTTCGCTCACTTAATGGACGCTGTTCATTTTTCACAAGCTGCCCTCGTCATACGGCGGAGCTGGGAAGTCGGAAGTCACAGTTGTTTCCGTGTGTTTGTGCTCCCCGAGAGGGGTTGCCAGATGTGTGGTTTTCACACCAAATTGGGTGATTTTTGAAAGAGCTGTGTGGGGAAAAAGTTTGATTTGGTGGTGTGTGGTTTTTTTTAGTAGGCCTATTTTGTGAAATAGCATGTTTATGTGCTATTGTTACTGTTGCTTGAACTTAAAATAAAAATGTTAAAAACAGTATCTGAAAGAAGTATAAAATCAAACTACTAAACAAAACAGGGTGGGGGGAAATTTCTATTCGAAAAACTGCCACGGGGTACATGGGGTGGAAAAGTTTGGGAATCCTAGTCTGTTGCATTTATATTCTCAAACTCATACTCTCAAAGTATCATATTGTTTTGAAGTAAAAATTGTGATAATTTTCACTTGATATTTTTTTTGAACTAATTAAATGCTTTATTTCATAAGATCAAGCACCTTGGCACCCATGATGGCATGGAGATGGGAGATGCCATCTGAAAAACTACAAGGATTTAAGGCATCCTACACAGTGAGGGGAGAAGGGAGAGCTGACATTTGGGGAGCTTTTAATTAATCAAGTGATATTAAGACTGCAATTTGTGGACAACTGTATGTTGTAAAAGTGTAATAACGTTGTTATTGGACATACAATAGTATTGCTAGATGGATAGCTAAGACGATTGTCATAAACAATAGACAGCACCTATTGTTTAAACTTATAAACTGTATATCTAATCTGACAGAGAACTCTTTTGCACTTGCCAGTTTTGTTAATGTAAATTATATAAAACTGCTTCATGCACAAATTTAGAAAAAATAAAGGAAGTTCTAAAATGCCCCACAGACAGTAAAAGAAAATCAGGTCACATCCACACTTGAAGTTACTTATAAATTTGCCAAATACTTAATACAAACAAAATGTCACTGTTTAGTGACAAGGGTCCATAGCAATGTGCAGTTTGGAATAAATCAAGGGGCGCTCAGGCACAGGGCAAGAGCAGCTTGGATGGACAGCTCTGTGGTGGCAATGAGGGACATTTTCACGTATGGATGTGTTTGGCCGCCAATTTTCTTGTTAGCACCCTGGGTTTCCGTGACTGCAGCACCTGGATCTGAAAGTAGTATAAGGGGGTCCTAGGCAGAAAACAGAGGGGCAAAATCAAGAGAAGAGCAGAAGGAGACATGAGAAGAATGGAGGTTAAAGTGAAAAGGAAAGTAAAAGAGAAGGAGAAGGGCAGGGTGCTGATGAGGAATGGAGGCAGGTGGCTAGGGAAAGTAACCCTAAGGGGAGTGAGGCTCCGGCGCTCCAAGTGGTGGATCTTGCTCTGCTGAGCATTTATGAAGGAGCAGGGCTGATCCTGAAGGCTCCTAAGGGTCCCGTGGACACCTAGTGATGGCACAGTTAGAGCAGAGTCAGGCTCTGTGCGGCACCCCACTGAATGCCTGGGTTGGTGGAGGGGTCCCGAGCTGGGTTTTTAAGAATGACTGTCAATGGGCGTCTCTGCCAGCTGAGAAGACATGTTCAGGTGAGTGGCAGAGATACAGTCTTTAGAGGGAAGCACGGAGGCTTGTGGATTTAAAAGGAAGGATCCTGCTAGTGATTTTACCCTCATTTTATGAACATACTAGCTGAAATACCCAGTGTTGCCTGGGAGGAAAATACAGTATTTATTTTAATTGTTTGAGAAAAACATCTAGCGGGGCTACTTGAATTTGAAACTGCAACTCCCAGCAGGCTGTTGGGGTCAAAGGAAAAAAAAAGTTTTTGTAATTTGTGTTTCAAGTTCCTGTCTCTCTGTCTGCCTTTTGTTGGGTTACCTGTACTTATTCATTTTGTGTTGGATCGTTTCATGGTTGGGGTCTGCCTGTGTACATGAGGACTGTAAGTGTATTCATTGCCATCCTGCAAAGAAAGGAGCACTCCTAAACCCGTCCTCCCGTCTTCACCATTTCAGGAACTACTGGTAGGACTATCTTTACATTCCCATTCAAGGTGCGGATCTCTGGACTATCTATCTTCATCATTACATTTCATCTGTTGCCATTTTTCATGATTTACTGTGTGTGTTTTGTTGGTGCTTTGTTGTATTTAATGTATAATCACCGTAAGGCGAACAGGGGTGGTATCGTTGTTTTCATTTGATTTAATTACATTCTTTATTTTTCTGTTTGATTACCAGTTTGCTTTGTTTTTGTCTGTTTTTAAGTGCGTGCGGGTCAGGTCAAGGCTGGGTGCGTCCCTGGAATCTCCACCATAAAAATAAATAAATCACCGTCTTCTCGACGGTATGAATCTTAGCAGCACCGGACCGCTACAATATAATTAAAACACAACTTTAAAAATAAAAATAAATTAACAAACAATGAAGACTCACTAATGTGCTTCTCTTGCGGTCTTGTATGTATGTTATCATCCAGTTGACGCTCGGAACTGGCCAACTCTATTTAATTTCAAGAGCAACTTGGGCGGGGTGATGTTCAAACATAATGAAAGCTGGCAGTCACCTTCAGTTAGCCCTCTGGTGGTCGTTCTGAGTGTCAACTGGATGATAACATGCATACAAGACCACAAGATCAGCCCCCACCCTACCCAGAAGGGAGTAGATTAGGGTTGATTTCACCCCACAGTATTTTTAGTCGACCAATGAGAAACATGTGTACCAAGTTTCATGAAAATCGCTCCAGCCGTTCGGAAGTGATGCTGGAATATACATACATACACACATTGACTTTTATATATACAGATTTGTTATTTTTGAGAGCATATATTATATCCTGAATTATTCACTGTTTACGTAATGGATGAAGTACTGCACTGTTTTGCATGCTGTGAGTTCATACTTAAAGCACCAAAGCACTTTTCACCATCTCTTACGTGGCTCATCTCGGTACCTGACTATCGGCGGTCCTGGGTTCAAAGGAGTGTGGCAGCTGCAGCCAACCTGGACTGTCATAGACTGTTGTATTACATTATTATATTATTATATTGCTCTTTTTATTTTAGGCAAGATGAAAGAAACCCAGAAAATCTGCAGCCAGGTCCCCCTAAAAGCGCAGACACGGTAAGTTCTTTAATGAATCCCAAAAGGTCATTGACGAACACTCCCAGATAATGTGCTGGGAATACAGACAAAACTTTCCACTTTAACTTTACAGTAACATTCCAGAGTAACGTTATGGTAACTAAAGTGTAACCTTCCAGTAATGCTGCAGTAATGTTAAATTGTTTTTGTTACTTTCTCTTATAACTCCACTCAATTAATGAAACCCGATCTTACCTAATGAAGCCCACACACTGAGCAGCTTGTTCTCTAGTTCACGTTTTACAATGGCTGCCAGCAAGAGGCTACTAAGACACATTAATCAAATGACTAATAGTTACCAGAATAAACTCGACATGCATGTGTAGTATTATTGAGAAATACACTATATGTAACTAGAGATACCTGTTTTCTGGCACTGGTGATTTGTATTAGTTATTTTCTTTCACATGGGTCAAGCATGTTTCAGAATCTCATATTATTTATTCAAATCCCTTTTAGTTCAAATAGCTCTTTGCTCATTTTATCTCCAAACTTTTAAAAAATTTTTTTGTTTGTTTTCTCATTTTCTGAAGTACTAGGGTGTTTTACTGTGTTAGCCATTGTGAATGTAATGAGAAGTCAAGCAAAATGGCGCCTTTTATTCAGTGGCGTGGCTCGAGTTCGTGCCACTCGGGGCAGGGCGATGCCCTCCAACATATCTGAATATGGTAACCAATTTAAATGGAAAATCAAAATGACGTATAGAGAAAAATTAAGATACATTTTGCATAGATTTATTCATATATAGAGAAACAGCAATAATTTTTCACATATAATTTATTTACAAGCATCAACTAGACAAGAATATAGTACTAATTATTAGTTTAATATAATTACATGGTGTAGTGTACAAGTGATAGGTGGGGATGTTTCCTGCGCAGAGCAAGAACGCATTCAGATTGATAACGAAACAAAATTATAAATTGTAAATTTGCTGTTTATCTTCCTAGAAATTATTATCGGTGTAATCCTTATTTTTATTTTTGCTATTGCCTCATAAATTTCAACTGCTGTGTCTGATGCCGTCAGAGAAGGACAGTCTGAAAATTATTTTTGAAGCATTTGTGGATAAAAATCAGAGAATTTTACTTGTTTCATTCATGAGTGATATTTTTCCGAACCCTGCTGCTAAAACACATGAGTTGTACTGAGCCTTTTGGTCAATAATGCTGCCCAGGGTGGGCCGCCCCCTCCACCCGCCCTTAGCTACGCCACTGCTTTTATTGGCTAACTCAAACGATTACAATATGCAAGCTTTCAAGGTAACTCAGGCCCCTTCTTCAGGCATAAACCCTTGCGTTAGCATTGCTTTTGTAAAGCTCTTTCCTCTATAACTCCAAGCTCTGTTCAATTCCTTACTCCTTATCATTTTTAAACCAAATATTCACAACTGCTGAAAGATTTTAGATAAAAAAGGCCAGACCTTGCAATCATTGCTACAGTCACATTGGAAAGTGATTCAGTCGTTCTTAAAAGAATGCAAGAGCCATAAGTTAATGCTGATAAGTGATGTCCATGTGAGGAGTGTTAGTAACGCTAAACAACAAATCCAAGATTATGGCACTGCAACAGCTCAAGCCAATAAATAAGTACAGGATGGCCTCTAAAGCAGAACGACATTCGATTATTCCATGCAATGCTGCCTTTTTACAGGGACTCTACGAGACAATAATAATTACCACCATGTTGGTGCCCCAAGCTGATCTTAATTCTGTAACATAGCTGTATTGTTCTTCAGGACTGCCATAAATGAACACTCTGTACTGAGTATTTTAATTTTCTCAAACGTTGTACATATTATTCATTTAATCTTCCACAAAGCCTTTGCTAAGAACTGCCCTCCAACATCCACTGTTCCCTGGGAAGTCCAAGTGAACAAAAAGAGAGATCAGTTACCGAGATATGAGATTTGGCAGAGATGATCTTTGTGCCCTTTGGGTTCCAGATGACAAGATCAGCATCACAGCCAACAGCAACCCTTCCTTTTCGTGGATAAAAGTTGAAGATTTTAGCAGCGTTTGTACTGGTTACTGCAACAAATTCATTCTCATCCATTTTTCCTGTTGCCTAAAAACAGAATAATATTTTGTGAAACAGAATTTCTAACGTTTATCATAATAAGTAACTTTCCTGAAACAAAAAATCTCAGAGAGCATCAGAAGTGAATAGCTGAATAATGGCTAAGGGGAACTTCAGCAACTGAAGTTACTACAGCATTTCTATTTTGGATCCGTTTTATTTTTTGTGATCAGATATTTATGAAAATGGATGACAACAACAAGAAACAGCAAACAACAGAAAAATCATAAACACTAATCAATAGTTAAAAAGAACGATTATAAAATACGACAAAAGAAACCCCTATTTGCGTCCACTCCCCTCCCACTCCAACAACGTCCCAGCCTAACCCGAATAGGAATAACTAAGCACAACAGATATCAAGAAGAGAAATTCTTAAAAGCAGAGGAAGAAGGAACTGTAAATTAGAATTTCCAGAGCCCAGAGAGTCCTAATGCCCCGACTTCACTGATGAGACAGGACTTGGGGTTACCACCAATGCAAAGGGCTGAACTACCGAAGATTGCAGTAGACGAGTGCCATTGTGGGCGGGGGTCCAGTGCATGTGAAATTAAGGGGCACAATCTGGCACTGCAGGATTTTAATCTTAGTTTTTAAAGAAACTGTAAAATTTCTACTATTTTCAGTTATCTCTTTGATTACAAGAGGCTACTGAACAAATGACAAAATTTCAATACCACCTTGCCCTCTCTACTTATATGCCAACAGTAGCTGAGTGATCACATGAGCATTTAAAGAGAACATGAACAAAGTATAAATTCTTATTTATCTGCTCAAGCACTGTTCAGTTTACCAGTGTAACTGAATATTATTTTCATATGACATAGTTGGTCCACAGTCTCCATATTAGTACACGTCCTCTTGCATATTTACAACAGCTGATTCAATGCCACATAAAAATTATGACTATGAAACACAAGAGAACAAACAGGATGAGATGACCATTCACGAAGACACTCCATGCGAAAAGTACCTGGGCCAGAATATCAAGAGAGTTGTGACAACAAGAAGAGCGATGCCTCTGATTCTGTGACTCTGTCTCTACACCCCACTGACCACTCTATTCTACTGTTGTATTCAAGAATTAAAAAAACAAACAAATCAAAGCCTCTGTTGCGCTCGTAATAACATACCACAGACTTGTCCCAAATTATTGACATCCGTTCTTCAACTCCATTGACTCCTTCCGGAATTAGTGTGAAGTTGTCTTTGCCGACAGCTTTCTGCGCTGTTGTAAAGGTGCAATGAGCACTGCCAGTAACTTGCAAATCTCCACTATTCAAAACAAACAAAAGAACAAGTTTCTCAATTATTCAATTAAATTAAAAATAACAAAACTTATTTTGCTTTCAGTGACCCAGAAACTTCACCTAAAAACTTAAACCTCTTTAATGGAGGGTGCACTTGTCATGAAATAAAGATCTGCAGTGGTAGTTACGAAATTTTTGAAAAATCATTCTCTGATATTTTATTTGAGTTCTTTATCTCCAACCTCTCAAGATGTGCCCTATTAATTTATTCCATTTTTCATGAATTAGAAGCAGTCAGCTTTATGAACTGTGTTTTACTGACATCAGTTATGTTGAATAGACTAGCAAAATACTCACGCTTCGCAGCGGAGAAGTAGTGTGTTAAAGAGGTTATGTAAACATATACGGTATATACATATACATATCTACATATACACATATCTACATATACATATATATACATATACACATCCACACATATATATATACATACATACACACACACATATCAACATATATACACACATACATACACACACACATACACATATATACATATACACACACATACATAGTGCGTTGTAACACGGGCTGTGATTGTTACATGGGAGGGAGACGACAAATCACAGCTTCCCGCTTTCTAATCGGGCCTGTGATTGGTGCTTTGACCGATGCCCAGATCCCACAGTATGTCCCCTTAGGAGAGGCGTTAGGCAAGTGTAATTGAATAGCGGTGCTGCAAGTTTAGCTTTACACCTGTTTTTAAGGCTTATTGACTGAAAGGGGCTTTCATGAAGAAACTTAGGGCTTTGCTACAGGATACACCCTCCACAAGTTAAGGAAGTAAAAATAAAGGTATATATTTCTGTTTTATTTAAACCTTTTAAGTTTGTATGCGGGCGGCATGGTGGCGCAGTGAAAGGTGCCAGTTAGGAGACCCGGGTTTGCTTCCCTGCGTGGAGTTTGAATGTTCTCCCCGTGTCTGTCTGGGTTTCCTCCGGGTACTCCGGTTTCCTCCCACAGTCCAAAGACATGCAGGTTAGGTGCATTGGCGATTCTAAATTGTCCGTGGTGTGTGGGTGTGTGTGGGTGTGTGCGCCCTGCGGTGGGCTGGCACCTTGCCCGGGGTTTGTTTCCTGCCTTGTGCCCTGTGTTGGCAGGGATTGGCTCCTGTATTTAGGATATAGCGGGTTGGATAATGGATGGATGGACATTTGTATGCATAGCCCCATTTGCCCGTTTTCGTTTTTTTTCTTTCTTCAGTAATATTTCAGCAAACCCGGAGCTTGTCAGTTCAAATCCTGGTACTGACACCACTGTGTGACCCTGAGGAAGTCACTTCACCTGCCTGTGCTGCAAAAAACAAAAGTAATGTAACAAATTGTACCTCAGATGTTGTAAGTTGCTGGAATAAAGGCATAAGTCAAATAGATAAATATGTATTATACACATAGGAACTATTCATTTATTTTCAGTTAAGTCATCTGCAGCAAACCTTTATAAATGAGGGTTTCTCCTTTTTAGATAGTGCAAACTGTTTCTTCTTCCTTGAGGTTTTCTCTTGGAGAGCTTTCTTCATTTCATTGAAAATTAAAGCAGCAGCTGCCAAAATATGTAGCTTTCTTATTAATTTTTCAACATTGTGTAAAATAACTTTATAAAGTAACATAAAAGGTTTAAATACTGGTTATCCTTTTACACTAAAATATTACTAAAGAGATACAAAAAAAGTAAAATGCATATGTTGTTTTTCTTTAAGGAGATTAAATATTACTGAAGAAAGAAAAAAAAAAAACTAAAACAGCCAAATGGGGCTATGCATACGAACTTAAAAGGTTTAAATAAAACAGAAATATATACTTTTATTTTTACTTCCTTAACTTGTGGAGGGTGAATCTTGTAGCAAAGCCCTAATTTTTTTCGTGAAAGCCTGTTTCAGTCAATAAGTCTTAAAAAGAGGTGTAAAGATATTGACAATAAGCTACGCAAACCCACCAAAACATGGAATCGTTTAAATCAAGGCGCGAGTCGAAAAACACCATCCCATACTATTAGTTAACGGTTAACACATTTCTATATGTATTGTAAGCACACAATACAACTGATAATATGTTGCGCTTATTTATCTGGTGTACCGACATTTTTGCTTGTTTAACGGCTGAAATCCAACGTGGTTTGTGCCCTTCAGAATGAAAACAGTTTGCATTTATCTTTTTAATAAAAGGCGAGCTTTTAAGCCTGAGAAATCACCCCGTAAATGCACACGTTTAATTGCACATGTGTTAATATGTATGCTTACACAGTATTAAAAGACACTCAACAATTAATGTCATTTACCTTCGTTCCCGCGTTTGAGTCGTGCTGTAAATCTCTTCCTTGTTTTTAGTTCACGTGATTACGTAGGAGGCGTGATGACGCGATACGTGACTCCGCCTCTTCCATTACAGTATATGGACAAAAAAGAGGTTCCAGTTATGACCGTTACGCGTAGAATTTCGAAATGAAACCTGCCTAACTTTTGTAAGTAAGCTGTAAGGAATGAGCCTGCCAAATTTCAGCCTTCCACCTACACGGGAAGTTGGAGAATTAGTGATGAGTGAGTGAGTGAGTCAGTCAGTCAGTGAGGGCTTTGCCTTTTATTAGTATAGATTGGAAAATTAACAAAAAGTATTCACAATCAATGAGCCCCAATCAGTTACAGCAGGCATGGCTCACCAGCATAATTGTGTTTTCAGAACACAGTGAGTTAAAAAATGATTCAATTCAAGCTAAGACTGCTCATACTTCTTATTTGTAGGATGTACTGTATGCTCTATGGGCATGAGACATGCCAGATAAAAGCAGAGTTTAAAAAAGTATAAAGAACAGAGACCTGAATGATCAGATGGATGTGAGGAGTGTCACGCAGTGAGAGAAAGAGGAAGGCTGAGGTAGGAGAAAGACCTGGTGTGGAGGCGATAGGTGTGTTAAGGAGAAATAGACTAAGGTGGTTTGGGAACACAGAACATAAGGGAGAGGATGAATTGGGTGATGATTGGGTGAAGAGCTGTATTGAGATGGAGGTGGAAGTGATGAGGCCAAGAGGGAGGCTATAAGCAGACAGGGTTGAAGGTGGTGTTAGAGGAATATGAAAAGAATGGGTCTCAGCCCACAGGATGCTCAGGATCATGGACAGTGGTGGAGGAAGGTCTGAGAGCAGGACAATCGGCTAACCAATGATAATGATAAAAAAGATGATAATGATGCTTTGTACTCTTCATACACATGTCTCAATATGACATTGTGATCTGTAGCGAGAGTAGGGAGCAGGTTGAGGAGACCCTGGAGAGGTGGAGATATGCTCTAGAGAGGAGAGGAATGAAGGTCAGTAGGAACAAGACAGAATACATGTGTGTAAATGAGAGGGAGGTCAGTGGAATGGTTAGGATGCAGGGAGTAGAGTTGGCGAAGGTGAATGAGTTTCAATCAACAGTACAGAGTAATGGAGATTGTGGAAGAGAGGTGAAAAAGAGAGTGCAGGCAGGGTGGAATGGGTGGAGAAGTGTGTCAGGAGTAATTTGTGACAGACGGGTATCAGCAAGGGTGAAAGGGAAGGTCTACAGGACGGTAGTGAGACCAACTATGTTATATGGGTTGGAGACGATGGCACTGACCAGAAAGCAGGAGACAGAACTGGAGGTAGCAGAGTTAAAGATGTTAAGATTTGCACTGGGTGTGATGAGGATGGATAGGATTAGAAATGAGTACATTAGAGGGTCGGCTCAAGTTGGATGGTTGGGAGACAAAGTCAGAGAGGCGAGATTGCGTTGGTTTGGACATGTGCAGAGGAGACATGCTGGGTATATTGGGAGAAGGATGCTAAGGATAGAACTACCAGGGAAGGAAAAGAGGAAGGCCTAAGAGAAGGTTTATGGATGTGGTGAGAGAGGACATGCAGGTGTAACAGAACAAGATGCAGAGGATAGGAAGATATGGAAGAAGATGATCCACTGTGGCAATCCCTAACAGGAGCAGCCAAAAGAAGAAGGTACACATGTCTCAATATACTACCTCAACAGTACATTTGGAAGGCCGTTTGTTTGCACTAATATGATCTTTCCTTTCCTTTTTTTGAGACTTTCAAATTTTCGTACTTCCATTATGTCTAACCTGCTTTGCATGTGTAACGCACCAACATTTTTGAATTCTTTGCGATGTTCTACTTTGTCATCTACTGTTTGTCTTTTATTTCTGGCCCCGGGCGTGGACTCGTCTCGCGGGATGTACAAGTGTCTCTCCGAGAAAATCATATCTTGTCTCCTTCCAAGATTAACAGAGAGATGTGCATATTTACAGCATTTGCTATAATCATTTCTGATGTTTACAGCATTATTATTATATTACCACCATTATAGTGTGATGGAGAGCCAGAATCTCACTGCAGTCTTGAATGTCACCTTCAATAGGAGGACAGTCAATCACAGGGCTCAATTAAATAAAGACATCTTTGGAATTTGGAAGGAAATCTTAGCAATCACAGAAAATGTATAAGGAGAAAACACAAACTTCACACAGACGGTCAAAACTAGGACTCAAACCCGGGGCCTTCAAACTGGAAGGCAGAAGTGCAAAATGCTACCCCGTGGTGCTACCCCAGTTTGCTTCTATTCTCTTACATCCAATTTACATTATTTTTACATTAAAAAAATAGTTTTGAGTCAAGTACTGACCATGACAGCAAAGAGTTGAGGTAGTCAGGAGTGGAGCTGTCTGGACTTAATGGAGGAGACATGACAAAAGCAGCAGCTTTGGCCCAGTTCTTGCTCCAGTAGTGAGACCCATCAGTCCCCAGGCTGGCAGCTATCGGCTCTCCGTAGATAACCATGCCTGAGAAAAACGAATTACCAAGAAAAGACAAAACACGTGTTAGCACTTAAACACTATGCCATTTTTTTAGTTTATGGTTTTAAAATTCACTTTTATCAAATTCTAAGCTTGCTAGGGAAAATGCAAGTAAGAACCAGGAAATAATCCTGTATTATAACACATGATATGGTGCATGTGATGGAGTTATTCACATGAATATCAACCCGTTTTTCAGGATGATGTATTCTCTTTAAGAACTACTGAGCAACCGCGAAGTTCTCAGTTATGACAACGATGTGAATTAACACAATCCACACTTCTAAGAATTTCAGTACAAGCAAGCACTTACTTCATATAACAAGAGCACAATGAGGAAAGGAACAGTGATGTGTTAAATCAAAATACAGAAAAGCATAAAACGTGACACGTTAGAGAATTTAGAGAATACAGTGTAAAGCCAGAAAGCATATAGTAACTCAAAATATAATGTTCATTCTGGCGAATATTTGGGAGGTTTATGGATGTGGTGAGAGAGGACATACAGGTGATGAGTGTAACAGAACAAGATACAGAGGACAGAAAGATATGGAAGAAGATGATCTGCTGTGGCAACCCGTAATGGGAGCAGCCAAAAGGAGAAGAAGAAAAAGTAAAACATTACCTCACGCAGTTACATGATTGAATTTCAACAAATTCAGCTCACTTATACTAAGATCAGTTTTAGAATAAAAAAAAAAAAAGCTGAAAATGAGATCAGGGCACCGTGGGTCTAATCCCACTTCTGTACCATCTTCCTACATAATACCGGCACAACTCACTTAATCTACTCTTAATATCACTGAGAAAACTGTACCCTTAAAAATATAAATTTACTTGGAATATAAATCATGGTGACATGCTGTTCATAATTAAAGATGCATCCATTCAACATTGTGTGAAGCTGCTTTTCTATTATAGGGTTGTGGGGTTGCACATTTTCTCCTAGGCATCTGTGTAACTCCACTGTATGTTCCATCCATCCATAATTCCACTTATTTATCCTTCCCTTTTTCCTTTACAGTGTGGAGAGCAGCTAAAACATATTAGCCTGCACTGGGCACACGACTAGAATCAAAAAAGAGATAGCAGTCCATCACACAGACACTCTCAGTCTCTCCACATCAATTTGGACTCGTAAGGTAACATAACATGAACATCTACGAAGTGTGGAAGGAAACAGGAATGGCCTGAGCAGACGTCTAGCCAAGTTCATGGATTTCCATATGGCATGGGGCTCTTCATAGAGTACAGGCTCAGAGCTCTTCAAAGAGGAAATAACTGAGCGCAGGTCTCCATAACATTAATACATGCACCTCCAGGGCACCTTAGTACTGTTTTTCTCCCAATCCTACCTACAAGGTAGCAATTAACCCTGGAGATGGTATCAGTCCATTGCATGGCACACATGCCCTCAGCTGTACAGAGTGAGACAGTTTATAGCAGTTTGTTAACCTAACCTGTACAGTTCTATAATCCATTACCCACATAGACAAGGGGAGAGCACCACTGTGGACAAGAGACTGCACCATTCGTGAAAGCCGCAGTGAGGCAGCCTCTCTATAAATGCTGAAGTTCTGTGGAGCTCTGTGGCATTTCTGCCACTTTCATGTAATAAGTTAGAAAGTAGTATTTTCCAGAGGGCTACTGAATGATAATTTTCAAGGCAGAACATTTCTTGCTATATATTTTCAATGAGAGATCCTTTTCGATGGTTCCCTAACATCATTAAGAGGTATGTTCATAAAAAACGTTTGATAAACTCTGGAGATTCTGTCAAGATCTTAATGCAGAACAACTAGAACCACATTAGGGATTGATTATGCTGAAAGATGATGGATGGTGGGCAGGTTGCTATTTGTGACGTTTCGGATTTGTGTCAGAGGAAGATCATATTTGTACATCAATTGTTCAAAAGATGTGACTATTAATACAGAGATTTCTAAATATAACAATCCATTGTGTGTTCTATGGATTGAAGAACACATATGGTTAAAGAAGGCTGAAATACAGTAGGTGTTTATCATGTATAGGGGCAGCTTAAAATATACCTTCAAATATATCTTATATATCTCCTGTATTTTAATAAATGGTGAACCACTAGAATTGCTGGTAAATTTCTGGTAAATAAGAGTTGTCTGCAGCTTCACATATTTCACCTTTCACATGTATCTCATTGAGCAAAATATCTAAAATGTCCCCAAGACAAGAGCCAAACTGTGAGCATCACTAAGTCAAGTGCTTTGGGAATGAGCTACACTTATTTAATTTTGGGCAAAACTATGTGTGCGTATATCTCTTGAATAGCCTTGAATTTAAAATCACTTCAAAGGCCGTACCAGCAACACTTGGAGTGATACCGGACAGCTAAAAGCTGTGCTATGAAAAATCAGCTATAATATCCTAAACCATGCAACTTACACAAAGACTTACTTAAATGGGAGAATCCCAATCCATCTTCTATAACTCAGTGAGGAAACAAAGTTTCTAAATTATCTTGAAAAAATCAAATTCTGCTCAGATTTTTTCAAAACTTGGCAAGAATTTACTAACATAATAATAAAGTAAACATGTCCTGTATCTGCTCAACCTATATTATTTAATTGGTGTTTTATCCTATAACTAGCTGTGCTACCCATCTAAGACGGGTTGAAATCTAAATCATCAGCGTAGACCTCAGTGTGAATGTATGCAGTACACCATGAAAAGCGTATGTCTCTGCTATAAGCTGTTTGGTATGGGGTTCATAATAGCAGTGGTAATGTTTGTGATGCAGCGTCTATTGGAATGACAAATGCAATGCATTTTAGTATTTAAAATGTTTGTGATGCATCAACTTTTGGAAATACAGAGACCTAACAACCAGACAGACAGATACAGTTATCCATTGATTGAGGCGGATGAGCCGTTTTAGACAGGACTCAGTAGTCATAAAGCTCTCTTTGTCAGGTTGGGGTTGAATGCTCGGTATTACTGATTTGTTTTGAAAGCCTACTATTGTATTTTCCATGTTGCTTCAATTTGTTTAATTGAGTTGTCTTCTGTTATTATGTCTTGTTTCCAAATAAAGAAAATCAGAATGGAATGGTCCGTGTAGCATTTCTATGTAAATTCCACTTTAGTGATACCACAAGAAACAGTAGATTGTACACTAATATACAGTGGAACCTCGGTTTACCTCGTGAACCAAAGTAATTTCCCCCATAGGATTGTATGTAAATACAATTCATCTGTTCCAGACCATATGAACTGTATGTAAATATGTATATTTTTTAAATTTTTAAGCACAAATATAGTTAATTAAACCATAGAATGTACAGCGTAATAGTAAACTAAATGTAAAAACATTGAATAACACTGAGAAAACCTTGAACAACAGAGAAAACTAACATTGCAAGAGTGCACGCTATAGTATGACTTATGACCCGATCGCTGTAAACACTTTTTTTTTTTTTTTTTGAGTTTTAAGCACAGGGGGAAAAAAGGAACATTTGAAAAAAGAGAAAAGTAACATTGCAACAATTCACGCTACGAACCGAAAAATGAACATTTGAAAAATCCGTAATACAAAAACTAACCATAAACCACCAAGAAAACTAACCTTGCATGAGTCAAGTTCTGGCATGAAGTGAGGAGGGACTGGGTGGAGAACAATCCGGTCTCGTCGCAGTTCAAGACTTGTTGCGGGATGTAGCCTTCATCCTCCACTAATTTTGTGAAATTTTTCATGAATTCTTTCGCAGCTTCAGCGTCGGAACTAGCAGCCTCTCCATGCCTTACCACACTATGAATGCCACTTCTCTTGCGAATCTTTTCAAACCATCCTCTACTGGCTTTAAATTCCTCACTTTCGCCACTCATAGAAGGACAGTGTTGCAGCAAATCGCCATGAATCTTCCTGGCTTTCTCACATAACATAGCCTCGCTTATGCTATCCCCTGCAAGTTGCTTCTCATTCAGCCACACTAGCAACAGTTTTTCCACCTCTTCCAGCATTTGAGGCCTCTGCCTGGTTAACGCTGTAACTCCTTTTGCAACATCAGCTGCTTTAATGGCCTCTTTCTGCTTTAGAATAGTTGAAATCGTAGGTTTTGACTTCTTGTACTCGGCGGCAAGATCAGTAACATGAACGCCACGCTCATACTTTTCAATAATCTCTTTCTTTACTTCGATTTCAATTTTCTGCAAAACTTTCTTCTCACCACTCTTCACTTGCTTAGAAGCCATGGTTAACTGCAAAAGCACACGAAATACTGGAGAGCACAAAGAGTTCACAGGTAACACACGCATGTCTGACTGAGAACAATGAACAGGGAGAGGCTGAACACGTGCTTAAATACAGTAATCGGCGCGTACACACCGGAAGGGAAACTGGCTTGTTCGTATACCGAGTGTGTGGTCGTGAACCGAGGCAAAAGTTTGGCTAACTTTTTGGTCGTAAACCGATTTGTACGTGTACCGAGACATTTGTGAACCGAGGTTCCACTGTACAACCAATTGTACTGCACAATAATACACAATAAAGTACATTAACGTATGTTTATTATGTACACAAAAAGTGCAGAGTAAAATGAACAGGACATTGAATAAAATGAATAACTTAAATTATTTTTATTTTGAAACCAAACACATTGAGTCAAATGACGTAAACAAGTTGAGCAGACAGACAGATTGGTACAGGAGTGGCTTCATGTCGATCTTTTCAGATCTGTTATGGTGTGAGTGTTCATTTGTTTCTCTTCATCATTCAGCATGTGCTGTGGTCAGGCAAACAAGCTGTCAGCCATCTTAACTTATAAATGTCTTTGCACATTATTGTGTGTGCCTCCGTGTGTGTGTTTATGTACAAGTATATCTAAACACATTCTGTATCTCAGTAACTACTTGTGCAAACAATTTGCAAATCAATAGGCCTGGTTCCATAACTAAATGGAGCAAACTGCGAAAATCATGATTAAACAATTTCAACGGATGGTGACGCTGGACATAGGACAAACTGTTTGTGAAGGGTATGGTGATAAGTATTGGACAGACTTGATAAATAAACAATAGGTCTGGAGCTTGTGATAAGACAGGACACGATTTACGTTGACAGGTCAACTATTTTGACTTGTACGTAGGTTTCATGTACATGAATATCTCAGAAATCACTTGTTCTTAAATGTTTACTAGTGTGTAGTCATCCTGGAAACTGTACATAACACCAAAAACAGTGTCAATTTCTGACAGAAATTGTAATTTTAAGATCGATTACCCACTGACACACACACACACACATACAGACACCTGCTAGAATCAACTTTCTCATCATTTTGATCATCATGGAATCAGAATCTGAACATAACTCAATAGAAATTGTTTAACTCCATCACCTAATTACTATTACCATTTAAGTAAAAGACAACGAACAAAGTTTTGAGTGTTCTGAGGCTCACAAATAAAAACAAAACACAACACGTTCTACTTTAAAGACGCAGAGAAAACAAAAGTTGGACATTTTGTTTGTGCATTTGTTACACATAAAACTAAGAATGAGAGATTCCATTATCTGGGCCATAGCATGTATGTTAAGATGTTAAAGCGTTGATGGCAACATACAGTACCAGAGAAGAACTCAGTACCATCCATCCATTGCCGAACACAGCTAATCCAGTGGGGGCACGGCCCTCGAGTGACCGTGACTTCAGCACCACTCACACTCACTCTGCCAGGAGAACTGAAATTCACCAGTTGGTCTAATGTGCAAAAAATGTGCAGAAAAGGCAGCAAGGAGTTATCAGAGGGAAACAAAGTGAAGAGGTTTAAATTAGCTAATACACCAATGGGTGGGTGTTTGTAAATGGTAAGAAATAAAGTTCACTGGTTGTGTTCACTCAAAAACAGCTAAAGAAATGTAAGCTCCCTTAAAACAGAAAGTATCATCCTTGAAATGTTCTACAAATCAATCATTCACTCTCTCTTAATTTTTTAGATTATAAGCAAATTAGACAAATTTGACTTAGCAACTGTATTATGTTCAGCCGTTACAAGGCGAGCAGACTGGAATATCTGCCAAGAGGTTTCATTCGAAGCTCTTCACACCAGCGTGGATAACGTTGTCTAGCAGAGCTCTCCTTTGGCTTGACGTTCTGTGCATTCCTCTTTAGTCATCATTTCAAAAATGTTAATTCTTCAGGTCCAAATCAAAACCTACTGATTTAAAGGCTCGCAAGCTAGAATAGATACCGGACTATAAAAAATAAAAAAAGATAAAAAACAGTCCCACCAACATCTGCATAACTGTACAGTAATCCCTCCTCCATCGCGGGGGTTGCGTTCCAGAGCCACCCGCGAAATAAGAAAATCCACGAAGTAGAAACCATATGTTTATATGGTTATTTTTATATTGTCATGCTTGGGTCACAGATTTGCGCAGAAACACAGGAGGTTGTAGAGAGACAGGAACGTTATTCAAACACTGCAAACAAACATTTGTCTCTTTTTCAAAAGTTTAAACTGTGCTCCATGACAAGACAGAGATGACAGTTCTGTCTCACAATTAAAAGAATGCAAACATATCTTCCTCTTCAAAGGAGTGCACATCAGGAGCAGAGAATGTCAGAGAGATAGAGAAGAGCAAACAAATCAATAGGGCTGTTTGGCTTTTAAGTATGCGAAGCACCGCGGCACAAAGCTGTTGAAGGCGGCAGCTCACACCCCCTCCGTCAGGAGCAGAGATAGAGAGAGACAGAGTTTGTTTTTCAATCAAAAATCAATACATGCCCTTCGAGCTTTTAAGTATGCGAAGCACCGTGCAGTATGTCGCTTCAGGAAGCAGCTGCACAGAAGGTAGCAACGTGAAGATAATCTTTCAGCATTTTTAGACGAGCGTCCGTATCGTCTAGGTGTGCGAACAGCCCCCCTGCTCACACCCCCTACGTCAGGATCACAGATAGTCAGCGCAAGAGAGAGAGAAAGAAAAATAAGTTGGGTAGATTCTCAGCCATCTGCCAATAGCGTCCCTTGTATGAAATCAACTGGGCAAACCAACTGAGGAAGCATGTACCAGAAATTAAAAGACCCATTGTCCTCAGAAATCCGCAAACCAGCAAAAAATCCGCGATATATATTTAAATATGCTTACATATAAAATCCGCAATGGAGTGAAGCCGCGAAAGGCGAAGCGTGATATAGCGAGGGATCACTGTATTTCAATGCTGGCAACGTTCTTCTGCCTTGTGAATATTGTGTGAAGCGTCTGGTTTACAAAAGGTGCAAAAACATTGAAGAACAGCACACTGGCATTCGTTTGCGCATTAACTGTGTTTCTCTACAATTATGATGCTTCTGAATCACTCTTCAAAAGATAAAATTAGAAATAAAAAAATAAATAGTTACCTTTTCGTCTTGCTTGAGCAATGACATCAGCCGCATCTTTGCTCATCACTTTTGTAATGTAGATTGGACAGTTGGCTTGCTTGGCTATTGTTATAGCGCGGTACACGGCCTCAGTTTCTACCTGAAAGCAAACAAACACTTAGCACTATCCGTATAATTACACAAAGTCTAAACTCTTAAGCAGCAATATTATTTTAGAATTGATAATATAAGATATTACAGGTGTGTCTGAGAGAGAAGGCTTGCAGATCTGTGGTGCTCGCCAGTGCCAGCCCAATGGATCCTTGCTCCTTTCATCGCTCTTTCAGGTAGCTCTAAGCTGTCCTTGATATGTAGGCAGGCAAACCATCCTGTGTGGAGCTACAGATGTAGCAATTTTTTGGTTGTCCCAAAACTCAGCTTTGAGACTCTTCCTTCTCATCTGCTCCATTTGACTCATTCTTTGCCTGTGGAGCCTCGGCACCAGCTTACCTGGGGTCATTGGTAACACAATCTACCACACTTTCCCCAGCTCTATGAACAAATTCAAGCTGATCCTCTCCAAAGCTCTGCTGTTGGCCATATACCCAGGCCAAAGGACCTGGAGAAACATTTATGAAATAGTGGAGCTGAACACAGGTATTCTTTGCTAGCATTTTATATCCTGGATCTCAGTCTTGAGACTCTCTAGCAACTACTCAATAGAACCCAGTAAGTCCATTTTGGGTCTCAGCACATTGTTGAATCACACTGTAGGTCTTCTCCTCATCCCAAATCTGACACCGATATAGCACTGTGAGGTGCCTGCCATGTGTTGACCAAATGGATTCTTGCTTTTTACATCACTGTATTAGGTAGCTCAGTGTTCTTAGAAGAACAAGTCACTTAGTCACAACTGACCGTTTCTATAGGCTCTCCTGCTGCTGACATGGTGATGAAGCCAACCCCAGCTGTTTTAAGATTCAGCACTGTTATAATACCATATTCCAGAGGGCTGAGATGTATCAAAACAATGCAAATTTAAGTTGTTTTTTTATGATTGCAAACCAAGCACCAATCTCAGTTTATCCACCTACTTACTGAACCATCTCAATCCACTTTCAGAGGCTTGGAGAGAGTTAGGGAATCCCAGCAACATCACATGCAAGTCCAGGACCACACCTGGGCGGGCCACCACTACATGACAGGAAGGTATAATCTAATACTTTTCCAGTCATCAAAGTTTTAAAAGGGGTGAACATACTGTTTATATACTTGTTTATGTAAAATTTTGAAACATGTTGACCTAGGATCTTAAAATAAAAGGGAAAGTTACAAATAAAGAATTGTTGACACTGTGAATGTTTTCTAAACATTAATATTGCTTATGTTCCACTAAGTTATAATATATTTTTTTACTCACGGTGGTTCATATAGAGCAAGCTGAAAATAGGCTTGTGGGGATATTCAGAATTACTTTTTGCTTGGCTATCTGCTACAGTGGCTTGTCTTCTTATTGTTTCACATTCTTCATCACTTAAGCACCTTCTGCAGTTTGCCTGACACTCAGCAGATGTAGCCGCCCTTCTTTCTTTTTCCTGCCATTATAGTGGTTAGCGCTTTGTTTTAAAATCACTTTGCTGTTAACACACGATCAAAAGTCATTTTGCCGGTTAAAAAAGTTCAGTGTTTAATGATAAACAAATACCAAAAGAGCATGTTGTTTTTCTAAGTACATGTTTAAGAAGGTAAAATTAAGGAGCCTTATGAGTTATGCAGCAGGTTGGGTGACATAACGAAAGACTAGTTATAAAGAACAGTAAACTCTCCGCCAGAGGTTTACAAATTCTTATGAATTCTGAACACTTATTTGATGATCGCACGCATTTCTCCATCTTTGTCGTTCTCACATTCTGTATCCCGCATTTGATGCTCAGCAGATGATAATGCTTTTCTTCTTCTTCTTCTTTAGAACATTCTAGACGAGAACAGGCCATTCAGCCCAACAAAGCTAACCAGTCCTATCCACTTATTTCTTCAAGTCGAGTTTTGTAACTCCCCAACGTCTTACTGTCTACCACACTACTTGGTAGCTTATTCCAAGTGTCTATCATTCTTTGTGTAAAGAAAAACTTCCTAATGTTTGTACGAAATTTACCCTGAACAAGTTTCTAACTGTGTCCCTGTGTTCTTGATGAACTCAGTTTAAAATAATAGTCTCAATCCACTGTACTAATTCCCTTCAAAATTTTAAACACTTCAATCATGTCAGTATGGTGTTCTTAATCACTTCATCTGTCTCTACAATTTGCTTGATCCTCAGCAGATGTTGCTGGTCTCATTTTTCTTTCTGCCACGTCACTTCATTTGCTCATCACTTTTTCATAATAAACCTATGAGCACAGTTCATTTTGCCATATATCAGGACATATCAGGTTATGAGCTTTTGATCAATACCAAGATTAAGTTTCTAGGCCAGTCGATTGTGAGTTATCATATGACAGATGGACAGACCTTAGCATTTTATATATACACCATACTGTAGATATAAAAACTGTCAGTGAATATAAAGAAAAAAGGTTAAGGTATAAAAAAACAAGAGTCTACAAACTAAAAATGAGAATCACAGCATAAGGTAGTATACTGTAAGTAATATTAAGGCTACAACAATCTAGCTCAGACTTACCAAGGAGAGTGTAGTGTGCCCATCATGGCATTTCACCAGGCAGTAGTGCCAAGTATTAAGTTATCTCCCTGCCTTTGAATCAGTTTGTGATGGCAAAGCAAGTCAATTAATCTGCCAGAGCACCAACTGCAAAAAACTACAATTTTAGTGTCATGAAAATAATTGTTGTTTCATATTTGTGTGGCTTTATACTCTTTGTAGAAAGGCACTATATACAATTAAAGGTGATTGTTTCACCTATATGCCAGTGTTGTGCTTTGATTTCTTTAGTGCAACATCCCACCAGTTTTTGTATGTGGCAAAACCTTTCTGAAGACCTGTTGGCCTACAACATCCACTCATTAAGAATGACATTTTACTGCTTCCGAAGCCAGTGGGCTGAGTTGGTTTCTAAAGGATATTTCGGCCATTATAAATCATGACATCCTATACAGTGCATATAGTTTTTCTAGTTTTAATATGTGCCATGTCATAGCATTTCTAACACATTCTATTGTGTTCTGCCACAGACTGCCAGCCTTGGGTCAGACTCTGATTTAGTTAGCTAATTTAAGTCCCAGGGGTCTAACCAGCGTCAAATTGGCCTCTGGAACCAACGGTTCATTTTAAAGCAGTTCAGTCTGTTATGCTGAACAGGACACACCACCCTTTGTAGTTAACTTTACGTGAAAATCCATTTACAGAAAGCATATACATTTAAAAAGTCAGCTCTGTTTAGTTGTAAAGTAAATGCAACCCCATGATCTTTTTATTTTAAAATGCAAACTGTACCTCTTCAGGTCGACTAAGGACATGTCCCTCAGGGCCTGTAATCCCAAACTCCAGCAATCGTTTCTGCTCCTTGAAAGACACAAAGAGATGTATTGTTAAAGCAGAAGAATCGCCTTGACCTCTTGAGACACCAAAACTAAAGAGCCTATTGAGATCAACTGCATGCGTGAAGTCTTCATACCGTAGCTGATTAATAATTAATGTGGTGGAGTGCAGCAAGCTGACTTATTGTCATGCAAAATAAGAAAAATCTTGGGTCCACTTTCTGCCTTTCGAATCTGTAAAATTCTGTTTTTACAACAGATGAAAATCCTTCAGTTATACTTAAATCTTTTACCATCCCTCAGATGGTTCATATACAGTAAGTAGAAGTAAGTCCATGCTGATGTTCGTTTTTGCATATAGTTTCATAACTACAATAAGGTGTTCTGTTCGTCAGTGTTTGAAATTTTTCTTAACTCTACCCACACACGCTTATGTGTGTACAGTGTTTTCATACTGGAGTAAATGAGTGGAAGAATTGGAATATTTTTCAGCTTGAGCGACCTCTTTGGGGCTGTGCCTCACATTTAGAGATGCTGGGCACCATGAAGGTCATGCAGGACATACTTCATATGTACCAGTGAGGTATGCCAGCTGTGCCAGGTGTTGGCCAATGTGATGAAACACCTCACCATATGATACATTAAAGTGCTTTGCTCCATTTGTAATTAATTCTTTGCAAGCACTGTCCTTATAATAAATGAAAAAGGCACTTGTTTACTTACTGGTTTGTTCTCCGAGTGCACATAATAATAATTCCTTGCATTTTATATAGCACTTTTCTCACTACTCAAAGTGCTCAGCAATTGCAGGATAAGGGCCCAACAGAGCAGAGTCCCTTTTGGCATTGACGGGATTCGAACCGGCATCCTTCCGATTGCCAGCGCAGATCCCTAGCCTCAGAGCCACCACTCCACCTGTATGTGGTGCGACTGCGTTTTGTCGGGTTTGGTAAGTACTTGCTGTATTACTGTCACCGGGTATACAAGTCAGACGTGATGCAGAGTGTCGGCTATTTAGGCGCACGTGGGGCACAATCAGTAGAGATATCGTTTGGGGTTGGCATGTGACCAGGGAGACCAAGGGGTGGGGTTAGCCTAGTCATGTGATGGTTGACAAAATAGCCGGCCTTATCGCCAGGTAAGTAGTTCAGTTGAGGCCAGGAGAAAGTCCGTACGCGAAAAATGAATCTGGCTGCAGGGTGATTTACGTTATTCTGATTTGCCAGGGCGAGCGAGTCTTCCATCAGAAAGCAGGCTAAACAATCTATTTACTTAAGGGCTGATCCTTCGGAGCGCATTATAAAGGGATTTTTTGTCTTTTGTTTGTTTGGAAGATTCTTTTTTAAGGTGCGTGACATGTGGTGAATGTAATTTTTTTAACTTTTTTGTTTATTTTTTGTCTTGTTAGTTAATTATTGCAGTTTTGATGCATTTTTATATTGTCTCTAAGGAACTGTTTTTTTTTTTTTTTTTGCTGCAGTGGCTGCAAGGTTTTTGCTCCAGTCAATTTCACAGTCAGTGAGTAATTTCACCTCTGATTGACCAAATTGAATTAGCTTCTCTTTTTAATTCTTTTCTCATTTGCTTTCAGATAGTTATTGTAGTGTCAGATTTACATTTATATGAAATTTAGGAACAAGAACATTAGAAAAATGTTGACAAAAGCAGGAAATTCAGCCCAACAAACTTGCAAATACTATTCATTGAATTTCTACAAAATAACATCAAGTCGAGTTTGAAAGGTTCTTGAAGTTCTACTTTCTACTTTTTATCACTTTGTTCCATGTTCTGTGGTTCTCTGTATGAAGAAGAACTTTGTAATGTTTGTGCATTTACATCCGTGTCACTGTATGTTGTAAAACTGCATTCATTTTTATGAACTTTTCTGCATGGGATATAATGATCTGTGCATCAATTTTGACTTTGATCCTTACATTGGTTTTTGCATTAGATCTTATAATGTAACTATATATAATATTGTGGCAATACCATCTTTGTTTCTTAAGGATGCTGCCATTTTGTGAAGTTTGCCTAATCCCCCAGAATTCCCCAGGTAACATACTGCTTCTGACGTCATAGAAGAAACGGCGTAAAGCTTAACCCATCATCAGAGAAGAGCAACTAGGCTGATTCCAGGCTGATTTTTATGAGGAAAGATTAAAAGAGCTGAGCCTATACAGTTTAAGCAAAAGAAAATTAAGAGGAGACTTGACTGAAGTGTTTAAAATTATGAAGGGAATATGATAACTCACAATCGACTGTGGCTAGAAACTTAATCTTGGTATTGATCAAAAGCTCATAACCTGATATGTCCTGATATATGGCAAAATGAACTGTGCTCATAGGTTTATTATGAAAAAGTGATGACCAAATGAAGTGACGTGGCAGAAAGAAAAATGAAACCAGCAACATCTGCTGAGGATCAAGCAAATTGTAGACACAGATGAAGCAATTAAGAACACCATACTGACATGATTGAAGTGTTTAAAATTTTGAAGGGAATTAGTACAGTGGATCGAGACTGTTATTTTAAAATGAGTTCACCAAGAACATGGGGACACAACTTGTTAAGGGTAAATTTCGCACAAACATTAGGAAGTTTTTCTTTACACAAAGAACAATAGACACTTTGAAAAAGCTACCAAGTAGTGTGGTAAACAGTAAGACGTTGGGGACTTTCAAAACTCGACTTGAAGAAATAAGTGGATAGGACTGGCGAGCTTTGTTGGGCTGAATGGCCTGTTCTCATCTAGAGTGTTCTAATATTCTAATTTCCAGGGTATCCACATACTCCTTGTGATTTCCAAAACATTTTTGATTTTGAATTCTGCCCAGAGGGCAAGAGAACATAATATAAATGAACTAAAGGTCTGAACCAGGAGAACAAAAATCATGGGACAAAAACAAGGACAAAAGTGATTGCAGAGTTCAAAATCAGTAAGGAATCAAACACTAATCAGAGAAATTAAAGCGTAAGAAGGGTTTTGGAATCCGAGTAGATGGATAAGGGCCCTCTGGGCAGAACAGTTAGACGGATCAGCAAACTTTTATCTCGATGAGTAATGACTGACAGGATCACGACCTCTGAAGCCACGCCCCTTACTGGGTAAAACCTGGCAATTTAGCACAGTTGAACAAAAAATAAAATGGTAGTGGAAAGATGGTACAAATCAAAAAGGAACTTTAAAATCAAGCATTGAATCAAAAAACAAACAATTTCATCATATTCCCTATAACAATATGCAGCTCAAGGCCAGAACCAAAAAATATCCGGCCAATAAATTACAAGCAGTCCTGGGATCCTGATACTGGTTAGCAAGACATGTTTGCTCTCACTCTTGACTTTAATTTTTGGTTAGCTTTTTGGCTCAGACAAAGATCACATTGACTGTCAGCCTTAACTTGTTTTCTATCTAGGCATATCTACCATTCATCTTCTTCAAAATCAACTGCATCTCTTGAGTCAGTACACCATGTCCCTATTTAACTTATTTTAAAATAACAGTCTCCATCTACTGTACTAATACCTTTCATACACCATTTTAAAAACTTCATGACTTCAACAGTCATGTCACTTCTTAATCTCTATTTGCTGAAAAGGTTCAACTCCTCCAATCTCTCCTCATAGCTCATAAATTTGTATTTTTGCCATCACTTTAAATGCTTAACTCTCTTTTGTTGTTTTCCTGTTATTATTATCATTTTTACTGGGGACTTTGCCAACTTAATTGTATCTAATGACAATTAACAAAGAGCAGCAAAAATATGGGACAAACATCTTTGAAAGGCTGTAGTTACTTCAGTGTCAGCCTACCAAAGTACTCATTAGTAAAATAAAAAAAGGATTACACTCCTGGAACACCTGGAAAAGTGGAATTAAATCATGGAGATGATTACGAAAAACTTTAAATCCAAGACAAAAACACAGAATGATGCCTAATGTAACATTCAGTATATTAATGCTTGTCAATGTAGGACAAAGTGGGCATATCCCATTCTGCTTGGCTTTGCAGTGGCACACGTGGCCTGTTAAGACAGCAGACTTTACAGAGATGCAGAAAGCCAACTTGACCCCAACCTACACTCCAGAAAGTGGCTGAACTGCGGTTTGTCCCAATCTCAGCCCTGTACTTCAAAGGCGTACATCAGAATTAAAATGACATCTTTGCAAAGGCTCCTCTCAGACCAGAAGGGGCCAAGTTGGAGTTGTAATTCATCGAGTGACAACTGTAATGGACAAAACAAAATGTCTAGGGGCAGGTACTAGTTAAAGAACTGGAACTTAATTCAGTTATTAGAGGTTACACTACAAATTGCACACTTTGAAACCTAAAAGTTGATCAGCTGCTCCCTCCTTTGGTAGCTGAAAGCGGACAGTCTGTTTACATGGTGGACCTGAAAGCTGTGATCCACTCTGCCAAGCCAAACTCTCCCAGTGACTGAGCCCAGTCTGAGAACCAGCCAGTACTTCGAAATGGGAGCTTCAGCATCTGAACTTTGCGCCAGAGAGAGGACTGCTTTTCCCTATGAATCTGCACAAGGTACCTGCAGCATAGTTACTGGTAGAACCCATAAAAACAGGGCATGTCCGTCTCTCCTTCCACACCCCTTGTTACAGTACAAGTTCACATTTCTGCTTTGGTGCTGAAGGCCCCTGTGTCGTTTATTGAAGTGTAATGGTAATGTGCTCTTAACTGGACTTGCAGTAATGGAGTATTATGCTATGTCATTTTTTAAAGAACAATCAGTGCCTAATCCTATCATCCTCCAGTCTGACTGTCTAGAAGTATGCATCACAAACCGTCCCTCCTAAAAATGGTTGACTGAGCGACTCTGGGGGTTTGGGTAAGTTGGTTAAGTGCACACGCCTGCCTGGCCTGAACATTTCAGCTTACACATAGACAAAGCAATGACCAATATTCTCTGTGCAGCTTATGTGCTCCTAAATTCAAGTATTTATTCTTACTGCTCTCAGAGTGGTGATGATGATGATGATGATGATGCATTAAACTGGCAGTTCAGCCACTAATAGTTGAAGCAGAAACCTTGACAACCTTTAAGAAGAGTCTGAATGAGTTGTTGGGACAGCTTTGCTATTAGCTAAACAAACAGGCTTGATGGACTGAATGGTCTCCTCAAGTTTATCAAATGTCTTATGTTTCCAAAGATGGCAGTCAGACTCCCACTGCACTGGGTGCTTAAATTTTGTTGATGAGGTCACTTTTTGTGTTTTTTTGTAACATAGGAAGCAATGCTTACTAAGAGTTGAGCCGTCCATTACAAATACTTCGCTCCACATGTACACCCAGGGCAGGTTTACTTGACTACTGCTGCACACAACTTCAGTGACAAAACACAGGGCCTTGACATAACCTGACAGGCCATAGACCATAGGAGCACAGAAAAGAAGAAAAATTCAATGTTAATCTAATTTATAATCAATTAGCAAAGCGAATCAAATAAACACAGCAAAATGCTGTTGTGATACACTCTTTTGAAATTGGAACGAATGTGTGGTCCAGTATACTTTGGGGAAATTTAGGGTACCTTGAAACATTTTAGACATTTGTAATTCATTTTAGGGTATTTTAAATGCATTTGCAGATATCTTAAAATGCATTTTGAGGTACCGTATATACTCTTGTATAACTCGGGTCTTGAAACCAAAAAATCGATCATAAAATCAGACCCCGACTTATGCGCCCATTCAAAAATGGCGACACTTAATTTTTTTTTTTTTAACATCTTCTTGTTTCCTCCAATCCCGCATCAGTTTCTCAGACACATCGATTTTTTGTTGCAGCAGCGCAGTTACTAATTTCTTTCACTACATTTAATTTAAAATCAGCTTCATATTTTCTTCTGATCAAATGCTCCATTCTAGATAAAGGATGCTCTTACGATAAAGGTGTATGAGGGTGTGAGATACAAAACACACAAATCAGTGCAAACGTTGCTTCGGAATATTTCGGGTATTACTGTGTGGTCACGTAGGCACAATACATAGAAAAAGAAAGGCTGTGTGCTCCGTGGTTACTCTCTCAGGTTAGAATATCATAATCGCTTGGACCAATAGCGTGAGTTTTCCACATTCGACTTATACGACCGACATTATAAAATACCAGAAATTATACGGTAAAATCAAGTACTGACTTATCCACGAGAGAACTTATCCACGAGTATATACGGTATCTCTAAATGTTGATTTGGCTTGCCTTCTTCATGATTACTTCTGTCAAGTGAGCACCGATGGTGGCCCTGCTGCCAACACTGCCACCTTCCGCTTCTCTTCCCACATCGATAAAGGATTAGGCCATTGATGATTCTAAATTGACCAGCTGTGGACGAGTGTTGTTTCTAATGGCGGGAGCTCCCTTGTGGATTGAATCCAACTTTAACCACAAAGCAGTCAGCTCCGACCTCTGGCTCTTCAGAGCCCTAAACTGAATAGGAAGATTTCAAAATGGTTGACACAGACTTTTGAATTCTGTTTTCACTTTCTGTATGTTTTTCTTTTACTTTCGCTTGTACTGATTACATTTTTCTCTCCTACTATGCCGTAATGAACTGTTGAAAGTGACTGCAAAATCCCAGGTTCAGTTAATCAATTTCTGCAGCATTCATCGTTGGACATACATCAAACCGTTTTTGAAGGATATGGACTAAATTCGATGAAAAAAAGTAGGCCTGGAGCCTGTACCTAGCGACCTCATTGTGCTGGCCAGGTTTACACCTTTTTGATGCTGATTGTGTTTGTTTATAGTCGAGTTCTTTAAATTTCTGCTTTTTGATTTTTATTTTATTTCATACATAATGCGTTTTGAGACAAACCTCACTCTTAAAGCACACGGATTGGTGGATTATTTGAGTTCATGTTCTTCCAAACCAGATGTTTATTTTTTCTTTGCAGACACTTTGATAAACTCCTCCCAGCATGAAGCTGTAGACATACGTCTAAGTTATCGTATGAAGCCGCTGCTGTTCCCAGTGCTAGACAAACTATGATAAGGCCTGAATAATATTTTGGTCAACATATGCACGCTTGTAATTTCTTTCCAGGATTATCTGTTCTGATCACCCCCCAGAGACCTTGTTTCATAGTTGCTTCACAACCCTTTAGATTTCTTACTCAACTAAAATAAAAGTAACATGAAGCAAGTTTGGATGCAAAATTAAGAAAACTTAAGAAATATGAGATCTACCTCTTCAATGATGTCTCCATTCTCTGCATGGACAAGAGCAATGGCGCCCAGTTCTCTCATAATACTAAACATTTCATACACCTGTATCAGAAACACAACATAAACAAAGATGTAAAGTACTTATTTTATTGGCAAAGGTGTTCAATTTTTTTTTGTCTACAAGGTTCCCACTTTTGGCCAAACTGACAATGATAAATGATTTAACACCAACTTAATCGAATACTTACTTACTACTTTAGCATAAAGTGCTTTGGATTTGGTTCAACCAAAGCAAATAGGAAAAGCTGCACTGCAAGTTCTTTAAAAGGATTAAAAGTAAAGAAGAAGTTTACCTGGGAGTCTGTGCATTGATACTTGTCTTTGTAAGCCATGAAAACAAGAAATGAGTTGACACCTGTCAAAAATAACACAATAAATGTGAATATGTTTGAGCTCAGGATTTCCCAATAACAAAAGACAAGAAAAAGGAGGAAAAGACGCAGGAATAATCATCAATAATCCAGGCCTTTATAAGACCAGAGGTTTACTACAGTTTAAAAATATTAAAAAATCTCACAGATTGATAACAAGTTATTTGTAAATTATCAAAATAACAAGTGAGAACCTATCATGGCAGACGTGGGCACACAGTAGGAAAGAACTCTTGCAGAGACACCCGCCAACCCACACACCCACCTACACTAACTGACAGTTAACAACAAATGTGCACATCTCTGAGATGCTGAAGGAAACTGCAATGCCAAAGAAAATCTACACAGGCAGAAACAAACCGAATAGACTGGCTGAGTACAGAATGAGCCCCAGGACCCCAGAGCTGTGCGAGGTGACCACTGCCAGCTGCTTGTTTCATTATTCCTCAAAGATCTCCATGACAGTATTACTGAGCTCAAAATTCCCCTTATCTGGCTTAAATTAAGCCATTTGTGAAAAGTGTCTAATGTGGCGGGCCAGAAGAGTAGTGTGTGTCTGGACAGGAGACCAGATGTAAAGTAAGACTCGCATACTCACATAAAGTCAGGCGCAAGCATTAAAGTCAACATTACTCAACACGTGGCATATTCTAACAACTACGTTCTGTTCAATTGTCTGAAATTTAACAATATGCTCATTTTTTTTTTTACTACTTATTTTGAAAGCAGACAGTGTAGACTAACAGCTAGAAAGTGGAACCATGTAATATTTAGACTGGTGGAATTCTGAACAAGCCAGTGAAGCACTGTGAGCTCAATATGTTGCATATGCTATGGTGTATTAATTGTGCAAAGTGTTTAAAGAGGTGCTCCCCAAGTAAGGAGCTGTTTAAATACTCATTAATAATGTAACAAAGAAAATTCACAACAGCTTCCTCTTAAATGCAAGCCTAATGGAAAACAGGAAACAACATTAATTATTTATAGTTTAAACTCCATCACTAGTAAATATAAGGTCATACCACACTCATCTTATCCCACTGCCTGTTTAGATTTAGCGAACATCTACAGTGCACTAATTTCACACGTGATCACATTCTTCTCGCGATCAGCTCATCATCAGCATTGTACCTTTGTCTTTAATTAACGCCTCTATTTCTTCTCTGAGACTTTCATGCCAGCGTGTAATGTCCAAATGTAGAGAATAATCACAGCATGCCTTGGTGTCAGCCAGCTCTCTCCACTGATCATATGCTGCTAGGAGGCTTGATCCAGGCTCTGGAAGAACGTGGTCCACTGCAAGGGGGATAACACTGAGTTAGTTTCAAGGACATAATTGACTGCGCCAACCGGCAGTTTTCTTGGGGTTAGTAAAGTATCTATCTATCTATCTATCTATCTATCTATCTATCTATCTATCTATCTATCTATCTATCTATCTATCTGTCTGTCTGTCTGTCTGTCTGTCTGTCTGTCTGTCTGTCTGTCTGTCTGTCTGTCTGTCTGTCTGTCTGTCTGTCTGTCTGTCATCATCAATGCACTTGAGTTAACTTACCTTTTTTCTTCTCTTTTGTACTTCATGTTTATTCACACAGTCAAATCATTTCCTTAATTTTGTTATTAATTCCTGATCTTACCTTTTTAGAATGCTACTCACAACAGCATGACTTTTATTTTATGCTATCAAATGTCATAAAACTGGTTGTTCTTAAATGAACTGCTGATTTATAAAGTCATCACTTCAGATGAATAAACTAGAATAGACAAGTCATGGTTTCTGAAGATAAATATCTCCCATTTAAAATTACTTGCAAAATTCAAATCCACTATTATTTCTTTCCATATAAATCTAGTTATTTCTTATATTTATCTCAAAGTATCCTGCAGATTTGCCGTTAGTAAGCCAATGCCAATCATAAATAATATTTGTTTCAAATGATCATAAATAATATTCCATTATTCAAGCGCTGCAAGTCTCCCTTTTTGTTTCTTTATTCTATCTAAAAATACAGCAATGGATAATTAACAAATAATGTGACCTAGAAAAGAAAGGCTTCTTGAAGTTATTTTCTTTTATGATGTCTTTTCATAAAACTGAAATGACAATTTGGCCTCCCCAGCCATTAAATGATCTAACTCCGAGAGACATTCTTAAATATGTATTTGCTTGAATGAACTGGTTACAAAAAGTCTCAGTGCTTGACTTGACAATTGAATGATAAATTGGTTTCCAGTCCTCATGCAACTGCTAATGGTTTCATTACATACTAATCATCGTGGTTCCTCCAGCCAGTGCAGCCTTTGTCCCGTTGTAGAAGTCGTCTGCTGGGGTCATTCCCATGTAAGGCATGTGCAGGTTGGTGTTGACATCGATTCCTCCAGGGATCACCATGTAACTGCTAGCATTGATCGTTTTCACCCCTCCAGGGACAATCAAGTTTTCTCCTATTTGCCTTAAAAACACAAAATGTCATTTATGTCATATAAGTAGTACATTATTAACACAGGATAGAATAATCTAAAAAATGTCAAATATCAAATAAGTGTGTTCAGACGAAAGTCTATCTATCTATCTATCTATCTATCTATCTATCTATCTATCTATCTATCTATCTATCTATCTATCTATCTATCTATCTATCTATCTATCTATTTAAACAGCTTCTGTAAAAATCCAAACGTCCCCCTGGGAACTATTAAGTTTCTATCTTATCTTAATGAAGAGATCAGCTTCCTGTCCAGGGTAGGGACACAAGGCAGCTGCAGCCTATCACAGCAATCACAGGGTGCAAGGCAGGAACAACAACAATGAAAAATATTGTTGCATTTTGAATGTGTTTGTCTGTCAATGTTGTTCACTTTTTACACTTAGTTCCTTGTCTTGGCTGAAGTGGTGGTTTTGAAGACAAGTGAATGTTAATGGATTGATGGATATAATGGGAACTAGACGGAGAAAATCTGCAAACCCCACATGTCTCACAATCAAATTTAGCCAAAAACATTTTTCTTTCTAACTTATGATAACAAGAAGTGAAGAAGGCAGATTTTCTTTCTTCTTTTTTAGACATATTGGGAAATGTCCGTTTACTATCTCTGAAGATTTTCTTTATACATCTTTTATCAAGTATAGACTCATATAGACCAGGGGTAGGCAACGTCGGTCCTGGTGAGCCGCAGTGGCTACAGGTTTTCATTCCAACCCAATTGCTTAATTAGAAACCAATCGTTGCTAATCTCAGACCTTATTTAATTTTATGGCTTGTTAGTCTGTGCAATGTAAGGCTCTTATATCGTAGATTTTTTTCCTTTCCAAGGATATCATCCAAATGATTTGAAGCCTAAAACAGATCATTTTCAGTCTGTCACATTTTTCTATTAAGTGTTTTATTAAATCAAACCGTGCATGATGAACACACACAGATGTAATTGGAAAAAAGCTAGCTGGACAACTGCTGGCTGCTTTGTCTTTTACATCTTATTGCTAATAAGGAGCAATTAAAGCACTGAATGCAGCAGTTTAAGATTGAAATAAGCAATTAAGGTTGGAGAACCTTAACAAGCGAGACCACTAAAATGAAGCATTAAAATGTCACTTAAGCAATATGTGCTTCATCAGCAATAATTGAGTTCTCGTTAAGGAACTGGGTTGGAACAAAAACCTGCACATACTGTGGCACTCCAGGACCGACGTTGCCTACCCCTGATATAGACTCTTATGATAACAAGAAGTGAAGAAGGCAGATTTTCTTTCTTCTTTTTTAGACATATTGGGAAATGTCCGTTTACTATCTCTGAAGATTTTCTTTATACATCTTTTATCAAGTATAGACTCGTATGAAATATATTGCTTACACTTGGCAAAAAAATAGTTTGAAAGTCTATCTATCTATCTATCTATCTATCTATCTATCTATCTATCTATCTATCTATCTATCTATCTATCTATCTATCTATCTATCTATCTATCTATCTATCGGGTTATTCAGCATTTGCAGTAAATTTAAAGTGGGAAAACTCTATTTTATTTAGACAAAATAGATTGGTAATCCCAAGTCATTCATGAGATTTGACTCTGCTGTGTGGTCACAAGAACCTGAAGCAGGGCCGCCGAGAGTAAATCCGGGCCCCGGTGCAAAGAAGATGTGTGGGCCCTTATACAAAATTCTACACACGTGTGTATATTATTATTTATTAATAACAATCGTAGATTACATTGATATATTAAGATAAGTATGTATAGGTATAAATGTAATAATAAAGTATTATATTTATAATAGTAAAAGACGTTTATAATAGCATTTATTGTGTGCTGAACAAAGGTGCTTTCCTGGCGAAACTCTGAATTACATAATCAAAATTAATCAGTTTTGCTAGATCAGACTCAATACTGGGTCTTGCCAGTCGCACATATGACACAGTGGATCTTAGAAAATTTTTTACCAGCTTTAGCTTGCTGAATGAGCGCTCTGCAGAGGCAACAGTGGCAGGAATTGTCAACAGAATACGAAGAGCGACGCATATATTTAGAAAGAGTCCTTCCAGTTTGTATTTTTTCAAGCAATTCAGTAGCTCCATAAGTAAATGTTCAAATTATGATAAAAATTATGGGATGTGTTGGGCTTCATGGGTCCCCTTTAGCTTCATAGGCCCCGGAGCAATGTACCGGCTGCACCCACCTCTCCTCGGGCCTGACCTGAAGTCGAGGCGGCAGTGTAGTGATGAGAGGTTACAAATGTGACTCCAAACTGAAAGAAGTAAGTCTGCATACAATTATGGCCCAGCCAGCAGTGGTGTGGGGCCCTGAAAAAATAGTGATTTGTGCACAATACATGAACAAACATACATATAAAGAGATTCCAATGCAATTTTATTTGTATAGATAATGTCATTTCTTATCTGTCTATCTGTCTTACATAATGCCTTTCCTATATTCCATCTGTCTGTCTATCTCTGTTTACGATGAAATATTTTGTGAGGCTAAGTAGTTACAATGATGATACTTACTTGATTATCCCATCCTCCACATAAATGTCAGCATAAAAAGACTGGTCATCATTAACGATCTTCCCTCCTTTGATTACTAATCGATCACTCTGAAACAAGATTACAGAAATGATGGTTCCATCAAGTAAAACAATAAAAATAAATTAAACTTTTCTTTTTTCCAAAATGTAGTAGAGGATGACAGTTTGTTGTTTCGCCACACGCCGACCCTCTGCCTCTTTGTCTACTCTTCCCCCTGTGCTAATGGGGTGGCCTTTTGTTCTTACTTGTGTCACTTCAGTTTTCTCTGGTTGCTTTGTCTTTCAGTGACATGGACTTCCATGAATGTTCATCCAGTGTGCTCATTTCAAGTGGTGTTATTATTTAAAGGTTGTCAGTCAGAATTTTTGTAAAGATGAAGAGCTGTTAAAATTATTTTCCTTCCCCTAAACGTACTATTCTTTTTAAAACGGCTTATTCTCCGGTGCCGAGTATGGCTGCAGGCTGTCAACTAGCAGCGCTCAAATGTATTGTGACCTTCCCTGTAAGACTCGTTTAATTAAATGAATTAAAACAATCCTATCAGTTCCCAAAGGGATTATTTAAATAATTTTCAGTGATAATGATATGATTGTTGAATTTTTCTCTAAGAGGTAATATTTAGATAACATAACACAATCACCTCAAGCCTGTTTAATCCATTACAGGGTCACATGCAGCCTGCTGCGGCAGCATCCGACACAAGAGAGGAATGTTTTTGCTTGAAGTCCACCATGGGATACAAATGGTAATTTAGAAACACCAACTAACTTAACATAAATGTGTTTGGGTGAGAAATGGATGGGGAGGAGATGCAAACTCTACACAGAGAGTCACTGGGCCATAAATCAGACTGGGGATGCTGGGACCTTCAGGCATAAGCAGTAGCCACAGACCTATACTGTCCAGAGTTGCTCCACCTTGTGTATAGAGCTGTTGGGATTGGCTAACCTCCACTCCCATGTGCCCCTGAACTGGATTAAACAGGTTTGAGAAGATCATGGTATGGTATGATCACTGTCACAGTTTATTGGTAGGGCATGGACATTTTTCTTGTGATGTTTCTTGGCCAATGGCATTTGAATTATTATACAGTATATTCTTTATGAATACACTACTGGTCAAAAGTTTTCGAACAACTCGGTTTTTACAGTTTTTATTCAAATTTAATCAGTTGAAATGCAATGAATGACCTAAAATTGTGAAAAGGTAAGCAGTAAATTGCCAGAGGTTTAAATTTAAAGTTTAGGTTAACATAACTGAAAAAAGGACATTTCAGAATATTACAGTTGTGCTTTCTTGAGGGAACAACTAATTGGTTACAACCTGCAGATGTCCTGCACCAATTAAAATAAATTAAGCCTTGCATGTTGAAGCAAACTATTTGCACAGGTGTCCCTGCATCTGTTGATTACTTAAAAACCCTCTGTCTATCTTAAAGCTGGGTTGGAACAGACTGTGGGCCTCATGTATAAACCGCACGCATGCACAAAAATGTTGAGTACGCCCGTTTCCAGACTCACTTTGAGATGTATAAAAACTAAACTTGTCGTAAAGCCACGCACATTTTCACGACAGCCTCACACCTTATGTACACATTTTTCTACTCGGTTTTGCAAACTGGTGGCACCCAGTGTCAAAGCAGTGCTACTGTTTCTGTACGGTTTCTCGTTCTTTTTAGATTAGCATCCATGATATGGGCTTTATCAAATACACCAAAATTAACTGCATATCATTTACAAATTTAATTCACTTGATTGTAATCATTCTGTCACAATATAATTGTCCTTGGAATGGCCACACTACTGCAACTATCATGGCTGCTTTAAGTCATGTTAGAAGACATCACAAATGGAAGAATTAGAATAAAGTACATAATTATAGATGATGATGACTGGCTTCTAAGTCAATTTCGATTTCCAAGAGCTATCCTCTTGGAGCTGTGTGCTGAACTGGCACCGGTTTTACAAAGGCAGACTTTGAGGATTTGTGCTCTACCTGCTTCTTTAAAAGTTCTGTCCACTCTCAGCTTTTTAGCTACAGGAGCTTTTCATCGTGAACTTGCTGATCGATTGGGTATTTCACAAAAATCAGCGAGTCGCACCATGCCAGCTGCATAGGATGGTATTATCCGCTTGTCATCCAGATATATAAGATTTCATTACACTCATCAAAGCACAATTCGCAGCAATATCTGGTTTTCCAAAAGGAGTGGTCAACTGTACACACATTACTATTGAAACGGCGCCAGGGATGAGTTACCAAAAGAATGACCTGGCATTACATCATCTATTGCTGGAGAGCCTATAAAAAATTGGCAGCTCTGCACAATCACAGGTGCTTTTTCCAACTAGTGCGGCAAAAGGCAGGGATAAATTGTCACCTCAAAGAGCCATGTAAAGAGCAGAGAATTGATCCGTTGCGGTGCTTGGTGTCAATGCTACACTAAAAAGGCACATTCAGAGAATTAATTGGCTTATGTAAATACAAAGCATTTCCACTCTATTAACGTGCTGCTCTATAGTGCACAGGAAGTGTGTCGCATTGTGCAAGCATGTAGTGTGCTGTATAATGTGGCACCCAATTGTGGCTTGCCTGTACCTGAAGAGATGCACTTTGATGAACCTGACCCACTAAATCAGCCAAATTGGGCGGAGTGGTGGCTGTGTTCGAATCCCCGTCACTGCCAAAAGAGATCCTACTCTGCTGGGCCCTTGAGCAAGACCCTTAACCTGTAATTGCTCCAGGGGCACTGTACAATAGCTGACCCTGTGCTCTGACCCCAAAAACTAACAAATTCCTAATACAAGAAATTGTATAAGGCGAAATAAAGAACAAAAAAAAAAATTTCAACAGCGTTACAACTTTTTTTTAAATTATAATTAGCAGACTGTAAAAACATGTAATCAGATGGAGCATTTATTTTTTAACCAATTAATTTAATTTGTGGTCAATATCACATAGTACAGCCCTTATATTCTATTAATTCATTGGCCACATCCCTTACAGCACAACACTGTTGCATTATGTGACTTCAGGAGAACAGCATCCATCAGCAGACAGCCAAATGGTCGACCAGCGGTCTCCGAGGCAAAGGTGAGTGTGCACAGCAGCACATTCATCATGTGGATTCGCATCCTTGGCATGAGTATCTGATGTCTGAAACAGAATAAACAGACAGTGGACTGTGACTTGTTTTTCACGTTGACTTTGATATCTGACCACATTTTTTTTATTTTGGGCACTGCACAACTGTCTGAACTTGAACTTTTGAGTGTCTCCACAACACTGTATCACTCGATCACTTTCCTTTTGTTGCTTATACCACTGCCTAACCCAAAAAATAGTACATTTTTCTTTGCCTCCATTTCACATTTGCTGAAATTCTTCTTTTTTCCATATGCTTTTGCCATTGTCTTTTAACTAAACACCGAATGGCTATTCAAATATGCAAAATTCTGAGAAGAGTTGGGTTGGGCTGTAGGTGCGTGCACATGTGTCAAATTTCACGTTCATTGGATTTATAAGAGGGAAGTGCATGGAACCTGGCGTATACACAGTTTTATGCATCTGGATTTTTTTGTGTGTATGTACATTTCCAGTTTTGTCCGTTCGCCATGTTTTAGTGTGAATTCTATGCACAGCGCTATACATGAAGACACGTGTCACTACACTTTCTATACCCTAGATAGTTGTAAATTCCAGTGATAATGCCAAGAAAATGACAATTAACAAATTGATTGAGACAGAGCTCTATTACTCTTAAAATTGTAGGCCCTTTCATTTAGAGCAGGGTTCTCAAACTCTGGTCATGGAGGGCCCCAGTGGCTGCAGGTTTTCATTCTAACCCTTTTATTAATTACTCAGGACCGGAGGAAGCCCTAGAAAAAAAGACGGCACAGAAGACGGTATGTGAGACTTTTAAAATGTATCATGTCATTACGATCGGGAATATGCGACGCTTGAATATAAAAGCACCACGAAAGCGGCTTTCTGTCAGATGTAGATAGTAAACAGAGACTCTGATGTCACATTCCAACTTTTAGCACACTGCGCTCCCAACTTTTTGCTGGTACTGCAACTCACGCACGCGTCGCGTTAATTTCTGAGGACCTGCTCAGAGGACCCTGCAAATGAACACTGAGAATGCGTGGCAGCCATGATGCAGGCGCGTATGCGTTCTGAGCGTGAAGTATAAACGAGCTCTTAGGCACCTCATAGCACAACAACGTCAAACACAGCTTAACAGTCATGGAAAAAAGCAAATTTCAGTTTCTACTGAAAGGAGGAAATTGTGCTGCAGGTTTGACAGGGTGAGTGGCAGTAAGAAAGCCATTCCTTAAAGAATGAAACAGGTCCTTGAAATAAGGCTGTGGACTACTGCAGTCTGGAAGAAAGTCTTATGAACCGATGAATCAAACTTTGAAATCTTTGGTTCATCACGCAGTTTGTTTGTACACGGTCGAGTTGGTGAATGGATGGTTCCTCAGTGTGTGACACCAACTGTCAAACATGGAGGAGGAAGTGTGATGGTCAGGGGTTCTATGGCTGGAGGCAGAGTTGGTGATTTGCACAGAGTGACTGGCATTCTGAATCAAAAGGGTTACCACAGTTTGGCTGTTATATCACCAAAAGGTGGCTACTTTGAATCAGACATTTGAACAGAATTCTGTGCACTTAAGCATTCCTTGTCTTATTTTTTTATTTGCCATTGTTTATTTGTGCTATACCTTGGTTTAATGAAACATTAAGACATTAAACTGTGGTGTTCTAAAACTTTTTACCGGTAGTGTATATTGTGAGTACAATTAGTGGTACAAATTAATTTTTTTGACCTACAGACTTTCATATGGGTTAACATGTTGCACCAAGGAATAATTTGCAGGTGGCACTGCCACTTGCTTGTCTTTTACCTCTCCAGTCTGGAAGCCTGCAACCTGGAAGAAGAAAAAGAAGAAGAGGAGTGAGCCTGCCTCGGACCTGCCTATGTCTCCTGGTGTCTGAGATGTATAGCTCTGAAGAATCAGGGCAATGCATCATTTGATACCTAGAATATGCATGTCAAAGGCACAAAGCTATCGCCGATGCATGACCTGAATATTTTTTTTCCATGGGAACAAGCTTTTGAATTGAAGACAGGAGTCCTGACTGATCAATGAAGGGGAAAGCAGGTCTTCAATTCAAAAGTCCAACCCCATGTGAACACATTTCCTCTGCATGCACTGCTCCATCCATCCATCCATTTTCCAACCCGCTGAATCCGAACACAGGGTCACGGGGGTCTGCTGGAGCCAATCCCAGCCAACACAGGGCACGAACCAATCCTGGGCAGGGTGCCAACCCACCGCAGATGCACTGCTCTGGTTTGTTTAATAATATTTTAGCAAACAATGCATGTGTTTTGCCAGTTGTGAGCATACAACTGAATAATCACCTTGAGGATTATGTGAAAAAAATAATGTGAGAGTTTTTCATCGACAATTTAGTTTTGCTTTCTGTGGTCCAGCGTTAGTCTTCATAGATTTCCATTGTATCACAAAATTTTCTATCTCAGTTCTTCATGAAAACATTAATTTTTTTCTCACCCATCCCTACAAACCACATGGGATAAGTAACATATAAAAAATATTGCCTTTTGGTCGGAGTATTCGTTTAAGCCAGCAGGTCCCATGGCTATGTGTCACCTCTCACTGTCAAGATGGTATGCTTTCGACTTATGTCATTCTGCAACATCCTTAGAGATTTTGATGTGCTCCTATACATTTTTTTCAGAACTGAATATTATGGACTGTGCAATAATGTTAAAATTAAAAGCATAATTAACTAAAAATATGAAAAGTACCTGGCTCTCACCACTTACTGTATACCATATGTGCAGTCAGATGAAGCTGGGAAAGCAAAAAAAGAACAACTAAATTGGCAACAATGTGCACATTCTGGTGTATTTAAAACATTTTTGGACACTTTCTGATTGCTCATGTTCATCAATTCTGCAATACACTTTGTTTTTACATGTACTGTGTTTAAAGTACTTCACTAAATGTTCTTCTTCACTGCCAATATTATTTCATATATTTGCCATGTTTTATGTTGTACAGTAATCCCTCGCTATATCGCGCTTCGCCTTTCGCGGCTTCACTCCATCGCGGATTTTATATGTAAGCATATTTAAATATATATCGCGGATTTTTTGCTGCTTCGCGGGTTTCTGAGGACAATGGGTCTTTTAATTTCTGGTACATGCTTCCTCAGTTGGTTTGCCCAGTTGATTTCATACAAGGGACGCTATTGGCAGATGGCTGAGAAGCTACCCAGCTTACTTTTCTCTCTCTCTCTCTTGCGCTGACTTTCTCTGATCCTGACGTAGGGGGATTGAGCAGGGGGGCTGTTCGCACACCTAGACGATACGGACGCTCGTCTAAAAATGCTGAAAGATTATCTTCACTTGCTATCTTTTGTGCAGCTGCTTCCTGAAACGACATGCTGCACAGTGCGTCGCATACTTAAAAGCACGAAGGGCACGTATTGATTTTTTTATCTGTCTCTCTCTATCTCTCTCTCTGCTCCTGACGAAGGGGGTGTGAGCTGCCGCCTTCAACAGCTTTGTGCCGGTGCTTCGCATACTTAAAAGCAAACAGCCCTATTGATTTGTTTGCTCCTTTGAAGAGGAAGATATGTTTGCATTCTTTTAATTGTGAGACTGAACTGTCATCTCTGTCTTGTCATGGAGCACAGTTTAAATTTTGAAAAAGAGACAAATGTTTGTTTGCAGTGTTTGAATAACGTTCCTGTCTCTCTACAACCTCCTGTGTTTCTGCGCAAATCTGTGACCCAAGCATGACAATATAAAAATAACCATATAAACATATGGTTTCTACTTCGCAGATTTTCTTATTTCGCGGGTGGCTCTGGAACGCAACCCCCGCGATGGAGGAGGGATTACTGTATACTCATAGTTACACAGTTTAGTATCTGAGCAGCACAAACCTTCTTGTCCTCACCTTGGCAAACACAACACAAGTTTGTTTGAGGTAAACAAATCCTTTCAATGAATTAAAATGAGAAGTGTTATAACTAATAACATAACGAAGGGCTCAACTCACCGTGGGAGACAAAACCCCGAAGCAACTATGAGCTTCCAAAATCCACAATTTGAAATAAGCTTGTTAGAAATGGGACCACCCCAATCCATGCCTGCTGGGAATGAATCTGCAAGGGGCCGGAAATGGCAGTGTCTCTCGTTGAAAGCCTAACTTCACAGACTGTCCTATAGCCAGAGATGACAAAGCCATCTCCTCAAAAGTCTCAGAACTCAGCTTTGCCCAACAGGCTATCTAAAAGCGGTGACGGAGAACACATCAAAGTACACTTTTATGGAGCAGGAACAAGAACTTCACTTAACAGTTTTTGTAAAGGCTCCATTATTTCATTTAGGAGATATTTTCTACAAGCCCTCCAGAAGGTGGGAACCTACTGCTCAACTTTTCATCTCCCCTTTTTTCCTATTACAAGATGCAGAAGTATAATACAATTAGATCACCAGGAGCACATACTGTAAGTTTAGCAGTATTTCATATGAATATGTATAGAATGTAAGCATTAGAAAAGATTCAGTGTGTTTAATACACTCTAAAAAGAGAAAAAGAGCTCTTTTTGATTTAAGGTAATTTTAGTAGTTGTAATGAACTATATTAATGTTTGTTCACCTAACGTAATTTTTTGCTTTACTTCAAATTGAAAAACCTTGCTGTCACTTAATGTAACTTCTTCTATTTTGTCTAAAGCAAAAAATCGCTTTGGAGACCTTGCCGGCTCCGACCCCTGTGATGTCACGTCCGGGCTTGCACCAATGGCAGAAGACCTACACGAGCCCGACCCCTTTGACTTCACTTCCTGTCTCCCCCTTCAAAAGCTTCCACCTTTTCCCTATCCCCTCAGTTCTGTTTGGACTCGGTTTTGTGCACATCAGTGCTGTATTATTTTGAAAAGCAACTTTGCAGCCAGGAAACCAAATTATACGGGTGGCTACCCCAAACCTTTATATGACTCTGTCTCGACTTTGTGATTATATATATAGAATTTAAATAAGTTGGCATTACAGTGAATACAATAATGGACAAAATTTTAATTTGAGTTCATCCATCCATTATCCAACCCGCTATATCCTAACTACAGGGTGACGGGGGTCTGCTGGAGCCAATCCCAGCCAGCACAGGGCGCAAGGCAGGAAACAAACCCCCAGGCAGGGCGCCAGCCCACCGCAGTTAATTTGAGTTTTTAAAGAAATTTGGTTTGAGCTAAATACATTTTTTGCTTTTACTCAAGTTTTTGAAAAGGTTAAAACAAACTCAAATGAATTAAGTTTACTCAAATACTTTTTAAAATTTGAAAGAAATCAATTAAATTGCTTGTTACCTTGTAAAGTAATTTATTTAGGTTGATCCAACAAAACATTTTTTACAGTGTATTTTATAACCAGGGTTGCCATGTCCTGAAAATATTTCCAGCCCAGTGAAAGCTGAAAATCCACCTAATGGTGCTGTTGAACAGTCCAATGAATGACGCAGGGTTGGGTGCCCCTTGAAGTATGGCTGCTCTAGGCATCTTAGGTGAAGGTGTAGGTTTGGTGGTTTTGGCAGGCCACACATTTTTCTTTGACAATAGCACAAAAAATTGCAAATCAGAATTTCAAAACTAGCCCAATTTGGCATGAAAACTGCACATCTGACAGCCCTTGACAGTAAGTGATGAGAAGAAACCAGAGATATCACTGGAAACAAAGCTAAGGAAAACATCGGCATGTGCACAAGGATAAGGGATTATATAATAAGCTGGTGAAAAGGAAAACAGTTCCAGAAAAAGAGAATAATTACATGCTGTGCTTCAACAGGACTACAAGAAGAGACAGTGCCTCATAAGCCAGAACTGCACTGCGAAGAAATATGAGAATAATAAAAAATGGAGAACAAAGACTTCAAGAAAATTAAAGGTGTTGGATATAAGGTTACTCCAAAGATAAGTTTAAGGATAAAGATAATAAGCATTGCTCAAGTATATTAAAAAAATGACAGAAAAAGTCTGCAAGGAAAGAACTGCAAAATGAATTAGGCTTTAAATGAAAGAAAAAGTCAACGAGAAGCTCAGAGGAAGGAGCTCTTTGCAGATTTATTTATTTTGTGTTTCCTCTACTTGGCTGTTGTTCAATGTGTTTTGAAAAGATGGAGTTTTTTTAGGTTCGTTTTTGCATGCCATGCTTTTAGTTTCTTAGTAGGGGTGTGTGGGGTGGGCCGGCAGCTCTGCAACGCTGCAGAGGTTTGGAGGAGCAGAGGTCTGTGTGTTCATCCTGCCAGCGATGTTCAAGCAGCAGTGACCTGGAGTGGCGAGGATGGAGGTGGAGAGCAGGGGGACATGCAACAAGTGCTCGCCATTATGTCAACGGGAATGGGTGTGGGTTAGGGGGGGAAACAGGAGGAGTTCATTGATAAAGCAGGAGGACAAGAGGCAGAAGCAAAGAGCATTGTCACCGGGAATCGAGGTAGGAGATACAGAATGAGCCGCAGGCTGATTGCAGCAGTGAGTTGAGTATGGATGGTCGCCTGATGGTGTTGGTGATGGAAAGAGTACCCCTCTAAAAGGTAAAGGAGAAAGAGACAACATTTTTACACAATAAAAGTTGATAATTACTGCATACTTACACTTCTGGAGCCTGACTCTTATTACTTTTCCACTGGTTCTCAGTCCTGATTTTTCACATTTGTGCCTTAACATTAATAGCCTTCAGAAATACGTACCATGTGGTCTTTTTTTTATTAAGGGCCAGTGCCATACCAGATGTTGTGCAAAATAATAATAAGCTTCCTTCAGTAATCTAACTGATAATTCAAAGGTTTCTAACAATCTTCAGCTTTGTCTTCTTACACAAATGTTCTCCAATGTTTTGTCACTTGCTCAATGTCATTACTTGCGTAGAAAGATCATGCTTCTGGTAGTCTGTGAGGGTTCTTTGTGTCTGGTGCTGTAAGCCTGTTTGTGCCTAAGGGGCTGGACCAGTTGGCCCTGCAGTGTCCTCTATACTCTTGAGTTTGTGCCCAAATGTCCAAACAGAACTTTCCAGTTTACTTATGGGCCTTGAAGATCATCTCTGTGTTAAAATGAGCACCACCTGCTGCTGCTGTTGTTGTTGCTTTTTTTTCATTATGCATTCGCACAGTTTTTCCCATTTACAGCTGTGCAGAACACATAAGCAAGAGGTGTGAAAAGTTCAGTAACATTTCTTCTATTAAAGGTAGTCACAGTAATTTGAGAAACACAAAACAATAAAAGGAGTTCAATATCAGGAAGACATCATTCAGAAGTCACACCGGTAAATCTGAAGAAGACACCAAGGGAGCCTATGTGTGCTCCTTCCACTTCATGGAAAAGAAGCCAGGAGTATAATGCACCTCTTTCAAAGAAGTGCAGAACTGTGGTACAGAAAACACAAGTCTGTAGAAAATCTCATTAACCAGCAAGCACTGGCCCACACAGTGGTTAGCGACCTACTGGATGTGCACGTTAAAGTTTGCCTCATGCAGTCTGCGCCGTCTGCATGTTCTGTTTGTGTCATTGTGGCTTGTCACCTCAGACACATACGATTCTAAATTTGAGATGTGGCCATTTCAATGTAGGCCGTTCATAGCCATAGACAATATTAAAAAAAAATCTGCACCTTGCAAAATACTCAAAGCAGCACATAACTTCAAGACTGCAGCTACACGTGCAAGGGGAGTGAATTTTCATAATTGCTTAGATATTAAAGACAGAGTTGCAAATTACAAACACACTATAAAAATACAGAACGATAAGGACATTCTGTACATTTGAACGGCCTTGTGAAGAACTAACAGGCAATCGTTAGAATTCAGAGTGGAGAAAGTGAAGGGGTAAAATGGGTCTTGGTGTATACTGAGTGCATCTGGAAAAAACTGAAACAGCTGTCAAACAATGGTGTAATAACTATAAATAGAAATGCTGAAGACATTATGCAAGGAATACTCGAAAACTTCATGTTGAAAATGAATGAAAAAAGAACAATCGCTGCTTTGCCCGAGAATATATATAAAATCTTTGCTGTGGAAGCTGAATTCTTTAATTAAAATATTACAGATGCTAAAAAAATAGACACAACTTCAGATATATCCTCCCTGAGTGCAAACACCAAAACAGACGGAGACCACAGTTTAAAAAATAAGAAGAGGTGTCAGTCAAAGGAAAATCCACATGCAATCTGAGTGAGAAATTTCAAATAAGAGAACAGAAGTCGTAATCATTTAAACAAGCGTTGCCCCGGTAGTGCATCACTAGATATTGAGAATATATTGATATATATAAATAACATACTGTGTGTGTGGGGGGCGTATATGTGTGTGTATATACTGTATACTATATATATATATATAGTGGCAGGCGGATGGGACCCATGCCTGACCAGGATGCCCCTGCCGCATATGTTCTGGTGGAGCAGGCATGGGGAACCCAATACCTCCCCCTGGATGCTAGATGGCAGTCTCCCTGGGTTGCAGCAGTGCCTCGGACTCCCCCAGGGCTTCAAGTTCCGTGCAGCATTGTGGGGTTCCGTCGGTGCTGCAGCAGGAGCTGCTGGCCCCTTTTAGGCATTGGTTTCACCTTACCCAGAAGTGCAGGCGGATGTCGCCAATCAAGCACTTGGAGCACTTCCAGGTACCCAATAAAAGGGAGCCAGAGTCAGGTGGAGGGGAACGAGTTTGCCTGGGAGGAGTGGTGGTGCCGAGAGGAAGAGAAAAGTGCTTTTGTGCTTTGTTACTTGTGTGTGCTTAGGACTGTGTTGTGTCTGTGGGTACGGGGAAGGCGTAGCCCACAGACAAAGAAAAATAAAACTCTATTTATTTTACACGTACCTCCTGTGTCCAGTCTGTGTTGGGTCGGGTGCTATATAGCATCATCTTACAATATATATATATATATATATATATATATATATATATATATATATATATATACATACAGACAACCACATTTACAACCTATTTTTAGTTCAAGATTTGTAGTTTTTGTATTTTAATTCAATTAAAGATCCAATCATCAGATATGGACCCTGATCCTCATTGTTTGTCAATAAGAAACTCATTGTAAAACAGAAAATAGATGATAGCATTTTTTTTTGAGTCATGCCTCATCTGGAGCTCATTTTTATTTTTTTATTTCCAGGGTGTTTAGTTCACTTTTAAGATTACTGTGATGGGACCTTTGTGATACTGGAGTGTTTCTATTTGTATTCGTTTGGTACGGCCACGTTATTTATATAATTGATGCCTGTTACTACCACATCATCGACCCAAGTTGTCCTTTTAATACACTATAGCACAGACATCTGTTTATTGGATCTTTTCAATCTTTTTCTTTACTGTACCAGAGAGTAAACAGCCCTTCCAAGGAGATGTTAGTGCTACTTCTCTTTACACCTAATCTTTTGATATTGTGTTGATTTGTCATTCTGGTATTGTCGATTGGCTCCTTTAATCTGTATGTCTTTGAGACCTGCTTCCCTCTCTCATTACAATTCACACAGCTTACCACCTCAGTGCATTTCAGCGCATTCTATTTTCATCCATAAACTTTTTTTCTAGAAGTGGTTTATTCAACAATATCTTAGTAAAAATATGTGGGTTTGGGATATTGAGAGCATACGAGTAGACGAATTGACATTTGCTTTATGCGACACGAGTATCGTGAGATTTTTTCATAGAATTTTAGATATTGCTTGTTGTTGTTCAGTGTTGGTCACCGAAGGCCCCTATTATATCAGAAACTTTGTTTTTTTTGATCTGCCTGAAAACATGAGAATTTTTCCTCAGCCATCACTACAAACTACATGAGATAAGTAACATATAAAACAAACATTCTTGGGTGGAGTATTCCTTTAATCATTTTAGTAAAGATTAATAAGTAGCTTTGTGTTTGGAATGACCAAAGACAATATACAAAGGCCCTGATGCTGGCTCTTCGTCACTGACATTTATTAAATCTGGGAATATCTAAAGAAGAAAGAATCGTCAAAAATTCCTTTTTTGGAGCTTAAATAAGTTTTTTTTTTAAAATTGTTTGTCAAAGACATGAAACTCCCTTATGTTAAAGCAGCTCAGTGCGTACTCAATGGCCTAAGCTGCCTTTGCTCTTTGTTTTGAGATGACTCGGCTGTTATTATCACATCAACTTCCCAGTTCAGATGCCGAAATGACAGGCACTAAGTGACTTTTTAAAATGCTGATTTAGCCCTTACGGTAAATAACATATCCTGTTAAATAATGATTTGTTTAGTTAATATTGGTCAACTCTGAGTAGTTTTATATGTGCTATTTCCTGAAAATGTGTTTTAAATAACACAAATAGTAGAAGAGATGTACTGTAATTTGTCAGCATAAATAGTTGACCACACAATGCTGTACAAAGAAACCAAAATTTTCAGCCACAATTTGTGAAAACCTGTGATAAACAAAAATGAAAAATGCACAGAAGTATGATATGTAGCAATAAATAAAATCATCTTGTGAAGTCTATGGCATTCCACGTCTGTTTGCACAACTATATCAGATAATACTGTAATATTTACTTTACCCTTAGAATGTATAATCCACAAAAATAAGGAAGTGCTGTGAAAGAAAATTCCACTGGTTGCAAAAAGACAGGAATTCTCAAGAACACTCGGGACAATTAACCTTGGATTAAATCTCCCTGCAAAAACTGGGTATTCGCATCAAGCTACTGCAATAGAAACAGACCATTTTTGTTTCTCCACCCTGACCTAAAGCTTGTGGGTCCCTTTCATTTAACATTTTGTCTTTTTCCTTCAAGTAACTAAACTACTTACATATTCTTTATGTCCATTTTGTAAATTGAACAATCATAACTTCTCTTTGTCAGAGGTTTAAATTTAAAGTTTAGGTTAACAAAAACTGAAAAAAAGGAAAATTCAGCGTGTTGCAACTGGGCGTTCTTCGGGGAACAACTAATAGGTTACTATCTACAGATGTTCTGCAGCACTTAAAGTTGAAGCCAACAATTTGCACAGGTGTCTCAACTTCTGTTGATTACTTAAAAACCGGCTGTCTGTCTTAAAGCAGAGTTAGAACAGACTGAGCTACTACATCCTCTTTAGTACTGTGTGGACAATATTACACTGAAGAAAGTTGTAAATTATAGAGATAATGGCAAGAAAACGGCAATTAAAAACTGAAACGAGACAGAGCATTATTAACCTTAGAAGTGTAGGCCTTTCATTTAGAGAAAAAACATTCAAAGTGTCAGTGAGTATGGGCACTGTGAGACTTTCTGAACTTAAACTTTCGAGTGTCTCCGCCACACTTTATCACTCAATTACTTTCCTTTTATTGCTAATACCACTGCTTAAGCCAACAAATATTACATTTTTCTTTGCCTCCGCTTTGTATTTTTAAATTCTTCTTTTTTCCATGTGCTTTTACCATTGTCTTCAAACAAAACACTGAATGGAAGGGGCTATTTAAATTGATTTGCAAATTCAAATATTCAAAATTCTGAGACGATTCAGGGTAGGGCTGTAGGTGCGTGCAAGTGCATTAAATTTCATGTTCATTGGGATTTATACAAGGAAAGTGTGCGGAACTTGGCGTACGCACAGTTTTATGCATCTGGACTTTTCTGTGTATACAGTAATCCCTCCTCCATCGCGGGGGTTGCGTTCCAGAGCCACCCGCGAAATAGGAAAATCCGCGAAGTAGAAACCATATGTTTATATGGTTATTTTTAGAATGTCATGCTTGGGTCACAGATTTGCACAGAAACACAGGAGGTTGTAGAGAGACAGGAACGTTATTCAAACACTGCAAACAAATATTTGTCTCTTTTTCAAAAGTTTAAACTGTGCTCCATGACAAGACAGAGATGACAGTTCTGTCTCACAATTAAAAGAATGCAAACATATCTTCCTTTTCAAAGGAGTGCAAAGCAAGCAGTCAAAAAAAAAATCAATAGGGCTTTTTGGCTTTTAAGTATGCGAAGCACCGCCGGTACAAAGCTGTTGAAGGCGGCAGCTCACACCCCCTCTGTCAGGAGCAGGAAGAGAGAGGAAGAGAGAGAGAGAGAGAGATAGAGAGAGATAGAGAGAGACAGATAAAAAAAATCAATACGTGCCCTTTGAGCTTTTAAGTATGCGAAGCTCCGTGCAGCATGTCCTTCAGGAAGCAGCTGCACACAGCCCCCCTGCTCACACACCCCTACGTCAGCGCAAGAGAGAGAGAGAGAGAGAGAGAGAAAGTAAGCTGGGTAGCTTCTCAGCCATCTGCCAATAGCGTCCCTTGTATGAAATCAACTGGGCAAACCAACTGAGGAAGCATGTACCAGAAATTAAAAGACCAATTGTCTGCAGAAATCCGCGAACCAGCAAAAAATCCGCGATATATATTTAAATATGCTTACATATAAAATCCGCGATGGAGTGAAGCCGCGAAAGGCGAAGCGCGATATAGCGAGGGATCACTGTACGCACATTTCTAGTTTTGTCCATACACCATGTTTTAGTGAATTCTATGCATTATACATGAGGATCATGTTACTACACCTTCTACACCCTAGAAAGTTGTAAATTCCAGTTATAATGCCAAGAAAATAGCAATTAACAAATAAAATGAGACAGAGCATTACTATACTTAGAAGTATTGATTGGCTTTTCATTTAGAAAAACTGCAAATAAAATCAGTGGGATGTAGTATGGTGACCTACACAATCCAGAGGCAATTGGAAACTGGAAGAAGCTCTGATAGGAAGAGATGTGGCAGACCCAAAGTCACAACACAATCAGAAAGCACGTTTCTGAGGGTCACCAGTATGCATGCTAGGCACCTCACAGCACAACATCTGGAGGCACAGCTTATGAGAAGAGAGTGTTGAAAAAAGCAAGCCTTGGTTTTTACTGTGAAGAGGAGACTGTGCTGCAGGTTTGACAGGGTGAGTGACAGAAAGAAAGTCATTCTTTAAAAGACATTGTTTATTTGTTCTGTGCCTTGATTTCATAATACATTAAGACTTTGTGTGAATTTCCATAAAAACAGGAAAACCTGAGGTGTTCTAAAACTAACCTACATATGTTAGCAATATGGGAGGAAAGTGAAGTACCAGAATAAAACCAAGCAGAATTAAAGAGAATGTATTAACACCATAATGGCAGAAGCCAAGGTGAGATTTAAATCTGAGACTGCAGAGCAGTGAGGCAACAGGGCTAACCCCTGTACTATGTCATCACTCGATGTTTAAAGTAACAATTTATAAATTAGGTATACAATACAAGCTAATGCCATCAGATGCCAACAATTTATTTGTAAAAACGAATACTATTATTGGAATAATTTAGTGATTCAATCATAAAACAATTTGTGTTTATTACTTGTTTTCAAAGAATTCGTCACTCCAGGAGCCTATAAAGCTTCTTCTTCAAGTACCTCATGAACTTAAGCATTACGTATGTCAAACTACGACAATTTTGTTCTTAGTCTGAATTCCAGACAAACTGAATATTATATCAAATGAAAGCAATGACAGCAGCATACTACACAGCAAATGAAAATTCATTTTAGCCATTCCATTTGCAGAGAAACATGCATCTTAATGACAGCGATCAAACCACCGACATTCGAGACAAAGGGCCTTCCAATAGGTTCCCACTACACTCAGTATTCTGTCGAAGTTCTCTCCATCTATGTGATGTGTTCACTACAGCCATTTTGCGTGGTATTTGTCTGGAATTATTTTTTTATTTTTGGATTTGATACATTTAATGCTATTTTGGGGACTTTCAGGTTATACTTAGTGAGTGCCCTAATTCATTTTATACCATTTTTAAACATTTTGGTTTTGTTATTGTTGTTCATTTCTGTCATTAATTTTCTGGTGTCTTTGTATCCTCCTTTTGTTTAATGAGCACTACCATATTGTTTGCAGCACTCAGTGATGAGCAAGAAAGTAGAGTTTTGTCTCACATACAGTTTTTCAAAATCACCCCTAAAATTATTTTCTCATGCAATTTTGCAATTGTGAAATGTAAAACTCTGTGATTTTCTGGGGTGTTAAAGATTTTTAGGGTAGAAAGCAGGGAAAATTGCCAAGTAATGGATATTCTTCAGCTGAAAACGCTGTCTTCTTCCTAACCCTAAGCTTAACCCTACCTCTCCCCTCCAGAACCGCTGCTGCCCCATCTCTTACCTGCCTCATGCACGAATTCCACCTCGCACTGCTTATTTGCAGTCAATCACTGCATTCACTATCCCCAACTTTGTATGCCGATCCAACCCAGGATCCTTTTGGAGTCTCGCTTGTGGACACTATGTCAGATGGCTGGGGCCCATGCCTGGCCCGAACGCCCCTTCACCACATCTGCCAGGGGGACAAGGGTGGGAAACCCAGTATCTCCTCTGCTAGATGGCAGCCTCCCTGGGTTGCAGCAGTGCCTCGGACTCCCCCAGGGCTTCATGGGGGTTGGAGTTCTGTGCAGCTCTGTGAGGTTCCATGGGCACCACCAGGGGCTGCTGCAGCAGGAGCTGCTGGCCCCTTTTGGGCATTGGTTTCACCTTACCCGGAAATGCAGGCGGATGTCGCCAATCAAGCACTTGGAGCACTTCCGGGTACCCAATAAAAGGGAGCCAGCGACCACCACTCATCGGCCAGAGTCGGGTGGAAGGAGGACAAAGCTGTGGAGGAGTGGTGGTGGTGGAAGAAGAGAGTGATTTGTGGTGTAGCTTCAGTGTTTGGGACTGTGTTGTGGCTGGAGGGATTACGGGGAAGACGTGCCCTCCAGCTGAAGAAAAATAAAAGTCTTTTTATTTTATACGTGCCTTCCGTGTCAAGTCTGTGCCGGGTCGGCCGCAATATAGCGCCTTTCTTACAACACGCATACAGGACACATGATGTTATCTCTTTATCCACATTCTCCTTTTATGTTCTGCACCAGAATTCTTGAGCTTTTAGATGTGGAGAAAATGTGCAGATGAAACAAAAATGTATATTCAACTAAATTCCGTTGGTCAGTAAAACACAGTTTCTTTGAATTCTGTGAATTCAATTTCACGTGAATTGTTTCACTGATCGCTAGTAGCAATAACACAAATTGACAGTCATGTGGTGTGGAAATCACGTGATATGTGATGTCATCAAGTGTCTTTTATAAAATATGGTGACACCCACCATGAAGTGTCTGAACTTTGACTCTTTTCAGTAAAAGTGGATGAGAAGGAAGAGGGGTGGAAAGCAATACACCACTAGTCCTAAGAACCAACCTCAGTTGTAGTTAAAGGAAAAAAAAAGAGCAATGGATGGACAACCAGGACCTTATTGCCTGGAATGTCCAGAGTCTCAGGTCATCAACGATATCTCCCACAGCGTTAACACCTAAAAAAGACCAATGTGGGAAAGAAATGGGGTGTCCACAAATATGCAAAACTTCATTATAAGATACGGGGATATCTGTGCTCCAAACAAGAATGGAACCTAAAAAACTTCTCTACACATAGTCAGGGGTTTAAAGCATAACAGATGAAAGGACGACATTTAGAAAGTAAGAACCTTAGCCTCAAGGTGGCAACTCCGGTATAGTGTTTGATGCAACTCCCAAAAATCTGCATATGAAACAGATGTTCATGAGATTTGTTGCGACTGAACTTGGATGAACTCACAATCAATATGGACTTCATTACAATTCATGGTGATAATCATGTACAAAATAGTTAATAAATGGATGAACTTGATCGTCAGTTCTACAGAGTTTAGTCAACTCATATTAATGGGACAATTGCTGGTGTATTATTTGGGGCCCAGAAACACATTTTAGATCTGAACCCACTGACTGCTTTTGCACCTTGGAACAACTGCTCTCTAAATTTAGAATTTACAGTGTTTTACTGTATTTGTTTGTGTTTTACTTTCAACTTCTAAATAGGAAATTCTGAAAGATTCTTATTATCCTGTGAGCTTCTTATGCAATGGAGTTCAAAGGAAGCCATTTTGAGACAACTTAACGATATAACAACAACAGTTGAACAGTTTGATGATCCTCCATCTCAAGTCAATGATTCACTTAGGAATCTTGTTTGATTCTCATTATTATCATAAAGTTGAAATTCTTATCTCTCCTGCGTTTAATGTGAGAGGGGCTCCATGCAGTTGACCAAATTGAGAAATTTGTTCTGCCCAAATATAATTTTGCCTTGATAACATTTCTTTAGCATATCTCAGGGCCAAAGATTTTGGACCCAGATTGAGGTGTTGCAGTGAATTCTGATAAATGAGCATGTGGGCCTGGACTGAGTTAAAGTTTTGGGTGAATTTTGGAAGTTTTCAAGAATTCCCGAATATGTGCAGTCCAAATTACAAAATGGATCAGATGCTTGTTTTCCTAAAATACTTCAATGTACGTAAACTTCATGAGGCTTACAAAGACACAACTGCTGCTGTCCAAAGATGAAAAGAGTCCGGAGAACAAATGACTCACCTCCACCAGGGCACATAGCAGGGCATTCGTAGCGGACTGGCCAGTTTACAGCTGTGTTGTGTCAAACTCTGTTTATTTTGAATGATATGAATGCTCTTTCAGCAAAAAGCTGATTCAGTCGTTCCTGCAATCTACAGGATAAAAAACCTGAATTTCATTACTCTTTCAATCAATTACCAAGTTGATTCTCCCATTGATTTCAGGGACATTATTAATAGTTCCTGTTATTAAAATGCAATTAGATGAATTATTATTACAGTAATTTGACAAATCGATTTTGATTATTTGGAATTAAGGACAGAATTAAATAAATATTTTAAAAAATGAGATGAAATGAATGATGAAATGTGCATGTTTGTGAAAATAATAATTAGCAGAGAGGGAGATGGGTGGCAATTTTAAAGCAGAAAACTGTTTTACTCTGCTGTGAAAAAAAGACAAACAGAGTTACTGACTTAGGGACTCTATACCAAAAAGAACATATTTTAATATCTGATCAAATTTAATATCAAAAATATACAGGCATTCAAGAAATAATAAAGCCGCAAACACATTTTAACTGTTATACCATTGCAGTTTGAGTAGGCGTTCATCGAGTGTGCACTCATTATAAATAAATCACAGAAGAATGATATCACTGTCGGCCAGAGGTGTGCAGTTTTAATTGTTATACCGCAGGCCTCGAATAATATTACTAAATCACCAGAAATGGGATGCATGAACTCTGACTGAAACTTATGGGAATCATCCATCATGGGGATGTTTGAGTTTTAAATCATGCTAGCCCATCAGCTCTCATTCAAAATTAAACTCTTGGATCCACAGAAGAAGAAACAGTTTGCCCTATTCTGACCCACGCCAGCCTACCTGGTGTACGTGAGCTAATGCAGATGGAACTTCAAGTTGTACATCAGAAAAAATGACTCCATTTTCATCTTCATGTTGGCGTTTCATTTATTGATCTGATTCCCTACACTCATTTCTACTAAGGAATATACTCTTCTTGTTCAGCTTTTATCGCTAAATTAAAGGTTTTTGTCAAATGCTATGCATAAGAACATGGAGATATGAAAAACATTCAATTTGGGCTTGTAAGACCACAGTTACTTTACTATTAATTATAATAATGATTTTGCTGCGTTACAATACAAATGCCTTTATTTTTCTGCATGGTGCATCAGGATCATAAATGTAAATAGTAGAAACAAGAATGTAACTGTAAAATTACTAGGTTTTTTGACACACAGAAAATCTGGCCCTATGTGTACAAAGTATGTTCACGATCCAGAGAGATACACCAGTATATTTATTCCATCTTATCCTAGTGGTCCTATTCAGTTATAAAAGGTCATTCAGTATCAAAATCAAACAATATTATCAATTAGGTAAGTGATGTCTCATTTGAAATGGGACAGCACAGTGGTGCAGCAGTTAGTGTGATAGCACCACCACAGCAGAACATTTTCAGTGTAGAGTTTGCATGTTTGTTTGAAATGTGGGCATAATGACCCATCCATCCATCCTCTTCTGCTTATCCGAGGTCGGGTCGCGGGGGCAGCAGCTTGAGCAGAGATGCCCAGACTTTCCTCTCCCCGGCCACTTCTTCTAGCTCTTCCAGGGGAATCCCAAGGCGTTCCCAGGCCAGCCGGGAGACATAGCCCCTCCAGCATGTCCTGGGTCTTCCCCGGGGCCCCCTCCCGGTTGGACATGCCCGGAACACCTCGCCAGGGAGGCGTCCAGGAGGCATCCTGATCAGATGCCCGAGCCACCTCATCTGACTCCTCTCTCATCTTTCAACAAAACCTCCATGATGAATACAAAATTTGGACAGCATTTTCCCTCGCCCGGACGTGGGTCACCGGGGCCCCCCTCTGGAGCCAGGCCTGGAGGTGGGGCTCGATGGTGAGCGCTTGGTGGCCGGGCTTGCACCCATGGGGCTCGGCCGGGCACAGCCCGAACAGGCAACGTGGGTCCCCCTTCCCATGGGCTCACCACCTATGGGAGGGGCCAAGGAGGTCGGGTGCAGTGTGAGTTGGGTAGTGGCTGAAGGCGGGGACCTTGGCAGTCTGATCCTCGGCTACAGAAGCTGGCTCTTGGGACATGGCATAATGACCCAATACAAATAAATGGGCTTGAATGTTAAGAATCATTTATAGTAGAATGCACAACACTCCCAGCCTCATGGAAATATACTGATTAAAAAAATCCAACTTGTGCAACAGAAAGCAGTGTGTGGGTGGGAACAAAGTTTCCGTGATGTTTGCTGTATTGCCCTTCATACTGTTTTTTGCATTTTTATGCTACCTTATATTAGCTTTACCTTGATGTTTATGGTACAGAGCAGGCATCTAAAGCCCTAGGTTATCTATCTATCTATCTATCTATCTATCTATCTATCTATCTATCTATCTATCTATCTATCTATCTATCTATCTATCTATCTTCAGCACCAAATATCAGAAGTGGTCTACATGCCTCCATAAGGTTCCTTTCAGTGTAGCACTGCATACTCTGGGTAGAGCTGATGGGGTTGCAGTTCATTTTGCAGCTTCTGACCAGACCTTACCGAGTTTCAACACTCCTTAGGTTTTGCCACACATGTGCGTCTGTGGCTCACTCTACAGGCTCATCAGAAGTATGTACTTCCACCCTGGGTCGAGAGGTGAGGGCTACTGGCCCTCACTAACCTTCTCCTCTCCTATTTCCTCAGCAGCACTGAGAAGACGCCCAATGAGGGCAGTTGACTCCGCCCCTTCCATTACTCCAGTAATAAATCCAACAGCACCGGAAGGAGATGTCCCTTGTTTTAACAGAGCACATCGCAAGATGGAGCTCCTGTCTAGTGATCTGTGAACACTAAAATACCTAACCTGACAGCTTTACTTTCATTTTAGAAATTTTCTGTTGCCTTAATGGCCTTAGAGGGCATTTTTTCTCCTTATTTTTCCTTTGTTGGGTTAAACGTGGACGACCGGGTTGGTTCCCCAACATTCATTCCTGTGTCTTACAGTCCATTAACTTGACCACAGTGGCTGGCATTTCCTGTCAAAAACGTAATGAAACCAAGTAACTTCTTCTGGATCCACCAGCAACAGCAACCGCATCACCAGTTACACAGCCAACGTCAGTGCTCCCAGTAGTAGAAGCCCAGGGAGACACTGGTGGCCACTTAGTTTTGGTCAGGGGAGTTGATGACTTCCTTTTTTCTCAACAAAAGGAGGGCCACAGAAATGTATTTTTTATGACATCATTAAAAACTGGAGTTTTACTGCCAATTGAATTTAGCTCAGAGTAGCTTGGCTAAATTAACTTGACATTACATTAACTTTCACTGGCGCCATTATTAACTGCAAAAACATAAAAACATGTCCTGTACATTACGCAAATGCCAATAAGCATAAATACTGCTGTACACTATCTGGATGTACTGTATATACTGCATGGTGTTTGGTGAATTTATTTAACTGTATTTAATTCATAAATGTGAATAATGTTTTCAGCACACTGCTTCGAGTGTAATGTATAAGAGCAAATTAATAAAAAGAAAGGTGAAGACAATAAAAAGAGCCAAGAGTCTTCACAGGAAAGCAGGAGTTTGGAGGCGGCTGGGCAGGGAGTGAACCCAAACATGGAGTCAAAGTGACGCGTCTCGTGAGCTGTCAGACTGAATGAATGTCTGCGAGGGACTGTGCTCAGGCAGCCACTCTTCTACTGATGTGCTTGGTTACGCATGGCACCTTCACATGGCATGTCGGTCTGAAAGTGAATTTGAGTATATGCAGAGGATCCTGTGCCTAATTACCAAAAATCAAAAGACTGGAAACACAAAGCCATGCAATATTTTAATATAGAGTTCATTGACAAAGTATTCAGACTCCCTCGTGTTGTGCACACTTTATTGTGCTGTAGATTTCATTTTAAATGGATACATTTGCCATTTCCCACAGTCCAAAGACAGGTTAGGTCGATTGGCAATTCTAAATTGGCCCTAGTACGTGCTTGGTGTGTGTGTGTGTGTGTGTGTGTGTGTCCTGCGGTGGGTTGGCGCCCTGCTCGGGATTGGTTCCTGCTTTGTGCCTTGTGTTGGCTGGGATTGGCTCCAGCAGACCCCCGTGACCCTGTGTTTGGATTCAGCGGGTTGGAAAATGGATGGATGAACATTTGCCATTTTTCCCAAACAATCTACACTCAATACCTCATTATGACAAATTGAAAACATGTTTTCAGAAAGGTTTACAAACTTATCTAAAATCAAAAACCGAAAACTCTTATGTATATAGTTATTGCGGTCAGTTGTCTCCTGTTTGCTTTAATTATCCTTCAGATGGGACTAGAGCTTGACTGGAGTCCACGTGTGAGCGCAGAGGTTCTCTGCTGAGATGGGAGAGCCTCTTGGAAGGACGACCATCTCAGAAGCACTCCATTAATAAGGCATTTTTGGAAAAGTGGTTAGGCAGAAGCCAGTTTTGACTGAAAGGCATATGACAGTATAACAGCATGAGGAAAAAGGTTTCTCTGGTCTGATGAGACAAAATAATTAACTCTTTGGGCAGAACTCCAAGCAGTTTGTCTGGTGAAGACCTGTCACTGCTCATCACCTGCCTAATATCATCCCTGCGGTGAAGCCAGGTAGGAGCAGCACCATGCTGTGGGGGTGGCAGCGACAGGGAGACTGGTCAGAATTGAGGTAATGTTGAATGCAGCAAACGTCAGAGAGGTTCTTAAAGAAAACCTGCTCCAGAGTGCACACAGCCTCAGACTGGGCCAACGGTACACCTATCAGCAAGAAAACGACACAAAGTATACGGTAGAGACAACACTGGTGTGCCTTCGGGACAAGTCTCTGAGTGTCCTTAAGTGGCCCAGACTGGGACCTCATATGACATCTGTGGAGAGACCTGAAGATGGCAGTTTATAGACACTAATGGAGCTTGACAGGATCTGCCAGAAAGAACCGGATAAACTGACCAAAACCATGTTTTCACTTTGTCATTATGGGTTATTAAGTGTAGGCTAAGGAGCAAAAATGTCAAATTGATCGATTTAAAATTAAATCTACAACACAATAAAGTGTGTAGAAAGTGAATGGGTTTGAACACTTTCTGAATCCACTGAATATCAGCAACACAGCAACTATTGACAACATGTGCAAAAGATGATGTGCTTTTTATTGAGTCCGATACAAAAAGTACATAGACAGACAGGAAAGGCACTATATGATAGATAGATAGATAGATAGATAGATAGATAGATAGATAGATAGATAGATAGATAGATAGATAGATAGACACTAGCTGTGCTACCTGTCCAAGGAGTTACATAATCGACATAGATCTCAGTGTTAATGTTTGCAATGCCCCACCTATATGGATGTCCCTGTGTGTCTACATGAGGATATACAGGTGTGTGTGCCAGTGTGTGTTTAACTAGGCCCTGTGATGGACCGTCGCCCGTCCAGCCTTACACCCAGTGCTGCCATGACAGGCTCCTCTTGGTCCTGACCTGCATTACGAGGGCTCCTGGATGCCCTTTTCCTCTTTAAAGCAGTGTGTTGTCCTCCATCAGTCTGCAGTCTAAACAGTTCAATGTGGAAGTGGAGGAGTCACAGAGGCACTGCTTTGGAAATCATGAGGCTTCTGCTTGCTACCACCCAATTAAGATGACAAAAAGTGGAAAATGGAGCACTATGTGCATACTGTCTGAGAATTTCTGAAATAAATGAGAACTAAAATGACACGTCATGTCATTTGAAAGAATCTTTCAAGTTAAATATGAGGAGGCGTGCCCAGTTCTGGTCTCCCTGCTGTAGGTCCTGCTCCCTATCTGTGTGGGGCCTGCTGGTCCCCCGATGTCACAAAGACACGTGTGTTACGTTGAGTGATGGCTATGAGCTGGCGTGGGTGTAATATATCCTGCCATGGACTTCTGTCTCTCCCAGAGTTAATGTATGTCTTGCACCCAGTGCTGCCAGTAAGGCCTGTAATGGTAGCGGTGGTGACAAAGACAGGATTTGTTATTATTATTACTTATTAGTTGGGTGACACTTTTATCCAAGGTGACTTACAGTATAAGATCTGAGCTACAATTGTTTAATTTCTTTTGTTTTGTTTTTTTTTTCCCCTAAATGGAGCCCAGGCAGGTGAGTAATGGAATTTGAACCCACAACCTCAGTGTCCAAATTCCAAAGTCCAAAGCTTTAACCACTGATGAGTGACACATGAATTAACGTTAATTGATTCTCCGAATGGCAGTTCCATCAAATATCTTTACACTGGCAGACTTCTGATGATAGGAAAGAGCACAAATCAGGCCAAACGTAACAAAGCGTGCACGGGTTTGGTCCAAATGCTGGCCAGGCCTCAGGCACCCTACAGAGGCACAGCTTTCTCCATCCCATCCCTGATAAAAGCACTCCTGGATTAATCAGTCTGGGGCATCTCTGAATGAAGACTGCCAACTGGGCCAAATTGGGCGGAAGTGTGGAGGCTTTGTTTTTGTGATGTTGACAACAATCCATTAGGGGAATCAGCAAACACCAGTGAATGCAATTAGACACACACATGCACAACACACGCCCCCCCAACCCCCAAAACACACAACTCCAGACAGGCTCTCTGCATGCAATCCACACCTTTACTAGCAAATCTGCAATTCAATGCCCTCTGTATCAGAAATGGCCCTCAAGGACAAAAAAAGTGTATTGGTGCTATGAAAACATCTTCGTGAAGCGCGGAAGACTCAAGTCGGGCACAATGGCAGGTGCAGTCGTAAATCACATCACGATCGTCACTACGGTGGTCCCTGGATTGACTAGGTTACGTTCTGTTCAGTCTGGCACAGCTCTGCTGGACAATAAGCGCCTTCGTTTAGGCAGACGGCGACACCTTCACGACGAGCCACCCTGGGAACGTTAAAAACAATTATGGTATTATCTGTAATAATAATATAATTCCCCGATGGCGATTTTCCACGATTATATTATACGTTTTCTTGACCCTCTTAACAGCTTTGCCAGACCCTAACAGTGTTAAAGCCGTCCAAATAAATTCATTTTAAAATAACGCAAGGGCAGCAGCAAGAAAGCGTCCGAGCATCTCCTTTTAAGCCCCAATGTTAAGCGAGTGTGAGGCAGGAAAATGCTTAGGATGGATGGCGCATGACAAGCACATAAATAACAACAAGCCGTTCATCATAACAACAACACAGTAAGATAACCGCTTGTGATGTCTGCTAAAGGCAGCCTTTGTGGGCGACTGCCGCAGACGCCCCCGAATCCCTCTTGTTCGTCATTTGGTGTCAACAGCAACTTGGCTCTAAAATAACAGGAGCAGCTTGCCTTCGCTTTACATGTTTACTCTGCGCCTGTCATTGCCTTCCGAGACTGCTTACCGTTATCCGAGGAATGTTCTTCTTTCCTTGGTAAGACATGCCGAGAGGAGAGCACACAGTCCCGAAATTCACCACCAGTGATTTATAAGCGAGCGAGAGCAGGAACAGAAAACGAACGAGCGCCGAGTACGTGAAAACCAAATCCAGCAGCTGGGATGGCAGCAGGCTCGGCTCGGTCGCCGCACTCGCTATATTCTCGCCGAGCAGTGTGCCTTGTATTCCCTCTAATTATTCGTTATTTTGATGTTTTTTTTCTTTAAATTTCCCGTCTAATGTCGTCGGAGAGTAACAGCTGAAGAGCTCCCCCTCTTTTCACAATACAGTCGCGCTTGCCATCTGTCTGATTAGCATTCCGGACTCATCCCAGCGGTTACGAGCAGCCAGTCGGCCTTTTGCAGATGGATTTTTCAGGCTTTAAAAGGGAAACAAAGGGAAAGCCGCGCACGTTTGTCAGGAGGATTGGAAACGCTGATAAATCCCGGCCGATCCCCTTTAACTGCTTCTATTGCGTTGTGGATGTTTCAAGTATTTTCCCGCTGACGGGGATGATGTTGAGGACTATAATAATAATAATAATCTGCGGTGGGCTGGCGCCCTGCCCGGGGTTTGTTTCCTGCCTTGCGCCCTGTGTTGGCTGGGATTGGCTCCAGCAGACCCCCGTGACCCTGTAGTTAGGATATAGCGGGTTAGATAACGGATGGATGGATTATTGATGCGGATTCTTTTCTAGAACAATACTTCATTCACGTCTGTCAACATCTGGCATATATTCAACGGTTCATACATATGTCTGCACAAATATATTGATGATCACTTAATTTCTTTCTTTTGTAAATATTTAATAGAATTGTATTACCTTCATTGAGGGCTCCATGTCGCCGCAGTGGTAGCGCCGCAGCCTTAGTAGAGCTTGCTTGTTCTCTCCGCGTTTGCGTGGGTTTCTCAGGCTTCCTCCCACTGTCCAAAGACACGTTTATTGGGTGAATTGATGTCGCTAAATTTGTCCTACTGTGTGTTTAGTGTGCGATTGCCTATTATGGGGTTTGAAAATGACATGGCAATATCTTCATTGACCAAGTTTGAGTAATGCAAGATGTGATTGTTTTCCGCCGCAGCCTCACGGATCTCGCGTCCTCTGGATTCAGATTCCGCCTCCGGTCTTTATCCACGTGGAGTCTGCACGTTCTCCCAGTGTATGTACGTATTCTGGTCATGAGTGGCGCGAAATGATGAGTGGGTGTGGGAGTGGATCCTCAAATGGACTGGCACTGACTCAGCGGTTCATTCCTGCCTTTTGCCCGGAGGCTACTGGGTTATAGAATGGGTTCTTGAACATTATGAACCTTTGAAAAATTCTGAGGAGAACAGTTCGTTCAGCCCAACAAACTCGTCCATCCAATACGCCATTGATTCTCCAAAATAATATCAAGTCGGGATCTGAAGGTTCCTAAAATTATGATCTCCAGCACCCTACTCGCCAGTTTATTGCAGTGTCTATGGTTCTCTACGTGATGAAAAGTCTTCTAACATTTGCGCAAAATCAGCCCTTAATAACTGTCCGGCCAAGGCCCCGTGGGTTTGTTGCAGAATTTATTTTAAAGTAACAAGTGGCAACCACTGTTCTAATTACTTTTATAATTTTTAACACTTCCGTCGTGCCCCCTCTTACCTCTTGCTTGCTTAAACTGAAAAGGTTTGTATAATGTCACTTTAAGTGACAATAAAGGTGCCAGAGTGGCTCTTCGGAGCTATGCCACTGTAGAGTCATTTTAGTTCCAAAATGACCCGTCCACATGAAGGTTCCTGAAAGAACCTTTTATTTATTTAGACCAGCGACGGGCACCATAACTAACAATGAACAGATGATAGCCGATTTTTAAAATACCTGCCAGCAGACTCTTGCTGCATACGCACATTAACATGCCCTGCAAACATACATTCAAGACTTCAGTTGCAAGGGTGCAATCGAGTTGAATATCTGAAGAACAGAAATTCCAATCAGGATCTTAGCTTCGGCGCTATTCGGACCCTCTGGGCCTTTTTGGGAATACTTACTTAACAGGACATGGAAACATCGAGACATTTGTTTCGTTCAAAATGTCGTCGAGACCAAGTTCTGTGTCAATAAAATTGATCCCTCCGTTTCTAGAACTCAGCTGCGGAATCGACTATTAGGAGTAAATGCTGGACGGGATGCCAGACCATCACAAGAAACATCGCGATCTGAACGTTAAGGTGGGCGAGCAAACGGGGACTCTACGGATAACAAACGATGTGAAGCAGCACGGCGCATGCTCGTAATGTGACCTGAGCTCTGCGTGTTGTTCCGAGGCTGCCCTTTAAAAAGAGTCCAAGGACGGGTTTTGGGTGCGATTGGGCGCGATATCAATTTACTTCTAAAAAAATATTTGGATGCCTAGCTAATAGGAGGCACCCAATATATAGTGTGTGTGAATTCGTCACATCAGCTGCCTTTTGTCGATTCAAAAGCTGTTTAGCAGACACAATTGTGTAAGTTGTGTGTTTTCCCATGATACTGCAAGTTAAAGACACACCGTACATACTGAGATCGACTGAGATCGACATATTAATCCACAGTTTACATACATGGCACTTACAGCTTCTCTCGATGGCTTTGGCGTAATTCCCAAAGCCGTCTTTACGTTCTTACAACTGGACGTGCATTTCTCAAACCCGTATGGTAAAGAAGCACAAAACTTTGGTTCACAAAGTATTTCTCTTAAAACTCTACTTTGTCAAAATGTAATAATTGTGTGAGTCAAATTCACCAAAATGAGAAGTCATCGTGGGTGATCATCGCGTAGAGCCAAGTCAGTCGAAGTCAATATGGAAGTGTGCCATGGATGTACAGTATTTTGGGCAATTAAAGGATTAGCAGTGACTGCTCGCTTTACAGCAATACTGTAATGAACATCTTAACGTGGCTGATAAATTGACTGATTAACTGCAGAAATCGCACTGCACTGCAGATGATGCCTCTTGCTGCATGTGAATATTGCAAACGCTGAAGGGCGGGACTCGTTGCGTGAATATTACAGCAGAGGAAGGCGTCCGAAACTGAGCTGGCTAAGGCGAGGCTTCCGTTTGGAGATTCGGGGATTGAGCGGTTATTATTATTATTTTTTTAATCATGACTGCGGGCCTAATGTTTTTAAAATTACTTGCTGGTCACAGTTTGGGGATGCCGGCTAAACTTTTAAAGACGGACTGCAAGATTCTTTGAAGAAGAGAAGTTTAACTAATGCGTGAGAGAGAGAGAGGGAGCGGCGTGTTTTATCTTCGGGAGGGGCTGATTAAAAGGTGGGATGGCCTTTTCCGTATTTAATGCACGGTTGATTTGTATTCACGATTGTGGACAAGATCGTTTATTTGTTATAATGTATTCTTGCTAATAGGTTAGAAGTGATTTATTGTGTGTTCACTACGCAGTTAATGATTTGCGTGTTTGTGTTATATATATAGACTCAGATTCGTACTGGATCCAATACGGTGGTTAGAAAGAGAGGTGGTAGCAGCGACCACTACTGCGAGACAGTGGGCCTCTGCTGTCGATGGGCACTCTCACTTGTAACAATCCATAAAGGATCATTTCAGAGTACAGTATCGTTTGCTGAATGCAGTTGCGTATAAAGCCAAAAAGTACAGGTATCTGTGTTTCTGACACCAAAGTACTAAAAACTCTACGAGGGTTCATTGTCATTTAGTTTAAGAACAGACAGCACTGGAAAAGGCTTCGGGACGACATGAAAGTGAACTTTTAGTTTATAATACGTCTCTAGCATTAAAGGAAACAAAATCAGAGAAAAATAACCTCAGCCAGCACTGTGTACTGTATTACTGAATATATAATAGTCCGTTAAGAACTCGATGCACGGTTACTGTCACCTAATGGACTTTATCATAAACGTACACATCACCCCGTTTTTTTGACACCCACTGCACATCCAGCCTACCTGAAAAGGGGTCTCTCTTTGAATTGCCTTTCCCAAGGTTTTTCCTTTTTTGTTTTTCTGGGAGTTTTTTTTTTTTTTTGTCTCCTTAGAGAGTCAAGGCTTGGGGGCTGTCAAAAGGTAGGGCCTGTTAAAGCCCATTGCGGAACGTCTTGTGGGATTTTGGGCTATACAAAAATAAATGGTATTGCTTTGTGTATTGTATCACTTCATATCCCGTCGCTCCCATCTGTCCGGCCCCACGTTTTTATCAGACTCACACCAGATGTTCTCCCGATAACACTCTGGAAACGATCCTCTAGAAGCCTCACAAGCGAAGAACGGGATGGTGAGGCTGATGACTGCACATTTCCCACCTCCCTGTAGAAAAGAATTCAGGGATCGGATTCTGGAATGTGGACAATGGGGAGAGGCACTCAAGTACTGGACATCTGCTGGACATCAGACTATTCCCTTATGACATTTGACTGGGGAAAGCCGAATTTATCCCACAAGAAAACAGGAAGTCAAGATGGTTGTTTTAAGATGATAGAAGGTCCCCTTCGTAAGTGAAATTAAAGATTCAAGGAACAAGTAATGTATCCGTTCACAGTAAACAGCCGTTTGCACAATACCACATCAACACGATTTGTAAAATGCGTGCTTCGTATATTTCGAGAAATGAATGAATTTTGTTTGCGCATAGGCGCCTACTTGTAAATCAGAATTATGAGTGATGAGAAAGAATATTATCCGTTTTGATTAACGTGACTTATACAACTGACGACTGTGCAAATTCAAAGATATTTGTACTTAATCATTTAGATAACTGTACTAAAGCATCTGCAATATTTGAAAAATAACGAGACATGTTATTAAAGCCTAACTTTCATTCCAGAATTGGTCCACAGCAACTGAGAAAACTAGAGTAGGAAAGGAGTCGACAGGAGTCGATGTGACGGATCACCCAAATCCCGATGTATTTTGGCACCCCCTGGTGGCTTCATTTAGACAAGCCCGCTTTTGGGTGTTACAACTTAGAAGACATTCAACGGCATTTGTGTTAATGAAATGAATTGGTTCAAGGAGAAGTTTGATCGTTTAAGGGCAAACTGGTAAAACTGTGTTATAGCTGCATATTATCCTTCGAGTTCCAGATTCACTGACAGTGAATGTTACTTTTATCCCTTAACGGACCCAACTTTCAGTCTATAGTTAATGTACATTTCACGTTTAACTATGCCTCCGAAGCTGCACAGAATGTACTCAAAACCCTGATGTGAAAACATAAATTAACGACACTCTGATTATAGACGGACATTTGGATGACTGGATAAGTGTCTTTGTGTGACACATTTTAGTTAATTTGTATGTGGTTACCAAATTTTGCTAGGAACATCTACCATCGTCTACATCTAATTGAATGCAACCTTAACATTTTGGTATAACACATACAATGAAAGCCACAAAGTTTGACGTCGAAAGGTTAGAGAGGTTCACCTCTTGTGGAATTCGAATTTGCTTACCAGTCTCATGTTCCCCAGATCACAATGTTCATACAAAGATTGCGTCTCTGCTAAGATCTCCACTGGTTCCCCTTGTTCATGGAGGCCACCGACACCAGGGTCCGGACTCGTTCCATTGCTCTTTTCACTCGGCTCCTCCGTGTCTGTTGAGCACGTTTGGTTTCTCTCCACGCTATTCACTTTGTTGACACCTTTTCTCCCAACGCTGAAGGAATCAAAGTCGATGGTTTTGTTCTCAAACGCACCTTCTACGTTACAGAACATGCCACCGAATTTGACCCTAGGTTTTGGGCTGTTGCTTCCAAGTTTTGACAATAAAGACACGTCGTCGTCTTCTTTCACTCGGGTAACGTTTTCTGCCATTCTTGGACGGTGAACGTTCTTCAAAGTGGGCTTAAGAAAAGTTTCCAAAGAAGCTACGCGATGTTAAACTCTGTCCTTTGAGCCATCGTGCGACTTGTGTCAGTGAGGGACTGCGCGCCAGTGTTTCACGCAGGAGGTGGGACGCGCTGTCCAAGGGGTGTGGTGCTGAAATGGGACTGTGTGAGAAATTCTCGGGAGAGCGAAGTGAGAGAAAACAAAAACGAGCAGAGGTTGAAAGGCGCTTGAAATAATGTCACTTTGTTTTTAAGGCCATCTATGCAATGCTATTTTGTTTTTAAAATCATCAACATGGATAAAATTAAACGCAATCGATTCGGAACCGGTTTAAAAATGTGCTCGTATAAACAAGATGTGCAAACCACCATCCGCTTGGGGGCATAAATACTTTACATACATTCATAAATACACACGAACAGTTAAAACAGCTTTAGGTCCAAATTCACAGTTCTTGTGCAGTATTTCAGTTCTTTTAAACGACTGATCCGAACATTTAGGATTATTCATTTACCCTGAACAAATGCTCTCTTCTGAAGCATTTGTCGTTAACGCTGCAATTTTTACTGCTTGATTTATCTGCTACTTCACATCGTTAATAGTTCACTGCGCTTTGTTGCCTGAGGCTGTAGAGCAGAATTCTTTACAATGACATTCAGAATATTAGTACCCCAAATCATTTTTAAATTAAAATATGAAAATGATTTTGTTTTATGGGGAAAAAAGGCCAGCTTTAAATAATATATCTTTGCGCCATTAAATAATGCCCCCAAACATGAATTCTATTCACATTTTCCTTCTTATTTTTAGTACTCTATAAAGAAAGGAAAATAAACTATACATGTTTATTTTATGAGGTACACCTTGATATTTAGCATACCTTTCGGGTGTTTCATGCGATCAATAAGATGAAAAAAAAATCAGATTAAATACTATCTACAATTTTTTTTTGTTCTATTAGTACAAATACTACTATTAATAAAACTAAATAAATATATGCTATCTTCCTTCAGCTTTGCATGTGACTTCAGTTTTAAAGTTTTGTCAGATTTGTGTAAATCATAGAAATATCAATATGAAATTAATCTGTCGCAATTAAATCACACAGCAGCTTTATACGGACTTAGTAAAGTGCATGGAAATGGCCATGAAGCAGGAAAACAAAGCTTTATTAAAAATTTACATTATTATATGTATTTTACAAATGAATAGAAATATCTAATATACATGGGTCACAATACAAAAATATGTGTAAAATTTGTAGCTGATCAACAAATAGTCCTGGTTTAAGGGCTGCAAATTACAGTTTTATCACTTACTAAACAGTACATATTTTGGATATGGGTTTTAAGAGAATATAATATTGATAACTTAAAATAGTTTACATTTGACCTGTTTAGCCAAATGCAAGGATCTATGTTATTTATATATCTTGCATAAATTTACAATAGAACCATTATATAAAATGTACAAGGAACAATCATGAATACAAATAAATACAAATATTTATAATACGATTTCCTGAGACTAAACTAAATCCATAAAAATGTCGAGTGTAATCTAACTACTTAAGTGCTGACACTGTGCAGTTCAAAGTTTGGCATCAGGTTGCCAAAATGTCCAGGGTATCTTGCACCTCAGTTACAGAGATGAAAGGCTTCTCGATGAAAGCTAAACATTTTTGTTTTCAAGCTGTGTAAGGCACTCAGGGTTTCATTGAAGGCTAGTAATTATTGTTTTGAAATGATCAAATAACAGTTACTGTCCTTTAACAGCTTGAGTAAGATGTTGGAGACATTATGTGCTGCTTATGCTGTCAGCTATTTGAGGTTGGCTTCAAATGGATTTTAGTTTAGACACTCTCAGAGACTCTTATTATTATAACCTTGTAAATTATGACTTTTCAAACAAAATACACATTCACCGTTACACCCATATTGCACTTATTACCTTGACATTGCTCGGATTAAATTGGTTTTATAATTTCCACAAATAAACAGCAAGAACTGTTTTTCATTCTCTAGCCTCCGTAGTGTGCAATAACAAGAGGTATTGTATAATTAAATTCATTTTGGATTACTTTTTAATGCCTTTTTCACTTTTTGTAATTTTTAGAAAAGATTGGGGTTCTTTTTAATTAATTAACAGTGCACTGGAGTTTGTTTGGTGAAAAGAAAATTACAATGGTACATTTGGCCACTATGTCTCTCTGTACAAAAAATATACTTTATACATATAAACAACACATTTCTTGGAAATAATTTTATCATTCATTTTTTCCTCTATATCTTGCTGCAGAAATATGCAATTCAATGCAACTTTACATAACATTACATTAAGTCCCATGAAGCAAACATTCAAAGTCAATTTGCCTCTGGTGCTGAGCCAAGAAAGCTCAACCTTCAGAGTCATTCTGTGCACAGAAGATGAAGCTTCGAGCAGAAAGTGCCCATTCTTGAAGGAGTAAGTCCTTATTTGTTATTCTTGCTCATGCTGGAACAGCCTAATTAACGCAAATTACAACTGCTAATTCTTGGCAAAGATGCACAACTTGGCATGGCAGTGAAGTGCTCCACCAGCTCGATCGCAACTCCATGGCTTGTTATAGATGGCAATGCAATAGTCATCATTTCGCTATGGACTGTGGAAATGAAGCTACTTTAATATCAATACCATGTAAAATGTTATCAAAAATATCATACACACTTTAAAAGCAAAGGTATTATGTGACTCGGTTTCCTTAGCTTATGGTTGGCCCGCCTTTGCATCAAAACCCCCGTTTCCTCAGTTTGTTCTTACTGCTGGATTCTATAGGGGTACACAGAAAAATCACCAGGGTTAAAGACGTCCTTCAAAGTGTAACGTTTGGAGTCATGTGCACTCTTAAGGGGGGAGACCCCATGATATCATCTGTTGATTCTTGGGTCACATTGCAATTAAACTGTGATTTATTAATATTTTGGAATTTATTAAGTATTGCAATTTGATTTTGTGATATAATGCAATTTATTTATTTATTTTTCTTAAAATTAAAAATCTATATAGGAAAAATGTGAATTTGTTACATCCAACTAGAATTTCTTTTTTCATAACTTAAATGGATGTTTGATATCTTAGCCTTCTTCACAGTAGGACTGGGAGGTTTACTTGGACTACACGACACATACTGGTACAAATCTGGACCTTTCTGCAGGGTGAGTCCTTCTGAGATCCACTCTTAAGTTTGTAGAAGGCCTGTCAACAAAGAGATGACTTTGAAATATTTCATATTTAAAATACTGCTTGAATATACACTAAACAATTTGGTATATATAATTCTTGGGGCTTCATACATGTGTATGTTTGTAGAGCATTAACTTGCAAACTTCTCAGTAAATTATCAGATTTTTACACACAAATGAAACAGTCTTCCATTTTAAAATACTGACAGAAGTTCCAAGTCATATAATCACGGAGAAAAACATCATGGAGTGTTTCGCACACACTTTTTTTTTATAATCTTTTCATGGCCCTCTTTTTGTTTTCTCACAGAGCTTCGTCATCGCTTATGAATTTATAAACTTCAGCCAATTTGGAGTGGAGCACACCAACCCTCAGAAGGGGGCTTGTGAACACATGGAAGTCACACCAGTTTGAGAATTCACTATAAATCCACCTTCAAGTGTTCCCGTCTGTTGGGTAGGAGAGGCAGTCCTAATTTGTAGTTGGCTGGGATGCTTGATTTTAATATGACAATTCTTGCAAACTGCATATTTCATATGAAGCTGTTTCTTTGCTGTAACATTGTGAAAATTAAAATGAACCTAAACACACAACATAAAGGTGTCCAGATTGTTTGGTATTGAAAACTCTGCAGCAGTGCTCACATTTGTGGTACACTGCCTGTAAGAATAGAAACCAAAACTTGCTAATGTGGTAGAGAAACTACTGGAAGGCATGTCACTATGAATGTACTAGTAAAGTACATAACAGCAATACAGCATACGGCAAACATTAGCACTGCTGTACAGACTCCTAAACCTATACATGGTGTATTAATAAAGAGGACAAAGGAATCCCAATACTTGTCTTCTATGTACTGATTAAAACAAAAAATATTGCAAAACTCAACTGTCCTGATTATTTTGCCCTCATCTCTAGTGTATGTGTATGGTACTCCATATAGTATAGTGCTAAATTTTAATTTTTCTGAGAGAAAATATCTTCATAGGTTACAAAAAGAAAATATAACTAGAAATTAAGGCAATTTTTAAAAGCCTGCATAGTGCATTCAATGAATTCAGTTAGTCCAAACACTGTTCGAGGATGTGCAAATGAGGAGGCAACCACAACCTTAAACTAAGCACATCTGACATTAGAAATGAAGGGCAAAAGCAGACACCCTAGCATATTAACATTTTAACATTAAATGTGATACAAAAAATCAGCTAAGAAAAATGTAAAACGCAGGACACTTAGAACACGTGTACAAGTTACTTGGATGTCCACTATAGCTCAATATATGTTTCTCTTAGTGTAATTTAAGATGCATTTTTTTCCAGGCTGTTTTTATCTAATGCTTGTTGCTTTAGAGTTCTCAGATGTTTGAGATAACCAGTGGGTTTCATCTCTGATGGCAAACATAACTTGCAGGTTTGGTTCTTAATCTAGCAGATCCATTCTTTATTCGGGACAACGGTGTTTTCGTTGCTGGTAATAAAAGGCATTACATGTAGTAGACTTAAATTGGCTCTCTCAGCAGTTCGTAAAAGCAAACTAGGATCGAGTGGGTTAGACTTCACTGTTCATAAAATAGCTGGCAGTTTTACACAGCTGGTATGAAAAAGCATGTCAGCAGGGAACTGGTATTTTCTTTCTGAAAAAGAAAAAAACAAATAATATTTTTGCAATATGATAACTTAAGAGAAATATAGTTAGCAATAATAAATATATCTGTCAATTCTAAAAAAGTAATTTACTTGCATTTATTTTTATTTTTTTGTATTTCTTGGATATTGGAAAAATGAAATTCTTCTCAAATCGTCAAAACAATCCATTGTAGCAATAAGCTCCTTTAAAACTGCATGATGAGCAAACTGATCCTCTTTATCTCTATACTGTACAGTATATAAAAGGCAAAGTTGATTCACTCATCAACAAAAACACTATTTCCTGTTTAGTTAAAAAACTGAAATTTGTCAGCATTGTACACCTAAGGCAGTACTTAGTTGCTAAGAATAAAAACCTAAGTAAACCAAAATATCAAAAATGCATTGACCGATTTGATTGGAATCTGGTGACATTACAGAAAAAATAAAATTAATTGACCCAATTTTTTTAATTGTCGATACATTTTTTATTTGTTGATGTTTACTAATATTATGCTAACGTACATTTTCTGCCCTACACTTCACTGAGAAGGCTTTATGCAAATAAAGGACAGAGCAGAAGCAGTTTATGAGCCACATGAACAGCAGAGCTAGCCAGTAGGGTGGTCAGATGACTGAAGGAAGGTTGCTGTCCTGGACAGGGAAAAAGAGATGCGATTATGTTTGGCTTGTACAGTCAGGTGTCAAATGGAAGGTGAAAGTTCAGAAAAGCTCAAGGAAGACATGGTTAGCAAGCATAAAGCTTGAGTGCTGGTGCCAGGCACTGTGACTGTGTTGCTTTGCTAGAAGCAAAAAGGGAGGGAGAGAGAAATAGATAGATAGATAGACAGATAGGTAGGGAGATAGAACTTTATTTTCCCCAGGGGGAAATTTGGCTTGTTACAGAATCTCTTTAAATAAATAAACACATAAAAATGTAGATAAGTAAATAAATACACAACACACACACATTTTGGTCTGAACACACAACAGAATGAGTATAAAGCATGAGAATTAAAAAGAATGAAACATTTTGACTTGGCTGTCACAGTTTCACTGAGATATTATGCAGATGTAGTGTTGTTGGTATAAAGGAGGCAGAGGGGTGTTTCCTGATACACTTTTGCTCTATAATTCATTGGCTGAAAGTACTCAGTGTTAGTGAGTCAGAGAGAAGGTGGGCAGCTATGTTCATAATGGCACTCAGTTTAGTTTTAATTCCCTCCTTCACTACTACCTCCATGCGGGTTCAGAGTGCGTCCCATAACTGAGCTTGCTCATTTAATCAGTTTGTTGATTCGGTGGGCCTCTGTTTATGTGATGTTACCTTCCCAGCAAACCACAGAATAGAAAATCGCACTGGCCATTATGTGTTATAGAACATGTGATGGATGTCACTTCCCACACTAAAGGAACACATTCTCCTAGGGAAAAGGCGCCCCTTCTTATTTAGCTCCTCTGTGTTCCAAGACCACTCCAACCTGTCATTGATGTGGACCCCAAGTACTTCTAGGAGTGGAGCACCTCTACTAAGCAGAGGCAGAAGTGGCATCCTTGGATCCAAGACAATCCTGGATCGATAACAACAGTTTAAACTTACTGGGTCCTCCATAAGCTACTCCATTGTAATATACATTCACATTTATGGACTTTGAAAGGGAACCCCCACCACTGACGTCCAAACTTGTTTACATTTACATGCACACCTGCTTACTTTGAATGGGGATGCCCCACCCCCAAGCTCTCCAAAATTCTTTACTTTTACATTTGCGTCTGCAGACTTTTAAGGGGGAACACATACCGTACAAGTTAAAAAACACAAAAAGAAATAATTAAGTGAACAATGTAAACAAATCTAATAATGATAATAATATTTACTCAAATTTAACATTATGCCTATTGATTACCCATTTCATTTCAAAAGAATACACTTTCCTGTAAAATTGTGCTTGCCGATGACCATCAAAAAAAGCCAAGTCGGAATTCAACTAATGCAAAAATGTTTTACTCATGGAAAATTGTGTATAGCATGTTCAAGAGTAAACAGCTCCCGTGTTCTAATATTATTACTTATTATTTGACTGATGCCTTTATCCAAGACAACCTACAACATTTAAAATACACTTGGTTACATTTCTTTGGCTTTTACAATTAAAGCAGAGCTGCTGGATTTGAACTTACATCCTTAGGAGTTTGAAGTCCTAGGTCCAAAAACTTAACCACTATGCCAAGTGTTACAGCCTTATGCTAAAGCATGAATTTGCCAATTTATTAAAATTAAAAAACAAAAACAAATATCACATTGACAAAAGTATTCAGACCCTTTACTCAGAACTTAGTTGAAGCCCCTATGGCAGCAATTAAAGCCTAGAGTCTTCTTGGTTCTGACACGGCAAGTTTTACACACCTATATTTGAGGATTTAGAGACATTCTTCACTGCAGATTGGATCAAGTTATGTCAGGTTGGATAAATACCATCAGTGGACATCTAGTTTCAAGTCTTTCCAGAGACATCTGATTAGGTTCAAGTCCAGGTTCTGTCTGGGCCACTCAAGTATACTCACAGAGCTGCCCCTAAGCCACTCCAGAGTTGACTTTGCTTTGTTCTTAGGGTCACTGACCTATTGGAAATGAACCCTCAGCCCAGTCTTTAGCCCAGATCAATCTGGAGCTGTTTTTTTGTAAGGATATCTGTATACTTTGCACCATTCAACTTTCCCTTAAGCCTAATTAATTTCACAGTCCCTACCACTGAAAAACAGGCCTTGGTATAATGCTGCCACCACCATGCTTCACCACTGGAATGATATTGCACAGATGATAAGCAGTGCCTGGTTTCCTTCAGACATGCTGCTTAGATGTGAGGCCAAACAGATGGTTTCATCAGTCCAGAGAATCTTTCTTTTAACAGTCTGACAGTACTTTAGGTGCATTTTTACAAACTCCATGTGGGCTTTCATGCCTCTTGTACTTAGGAAAAGGCTTCTGTCTGGCCACAAAGCCAAGATAGGTGCAGTGTTGCAGTGATGCTTGTCCATCTGGAAGATTCTCTCATTTCCACACTGGTGCTATAGAGCTCAGCTAGAGAGAAGAGGAAGAGTTGTAGGTGTTCCAGTGACCTGTGGGACCTTATATAGATACAGTAACTAATGGTAACTAATGGCCTTTTCTAATCATGTCCAATCAATTGAATTGACCACAGGTGGACTGTAAACAAGATGCAGAAATGTCTTTATGATGATCAATAGAATGGGATGCACCAGAGTTAAATTTCAAGTGTTATAACAAAGGGTCTGAATACTTGTGCTAATGTGGTATTTCAGTTTTTTAATTCTTAACATCCATCCATCCATCCATTTTCCAACCCGCTGAATCCGAACACAGGGTCACGGGGGTCTGCTGGAGCCAATCCCAGCCAACACAGTGCACAAGGCAGGAACCAATCCCAGGCAGGGTACCAACCCACCACAGTTCCTCTAACTTTTCCATAATAAAATTTAAGTTTTAAATAATTCAACTAACATAAATCCATTATCTGTTTATATCTTTCCTTGTCTTCCCACTCCATTCAGCTCTTTTTCTAAAATTTCTCCAGTCACATCTGCATTTGTTAAGGACCTGCTCTGTAAGATGAGGCCCATTACCTGTGTACTGGACACCATCCCCCCATGGCTTTCATGACATAATCCTAACAGTTATGACAATAACAAATATATCCCATGACAATGGTTTTATGTCAGCCATTTTTAAAATTGCTTCTGTAACCCCAATGTTAAAAAAGTCTGGTCTTGTCTATTTGCTGACAGTCTTAACAATTTTCAGCCTATTTCTCACTTGCCTTTACTGTTAAAAGTTCTTGAGTGTGTTGTAGTCTCCCAATTCACCAATTACTTAACTTCTAATAGTTTGACGGAACCCTTTCAGTCTGGTTTCAGGGCACAGCACAGCTGTCAACAGATGTTTGACGTAGAGGTTACTACAGTTTTTTTTACTGTAGTAAGAAAACCTGAACATGTGGAGAAACATCCATGCAGTCAAGGGCAATTCTGCAAAAACAGTAATTCAAACCCAGTCTTCAAGAGCTGTGAAGCAAGGGCACCATGATGCTCTTCTTCTACTCTCTCTAAAACTTAAATATGAGTGTTACCCCGAAGGTTTTGCAGTATTTTGTTTTGCTATGATTTTATTATAGTATGGTTTAAACATACTGATAGCATAACTATTGACTATGTTTTGGTCTCTGGTTCAAAGTGATGGATCCATGTTTAGTCTGCAATAACAAACCATGAGGAAAGGCTTTCTAAATCTAAACACACCTCTTTCTTCACAGTTTTGTATTGAATGATTAGGCTTCATAAAGCTCTTTCTTCATTTTGAGTAAGATGCAGACATTTTTTGTAAATTTCTCTTGACAAATAAAAAATGTTGCAAAATCTTTTGATCAAGCGTTGTATATCTCATAAAAAGTGTCATTTTTAGCCCTGGACAGTGATATGTCAGCTCCTTTTGAAAAAGTCATTTTTGAGTATTACTGGAGAATCAGTCTTAACTACTGGACAGCTGCTACAGCACACTGACGAAGAACAAATCTCCCTGTCAAAGAGATTACATTTCACTTAATGTTTCATGCATTATTCCACTACCAGTTGTTTGCCCCAGCAATTCCCCAGACATATTCACAGATGGGAATGAATTGCATTTGGTCCATCTGTCCCCACTGCTATAAAATGTATGGGTAGTCTGGACTTTGCTGCCATATGGCACAAAGCCACACAGAGAGGTAGCAAGCCTAACTGCCATTTCATGAGTTTATTAAGGATGTTTGACAGAGAGGTTAACTTGAGAGCAGCAGTGTATTAAAACTCTAGAATCTTTGGCATTTAAATTAACAGCTTGCTGCTCTAGCCAAATGTGTGAGAATAATTTGAAATAGTAACAAAATATAAATGAAACCAATAAAAATGTTTAATGTACATGAAGATTTACAGTGTTTTTCCAAAAGGCAATAAAACTATAACTGAGTATGTGGCTTTGCAAGATATACTGGCGTTCATCTAACAGCATCAATATGAAGTCCTACAAAAGTGTAGGTGAAAACTAAGACTCAGACTTGGATTACTGCCATGATTACATGGATTTGAATAATTCTGTTTAGTGCTAAATCTGATTAATGTCACTGAATCTTGAGAAAATCTGACTCCGTAAATCATCATACAGTACACTGTGTTCATAACTGCTCCATTAGAAATAAAAATACTTTATCTTTATGTGCTATTTTAGTCTCTTTTTAAAATATTATTGACAATGCAAAATTATTCAGTTTTTAGTATTACGTATTACATACAAAATTATATTAGGTAACCAGTTTAACAGTTCAAGCAGAGGTTTAAATCTTATTTCTGACTTACTGTGCTACTCTGCACAAATTACTTATCCCTTTTCTTCTGAATATTTAAAAAAAACCTGTAAGACATGTTCATGCCCTTGGCAATGAAAGTTTCTATATGACATAAACTTTATTAATGGTGGGTAATAAAAATGGCATAAGAACAGAAATATCAAGAGATAAACAGAATCTGCTTTTACAATATTTGTAGAAGAACTGTTCAGGCACTTAAAAAAACTTGTACGCGTTATACTGTAAACCAGGTCATTTGACATTTCTGGATAAGAAATCACGAATCATACTTACAAAATATTGCCGTTGTATGAAAAATCAGACTGAAAATCTTTTAAGTAAGAAAGGGCAGCATGGGGAGTGTTTAGTGCTGCTGACTGACTACCATGGTAGTTTGAATTCCAGGCCCAGTTACCTTCTGTTTCAATGCTCTCCCCATGCCTTTTCTCCAGGTACTCTTGCTTGCTGACACATTTTAAAGATGTGCATGTTAGATTGACCCTAAAGTATTTTGGTCTGTGTATGCACTCTGCAGTGGAATAGTACCCCCAATCACCTACTGTTCTGGGTTGTAATGCTTACACACAACCCTATAAATGGGGAAAGGGATTGAGTAAGTGCATGAATGAATGAATGAATGAAGCAATTGAAATTACATATGATTACAATATCAGATAGATAGATAGATAGATAGATAGATAGATAGATAGATAGATAGATAGATAGATAGATAGATAGATAGATAGATAGATAGATAGATAGACTATAAAAAGGATCAACTTGAGATATTAAATTTCAGTTATGGTGGAAACATATTATTAAATAGGAATACATTCACTAACAATTTATTATAACATAAAGGAAGTGAAATCTACATGTTAATTGTGCTAAACTTTTTAAATACCTAATGAAGAGAATGGATGTGAAAATTGCAGATTTTTTAAGGCAGGTTTACCACTGTAGGCAACAATAATGAATTGATTTCTGTACTTGTGCAGTCCAACAGAATGTCACAGGGAAATGTATCTTTGCAGAAGTTAGCTAAGTGCAAAATTCAAAAGGATTTGCATGGAATACATACAGTAGAAACTGAGTCTGACTGATATAAGATTCATGTGCCAGAAGCACACTTAATGTTGCACTTCTAAGAATATTTTCATGTGTTGTTATACTTGAGATATCTACTGTAGATAATTTAGTGTTATGCAGCATAATAATGCACTTTATGCTTTATGCTTCAGATTTCTTTGAATCACAAAGTATCTTAGCCTCTTCTTAATTTGTGGCCCTCTACAAATTCAATAAACCACAAGGTCTGGCCTTGAATATGCAAAAGGTCTAAATTATTATATATATTATATATATATAAGTATATCATGGGTCAGCAAGGTGAGCATATTTGATCAGAATGGTATGGAACAAATACCTATAAAGATTCTGTTGAACACATTTTTCACAGTTGCTAAGTAAAGACCTTTAAAACCTGAGTTTTTTACTTTGAGTACTCTACTGTAATTTCTTCATTTAATTTATACTCCAGAAATTTGGGAACTATGACTACAGAGGAGAGAAAGTTTGGGAATGTTTTAGGATTATCTGTATTGCTATATTAATCTAACCTGAAATGTAATCTGATCTTCATTCAAGTCCTACTAACAGATAAAGAGAATCTTAGTTAACTAATAATAACACATGTAGTATTGTAATTTTGAATGTGTTTAGGATATTTCCATCCAATGTACACCATCTAAATGTGCAAACCTCTTTTAAGACAATAATATAATTTAGATGCTTAAATCTATATAAAGTCAAATAGCTGAGACATAGTGAGGCGTTCCATATAAAAAAACACAAACGCGGGTTGTTATCATCAATCTATTCTCTTTACCATATAAAAAAAATTCTGAGGACAGCAGAGGAGATTTGCAAATGCTCATGTTGCTAAAAAGGGTTCGTGATGTATGAATGAAGACAACTCAGCATCACTGCTACATTTGGCTGGAGTAATTGTTTGATATTTCTCATCCCTTGATTAAATTGTAAAGTGTTGCAGGAGGAAACAGACTGTATGGATAATGGCAAAGAATTTGCAGGTCATTCGTGTATATGGCTGATGTCAGTGAAAATGAGTCTACACTAAGGAAAAAATTAATTTCAAGTATTATGAACAGCTGGATACCAGTAAAGAAAGCAATTATTTCCAAAAAAAACGATGTTGCCCATCCTTGTTTTAATAGAGGCCATATGGATGATCTTAAAGTTGATTGGAAGAAAATTCCACGAATACAGAGGAAGAAAGTGGAACAGTTTTAACAAAAAAAAAATGTTTACTAAAAAGAAAAGCTATATTGCAGCAAAGCATCCTCATCCCAGCCATGCCAAGACACCTGTTTTTGCATTAAACAATAAAAGAATGTAGGCAGCATGATAATAATAAATACTCTTGAACCGACAAATCAATCTATCAAACACTCATGCATACACACATTGACAAACATTTAGAAATGACAATTAAGTTGCAGACCTTTAACATACAAACAAAAATGAGAGTATTCAAATACAGCATGCAAATTCCACATAGTAAACCCACTTCCCATGCAAACCAAGCCAAAAGAAAATGTATTTCTCTATGTTTCATTCCACAAAACTATAAGCAGCATTTAGATATTAAGTTTGGTATTAATCACTACATTATCTGCCTAAAGTAAACTGTTTTGTATCGAAATATTTCTTTAAACAGTAAAGTATAAAGATTCTATATTCAGTAAACATTTTCTCATTTGTTTCAAATGAGAAGTCAAGGAAGATGACACCTTGTATTGGCTAAATAAAAAGATTACAACATCCAAGCTTTCGAGGCAACTCAGGCCCCTTCTTTAGGCAAGACGTAATCAAGATGTAATCATTTGTTTCAGAAATTTTAAAATATGTTTTAATCCCATATACACACTGGGTTTACGAACAAGACCAATGTATGCTTGCAACCCTATTTTATATGTAAGTTGGAATTTGTACTGAAAGAGAACAGTAATGGAAATACCAATAAAACTGTATAATGCTTTATTACTTTTTTACAGAAAAGCATTTCATACTTTTCATAAAATGACAGTGAATCACTGTTACTGCACTTTAAACCACACAAAATGTAAATAATGTAAGCTAAAAATGACCAAATGTATTTATAGGATACTGTATTCTTAAACAACCTACAATTTTTGAAATTGACTACACCAATAATTGATGATTTGCCTCTCAGCAGAGATGTGCTGTCTTTGCTAAAAGATCACTTATGCCTGTCACCTACTTCTCCCAGCAGCTGCTGAGATTTCACAGCTGTGAGGAGTACTCAGGATGCTGGGGATTACAGTCCACAGATTCTACCTCTCCTTAGCTAAACTGCCTATCCATGTGCTTACCTGTGACAAAGTTCAGTCCATGACTGTGCACGCTGCTGATTACATTAATTGGAATGTTCTGTCTTTGCTGAGGGATGGCTAAGACTGCCACTCTCCCCTCCTGGCAGGTTTACTCCCTGAGATGGCACAGCTGGAACATTTACTTTGGATGCTGGGAATCAGTGCCTGTTTCCAATCACGCTTGCCCCCTGGTGACTAAGCTTACTGAACAGCTACACATGCTGCATGTTACATTTGGTGACACATGTACACAAAACTACAAAATAATTGAAAATGTTGAAAAACTTCAAAGTGCGCAGTGCTATTCATCGTTAGTGACACCTGCTAATTATTAATCTACATCAAAATTAGCTTGTTTTGTTTGTAAGAAACAGAAGTCACATGTTGAAAATAGTTTGAAATTCAGCAGAAAAGAAAAATGTTGGGCTTCCCTATACTCATTCATATCTGCAGATTTGCTGTAATATGAAACTGTCATAACCTCTGATCTGCCTGTATTGAAAATGAACAAGATTTCTTGGTAACACGTTATTTTGAATCCCTTTTATTTCATTGCACTTGCAGAGTGAAAACTGTGTAACTACATTTTATGTTTGTATTAATGTCCACTTACCTCACATGTACATTTTCTTATTCATATTATGCTAATGCAATGACACAATGCATCCTTCAGCACTGGCATATTCTACAACAGCTGCCAGTATTTCAAGAATCCCCTTTGTTCACATTTTCACACAACTGAAATTTTATGGCCTTAGTTGCAAAAACATCAAACTTAAAATGTAGGCATCAGCCTCATTTACATAAATCTGGACACTTCCCAAACTTTCATTATGGCTGCTGCACTTATGTATACACAAAGGTAACCATTTTGAGAATTAATATTTTTAACTACACTAAAACAAAGATCTATTTGCAGCAGTAGGTTATTTATTTATTCTTATAATTTAATGATTTTTTTAATAAAACTAAATAAGATAGTAAAATAATTTTTGAACATATTCATAACATCAGAATGAAATTCATTAATTGGTCTATTGCTAGACATTTCACAGAATTTAATTGTTGAATACTGGATTTTAAGATATACATTTCTGTAGAACAGTAACACTACACCCCTGGGACAGAAACTTTTGATACTACACACAATAAGGAATTCATTTTAGATCTTTTTTTCTTAACTATGGCCATGCCTATTGGTTTGAATGAGGCCAATGACCTACAAACTGCTTTACTTCCATGTTATCTTGGGTTTATACAGGAATATACTAGATATTTAGTCTTTACTATGCCCTTAACATATTTGAAGGTACACAGTTTTCCTGAAAATTAAATATTACTACTTACTTGTGCTATGTTCAAACCTATTTACTGTATACACTGTTCAGCCACAACATTAAAACCACAGACACACAGGTGAATAATATTGATTATCTTGTTACAATGGCACCAGTGAAGAGGTGGGATGTATTAGAGAGCAAGTCAACAGTCAGTTGTTGAAGGTGATGTGTTGGAAGCAGGAAAAATGGGCAAGCGTAAGGACTTTGATAAGGGCCAAATTGTAATGGCTAAACAACTTGGTCAGAGCATCTTCAAAATAATGGGTCTTGTGGGGTGTTCCAGGTAAAGAGTTGTTAGTACCTACCAAATGTGATCCAAGGAAGGACAACAGGTGAACTGGCGATGGGGTCATTGTCCCCCAAGCCTAACTGGCGCACAAATTGCTGAAAAACCTAATGCTGCCCAAGAGAGAAAGGTGTCAGAATGCACAGTGTGCAGCTTGCTACATATGGGGGTTGTGTAACACAGATCTGTCAGAGTGCCAGTGCTGACTCCTGTCCACTGTGGAATGGACATGTGAGCATCTGGACCATGGAGTAATGGAAGAAGGTAGCCAGGTCTCATGAATCATGTTTTCTTTTAGATTGTGTGGATGGCGTGTGCGTCATTTAACTGAGTAAGAGATGGCAGCAGGAAGCACTATGGGAAGAAGGCAAGCTGGCCGAGGCAATGTGATACTCTGGGCAATGTTCTGCTGGGAAAACTTGAGTCCTAGCATTCGTGTGAATGTTACTTTGACACGTACCACCTACCTAAAGACTGTCAGGGACCATGTGCATCCTTTTATGGCAAAGGTATTTTCTCATGGCAGTGGCCTCTTTCAGCAGGACAGTGGTTTGAGGAACACAACAAAGAGTTAAATATGTTGATTTGGCCTGCAAATTCCCCAGATCTCAATCAGATCGAGCAGCTGTGGCATGTGCAGAAAAAGCAAGTCTGATCTTTGGAGGCCCCACCTTGCAATTTACAGGACATAAAAGATCTGCTGCTAATGTCTTAGTACCAGATACCACAGGACACGTTAAGAGGCCTTGTGGAGTCTATGGCTCAATGAGTCCTACACAGTATTAGGCAGTTGGTTTTAATGTTATGGCTGATCAGTGTATATATATGCTTTACATAGTTATACTCAAATAAGTTAAACAAATGCTGGCATGATGAAGGCAACATTTATGGATTATGTAAATAGTACCACTGCACACTGCATTTTATTTTTTTTAATTATATATATACTGTAATGCTATATATACAAATATACAGTATGTCGTTGTTGACTGCTTTTGATAAATAAACCAGGTAAATATCACTGTAGAAAATACATTTAACATGTCCTAGAAACATACAGCACATCAATTAGAACAGTGGATGTATGAATTATATTGACAGTAAGCCCAAATTGATCATTTCTAACCTCCTAGCCTACACAACTTTACCTATTTTAGTATATTTTTCTTCTGAGATTACTGTAACTAACTGCTCTGTATATTTTTAAGAAGGTAACTTGTAATAACAGTTTGATAATTTGAAACATGCCTCTCTGATGCAGGACTTTTTTTGGTAATTCTGGGACATGATATTATCAGAGTAACTACATATTTACGTATATGTTTTTGTGTCAGGCTCAACAAGCTGTCTGAGCTTGCCTGTTTTGCCTTGTTTGACTTACCTATTATTCTACTTTCCTCTGGCACTTATATAATTAGCAAAATCACTTATGGTGGTTCTTACCTCAGCACCAGTTGTTCAGCTTGCTTTCATGTACTTTCATGTACTTTTAAAAATGTGCAGGTGGCTGTGTTTTTAGTGACAGGTAGCAGTTAGATGAAAAGGAACTGTTTGCAAAGCGAGCTGTCAAGACTTCTGCAAATTAGGAAGGAAAAATAACAATGCCAGTAGCAGTGTTTTACAAGTGATTCTTGTTTTGCATGTTATTATAGCTGGGGTTTTTGGTCATGCCATATTTTCTGCCAAGTTATACTGGCTTCATTATTTTGTTCTTTTATTTACTCACAGAAGTCAGTCAGTTGGTGTTCAAGTCGAGCAGTCATACGGTTGCTTAAGTAAAGCAATACTATATATAATGAGTATCATTACAGATAAATACTCTGCAAGCTATGGAATAATTATGAGAAATATTAGCTTACCTATAATGATGCTCCTGTTACACAGTATGTATATGCAATCAATATCCAGAGTTTATCTCTGAAAGTGTACAAGAATTAGAGAGACGTAAAATTAAATGTTACCAATAGGAATTCAAGTAATTTGCAAAAAGAAAACATATAATTACATTTGAACAACAGTATTTTGAAAAGAAATACAAATTTGTATAGAATTAATTTATTTATTTTTACAAAACCAATGAACAGTTAACTAAAAATGAGAAATAAAACATGTAAAGCAGTGGAACCTGTGGAAGCAGGGAGGTGTTTAGGAGAGATGGCAGTGGAGCTTTTAACCAGATTGTTTAATGGAATCTTGGAAAGTGAGAGGATGCCTGAGGAATGGAGAAGAAGTATACTGGTGCTGGTGGTATTTAAGAATAAGGGGGATGTGCAGGACTGTAGTAACTACAGGGGGATAAAACTGATGAGCCGCACCATGACGTTATGGGAAAGAGTAGTGGATGCTAGGCTAAGAAGTGAGGTGATGATTAGTGAGCAGCAGTATGGTTTCATGCCAAAAAAGAGCACCACGGATGCGATGTTTGCCCTGAGGATGTTGATGGAGAAGTATAGAAAAGTATAAGGCCAGAAGGAATTGCATCGTGTCTTTGTGGACCTGGAGAAAGCATATGACAGGGTGCCTCGAGAGGAGCTGTGGTATTGTATGAGGAAGTCGGGAGTGGCAGAGAAGTATGCAAGAGTTGTACAGGATATGTACAAGGGAAGTGTGACAGTGGTGAGGTCTGCGTTAGGAGTGACAGATGTATTCAAGGTGGAGGTGGGATTACATCAGGGATCGGCTCTGAGCTCTTTCTTATTTGCAATGGTGATGGACAGGTTGACAGACAAGATTAGACAGGAGTCAAAATGAACTATGATGTTTGCTGATGACACTGTGATCTGTAGTGATAGTAGGAAGCAGGTTGAGGACATCCTGGAGAGGTGGAGATATGCTGTAGAGAGGAGAGCAATGAATATCAGTAGGAACAAGACAGAATACATGTGTGTAAATGAGAGGGAGGTCAGTGGAATGGTGAGGATGCAAGGAGTAGAGCTGGTGAAGGTGGATTGGGATCCACAGTACGGAGTAATGGGGATTGTGGAAGAGAGGTACAAAAGAGAGTGCAAGCAGGGTGGAATGGGAGGGGAAGAGTGTCTGGAGTGATTTGTGACAGACGGGTATCAGTAAGAGTGAAAGGGAAGGTCTATAGGATGGTAGTGAGACCAGCTATGTTATATGGATTGGAGACGGTGGCACTGACCAGAAAGCAGGAGACAGAGCTGGAGGTAGCAGAGTTAAAGAAGTTAAGATTTGCATGGGGTGTGACGAGGATGGACAGGATTAGAAATGAGTACATTAGAGGGTCAGTTCAAGTTGGACGGTTGGGAGTCAAAGTCAGAGAGGCGAGATTGTGTTGGTTTGTACATGTGCAGAGGAGAGATGCTGAGTATATTGGGAGAAAGATGCTAAGGATAGAACTGCCAGGGAAGAAGAAAAAAGGAAGGATGTGGTGAGAGAGGACATGCAGGTGATGGGTGTAACAGAACAAGATGCAGAGGACAGAAAGATATGGAAGAAGATGATCCGCTGTGGCAACCCCTAACAGGAGCAGCCAAAAGAAGAAGAAGAAAACATGTAAAGCAGTAAAGAAGTGCCTTAAGTGGGTCTAATAAATATATAGTCTGATGATGTGTAATAGTATGATAAAGACAAATGCATTCCAAGTTTAACATATTGGAACATAGTTACATAGAGACAAATATGCTTTGAAACTTTCTTTATGAATGGAGATTTAATCATAAACAAATACATTTGTCTTTGAATTTGAATTTAAAACTGTGGAAGGCAAAACTTAACTGTGCCAAGTTTATCATAAGTACTTTGAAAAATGCTGCCATCTAGAGGAAGACTAATTGTGCAGCAGTGCATCTATCTATCTATCTATCTATCTATCTATCTATCTATCTATCTATCTATCTATCTATCTATCTATCTATCTATGATTAGTGGTATAAGAAGAGTCAATTTATACTTATAATATTACATCTTTAATGACAAAGATTTAAAGTATAACAGCAGAGTCCAGAATCCTCATGATTTTAAATTAAATAGTGAAATATATAGTCATTTATATGAAATTAATTATTGCTGAATTCTGTTTCCAGATCTTGAGAATTATTTAATGACAAGTATATTTTATATAAATGTACAACTGGTTTATCTTGCTCACTTTAGAGAATTTCATGTGTCACAAGGAGCACTCATCATTAATAAATAGGTCTGTACTGCAGAGCACATCATAAAGAGCCTTTCATAAATGTAAAAATCTATGGCAATTTCCTAAATGTAAACTCATTTCACTGATAACATTTACACAAGCATGACGTCAATTTCAGGACATTATCAAAAATCCAGGGTCTATTTCTCACTCCTTCATAAGTCATGCCTCTAACATTCTACAAATTCCACATTATTCCTTATTATTCCTTATGTAGGGTTGCATCTGTCATCAGATATTGACTCTTTTCTAGACAAACTTCAAATACCACTCTTTGTGGCCACATCCGGCAGATAAAATACCATGATCATGAATGTAACTGTTCTCAGCAATGTTTTTTGGATTAGTTTCTTTTTGGAAGGCACAAAAGTTAATCAGGGCTGGGAGGATGTCCCATTGCTTTTGTAGCAAGTGTAAAAAGGTTAGCATGTCCATTACACACTACCTAAACCCTGGTATACATAGATATACAGTATTTTGATTTGACTGACAGAATTCAATTTATACAGAATTAATAACCTGAAAATTATTATTCATCAACTTTCTTTATAATTATTTTTTTATTTGAACACTGAGGAAGGCTTTAAATACAGGGCGAGTTAAAATTATGTTAACACTAATGGTACTGCTATGTATACACTACATGCCTGTATATCATTTTGCACATATGAAGTATGTTTTGTGAATAAATTGTTTCCGCCATTTAAATGTTAACATTATTCTGACTCACCCTGTAATGTCACAACATCAAAATATATATCTTAGATAAAAATAAATGCAAAGTGCACATTTTCATAACTTCACTGGTGAGAAAAAACATTAAAAAAGCTTCTTTTCATAACACGTAACTGACAAGAAAACAAGGAAGTATGACCTATTCTACTATCTAAAGAATGTGTGTGCTTATAATAAAATTAAACAATGTATAAAATAACATACTGAGTATTTGCACATATTCATCTTACTCATCAATTTGCACAAATAAACATTAAATCACTTAGAACATGCGTATTTGCGAAAGACTACAATGATGACATGAGCTCCTTTCAATCCGTAAGATGAGTAAAATAAAATGAACATTTCTGTGATGCAGTTTTTAAAATTCTAATGCGCAGTTGCCATGCCCACATATTTAGTATTATAAACGATTTTATCAGCGGATGGTTCTTAACTCGAGACTCAAATTGATTTTATGTCAATCACTCATTTAAACAGATTTTGCTTGGATCATATTATGCCTCCATAACAGATTACAATAACAAAGCACAAATTATTTACATGGTGAATCTTTCTTAGGATTTATCCCTCATTATGCATCTTGTAGTCTTGTGCCTTGTACTGTAATGATTATCCGTTAGTTACAGATGTCAGCGTTTACATATGAAGGGTATAGCCACTATCACCCAGTAGCCCTCAGTAGCAAACTTCTTATGTCTTGCCTTCTGACACACTGCTTCATTGGCTCAGATAAAGGCATTGTGCATATTCCCATGCTACTTGCCACCATATTCATATAAGTCATTACTGATTGCAAATCCTGTACATTTAACGCACAAAACCTTTATGGCAAGTGTGACTAGGTTTAAGATAATGAATTGACATCATCTGCAGTTCGGTGATTTAATTTAATTTTTAAGTGTTGGGATCTTGTGGTGTTGGACAGATACCCAAATACAGAATTTAATCGCTATTCTTCAAAGTAAGTTTTCTTTATATCAGCCATACTAAATATACACATACTCCTGAAACATATCATGCCCATAATTTCTGTCCTTCCCCTGTCTTTCTTCCTGCTTCTCTCAAAAAAAGTAGCAGTACAGAAACATTCTTATTATAAAGAGCATAAAATATAAAATTATCAATGAACTTAATTTATCTAGATAATAAAATCATACAAATGGATTATTTCAGTTCATGAGTATTAACTAGTCAAGTATACAGTATATATTTAGTATTCTAAATTTTCAAAGAATTGTTTATTATTTCTAACTGTAATTCAGAACTTCATGTTTCACATATTTCTTTCATCTGGTGTTTAATGCCTGATATTAGCTTGTCGCCAGTATTTTTTATTTGTTAATTTTTTTACTTCTCTTGTGTTTTTTTGAATATTTGTGAAATGCTCGGTGCTTGGGAAAGGTCCCTCGTAAATAACTTATCCTTACTTTTGTAAGGCACTTTGGGTAAAGGAATCTGCTAAATAAAGAATAAAAATAATAATGTTTTGAAAGGCAGTTTGTGACATTGTTTCTTTAATGAATACATGATGAATACATGTATACAGTTAAATAAATAATGCAAAAATGCAATGTCTGTGTTTAAAATGAAGATGAAGGAATAAAACTATTGTAAATTTGTGTAAATGCTCTGAGTCTGTATTAATTGAAGAGTGTTATAAAAGAATGGATTGAATTAAACCTGAATCCAATTCAACGTTCAAACAGTATTCAAGTCCACACCCAAATACAAACTCACACTTGGCCAATTCAGAATCATCCAAACATGCATATCTTTGGAATCTTCAAAAGACAATTGTGCAAACTTTACTCAATGACCAGGCTTTTGATTTCATAACATAATAATGTAATTATAGTAGATAGTAAACATTTAATGACCTTTTTGCTGTAGTTTTAAAATTTTCATTTACGTCTTAAGTGATTATAACATATCATGAATGAAATATGTGAACTTACAGTAGACATGTACAATCATACATAGAAGTTGTGTATAAACTAATAAAGGTAAGGTGGAAAAAAGCTACATTGGTTGAATATGGAGTGAGAAAAACATATTGTAGGGAAGGTGACATGAGTTTATAAAGTGAAGCCCTTAATTAAAGGATTATTTGGTTTTTTAGAGTTGGAAAAATGTGTAATTCCTATTCTTTTTTCAAGAGCATGACTGAAGTAAGTATACATATAATCTGATCCCCACTGAGATTACTAAAGCTCCACTTTTGCTCTTTGACTGATGAGTACAATGGAAGCTACATTGGTCACTGCATTTTGGAAACTTTACTATTCTACTTTTTATTTTTACATTACATTTATTTTTAAAAATGAGATTATTTAACACAACACTGTGCATTCTGTCAAGCTTCCAAAATAATGCTTGCATAGGGATAGGGTATACAAATTAGATTCTTCTTACCTGTCTAATGAAGTATTTGACAGTCAATTGTTTTTGTTGTTCTTCACCAGATTCTCTCGTCTAAGTTTTGTGTCCATTATTTGGTCTTGTTACTCAGAGACTCCAGATACAGCATGAGTTTTGACTGCTTCCTCTTTACTTCATCAGCTGTTATTCCTGCATTGGTAATAGACTCTCATTATCCCATGATCCCATTGCAAAATTAGTATACTTAATAAAATGTTGATTCCATGGATCTGCTGTAAGTGAGGGATAAAATAACAGGTTGCGTTCTTTTTCTGTTGGGTCAAAGCACCACTTGATTGAGGTAAACATCTTCGTAAGAATGTGTTTCCTAAAAAAATTATTCTTTCCATGATAAAAGTTCTTCCTGGGATTTTTTTTTAAGCAGCATGCTTTATAAATGTCTTGAAAGGACTTGTTTCTCATAGTCTTTTTCATAACATAAGTCTAGCTAATATAAATAAGGGTTCTCTTTATCAGGAAATGCATGAATACCTTAAGGTAAAAAAATAAATAAAACAGACCCAAAGAAAAAGTCACCATTGCCTTTTTTCTCTTTTTCATTCATGCTCCTAAAAAAGAAGCAGTTCATAATACAACCTGCTCAGCAGGGAAAATGAGTGTATATATCATTGGTTCTACACACTTAAATTTATTCAATCTCTCCTCTTTAGATGTGTTATCCAAAAAATCAAATTTCCTTGAAAAATCATCATCAGATACAAGTCCTGCCAGGATTGTTATTTTTCATTAAGTAATTGCTGTAGCGGTATTCAGAATACGACTTCAGCATTTCTTTCCAAAAAGATAAACACAGGGTTGGCTCTAGTTATCATAGCTTCAGCTTTACAATTTCGTCCTAATAGGCAGTTAAAAGCTTCACAGTATTCAGTACAAGCCCTGCAACAGACTGGTATCCCATCCAAGGTTCGTTCTTGCCTTTAACCTGATATAGCCAGAGTAGGTTTTGGACCCCAACAACCCTACAATGGAAAAAGATAGTTAATAGATGAAATTGAACAAATGATGCAGTCAGCTCTTACTGTTTGTTTTTTACTCTCTGATTATATACATTTACATTCTAGCCCGCTTTCCCACACCTATTTTTTAATTCTGTTGTCTTGATTTCAATACTTTGAGGTTTACATTTACCTGTTGACCTCAATAATAATTCTTCATATTGGTACTTTTCAAGTAATCATAAATATAAAACTATGTTGTTTACTAACTAAGCATTCATACTGTATAATAAAATACCTACATACTCACACGCAAAACCTACAGCCAGTATACACACCCTTTCAAAAAGAACATTTTTAAGTAAATCAAATTTTAGCTTTATATGTTTTGTTAGGTTGATTTTTCTATTGCTTGATACAGTATGTGAACTTTCTTATGAAAAATTCTAGCCGTCAGATAAGATGTAAATGAACATCTTATTTTACACTTTAATAACTAGTCAGAAACATACATTTTAAGCAGCTTAAATGTTTCGAAAGGCAACGTGTTTCCCAAGAGTTAGTTAGGGATAACGTGTGCAGTGTATGGACTAAATTGTATCATAATGGTCTTTTGAGATACTGCCTTCAAAATCACCAGTAAATGTATGCCGAGGTAAATTAGTAATTAATTAAAAAGAATGATCCATGAGAGTTGGTTTGCTGTGATGAATAAAAGTTGCCAAATTAGTCTATCTAATATATCATCCAAATCTCACCCTTTATGGGCTAGAACAAATTAATGTCTGACTACATTTCAACCAGACATTTATAGTTGTGCTCATCTACTCCATTTGCACTTACATGATAGTAAACAGAAGCACCAGCTGTGGAAGTGCTGTGTGAGGAACATGAGGTCATGTGTATTAACATTTTCTCTGCATATTTTCTTTACTGCACACATGGTACATTAGTAGAGAGCTCTTTATCATGAGCAACAACCCAATAATTATACTAGTGTATATTAGTATTTTACACTTTCATTGTTTAAGTAAACATAATAAATATATATTTATATATATTACATATATTACAGCAGCACATTAAACATATCCAAGGATTTGTGGTAAAATATTTTACTCCTTAGACAAAGGACAGCATAAAATGATTCCTTAAACAATAGAAGTAGAACTGAGGCCACAAACATGTTCAATAAAAAAATCCAAGTGTAAGCCATATGTATAACGTATCTAGTACAAATTAGCTTTTTTTCCCTCTGTCCTTTTTAAAACATTAAGTCTTTGTGGGATATTTTTATAGTTTTTTCTTTAATATCCCACCAGTCTAGTCAGTCAGTTGTTTTCCTAACAATCAGCAGAAGCAATCTTACATTAGATGCATATATATTTTTTTATATATATTTTTATTTTACATATATTTCATATATTGTATATTTCATATTCAGGACCTAAATTAAATTTTTAACAGCTAATAAATTTAAAAAATCAAATGAAAATAAAAATTAATTTCGTAATAAATTTTACACAGAACACAAGTCCACTTCCTATACCAGCTACATTTACTTCTTTAGACCCTTGTAGCTGGTAGTGAAATACAGTACATCAAATATGTAACTAATTACTTGAAAAAATAAAAATACATTGCATTAGACATTGCATCTAGCCCTTTAGATAATGCTTTAAAAAAATCTGAATTAATGTAAAATATACAATTACAGATTTTATTTATCATAAGGATATATAAAATTAAAATGGATAAGAAAAGAAAAATTCTATACTTTGAGAAAGTAAAACTGAAACATGTTTACTAACAAATGATTCAATATTAGCTTTCTTTTATGCTTTGTTTTGTGATGAAAGTTATTAATGGTCTCCAGTTAACGATGTTTGCAAATGTCATGGTAACTATTGCAGTTATATCTATTTATTCCCTAATTTTCAGAATTTTTGAGAATTTTATATATATTCGAAGGTGGTGTGCTACAACACACTAAAACAAATAAAAAATGATCTGTCTTGGTATTAATTCGATATGCCAATGAAGTGAAAATCTTGAAAGGATGTGTAGACTTTCTAAATGTGTATTCATTTAAAATCAATCCACAGGGCTTTTTATATGTTTTATGTCCAGACTGGGCATGCTAATAACAAAATACTGCATAATAGTATCACTTTTATAATTACATTTAATTGTTATTGAGTTGTATGCAATAATGCCAATATCTGTATGTCTAGAATTTAAAGGAAAAACTCATGAGACAAGATTAAATTCTGACCCACCAACTCATTGTTTTAAATGTTTTATACACACACACACACACACACACATACATATATATATATATACTGGAAATTAACTTTCTTGGATCTGTGGTTACAATTAAAAGGCAAACTCAGTCTTAGGACAAATGACCACCCACTTTCTATATATTCAACAGCACAAGTTAAGTTTCATGGTTTTAGTGGGCTACAAAGAAGATCTCATTCTGGCTCTGTGACTAATGATACTAATATCTTCCAGCAAATCTACAGAAAAAGACAATAGCCCACCTTCTCCAGCTGCTTTGCAAAACTATGACCAAAGAATAAAAGCTAAAGAAAAAAACAAAAATAAAAATAAAAACTAAAAAAATGGATTTGATAGACAGAAAAAGAGAAAACAGAAAGAGAGAGAGATTAATATATTAGACTGTCGAATGATACTCTAAAGTAAAATGTATTTTTTTTACCATGAACAGTTGAAAACTATCTACATTTTAAATTAGCTGAATTTGAACAATATCTTTGAGAAATAAAATCCCTATGTACACCCTGTTAATAATTATGGACAATGAGAAACTGAAATAATTCCTAAACTTTTTACTGTATGTTCAAAGAGAGAACGACAGACAACGTAAAATGATGATATCCCCCACTTCTCAGAATTATTGAAGTGGCTATACAGGCATTGATTAGATTTGGCAGTGTAATGGTAGACAGTGTAAGCAGAATGATAAAGTATGTTGTCAATTTAGATAGACAGACAGATATAACTTTATTCATCCCAAGGGAAAATTTTGCTTTTACAGAAGCTCAAGAAATATGGAACAAACAACAACAACAACCACCCTCAAAACACATGGAAGATTTACATAAAATAGGATGGACTGTGTAATTTAAAGTGGCTACTTTTCTGCTGAGCCACATCTAAGAGCGGTTGGTATTTAAACTATTTTCAAATAATCAGTATGTCACAATTCAGTAAAACATCTTAAAATAAATATTAAATGGATTTTCTTAATTGAGTTAGAAGAAAATTGGAACTAATGCTTGATAATGTTTCCTTTTATTTCAATTTGAATTAATTAATTTCAATTACATCTGATAACTTTTTATTAGAAGACAGTATTTTAGAAGCAGATCCACAAGATTGTTATTGAGAGATAGGAAATTCTTAACTGCACTAATGCCTAAAATGTAAATAGGTTACTAAGTCAAATGTTAATACCCAAGTGTAAATAGTATACTATACCTAATGTTACCTCAAGGATTAATAATTAAAAAAAAAGCACAAATGGTGCTGTATTTTTTTTGTTCTACATTCCAGATACTGTGGCAGAACAGCCATACACTATAAAGAGTACAAAGATCAAAATGTAACAAATGCCTTTTCTGTATTTCCAGTAAAATTGTGATGTTTTTAAGCCAATCAATTTACATGGCATGTAATAATGGCATTCAAAATCCAATGGCCATAAGATACTGTATCAAATTCACTATTTCAATAAGGTTTTCAATTATATAAAATAAAAAAAAAGACTAATTTGGACTGATCTAACAACCTTGAACGTTGCAATAAAGTATTTTATTTTAATAATTAAAAAAAAAATTTTCTAAATATTTACCTTCTCTTCCAGTTCTTTTATTTGGCGTTTTTGAGCTTCTATTTTTTCTTCTAGCTCTTTAATTCTCTAAAATATTAAGAAAAAGAAAGTATAAGGGTCAACACACAAACTTGCCTGCTTTGATTCCTGTTTTTGATCATTTGTGACCCTGAGCAAACTGCTTAAGCTACCAATCCTTTAACCATAAAAATATATGTAAATAATTGCAATTTATTTTTATGTTTTTAGTCATGTTGGTTAAAGATGTCTAAAAAATGAACAGTAATAATAATAAAATAAGTATTGTGAGTACAAGAAATATTCATTCATTAATCAAAACCACTGTCTGTCTTTCTGTGTTTTAATGAGCCAGCACCTGTCATGGTCAAATTAGATGCAAGGAAGGTACCATCATTGGAAGGGACACCCATCTTTTCTAGGGCACACTCAAATAATTTAGGCCAACCTAATGTGCACGTCCATGAGACAAAAGAGACTTAAAAAGTACCCACAGAAAACCCATGCAGGCCTCAGGTGGACATGTAACCCTTAAACATTCAATTAATGGCTATTAATTAATTAATTAGTGAAAGTAATATTTTTGAATGTGCACTTTCATTATTTTTCCCAGTATGTAGCAGTACCTATATTTAACATTAAAATTAAACTGTCATGAAAAGTCAATAATATATTCATCAAGGTTTTTTGGACTTGTAATACCTTTTTAATATTTTTTTTTTGTCTTTGAATATGAGAATCTGCTCACAGGAAAAGAGACGTCCTTTTTTAAAAGGACTATTACAATGTGAGTGCCTGCTAAATAATTTTAAGAGCATCGTGTGATATATACCTGTTGTGCATGATGAACCAACTCCATCCTCTCCCTCAGTATCTGTGCATCACGTTCCCTTAGCTCACTCATGACTTGCCGTTTCCACTGCTCCACTGCACTTTTTAATGTTTCCCTTTCCTCCTCCGACAAAATCTCTGACATTTTTGCACCTGCTTCTTGCTGTAGGGCATCAAACAGCATAGCCTCCAATTCAAGAATCCTCTGACAATGTGTTCAGTGCAAAAGGAAGAAAAAGAAAAGGTGTGAGTTTTAACATCTCTTCCCTGTTCCCTCTTCCCTCAACAAGCTAGTATACAAGGCATCTAAAGTATGACAAAAAATAAAAACATATTCTAAACATTTGTGTATGTTTATGAATGTGTTGTTTTTAAATTAACTTCTAGAATGAATGATGAGTTTATTGAGTTTAAATGATCTGATTCTTGAATGCGGAAAGCTTTATCTCTAATAAATAAACAACACTTTTATGTTGCTGAGCATTTCTTACGTAACAGATTAAACTAATTAAAAAACATTGCAGAAAATAAAAAAAGACATTTGAAACAAGTATCACAGTTACACAGTTTTAAATAAAGCTGAAACTGAATAAACTAAATGTATCAGTTACACCAACTGTCTGCTAATGACTACAAAGTAATTAATGTTGTGATGACCACATTACCAAGGAGAAATGTCTTACAAAGTGACTGTATCATTTTCCTCTTTCTCTCAAGCATTTTATAATTCACCTTGTGGGCCTGATCCATAGACTGCTTTCTGTAGTCCAGTTCCTCTTCCAGATAACCTTTCTGTTTACTGAAGAGATCCTAGTAAAGAATATGTAGACTATTGTTAGAATATAAAATATAATAAAAAAAAAACTAAATGCACAAAAATTTGAGAAATTCATTGTTACCTTTTCATTTTCTAGGTCAAGCATTTTTTGCTGTAAAGCAGATTTTGTGACTTCTATTTGTTGGAGCCACTGAAAAAAATTAATGAAGTGATAATAATAATAGGAAGCTAGAGAAATAGAAACATTTATCCATCCATCCATTATCCAACACGCTAAATCCTAACTACAGGGTCACGGGGGTCTGCTGGAGCCAATCCCAGCCAACACAGGGCGCAAGGCAGGAAACAAACCCCAGGCAGGGTGCCAATGTTGCAGTGCAACATTCATTGGAGCTCCACTAAAACACAATGAGTCAAAATTATTCTTTTTTTAAGGTGATCATTCACAACAGCACTGGGTGCAAGGCAGAAACAACTGCTGTTAATTTTTAATTTAGCATACCTCTCAATTTCCAATACAATGGCCAAGTAACAAATTTGCAATCACAGTCTTTAGTAGAAACATTCTGTCTTGGTTGGCTGTGCAAGCAGTGTGTTTCTGGAGCTGACTGATGCAACATGCTACTAGGCAAAACAAAAATTACCATGTTGTGGCCTACCTCAGCTAATTGTGAAAACTACATAGAGCTAGTGATACTAGGTTTGAAAAGGATGAGAAATTAGTAATACATTTAAAGTATTCAACAGTCTTTTCAATAACTTTAAGCAGAATTAGAATGATTTGATAGAAGCAGTCATTGATATGATAAGAAACAGTGTCAAAACAGAGACTGATCCTGAGATATTTTTTGATGTTAAAGTCGACAAGACTGCTGATGTAACTAACCAAGGCCAAATATCAGTGGTTTTGCAATATGTGTCCAACTATAAAGTAACTAAAGCATTTTTAGTATTTGACAAAATGAGCAATGGTAGACATGCAGCTGCTAAAATGATTATGTATAAGGATTTTTGGGAAATATAACTAAAACTATATACAGTGCATCCGGAAAGTATTCACAGCACATCACTTTTTCCACATTTTGTTATGTTACAGCCTTATTCCAAAATTGATTAAATTCATTTTTTTCCTCAGAATTCTACACACAACACCCCATAATGACGTGAAAAAAGTTTACTTGAGGTTTTTGCAAATTTATTAAAAATAGAAAAACTGAGAAAGCACATGTACATAAGTATTCACAGCCTTTGACATGAAGCTCAAAATTGAGCTCAGGTGCATCCTGTTTCCCCTGATCATCCTTGAGATGTTTCTGCAGCTTAATTGGAATCCACCTGTGGTAAATTCAGTTGATTGGACATGATTTGGAAAGGCACACACCTGTCTATATAAGGTCCCACAGTTGACAGTTCACGTCAAAGCACAAACCAAGCATGAAGTCAAAGGAATTGTCTGTAGACCTCTGAGACAGGATTGTCTCGAGGCACAAATCTGGGGAAGGTTACAGAAAAATTTCTGCTGCTTTGAAGGTCCCAATGAGCACAGTGGCCTCCATCATCCGTAAGTGGAAGAAGTTCGAAACCACCAGGACTCTTCCTAGAGCTGGCCGGCCATCTAAACTGAGCGATTGGGGGAGAAGGGCCTTAGTCAGGGTGGTGACCAAGAACCCGATGGTCACTCTGTCAGAGCTCCAGAGGTCCTCTGTGGAGAGAAGAGAACCTTCCAGAAGGACAACCATCTCTGCAGCAATCCACCAATCAGGCCTGTATGGTAGAGTGGCCAGACAGAAGCCACTCCTTAGTAAAAGGCACATGGCAGCCCGCCTGGAGTTTGCCAAAAGGCACCTGAAGGACTCTCAGACCATGAGAAAGAAAATTCCCTGGTCTGATGAGACAAAGATTGAACTCTTTGGTGTGAATGCCAGGCGTCACGTTTGGAGGAAATCAGGCACTGCTCATCACCAGGCCAATACCATCCCTACAGTGAAGCATGGTGGTGGCAGCATCATGCTGTGGGGATGTTTTTCAGCGGCAGGGACTGGGAGACTAGTCAGGATAAAGGGAAAGATGACTGCAGCAATGTACAGAGACATCCTGGATGAAAACCTGCTCTTGACCTCAGACTGGGGCGACAGTTCATCTTTCAGCAGGACAACGACCCAAAGCACACAGCCAAGATATCAAAGGAGTGGCTTCAAGACAACACTGTGAATGTCCTTGAGTGGCCCAGCCAGAGCCCAGACTTGAATCCGAATGAACATCTCTGGAGAGATCTTAAAATGGCTGTGCACCGACGCTTCCCATCCAACCTGATGGAGCTTGAGAGGTGCTGCAAAGAGGAATGGGCGAAACTGGCCAAAGATAGGTGTGCCAAACTTGTGGCATCATATTCAAAAAGACTTGAGGCTGTAATTGCTGCCAAAGGTGCATCGACAAAGTATTGAGCAAAGGCTGTGAATACTTATGTACATGTGATTTCTCAGTTTTTTTATTTTTAATAAATTTGCAAAAACCTCAAGTAAACTTATTTCACGTTGTCATTATGGGGTGTTGTGTGTAGAATTCTGAGGAAAAAAATTAATTTAATCCATTTTGGAATAAGGCTTTAACATAACAAAATGTGGAAAAAGTGATGCGCTGTGAATACTTTCCGGATGCACTGTGTATTGGTAAACTTATACTTCAGACAAATGAACAGAGTACAAGCCAAAGATAAAACCTTTGAAGTAATTTTCACTCACTGTTTCACTCACAAATTAAACTTAGTACCTTCTCAGTCTGCATAATCGAACGTCTAGGTCTGATATTCTGTATTAGATGACTTCCGTTTTCTGGAATTAGTACACTGTAGAAGGTTTAGTTTGAAATAATATCATACTTTTATGATGGAAATCTCAAACTTAAAACCCTTTCTAAACATGCAAAGTACTTTGACTTTGTGATTTTTTAAGGCCAATCCTATTAGATTATATTGATCTCAAATGGTTTAAGACAAATTGCCTTGGCAGCTCCTCCCTTTCATGATTAAACGTGACCTGGAGTAGACTATTCCAGAAGCAACAAAATTACTGAGGCTAATCTTAAAAATTCCAGTTATTATGGTATCTGTGGAGCTGTCTATTTCTGCCTTAAAATGGATCAAAATTTACATTAGCAAAAGCACTGAGTGATCCAGGCTCTAGTCTTTGGCCCATTTACCTACTGAAAGCCAATACTTGTGAAATAAAGGCAAGGAAGATGGATTTCCATAATGCTGACACAGAACTATTCATATAAGAGGGCAGGTGTAAGTGTTTCATATACTAGAAACCTTGTCCAAAAAGAAAAAATAATCTTTGTATTTTCATTTTTTATTATTTACATATTGTGTTGTTATTGGTGCACCACTATAATTTTATTAGACTTTTACTAGGTTATGTGCAAAATATTAATTTATAGCTTTTCACCAGACCACTAGGACAGCATTTTTTCACTTAAGAAATATAGCAAAAGTTAGACCTCTTATATCATTGAAAGATGCTGAGAAATTAGTTCACACTTTTGTTTTCAGTCAACTAGATTACTGTAACGCACTCCTCTCAGGACTACCCAAAAAGACATAAATCGTTTGCCACTAGTGCAGAATGCAGCTGCTAGAATCCTAACTAGGAAAAAATCCGAGCACATTTCTCCAGTTTTGATGTTCCAACATTGATGGATTAAAAGCCAGAAGTCTGCATGACCATCATCATCAAGTCCTTCCGTGAGAACCCTAAATACAAAGAGGACTGTTTCATTTATGTGAGGTAGAATGCCCAGAGGGGACTGGGCGGTCTCATGGTTTGGAACCCCTACAGATTTTATTTTTTTCTCCAGTTGTCTGGAGTTTTTTTGTTTTGTTTTTTCTGTCCTCCCTGGCCATCGGACCTTATTCTTATTCTATGCTAATTAATGTTGTCTTATTTTAATTTCTTACTTTGTCTTTTATTTTTCTTTTCTTCATTATGTAAAGCACTTTGAGCTACATTTTTTGCATCAAAATGTGTCATATAAGTAAATGTTGTTGTTGTTGTTGTTTGTGTGTTGTAGTGTTTGGTTATATTTGCTTCACTACTGCCTGTTGTGGAACAAATTCAAGAAAATGGGGTGTGATGTGTTTTTAATGTGTGTGAAAATACTGATGCATAATTAGTGAAAAATGTGTTTATTATTGTCTTCATTCTTTAATGTGTACAGCATACTCACATTCTAAACACCATTGCATACTTGAATGTGTGCTCCAGCACACATATGATTAGATATGCAAATGAGATTGAAAGTAGTGAATGCCTGTCCAGCTAGAGACCTCACTGCATTTAACTGATCTTCCACAATCATTTCTATCATATGTTAAAATATATAAGTTGGCTAAGAAATTAACCCATGTATTATTTATAATAGATCCATCCATCCATCCATCCTCTTCCGCTTATCCGAGGTCGGGTCGCGGGGGCAGCAGCTTGAGCAGAGATGCCCAGACTTCCCTCTCCCCGGCCACTTCTTCTAGCTCTTCCGGGAGAATCCCAAGGCGTTCCCAGGCCAGCCAGGAGACATAGTCCCTCCAGCGTGTCCTGGGTCTTCCCGGTTAGACGTGCCCGGAACACCTCACCAGGGAGGCGTCCAGGAGGCATCCTGATCAGATGCCCGAGCCACCTCATCTGACTCCTCTCGATGCGGAGGAGCAGCGGCTCTACTCTGAGCCCCTCCCGGATGACTGAGCTTCTCACCCTATCTTTAAGGGAGAGCCCAGACACCCTGCGGAGAAAACTCATTTCAGCCGCTTGTATTCGCGATCTCGTTCTTTCGGTCACTACCCATAGCTCATGACCATAGGTGAGGGTAGGAACATAGATCGACTGGTAAATTGAGAGCTTTGCCTTGTGGCTCAGCTCCTTTTTCACCACAACAGACCGATGCAGAGCCCGCATCACTGTGGACGCCGCACCGATCCGCCTGTCGATCTCACGCTCCATTCTTCCCTCACTCGTGAACAAGACCCTGAGATACTTGAACTCCTCCACTTGGGGCAGGATCTCGCTCCCAACCCTAAGAGGGCACTCCACCCTTTTCCGGCTGAGGACCATGGTCTCAGATTTGGAGGTGCTGATTCCCATCCCAGCCGCTTCACACTCGGCTGCGAACTGATCCAGAGAGAGCTGAAGATCACGGCCTGATGAAGCAAACAGGACAACATCATCTGCAAAAAGCAGTGACCCAATCCTGAGTCCACCAAACCGGACCCTCTCAACACCCTGGCTGCGCCTAGAAATTCTGTCCATAAAAGTTATGAACAGAATCGGTGACAAAGGGCAGCCCTGGCGGAGTCCAACTCTGACTGGAAACGGGTTCGACTTACTGCCAGCAATGCGGACCAAGCTCTGACACCGATTGTACAGGGACCGAACAGCTCTTATCAGGGGGTCTGGTACCGCATACTCTCGGAGTACCCCCCACAGGATTCCCTGAGGGACACGGTCGAACGCCTTTTCCAAGTCCACAAAACACATGTAGACTGGTTGGGCGAACTCCCATGTACCCTCCAGGACCCTGCTAAGGGTGTAGAGCTGGTCCACTGTTCCACGACCAGGACGAAAACCACACTGTTCCTCCTGAATCCGAGGTTCGACTATCCGACGGACCCTCCTCTCCAGAACCCCCGAATAGACTTTTCCAGGGAGGCTGAGGAATGTGATCCCTCTGTAGTTGGAACACACCCTCCGGTCCCCCTTCTTAAAGAGGGGGACCATCACCCTGGTCTGTAATAGTTATAATAGAATGATGTGCAAATGACATAGTATGTTTTAGGTGGGAACATATTGGCAAAAGAAAGACTGTATATCTTTTGACTGAGATAAGGATCAAGTTATGTTCAATGTAGGCACCCCTGTGTTGCAAGCAGCATTGTAAGTGGTTTAGGAAGTTGCGCTAAATGAACAGTGCCTGTGTGAATGTTAGTTATCACTTGTTCTTTCACGTCAAAGGTGATACAGTCAGTGGGCTCTATGGGGAGTAAACTCCATGGGTTGCAAATGAAGGATAAGCAGACAACACACTAATTGCTTTTGTATAAGATGATAAATGGCTGTTTGGTTTTATGTGTAGGCATGTGCATTTCACATCCACTGAAGTACAGTATGTGGAAGCCCAAAACTAAATCCTTTATAATGTTTCTTTCTAACTTGCATTAAAAGAATATAAGATAATCTTTTTAAGAAAGAAAAACTTCAGTTTTTTGTTTGGTTTGAATGAAGAGAATTCCACCAATGTTTAAATGTTTTTTTAAATAGCATTTTTCATCTATTAACACTTTCTTTCAAATTAGCAAAGCCTGTGTATCAGTCAACCAATGAATCAGTGGTGAAGTCTGGAGAGATGGCTGTGAGACAGTATGCTAGGCAAGGCTCAAAGTAAATATTAATTGATTATGAGCTGCTCTAAATCTAGTGTTCTGAGCAGCCGATTTCTTAATGAATTCTGTCAAATACGGCCTTTGTGAATAAGGCATTGCTCACAAAAAATGTACACTTTTCTATTTTTTAAGCAAGCATTGAAACCACAAATCCTTCGACACCTTTCAAAACCTTTGAGTAAACATACCGCCACCAGTTTTGGTGTGCGTGCACTTTTTCTTAATATTGCTGCCAAAATTATAGTGAACAATATTTCAGCAATTCGTTAATTGTATCTAAAGCAGTATGACAGGAAAATATTTCGATAAAATTGATTTATTTTCATCCCTCTGTTCATTTACTTTTAAAGAGAGAGAGTTTAACCCAACAGCATCAGGCAGAATAAGGTTTCATTATGAGTACTGTGCAAGATTCTCCTTCTTTCTTCATCTGAAATAACATCATTTATGATTGTAAATGTTGTGTATGAGAAATGCACATTTTTAGGCAGGGAGCCAGCCATGTGGTAGGTGCGTGGACAGCGGCCGTGCGGAAAAAGGAAGGGGGACCAGGGGCGGCCCTTTGTTCGTCACTGCCGTGAAATAAATTGTCTGTTAACGGAAATAAGGAATGAAACCACCAAAAGGAGAGGTCAGTTCTGAAAGTTTCTTATGGCATAATGGTGAGAACCCCCAAAAAAGAAGACGCTATTTTCAAAAGTTCGTTACTGGGCACGGCGCGAAATGAAACATACTTAATGTTTGTAAGTACAGTGTAAAGGATGAGCACGGGAAATTTGGGCTTCCTATGTACTGTATATTGGAAGTCACAGAAATAGTGAGGAAGGGTTTCCCGTAAAGAAATGAAACCACCAAAAGGAGAGGTCAGTTCTGAAAGTCCCTTATGGCTTAATGGTGAGAACCGCCAAAAAGAAGTCATTATTTTCGAAAGTTTGTTACAGGGCATGGTGCGAAATGAAACATACTTAACGTTTCTAAGTACAGTGTAAAGGATGAGCATGGGAAATTTGGGCTTCCTACGTACAGTATATTGGAAGTCGCAGAAATAGTGAGGTTGGGTTTTCCCTATCTATATATACAGTTAAGGGGGTACACCCGTTTCCCCCCTCGGGTGTTGCAATAGGACATGAAACATACCTAACTTTTGTAAGTACACTGCAAGGAATGAGCATGCGAAATTTCAGAAATTGGGAGAATTAGTGATGAGTCAGTGAGAGCTTTGCCTTTTATATATATAGATGAGGTTTTGAAGTGCAGTGTATGTGCTGCAATTTGCTCTACTAGTAGTTCTGCAGTTGATGCTGCTGACTCACCACCCCACCACCTCTAAGTTTAACATTAACTCTGAAATGGACAAACACTTGTTCAATATGATTTTTATTTTCACAATAGAAAGTTAATCAGCAGCACCCTCCCTTTTCTCTTGTGATACCAATCAGAAAATATACATGTACAATACCATGTGGAAAGGTGACATTTGAAATGTGGTAACTCAAGAAATTATAGCACATGAATGCAGCAAATCACCAGGGATTCTTTTCAAGCAATAACCTGCAATCGAGCAACTCCTGCCTCACTGCCTCCATCTACTGGCAAAAAAACAGGGTGATCAAATGTATGTGTGAGTTTGCTGTTCTTTTACTTTTATTTTACTGGTCTGGTTTAAGGCATTTGTTATTAAAAGATAATTTCAAAAGTACAGCTACAGGAATTTTATAAGCTTTTTAAGGAACATACCTTTAATTGAAATATTTGCAGTGATTCTACTCAAGACTTTAAAGGGAAAACAAATTTAATCTCTGTTCTTTTCTAGCATTAAGAAATACGTACATAAACTATTTTGTCAGTGTGTTACTTGGAGCTGTAGAAACCTGTCCCAAGGCATTCGACTAATGTTGTTGTAAACCAAGAAAAGAAGACAAATCCAATATGACTTATTCATCAGTAAAAGACTGAGCATACTATTTCAAATGATGTTTGGAATGTAATTTTACAAAACTATCACATTGATAGTTATGTTAGTAGAACAGTATGTAAATGAATATTGATAACGGAACTAGATGTACAATACTTTTATAAATAAGGACTGTTATTTTATTTTGTTTTTAGTTCTTCAGACTCACAAAATGAACTGATATATGGATACGTCAAATAAAACATCTAAAAAATGTACAATCAGTAGGGAGTATTGCTTAAAAAATACTTACTTTTTCTGCTAAGGCCAGAATAGTTCTTGCTTGTATAACAACAACTTGTTCTTCATTCGTCAAGTTCTAAATGTGAAAATTAACACATTAAATATCACATTTCTAGCCTCTTTTAATTAAAACTTGTAAACTTTATAAAAAATACAAACATTGCCACATATAATTCATGCACAATTTATAAATGCAACATACACTTACGCCGTTATCTCCTAAAATGTCCAATTGCTTCATAAGATCTGATATGATAATATCCTGATAGAATAAAAAAAATCTAATCAATTAAATGTTTATTTCACACATAACAGATTCATTTTAAATTGGCTTACCGTGACACCTTCTGCTTCACAATACATTTGGAGTGGACTTGTACCCTCTATGAATGGAATGTTTTGAAAATTAATTGCAGGAGATCTTCTTTCTCGCTCCTAAATTAAGATATTACATATTACATGTCATAAAATGCAGTCTAAAACAGTCTAAAAAAGTTACTTGCATAATCACGTTTTAGAGAAAACAAAAGTTAATACAGTTAGTGATGCCAAAATACATATAGTATACTAGCTGTGTAAGCCCGTGCTGTAAAAAGCCCGGGCTCCTAGAAACCATGGATTCTGGCACTTCAATCAATCAATTGCATCGCTTGTGCATTTGTGGTGAAGAAAGGTACTCTTTTCAGCAGTTTCATTTTGCTGACATGCTCGCCTCCGTTGTCTATCAGCAGCTAAGCAAACTTCTCTCTCCTCAGAGGTTTAATTTTGCCGATGAGCTCATCTTCCTTGTGTGGTTGCGGCTAAGCGAATATCTATCTTTTCTCGGCGGTTTCACTTTGGCAACAGAGTCGATTTCTTTGAGCTTCATGCTGTAGCCTCGCACTTCTGGGCCAGACAGACAGATACATACACTTCCATATGTAAACGTTTACATATAAGATACTATAGATTACATTCATTTATTCTTAAACTCACCTAATCCAATACAGAATCATACTGAACTGGGTGCAAGGTAGCAAACAGCTCTGGACAGAGCTTCACATGCAAAGTCTCAGAAATAGATATGATTCACCATAAAAAAAATACTGAATATATATAATATCTATTCTGAGACTATAAAATGCATAAAGGCATAAGATGCACTATGTCATGTTTACAACAAATAATCATTTGTAATAAAATTTTAGCCATTAAAAAAAAAGGTAAAAGGTTTTGCTGTTATAATGATTTTTAAAAATTGTGTGTCATGATCATCTTGCAATATGTCAGAGACTACTACTTGAAACTTCCTAATAAATAGAAGAAGGTTAAATTTGCAGGAAATGAACTATAAAGAAACGTATTACAAAGGGGACTTGTTACTCACATAGTATATAGCAAATGTTACATAATAGGTTAATCAGAGAAAATAAATATAAAGGATATGGCATGTGATGTTAAAAGTACTGCTAATTGTGTGTATATATCTAACAAACAAAACAGATAAAGGCTACATTTTAATTAAGGTGACTGATATGAAATATTACTAAATACCTTCAATCCATCCATTATTAAACTCACTTAATCCAGTTTAAGATTATGGAGAGCCTATCCGCCAAGTCCTGGAAACCAACAACAGATGGAGTATTACCCCATCAACTAACTCTTGCACCTATATTTGACTAATTTAAAGTTGTTAATTATCCTAACTCAAACATGGGAGAACATTAAAGTACTCAGAGAAAAAACTTATGTAGACAATGAAAATACAAACAAACTCCACACAGACAGTTGCTGGAGCAAAATTCAGACCAAAAACTCTGAAGCTTAGTGGCAGCAGCCCTAACCACTATGATACTTTACCTATTACCAACCTGTCATAATTACTTTTGATAATATTTAATCAAAATAATACTAACATACAGTAAAATAAAAAAATAATTTTAAAAAGCAAACATCCTCACTTCAAGTTCCAGGATGCGAAATTCTAACAGCTCATTTTGGTCTTTAACATCTTGGATGTCATGTTTTAACTTGCTTTCTTCTGACTCCATTTGCTTGATCTGAAAATCAAGAGGTAACAAAATAAAAAAATAAACAGTGCTGTTTATGTTGCCTTAGTGGATTTACAGTGAATATACTAAACAGATTTTGATTCAGCATAATTAAAACTCTGTAAATTATCTACATATGTGTTTAGGCTGCTCACAAAAATTATAAAGACAGCGCTCATGCAAGTTCAACAATTTAACTTGGGCAGTAAAATAAGCAAGCAATACTTATTTGTTGCACTTTATTTATTGGAGTTTAATGTTTTTTTATTGAAAATAAAAATGTTTCTTGTGTTGCACTGTGCACAACTAACACAGTACTGTGAATTTGTTTCTGTTATCTGGTATACATATAATATCTCACATCAAAAAAAAAACATGCAATAATTTTTGTCAAGCAAATGCTTATGAAATTTAAACTCTACTTTGTAAAGTTTGTAAAAACACAACAGATGCTTTCCCTAAAGTAATTTACTGAAACCACTTAAGAATTATACATAATTGGACAATCTTGGTAAGCCTTATATAAAATGCACTATTAAGTGCATACTGTACTGTGTCCATCACTCCATTTACTGAACCTATTTGATTTAGTTCCTTTGTAGTAGGTTGCCAGAAGTCCCAGCATCACTGGGTGCAAGGCAGCCCTGGACAGTCACTAACACATGAATAAATTTGTTATATTATAGTCTTCCTCAAACATAATGATCTTCTTATTATTTAGTTATTGATGAATAGTGGTGTTCTAATGCATAAGTATGGTGTATCTCATAAAGATTTAGGTTCAAGCTTATCTTCCAGAACAATTAATAAGTGAATCTCTGAATTCTTTATCTCTACTTTCATACTATAAAATAAATGTTCTGCATGTAGACAATAAAAACTACTTGTAATGTAATTCACGCCTCAAATAGACAAATTAAGGAGTGAAGGGTGGGAACTGTCTCATTCTATTGTATTAATTAATATGCACATCTCTTTTGGGTTCACTTCTAATCAAATTAAAATAAAATTCCTTTTCTGTGAGGCTGCTCTGTGCTTTATAATGAGTGGATGACTAATAGCCATGGTTCTAAAATAAAAAGTTAAAGAATAAGTAAGCAATCCATTCTAGGAAAAAAACTATGCTCAGCATCAGTCAAGCTGAAACTGTGCTTCTATCTCTTTTGGATGTGAGTGTAACATGGAGTGTTTGTACTCTGGCATCACTCAAAATTCTCTTTAATACAGCTTAGACAAGAAATATAATCATAAAGGGTACGTGTACAGAAAAGCAACTGAACAAGCCATGTTAGATTTTGTTAACATTAAAACAGGTTGTCAAATGTGACTTTCTAAGTCACAGATATTTCAAACTGGAACTGCATATACAAAATAAACCACACAAAAAAAATCCTTGGCAGCAGACCTTATCCACAAGTTCTTGGTTTCTTCGATAGAGTGCCTGCTTTTCTTCAATCCATTTCATATCCTATAATTACAAGTTCAAAAACAGAGATTAATGATCCTTTCAGTACTATTTATTGTCTATTTAATGTAACTGGTTTAAAAAAATGTAAACAATTTATTCACTGTTAATTAAAGAAAACACATTAAAATAAAGCAGGTTAGAAAATTACTGACTGACATATTAAAATACAGAGATACTACCGGTATATACTGTTTTTTCAATAAATCAATCTAGTACTTACTATCGTAAAATACTTTTGATAACACACAAGAATACATATAAATATAAAGTGCAATATAAATAAAATTTATTATTATTATTATTATAAATAATTACCCTCTTAACTAAGGAAAGAAAGCTGTATTTTCATCACACAATAATTATGCATGTACGATAATTATAGTTGTGGTCAAACATTTTGAGAATGACACAACTATTCATTTTCACAAAGTTTGCTGCCTCAGTTTTTATGATGGCAATTTGCATATACTCTAGAATGTTATGAAGAGTGATCAGATGAATTGCATGTAATTGCAAAGTCCCTCTTTGCTATGAAAATGAACTTAATCCCAAAAACCCATTTCCACTGCTTTTGTGAAGAAGGCTTCAGGGTGCCCAAGAAAGTCCAGCAAGCACCAGGACCATCTCCTACAGTTGATTCAGCTGCGGGATCAAGGCACCACCAGTGCAGAGCTTGCTCAAGAATGGCAGCAAGCAAGTGTGAGTGCATCTGCACACACAGTGAGGCAAAGACTTTTGGAGGATGGCCTGGTGTCAAGAAGGGCAGCAAAGAAGCCACTTATCTCCAAGAAAAACATCAGGGACAGACTGATATTCTGCAAAAGCTACAGGGATTGGTCTGCTGAGGACTGGGGTAAAGTCATTTTGTCCAGAGAAGAAAAGGTAAGCGCTACCATCAGTCCTGTGTGGGGTTGCTTCTCAGCCAAAGGAGTGTGCTCACTCACAATTTTGCCTAAGAACACAGCCATGAATAAAGAATGGTACCAAAAAATCCTCAGACAGCAACTTCTCCCAACCATCCAATAACAGTTTGGTGACGAACAATGCCTTTTCCAGCATGATGGAGCACAGTGTCATAAAGCAAAAGTGATAACTAAGTGACTCAGGGAACAAAACATCGAAATTTTGGGTCCATGGCCAGGAAACTCCTCAGACCTTAATACCATTGAGAACTTGTGGTCAAGCCTCAAGCGGTGGGTTGACAAACAAAAACCCACAAATTCTGACAAACTCCAAGTATTAATGCAAGAATGGGCTGCCATCAGTCAGGATTTGGCCCAGAAGTTGATTGACAGAATGCCAGGGCGAATTGCAGCAGTCTTGAAAAAGGCCAACACTGCAAATATTGACTCTTTGCATAAACATAATGTAATTGTCAATAAAGGTCTTTGAAAATTATGAAATACTTGTAATTATACTTCAGTATACCATAGAAACATCTGGCAAAAAGACCTAAAAACACTGAAACAGCACTGCTGAAACACTGAAAAACAATACTTGTGTCATTCTCGAAACCTTTGGCCACGACTGTATACTATAACTTAAAATTAATTAATTCATTGTATTTTGTTGCAAAAAGAATTTACTACAATATTTTGATATACTTTTTCCATAAAACCACCTTTCTTATGTATTTGTTGATTCAGAAATTTCAAGCATGATGGGTTTTGCTGAGCATTTTTTAATACAATAGCCCATTATGGAAAACTTTACTAAAAGCAACCAAATTGTGATACCTAGATGTATGACAGTAAATGTTTCTGTGGTGATTGCTGCATTGCTATACCTGGCATATGAAATGTCTTTACACTAAAGTTTAAAGTAAAAATGAATTCTCAAAAATGTGAATAAGAGATCCTAAGAAAGTACAGAAAGTGTTGAGAAGGTATATTTATGCAATAGGAACACAGTCAAGGTCACAAAGGAAGATAACTGTTGGTTGAATTCAAATTAATTTTTTTGGTTTAAAATCCAATGCTTGAGCTAGGGCCACATCTCAGGCATCCAACTACTAAAGTATCAAGAAAATATAACATACACCCTAAATAAGTCATTAAAAAAGTCTTAAGATATTGCAGACTACATGACTGATGATATGTGACTTCTGATTCAAGTTAGCTTTCAATTATGTTGTATGCAGAGAGTGGTTGAAAAAGCCTGCATTACCAAAGCCACAATATTTTCAAAAGCCGCAAGATAATAAAACATTTTCTGTACAAGAATGTGCAGTATGTGCAAGATTCTATAGTCATATTGTAACGATTCATCCCACACGCTGACACGAGACGATCACTACCGCTAACCTGTCCTAGGTGAAGGCAGATTATAAAATGATAGGCCAATATCACACCCCAATAAATTGCCTATACACCCCTTATTCTACAGGGTTCAGTCCCCTAATGCCGATGCATTTATAGCACTCAAAAAACTAATAGACAATCTCTATCATCACATAAAGAATATATTACATAAAATAAAAAAGAACACAATCCCTTACATATGCACCCCTCCCCAACCCTAAATAACCCTTATATTGTAGCGTCACAAATATATACATATATATACAATAACAATATTCCTTCCTCCAGTTCTCCTTCCAGAGATTGTAAATAGGTCCACAGTTGTCCACAGTAATGCCCCCCTGATGCAGGCAGGTGAAACGAGGAGTTCTGACAATTGCGGACTCCTAGCTGCAATCAAATCTTCGCCATAAAAGACATACAGTCAGTCTTGCGCCATGATACAATACAATAAATACTTTGATATGGCTCACCCAAGTTCGAAGGAAATAGCGGAACATTCAATTCCCCGATCAAAAGAATCACTTCCACCTTCTGACAGGACTGTAGGAGCTTCTGGACTTCGTTATATGGCCCATGTAGTAGCTGATCTGTTTTTCTTCTCTGATTGTCTTTTTTTTTTTCCTCCTCTTCTTTTAAAATGGCACGCTTTATGCAAATCACTCCCCGAAATAAAAAATTAAACTGGAAGTTCCACCTCGGGGGCACCGCTGTCAATCTCCGGGTGTAAGAATGATCCCCACAACACCCGATCGACAGCAGAAAAACATTATATTTATGTGGCAGCGCTACAATATTAGACAGTTCAACACAAATTGAGGAAGGGATGGAAAGTCATTTAGTACAAATCTCCAGGACTGTGACTGTAGGCTTTCCAGAGTTGTTTTTTTCTCCAGGGATGCTGCTAACAGGAGTTTTTGTTTTCCTCTCATCCAATGTCAACTGGCCATTTTGTAGGTAGGTCAACAATTATGTTAATGGACTGATACTGTTAGGTTGCAATTATGTTATGGGAACTATTTTTTTCTTCCTTTTTTTCTATGTGTTTAAACAAATTTGTGTGATTATGTGTATTCATTAACCAATTAGTATTATGTAAAGCATTGTGATCACACACTCAGCGAAGTGTGCTATACAAAACTAAACTAATTTGAACTTGAATTGAGTATTCAGCTACAAATTTTGAACTGAAATTAAAAGTAAGATATCTGAAATTGAGTTTATTCACTGTGCAACCCTGGACAAGTCACTGTGCTATGTTGTAAGCTAAAACTAGCTTCTTCAGTAGTAGTGATGAGTGAACCCTGCAGATTTCACTTCGCTGCAAATTGTGGAAATGTTCAGTAACTTAGCCGAACACTGCAAAATGCACTGAAGTCAATGGGAGAAGGAGGAACTTAATTAGTTTTGAGTGGGTTATGATGTTGCAGTAGTTAAGTGTCCCTCTGGGCTAGGGAAGTACCTACCAACTATGCTGAACCAGTTATTGTGACCAAAAATGTGACCTGAGCTGTGAGGCAGCAGTGCTAACCTGTGTGCCACCCTGCCTCTAACAACAAAAGATGCTGCTAGAACAATAACCATAAACAAAATACAACAAATGGCAACAAACTATCAGTAAGTAAAAAAACATATATCATTGCACTCACAGTTTTCTGATCTTGGGGTACACACTTGCTGTGCCTTGAAGCATCAGAGTGACACTGGCTCATTTGTTTGTTTGAAATCACTGTTCCAGGCACAACTTGAACATATTTTTTGTTTATGATCTATCTGAGAAGATACTATATATTTTTTCCTTCCATCAAGAAGACAGAAAGGCCTTGTAAATAGCAATAGATCTTTTGTTATTATAATTATTATAAGTGAGCACACAGGGATCAGTGTACATATCCGGTGGTAGTACTCATAATATTCTTATTATGGTTAGTTTATGTATCCCTTGAATTAAAATACTGCAGGTTTTTTTTAAATGCATGCGTGGTGCAAATCTGGCTGGATCAAGTCATGAAGTCACACATGCACAAAGTAGATCAGGAAGTGTTTTATATATCACAACAAAATGGGCAAAAAAAAAACAGGTAGAGCTTGCTCCTAAACTTGCCATAGATGTTAACCCTTCATACAGCAAAGGCTCCTTCAGGCAGCACACTATTGGCTGTAACAAAAAGGGGATAGCTGGACTGCACAGGAAAATTGGTACTGACTCAATAAATATGACATGAACGGTGATTTTTAGCCATTTAAATTGACACAATCTGGAGAACAGATCAGCAACTGTGGTTGGCAAATCTCACACACCCCTAGATTCGAAGTAGGGGAATGTGACATTGGCTTAAACCAGTCACAGGATGAATTTCCAGAAAAATATTCAGTGAGCACAGCATATTCAATGAAAAAAAATACTAGGAAAATTTTGACGATCAACACCATTCAGAAGGGTGTTTGGGTTGGGGAGTATTACAGGGTTGTTGTGGGAGTTTATTGTTAATGGGGGGTAAATTATGGCCTTGCGTTTTTTTGTGTATTGGATGTATGATGCCCGGAGTGAAGGTGCAACTTTTTATTCTCTCTATCTGTATGCATACCTGGGGTTTACTCTTTTACAGTTTTATCTTCTTCATCTTCTGATTAGCTGTTTACCTCCTTTTAATGGTTAATGTAACTGCAGCATATTTTAACATTTGTGGCCTGGGGTCCAATACTAAAAGAGCTACTACTTCTGGCTGTTTGTGGTGCAGGCGTGATGATATTGCTTTCCTTCAGGAAACTCGACTGCTGGTTAAGGTTGGGCCGCATCTTGGCAATAAATGATATTTTGTGGCAACCTCTTCCTCTGCCCTGTCAAAAAAGTGTATGGTTGCCAATTTCCTGCGGTGTAACTTCCCAATCAAAATTTTGTGTTTGGGTTCTGATGAATTTGGCAGGATTTGCTATCTTGAATTTAGTGGCAGGAAGCGAACACTATAATAAACTTATGATTCCTCACCCTATCAACCTTCCTTCTTTTCTTAACATTTTAATCAATTTTTAAATTTTGCTGGTTAAGAATTAATTTTGGATATTGATGGAAATGCTTATATGAATGCTTTATTAGACAAATCACCTCCACCTTTACATCAGCATACCCCCGCCCCATTCCACCCAATTCTGCAAATTTATGTCTGACCTAAATTTAGTTGACCGCTGAAACCCTCTGCTAAGGAGTTTCCTTTTAACACTGGAAGAGACCATTCCCATTCTAAAATAGATTATATTTTTATCTCTTATTCATTTGCACCATCTTTCTCAAATGCCTGGCTTGCATTAACATCACTCTCCAATCATAAGTCTGTTCTTTCTCATCTTTATTTTTCAACAGCCCCGTCCTATGCAGCCCATTGGCGGTTTAACTCATCACTGCTGCGTTATCCTACATTCTGCCAGAATTTATCAAGTAATCTGGAAGAGTTAATCAAAATTAACTCTGGCTCTTTGGAAGACCCTGCCTATGTCTGGCTAGCAAATAAAGGGACAATTTGTGATTTTTCTATTAGCTATGCTTCTAGACTGGCAATGCCTGCCCCTGCATATTAATCCTGATTATGAGTCCTTAATTTCTAATGTAAGAACAGAGTTAAACTCCATTCTCTCACAGGAAGTGGAATTTGACATCCACCAGACACAAGCCAGATATTATGCTTCTGGGGCCAGGCCAAGTAAATTGTTAAGAGCTTAGGCTTTGTAAGTGTGATGCGACTTCTACTATTAGCTGATTTCATAATGCAGCCGGGCATTTTACTATAATCCAAGCCAGATCAACAGACACTTTTTTAGAATTATTATAATTTTTTTTCTGCTCACACCATCCCCAACTGTGCTGAAATCAAATCCTTCCTACCCAGTCTATGCCTCCTTAAACTTCCAGAAGATGATGCCTCCACTCTTGATGTATCTATTAATGTCGCTGAAATTAAAGAGGCTTTAGACTCCATGCACCTTGGGAAATCACCAAGGCCAGAAGTGTTGCCACCTGAAGTTTTTTCTATGTTTTAGAAGCAAATATCAGCTCCTCTTTTCCAAATGTTTGATTCTGCCACCTCCACTACCTGAATTAATGATTCTGTTAATACTGCTATAATCACTCTTTTGTTAAAACTAGGTAAAGAGCCAACTGATTGCTCAATCTATCCATCTATCTCTATGATGAATTCTGAATCAAAGTTGCTTGCTAAACTCTTGGCATGCTGACTTCAGCTTGCAATCTCCAAGCTAATTCACCCTGACCAGACTGGCTTTATTCATTCTTGCCAGGCGGTGGAAAATATGAGACGTCTTCTCCACATTATTGATGCAGCGCCTGAACTTCCCCGTGCTCCAGCTTTGCATTCTTTAGATGCTGAAAAGGCATTTGACCACATGAACAGGGTCTTTTCTGTGGCAAGTGATTTATCATATAGGGTTTGGGGAGGCCTATATCAATATGATGAAGACACTATTATTATTTCACAAACATTTTGAATTTTGAAGGAGCAAGGCAAGGGTGGCCACTTTCCCCTCTCCTCTCTCAAGCCCCTAGGTACTGCTTTTCATGATTCATACCTAATCTCTCCCATAATCGTGCATGATACTCCTCACAAAGTTGTGTATGCTACATCTTCCTCCTCCAAATAAATTTTGATCTGATGTCAGATCTCTTTTATCAAGATTTCTTTGGAATGGTAAAAAAACCTTCCATTAGATATTCAACATTAATTTGTGATAGGTCAGACAGGGGTGTTGCTTTGCCAGATTTGGAGATGTATCATTGGGCATTTACACTTAGATAAGCTTGGTGCTCATTGGAACCCCCCTCCATCCTGGTTCCCAATTGAGATCAAATTGTTTTTTCCCAGATCTCTCTCACTTCTTCTTTTTGGTTCTCTGAGATTGAGACAGCTTTCACTAAATTTGGGCCCAGTAATCGCTTATACTCTCACTATATGGCAAAGGTGGAGAAACATTTAGACCCCTGGCCAAGATCACAATACCTCATTCACATTTTCCAAAATCCAGCCTTGCTTCTTGGTGGCAACCCTATTGCTTTTGCGACCTGGAGGCATTGTGGTATTTCCACACTTGGCAACATTTTTGATGGCCCAGGGCTTTGAATATTCCAGTCTCTAAGATCTGAGTTCTCTATTCCATCTTCTTCCTTTTTCTTTTATCTCCAAATTAGGTCTGTTCTTAAATCTCACTGTGTTTCATTGTTTTCTCCTTTGCCCATTTCATCCTTTGCTTTCCTTTATTCCGTTTCAGTCTCCTAAAACAAAGCTTGTCTCTATATTATGTACAACCTTGCGGAAAGATGGTCTTAAGTAATAGTAATTTTCTAAAGCTAAATAAAGAGAAAACTTTAAAAAATTAAAAGTCATGACGGAGGTAAAAAGCTTAGGGGTAACTGTTGACTGTAATCTGAATTTTAAATCGCATATTCATCAGACCACTAGGACAGCATTTTTTCACATAGCAAAAGTTAGACCTCTTATATCATTGAAAGATGCTGAGAAATTAGTTCACGTGTTTGTTTTCAGTCGACTAGATTACTAAAACACACTCCTCTCAGGACTACCCAAAAAAGACATACATCGTTTGCAACTAGTGCATAATGCAGCTGCTAGAATCCTAACTAGGAAAAGAAAATCCGAGCACATTTCTCCAGTTTTGATGTCACTACACTGGTTACCTGTGTCATTCAGGATTGACTTCAAAATTCTGCTTGTGGTTTATAAAGCCTTAAATAATCTTGCCCCATCTTATATATCAGAATGTCTGACACCCTATACAGTAATCCCTCGCTACTTCGCGGTTCACTTTTCGCGGATTCACGACTTCGCGGTTTTTTAAACATAGTACATGTAGTAGTATTTCCTAGTCTAAGAACAACAAAACAAGTTCGGTGACTAAGTGCGTTGTAACACGGGCTGTGATTGTTACATGGGAGGGAGACGACAAATCACAGCTTCCCGCTTTCTAATCGGGCCTGTGATTGGTGCTTTGACTGATGCCTAGATCCCACAGTATCTCTGTGGTGTTATGGGTCCACAGCTCTTCCAGCAAAGGCCGTTTTGTTTTAAATAAATAATCGCCGCGCTCGCGGCTTAGCGAGGGGGCGTGGTAGCTGTAGCGAGCCGCAGGGCGATCTGCAGTGTGGGCGTTTCTCACCTAAGTGCACAGGTGGGAAACTGCCCACATCCATGATTGTTCCTGTGGCTAATGGGCTGCAGCTGCCATGTCCTCCCTGCATATATAGAGAAGCGCGAGCCGGTTAAGGGGAGAGGAGAAGTAAAAGAGGAAAAGGAAAGATGAAACGGAGGTTGCAGGAGGAGGAGGAGGAGGCAGGAAGCAGTGGAGAGAGAGAGAGAGAGAGAGAGAGAGAGAGAGAGAGAGAGAGAGAGAGAGAGAGAGAGAGAGAGAGAGAGAGAGAGAGAAAAAAAGTCGGTGCGAGCGAGCGAGCGAGTGCAGGCTCGTGTGCAGCTGTACAGGTAGCTTGGGTGTATGGCCAACACCCGAGGAGTAGCAGCAGTGGTCGCTCTCGCAGAATATTCTGAAGGGCAAGATGACCGGTGAGGCGAGTCAAACAGCTGTAGCAGGACAGTGTAGAGAAGGTCAGCTGCATTAAGAGCGTCTCGCCTGTTGCAGAGCCCGCATGGGAGAAGCAGGTCAGACGCTGACGCTGTTTTTAAAGACTGCTTTCTGTTGACGTTTTAACCTCGTGTTAAAGGATTGTTATTCTTGTGTATTTTAAACCTCCACTTCGCAACTGTTTTAAGGATTATTTATTTAAAGATTTATTGAATGCTCTACTGCACTTTGGACAACTGTTTTGATTCTTTTAATAAAAGCGGTTTACTTTACACTGTGCTGTGTGTGAAAAAGAAGCAGCGGCAGCAACTGCCGATCACAATGTTTTTATTGTGCAGCATATTCATCACCATTATTACGTCATATATAGCTACGTGTACTTCACTATACAGTAAGTGTAAACTTATCTACCAATTTCATATTGCTTAGCAGTTGTCCCTGTTATTAATAGAGTAAAGGGTGGGTTGTAAACAATACAGGGAGGGTTTAAAAACGTCCAAATACACATTCAATAATTAAATAAATATGGTGTCCCTACTTCGCGGAAATTCAGTTATCGCGGTCGGCCTTGGAACCTATCTCCCGCGATAAGTGAGGGATTACTGTATTCCAAATCGTAACCTTAGATCCTCAAATGAGTGTCTCCTTAGAATTCCAAGAGCAAAACTTAACAGAAGTAGTGAGGTGGCCTTCTGCTGTTATGCACCTAAGATCTGGAATAGCCTGCCAATAGGAATTTGCCAGGCTAATACAGTGGAGCATTTTAAAAAACTGCTAAAAACACATTATTTTAACATGGCTTTCTCATAACTTCACTTTAATTTAATCCTGATACTCTGTATATCCAATTCATTATAATAACTATTCATGGTGGCTCTAAAATCCATACTAACCCCTACTCTCTCTTCTGTTTCTTTTTCCGGTTTCTTTGTGGTGGCGGCTTGCGCCACCACCATCTACTCAAAGCACCGTGATGTTCCATCATTGATGGATTAAAAGCCAGAAGTCTGCATGACCATCATCCTCAAGTCCTTCAGTGAGAACCTTAAATACAAAGAGGACTATTTCATTTTTGTTAGGTAGAATGCCCAGAGGGGACTGGGCGGTCTTGTGGCCTGGAACCCCTGCAGATTTTATTTTTTTCTCCAGCCGTCTGGAGTTTTTTTTTGTTTTTTCTGTCCTCCCTGGCCATCGGACCTTACTCTTATTCTATGTTAACTAATGTTGTCTTATTTTAATTTCTTACTTTGTCTTTTATTTTTCTTTTCTTCATTATATAAAGCACTTTGAGCTACTTTTTTGTATGAAAATGTGCTATATAAATAAATGTTGTTGTTGTTGTTGTTAAAACATTACCTGCGAATTTGGTTTGGGAACGTGACCATCCGTTTCTCACTATTCTTAATTGGAACATGATTTCTAAGAATCTTACCTTAGCATCTAAAAACCCCAATTACCAACATACTCAATTTCAATTTATACTCTAATTAGATCTAATGCCCTGCAGACGCTTTGCTCTGGTCTAATCAGCTGACCCTTTGTGCTCCTTTTGTTCCTGTACGTTCCAAGGTACCTTTCTATACATGATCTGGGAGTGTCCCACAGTTATGGTTCACTGGGGTAATGTTTCAAAGTTTCTCTCAAAGGTATAAAATACCTTTATTGCCTCAATTATTCCTTCTTTTGGACTTTTCTGTTGTATCTATTTCTTCTTTCCAGAAAAGGTTATTCTCTACAGGCACAATTGCTGCTAAATTGGCCTTAGTCTCTTGCTGGAAGTCTTCTACTTTATTATCTTTTGATTTATGGAAAACCTCCTTTTTTAATCTTATTTTGTTTGAATTATCTGTAACATGAATTAATGGTTCATCTAGCTCATGTATTGTAAAGTGGCAGAGAGCCATGCAACTTGTTCGTAATCAAACAGAGGGAAATAGCATTCCATAATCCATATAGGTTATTTATTTGTTTATTTACTTATTCTCTCAATTCTCTCTTTTTCTTTGTTTTTCCATGTTTTCATTGTGCCTTCCACTCCAGGGGCCTCATGTATAGCATAGAATTACTCCGATTACATTTGGAAAACTGAACATTGCTGCGAATTGCACTTTGATGTTTTGCAGTTCAACCACAGTGTAAAGAAATCTGGATGAGAAGAGGATAATACCATCATATACAGCTGGAATGGTGCAACTCGGTGATGTTTGTGAAATACCCGATTGGTCAGCAAGTTCACTTTGCAGAGGAGCAGGTAGAGCACAATTCCTCAAAGTCTGCCCAGTTCAGCACACAGCTGCAAGAGGATGGCTCTTGGAAATAGAAATCGACCTAAAAGCCAGTCGTCCTCTGCAAATATGCACTTTCTTCCAGTTCATCCATTTGCGATGTCTTCTAACAACGTTAAAGCAGCAACAGTTGTTGGAATAGTTTGGCCATTCCATGCACCATTATTTTATGACAGAAAGATCACAATCAAGTGAATTAAATTTGTAAACGATATGCAATTAATTTTGGTGTATTTGATAAATCCCACGTCATTATTGCGAATATGAAAAAGAAAGGTAAATGACACAGCAAACAGTAGCACTGCTTTGACGCTATATATACACAAGGCCCCAGCACTATTGTTGTTCATATAAGGCTAGGTGTGCATAGAGTCTTGGGTGGCAGGTTGGCACCATGGAGTGGGTGTTTTATTACTATATTATAATGTACTTTTCTGTGAGCAGTTGTAATTGTTTACAATTTATACTTTGTTAATAAAAATGTGATCACGAAAAAAACACCATTCAATAGTATGGAACTTTAAAATGTATGTAAAAACAAACTGTAAAAGACTAATGCAAACTTCTAACAAAAGACAATTCTTAAATAAAAATCTGGATAGAATAATGGCATGACTGTTTATTGGGATTGCATGACAATATTCTGTGTTAAAGAGAAAGCTCTTAAACCTATGAACTGGTGGTAGACTTTGAGTAAACCAATGTTTTAAATTAATATTTTGATGCAGGTTTTAAATATTTAATGTATTTAGGAAAAAGGGAGAAAAACTGGTGTAAAAAATTTCTTACCTGCCCCTGATGTTCCAATGTTTTTTCCAGATCTTCTATCCTTGTTTGGTACCGAATAATTTCTGCTTGTAGTTGTTCGCGAGTCTGTAATAAAAATCAAAAAACTTAATTACTACTAGCACTGCACATACATACACAAATACATGTAAATATACTTAACAAAGTGTTTCTGCACTTTTCATTGCCTTTCGACTGTCATGTTTTAAAACCAACAACCATCTGGGCCTTATATTACTTTTCAGAAGTGCCTCTCCGGTATCCAGAGAGAAAGAAATTTTCTAGAACCACTGGAAACTGCCTACAGGCCCTACCAGTCATGTTGCTTGGGTATAAAATGTAAAAGATTGGCCCCACAACACTAAATGTTGAAGGAATCTCATTCCTTTTTTGTTCATTTAGATACCTTTTCCTGGAAACGCTGCTGATTTACAGAATTGTGAACTGTATGATGATATTTGTTTGCTTGTTCAGCATGCTGAAGACATCCTTGTACCAGCTGTTAAATTTATCTTAACAGTTGTCCAAAAAAATGTATTTTGTTTTTTCTTGTATGCACTGTGAAGAAAACCTTTTAGCACTTCTTGTTCTTTTTTATCTGCACATTAACTAAGCTTCAAAAAAAAAAAACTTAAATGTGCACTCATTCTGTGCATAATTAATTACAGCATGAAAAGTAATGAGAGGTGAGGATGAATGAGCAAAATAATGTGACAGTTAATTCTCCCTTTCAATTAAAGTGTGAGGTCACAAACCAAAGATGGAAGAAAAACAAAACTATATTTGAAGAGATTATTGGGCAAGTCAGTTAAAGGCAAAAATAAAACAGGTAGCTGGAACTGAATAACATTTTAAGAAGTATTTTTAAGAAATTACTGCATAACATGGAATTGTTAAAAACAGGAAGCTAGTAAGCCTTGTTCCATTATATGATTGGATCATAAAGGTCAGTAATTACATTGTTATCCTTATACAGTATTTTGTTTAAACTGTGTGTGTGTGGTCACATGTTTTGGGCCTGCACCAAATTAACATCATTCTGGAAATTTTTTTTTAAATGCCTCTCAAACAGCCTTGGTGTCACAATCCCTCCTAATCCACTAACAGTTGTTTTTGGTGTACTCCCAGATGGACTTAAAGTGGAGAAGGACAAACAAACTCTCCTATTCTAAGTCAGTGGGTAACTGATGTCATATACTATTTGAAACTGGAAAAAATCAAATTCTCACTTAGAGGATCTGTGCAGAACTTTTTCAAAACCTGGCAGGATCTAATCAATAACATTTTAGAATAAGCATTTAAAGCACTGAGGAAGCAGATTCTCTCCCCATTTCATTTTCTTCTCCATTTATCTTTATTCACTTATTAATTCATCTATCTACTTATTTTACTAGCTTTAAGTTTTACTCTGCTGGCCATGCTCTCTTTCTCAGGGGTGGGGGTTGACTTGTTTTCCAACCTATTTTTGTAAAAATTGATCTATTTGTATGGAATGTTGTGTGATTACAATAAAATCAATAAAATTGAAAAAAAAAAAAAAAACTGTGTGCGTGTACAAGATATTTTTGATTGGTACATCATCCCTTGAGGGTTAATCTAAAATGTCAGAATCCCATTCATTCCAGAGAGAGAGAGAGAGAGTTAGAGCTCAAGTATAATAATAAACTGTATAATGTTTTTTATTATTATTTAATTTTGGTAATGTTTTATTGTGTGTAATTTATCAATTAAATTTTATCATAGATATGTATGTAAAAGAAAAATGGCTTACAGTATATATAAGGTTTGCTACTATCTGTAGAAGGTCTTGGAACATATCACCCATGGATACAGAGGGACTACTGTGTATATTATGTATATATTTTTTCACAATATTGTTAAAAAAAAGTCTGTCCAGTAATAGCTCATTCATTGTCTACCATTCTCTTTATGTGATATGAATATTGCTGAGCATAAAAGAGAATTACACAGGCATCCATCCATTCATCCATTTTCTAACCCACTGAATCCGAACACAGGGTCACGGGGGTCTGCTGGAGGCATACATTGAAGAAATTTTGTCATGTGATTTTTACATATTTTTGTGCACTGAATTCAAAAATGAAAACCATTTCTCTCCATTATGTAATATTTTTTCATAAAACTGCAATTAACTATCAATATTTTAATGATAATTTATTTGAATGTAGTATTATGTTTAAAGTAAACAATTATTTTATATGAATACAGCAAGAACTGAACTCTGTGATGAGTCATAGCAGCAGGTAGCAGCATGTGAATATGTAAGAGATAAGAACTTACATCCAGATACAGCTTTTTCTAGATACCAAAATAGAGAAAAGTTTGCAGCATATTTCAAGAAAGATGGTCCTTGGATTACTGCACTGACGTAAGTAGTCTAGTGCAGAAACTTAATAGAAATAACAACAGCAACATTTATTTGTATAGCACTTTTTCATACAAATGATGTATCTCAAAGTGCTTTACAAGATGAAGAAAGAAAAAAGAAAAAAAAATAGGCAATACTAATTAACAAAGAATAAAGTAGGGTCCAATGGCCATGAGACCGCCCAGCCCCCACTAGGCATTCTACCTAACATAAAGGATCTAAATCAGTCCTCATGGTTTTCAGGCTTCACGTGGAAGAATTAGACAATGATTGTCATGTGGACCTCTGGCTTTCAATCCATCAATGTGCTTTGATCAGGTGGTGGTGGTGCAGATCGCCACCACAGAAAACCAGAAAAAGAACAGTAGAGAAAGCAGGGGTTATTACAAGTTTTGCAGCCATTAAAAAAAAAGATAATTAAATGCATATACAGAATATCAAGGCTACACTAAAATGAAGCTATGAGAAAGCCATGTTAAAGTAATGGGCTTTTAGCAATTTTTTAAAGGGCTCCACTGTATTAGCCTGCCAAATTTCTATTGGTAAACTATTACAGATTTTAGGTGCATAAGAGTAGAAGGCCACCTCACTACTTCTTTTAAATTTAGCTCTTGGAATTATAAGCAGACACTCATTTGAAGATCTAAGGTTACGATTTGGAGTGTAAGGTGAAAAGCATTCCGAGATATAGGATGGAGCGAGATTATTTAAGGCTTTGTAAACCATAAGCAGTATTTTAAAGTCAATTCTAAATGACACGGGTAACCAATGTAGTGACATCAAAACTGGAGAGATGTGGATTTTCTTTTCCTAGTTAAGACTCTGGCACCTGCATTCTGCAGTAGACAACAAGACAACAGATAACAATGCAGAAGAATGGAGACTATTTATAGACTCATCTAAAAGAAGCCTGAAAGGAGTACTTCTTCATAAAGGTTAAAATATGCATGAATACCTTTTGCTCATTATGTGCATTTGAAATAAACCTACAAAAACTTTGAAAATCTTGAGAAGATTACCTACAATGAACATCATTGGTTCAGCAGTCAGAACAAACAAAATTTCCATGTTTGCTTTGTGAGTGGGACAGCAGAGCCAATAATTTACTTTGGGTTCAGAAAGAATGGCCAGCTAGAAAAATGCTACAGTTGGTGCCAAACATGTCATCAGACCTAGCTTGGTGAATCCAGATAAAGTGCTGCTCCCACCACTTCATATTAAGCTTTGTTTAATTAAGCAATTTCTTAAAGCCCTATCAAAAGATGAAGCCTGCCTTTTTGACAAAATCATATTGGTTTCTCTGATGCTAAATTGAAAAAGTGCATTTTTGCTGGATCTGGTATCAGAAAACACATTGCTGATGCAGAATCTGATGATTCAAAGGCATGAAATGAGAGGCTTGGATATCATTCAAAGAAGTACTTTTTTAAGTTTTTAGGTAACAATAAATATCCAAACTATAAAGAAACTGAAAAATTTAAGACATAGGGTTAAACCATGAGTTTCAAAGTTCTCTTTTTAGATTTGCATTTGGATTTTTCCCTGGAAATCTTAGAGTGGTGATTAAAGAGCAGGGTGAAAGAATCCATTTGGCTATCAAGCACATGGAAAAAAGGTATCAGGGACGGTGGGATGTCAATATGATTATGGACTACTGCTGGATGGCTCATAGGGACACACCAGAAAAATTACACAAACAATGGGCAAGCCAAACAAAGTTTAGGATCGATAAAATGAAGAAGGGACAAAAACTAGACAAGTTATGTGTAAGTCGATGAATATGTACTGTTGTTTTCTTTATACTGTATATACGTATGTTTTAAAATATTACATTGGCTAAATATTTTCATGTTAAATTGATTAAAAACAATATTGTATATGTTATCAGCAATGTATGAAAGGCAGGCATTGTACAGAATGCCTAGGCAATATATAGAATGCCTGGCATTTTTGGGCAAAGTATGAAATATCCGAATTATTTTAATATTATATATACTTTCCCTAGGCATTGTATGTAATACCTAGGCATTATATAGAATGACAAATGCTATTTAGGCAAAGTATTAAAAGATAGTCATTAAAAGGCTTTTATTGAAAAGACGTATATGAAAATGAAAGTGGTACAAAATAAAGTATAGGACTTTCTTATTGAGGAAAACAAGAGAAAATAAAATATGAACCTACTTGTTGCCACGTGACATTAGAAACGTCATTATTTTATACTTTGCAGGTTTGTCTTTTGGCATTGCATAGAATGCCTAGGAAATGTGTGACATATTAATCGTTTCATACTTTGCCGTCCAATTTTCGGGATTCTATATATTGCCTAGGCACTCTATACAATGCCTGCCTTTCATACATTGCTGGTAACATATACATTAACAAATTGTGTAATTTGTTCAATTTTAATTACACTTCTTTCAGAAAAAGTAACAGATATAAATGTAATTTTTGGGTGGAGTATTAGTTTACGGATCATACACCACAAGAATGTCTTTCAAGAATCGCATTTTCCTGACTTCTATGCACACCTGTAATGATTCTTCTCATTTGAATGACACCAGAACTGCAGAAGCACTTACTGTATATTATGCTACAGCTGAAACAAACATGCTGATTCCAGAAATGTGTTTTAAAACAGCAGCAAACTTAAATGTAGAAACTAAACCCTATTTAGTAAGCCTGTTATGTTTAGTTTTAACTCCACACTGATCATCTAACTATTATGTAAAGCATAGTATCTCTGGAGTCAGTGTGTGTTTGTTGGGTAAGTTACACAAGGGGTTGTGCAAATGTGCCACTGTGAGAAGATATATTGCAGCATGGTATTTAGGAAAATATATGCTAAGATGGCAGCCTCGTTGATAAATTACCATTCAAGGGATAAATGAAACTGAAAGAAACAGCCTACACTGTAAAGTAAAGTATTCAAGCGTTCTGCTATATTAAACAAGCATTTTTCTTAACCCCATACAGCTTTTAAATAGGGTGCTGTGTATAAAGAATTGTTTGTACGAATATTTCGGCATGAACATTTTACTTTCTATGCATTTTACGCTGCACGCATTCTGCCACAAATGCACAATGAAAGAGCTGATTGAGCATATAAACACTTTTTTACGTTACTTTCATCATACTTTTTATAAATTAGATAAATTGCAAATGTATCTTTAAATACAAATGAAATGATTTAATGATACTGTACCTGCAATTTGCTTAAATAAGTTAAAAATATTTTTAAATGTGCCGGGGTTACTTATATATTTCTGAATACATTTTGAGGATATCTGTAATTCAATTTTAGAAATTTTTAAATCACTTTAAGAAACTTCTAAATGATAATGATTACATTTACATTACATCTTTTAAAGATTTTCTTAAATGATAATTTGGTTTGCCATAAAATATTAGTAATTGATAAATAAATAAGAGTTTTACAGTATTAAGTTACAGTAAAACAACAACCAGCACTGAATTGATCAAAATATACTTGTTTCTTGGACAATGATCATAAGATACAGTATGTTTATGTTATCCAGTGCCATAACACACAATATATTATATTTCATTCTGTAGTTTTAAAAAAGTCTTAAAAGGAGTATACCTTAACTTCTCTTTCAGCATCCAGTGTTCCTCCAACTTGTTCTTGTAACAATGCATAGGCACGCTGAAGAGCCTGGTACTCCATAGTCAATTGACGAAAGCGTAGTTCAGTTTCTTCTTTGGCTAATCCCTAAATTGCAAAAATCAATCTCACTGTTCACATAAATAAATTAAATAATTTTCTCAAAACACCAACATAATATTATAAGCTTACAGGCAGTAGTTGCCAAGGGTTTTTTCCCATTGAATTTCAAAAAATCTAAACAATTTATTAAGGCAAAAAATAATGCGACATAATTTGTCTTGATTTTGTCTTTTACACCATTGAAAAACTGAAAATTCAATTTAAGTGTGTGGATTTTTTGACATACACTGTAAAACAGGAACATTCACAAGAAAAACATTTCCATTTATTTTTAATTTCAATTGTTCCACATGGGTTTGTTCTCAATTAAAATTAAGCAGAAGTGAATAAATAAATAAGTCTGAAATATATATGTGTTATGATTTTGTGCCTTTCAAAATATTTCTCATGAATTTTTTTTAATTCTGCACTTCTGGGGTTTTTGAGCATTAGGAATCCACTTTCTTAATTATTTTGTGGATTTAAGTGTGCTGAAAGTATCATAAAAGTCTTAAAAATATTTGACATCATGACATGTTGCCATTTTGTTTTTCACTCTGGACACCATTTTGTGGTTTTGTAGCTATGCCTCATAACATGATGCAAGGGGGCATGTTGTGACCTGTGACAACACTAGCCTGACAGACCTCTCATTGTCCAGAATTTTGGATACATTCATAAGTACTTTGAACTGTATTAGCACACCTGTTCCAATACAATCAGGTTCTTTACACCACAAAACTATAATCTTTTTCGTTATTCCAGTAAGGTATCCCATTTCATTCCTGAGGTATTTCTGGTTAAAATGTCACAATGTGGTATTCAATTGGGAACTCAATGAAACTGTTGCCTACAGTTCTTCTAGTAAATTAACCTTTCTTAGACCTGTATAACCTAATGTTACACAATGCAAAACAGTTGAGCTGGTACCATCATGTTATGAGGAATTTTAGAATATTTTCAATAATCAGGGATCTACTGAATTACCTCCTCCACTGCTAGTATGACACTGCTGTGGAGGTTGTCTCAGATTCATCCATGCAGAAAAGAAAAAAATATCCTCTTTCTATACCAAAGAGTCGGGCTATGGACAAAGATATCCAGGAAAATTTAAAGACAGGATTTATTAAACTACTCCAGTTGCATGTGGCATGCATTTTAAGTGTCACTGAATAAAAAGGAAATCTATAACAAGTATAGCGAAAATTCACTGACAGCTGACCAAGATGAGTTTTTTGGATTTAAATTGATTGCTGAGTTTCTAGATGATAGTTACAAATATTTTTAAAAGGTTAATAGAAATAGAGTTGGAAGTAAAAACAAGAAAACATGAAATGATTAAGAAATGAGCATGTTTTCTTCACTTAGTTTATGCACTTGTAGGCATATTACATACAGAAATTAGGTGGCCAAATACAAGCATCTTAAATATTATAATGACATTATTTTATATTCAATCCATAAATTGTTAGAGTTCATGTCAGTTCATTGTTTAATGCCTAGACTTTGGATGCCTTTCTGGATCACAGATTACAATACTAAGGGAGTATTTAAAGCAGAATAACTAGGAATTGCATCTGGCCGCTATATATGAATAAAATGTATTATTATTATTATTACTATTTTGATATAATATATTGCTCTAATTATTTCTGAAAAAAAGTATCAATTTATTATTTGACTACTTTTTAAATACAAATTTTTATTAGCTAGTAGAAATTATTTACTTTAATTTAAATATTACTTATTAAAATATGCTTTGCACATTTGAAAGCATTTAAATATTACACATATAACACTATAGTACCTGTAATAAGGTGTAACATTATGTAAATTAAATGTATGTACCATACAAGATATTCAGTACTGTATAACAAAATATATCTATAGTATGTTTGTAAAATAGTTACATTAAAAAAAAAACATGCTCACATCTTCCAGATCATCATCAGGGGTGCAAGGGGTTCTGTCTGTTTGATATGATATTGAAGAGCCATCTGAATCCAGTGAGGCTTCTTCATCATATCCAAAAAATGTTTCCACCACTGGCTTCTGAGGACAAGGGAAAAGTATTAGTTTGACAGAAGAATTGAGATTTGTAAAGCACATAATCTGGAATGTGTTTCTACATTCTAGTTTTAGGCAAAAGACTAAACTTCTGATACTAAATAAGGGAAGGATAGTTAGTCAATCATTATTATCATATGAAAATGTGCCACTATGCCAGATATTTGCTCCATTACCTGTGAAGATGGCAGCAAAGACCTAAATGTGAAGTAAAAGGAGTTAATTTAATTTACAGAGCTTTTATTAAATCTACTTTAACTTTGAAATACAAATATGCAAAATGAAATATTTATTTTAACCAAAATTACATTGTTTTTTATGAATATTTCTACTTGTATATATTATCTTTAGATGCTAAAATTTAATCAATTTTATTCTGTATATAACATAATATATAATCCTAAAAACTTCTTAATCTAGTTCAGGGTCTTGGGATGGCTGGAGTCTTTAATTTAATATATATTAATATAGTACAGCAGTGTTAAGCAAATAATGACAAAATTCATCCATCTATTTTCAAGTACGTTTGTCCAGTTTGGGGTTTTAGAGAGTAAATTCAATAACAGCATTAGGCAGACGTGGGATGCAAACTTGAGTGGGGCTCCAGCCAATTTGTGGGCACAATTACACACTTATCCACATGGGATCAATTTACAGTCATTACTTAACTTAATATGCATATCTTCGATGTGAAAACTGGAATACCGAAAGAAACATTCAAACAGGCTTAAGAAAAACATCCAAACTCCATGCAACAGGCTCTATGCCACGCTTAAATTTATTATTTTTTTAAATTATTTTATTTAAAGGTTAAATGGCTGAATGACAAAGAGAATAGCCTGAAACATTCTGAGTGGAGTTTGCATGGTTTCATTGTATTCATGAATATTTTCTCTAGCATTTCAATTGTTGCTTGTACCATAATATGCTTATATTAGATTTGCTGTCATGTTTCACCAATATGACTGATTGCCATCCAGCATTGTTTCCCACCCTGTGCCCTATACTATAATGTGTCCTCATCATGAAAAATGTAGCATCCATACATGAACATATCAGTAAATTCAAATATACTTTCAGATGTTTATTATACAGTATATGATTAAAATCCTTGCCGTGATGACATAACATGACATAACGTACTACATATATTACTTAGTTACAAAGTTTTCATTAATTTTGACCATTTATTGTTTTCTTAGGTTGGATATGTTTAGCTTCTACCATATAGGGTAAATTTAGAATAAAACAAACTAAGTTGTTTTTCAACCTACCTTACAGGGCTTTACTATTTTTTTTCTCTGTATTCTGTATCTTAAAAGCTTGTCTCTTTCCTATATGATAAAAAAAAACTGTTCATTACTAAACTGAGATACAGTTTACCATTTACAATACAATTGATAAAGACTTTTCATTAACTTGAATTATCTTTTTTAATGACTATATACTCAAAGTCTTAATTGTTATGGTATCTCATATAAGTTAAGAATCACAGTAAATGTTGTGAATATGATATTGTGCTGTTTGCTATTTTCTTTTCTAGCCACTCTTCTCTCAGCATATCTTGCTGCTGCTACTGTGTCCGCATATAATTAAGCCTCACATTATCCCTCATTGCTTAATTATTAAAAGTTTGGTGATTTTTTATATCGGCATTTCCGATTCTGGATTTTGATTCTAAATCTGTGCTCTGCCTATCACTATTATTACTCAATCCATATGTGCTCCAACTGTTACTTTGCTTTAACCATTCCCTCTACTTTCCCACAGCTACACATTCTTCTGCTTCTAGCACAACTTAATAATTCAAATATTAGCTTTATCTCTCCAATGCCTAAAACAATTTTATGCATTATAAGTTGTGAGTGTTGGGAAAGGTATAAAGATCTGACGCAGAGGAGATATATCTTGTCAAGCTGATGTACGTAACATCTGCTCATCTTTGCAAGGTTGTTTTAATCTTTCCAACTATACACAAAAAGTGTTTGCTATGGAGCAACTAAAATCGCATCTGTAAATTTCAACCATATCAACTTAAAAAAGAAAAATAGTTATAGTACCTAGACATATGCTTTTGGTCAAGTATCAAGCAACAGCACTGCCTTACATAAGATAGTATTAATTTAGATCATATTTATTTATACTCCAATGAATTAGATCATATTTAGTTATGTACACCATTTCATAATCTGGTCATAAATTTACATAACAATAACATACCATGCAAGTCAATAGTATGATCTGCAACTACTTACTATGACACTCTTTACATATCCAGCGGTTTCCAAAGCCTGCAAAAATGATTAAAGATTATTTTCAACTCTTAAACATACAGTAATTAATAAGCCAATCTAAAGCACAAAATGAGTAAATAATACCATCAGTCACAGTGTCTCGTTTTTTCTGTATTTTTTGTTTTGCTTGACTACCTGATATGTGCTCCAATTAATGTCATTAATTTTGCAAAGACTGGGAGAAAGCAAAGGTTACAATAAACACTTTTTTCATTCAGTCTAGCTATATTCCCTGTAGGCTTTTCCAGCTACTATTTTTTTCTTTCCTTTGATTACATCTTGCCTGAAGAAGGGGCCTGAGTTGCCTCGAAAGCTTGAATATTTTAATCTTTTTATTTAGCCAATAAAAGGTGTCATTTTGCTTGACTTCTTACTACTTCCAAGAAAGACAAGCTGCAAATACATGCCACAAAATGCATTAAATGTCCAGATGAATATGTGGTAAAAATTCTTGTGAAAAATTCTGGTCATTTGGGCCATGCTGGTCTGAAAAACTTCAGATAACACAATTTTCCTTAGTTTCCTCACAAATATCTTTTTAAATACTGTTGTATTTGGTAGGGACATCTAGTCACTTGTTGAACAGAAGGAACAGTACATTCTGCAAATCCTAACCATAAACAGAATTAACACAATCATATATTTTCATAAAGTTTTGAAAATATTCCAAATAAAGCACCACACTAATTCTGAACTATTAGATATATTTATTGTGATAAATTTTTGATTCAATATATTTTTGAAAAACAAACTGCTTACAGTGCCTTCAGAAAATATTCAAATCCCATCACTTTTTTCACTTTTTCTTATGTTGTAGCCGTATGTTAAAATCATTTAAATTAATTTTTTCCTACATTGAACAACACTCAGTATCCAAGAATGACAAAGCAAAAATACGAATTTAGGAATTTTTGGCAAATTATACAAAATATCAATCCATCCATCCATTATCCAACCCGCTATATCCTAACTACAGGGTTACTGGGGTCTGCTGGAGCCAATCCCAGCCAACACAGGGCGCAAGGCAGGAAACAAACCCCGGGCAGGGTGCCAACCCACTGCAGGGCGCACACACACACACACCCACACACACACACACACACACACACACACACACACACACACATCAAGCTCACACTAGGGCCAATTTAGAATTGCCAATGCACCTAAACTGCATGTCTTTGGACTGTGGGAGAAAACCGGAGCTACCGGAGGAAACCCACGCAGACACGGGGTATACAAAATATAAAATATATAAAATAATAAAAATGAAATATCACATTGACACAAGTATTAAGTATTCTATTGATCACCAATGAGATGTTTCCGCACTTTGTTTTGAGTCCACCTATGGTGGGAAGGCACAAAAAATGTCTGCAAACACTTGGAGTTGGGGGAAACTTCCAGAAAGACAACCACCACAATATTGCACTAACATGAACTTTATGGCAGAGTGGCCAGACAACATATTACAAGTCTACTAGAAGTTTTCAAAAGGCACCTAAAAGACTCTTAGACTATGAGAAACAAGATTCTCTGGTCTGATGAAACCAAGATTGAACTGCATCCCTCAATTCTAAACATCACGCCTGGAGGAAACCGGGTATGGCTCATTCCCTGCATAATAAAATTTCAAATAAGGCAGTGGAGGTGGCAGCATCATGCTGTGGGATTCTTTTTAAGTGGCAGAAACTGGGAGATTAATCATGGTTGAGGAGAGCTGAAAAGAGCAAGTATAGAGATATCCTTAATCAAAATCTGCTCCAAAGCACTCTGGACCTTAGCCTGGGCCAAAGGTTCGATTTGATCCTAAGCACAAAACAAAATATAACACTTGGCTAAGGATCAATTCTGTGAATGTTCTTAAGAGGCTCAGCCAGAACCTGGACTTGAACCACATTTAAATATCCCTGGAGAGACCTGAAAATAGCGGTTCACCGAATGTCTCCATCCAAGCTTACAGTGCTTAAGAGGACCTATTCAGAAAAATGCCCATATCCAGGTGTGCGAAGCTTGTTGCATCACCATCAAGACGACTCCATGCTGTACTTGTTTCCACAGGGGCTTCAATGAAGTGCAGGATCAATGTGATATATATTTTTTTTAATACATTTGCAAATATTTCTAAAATTTTATTTTCACTTTGTCATTCTGGGGTGTGGAGTGTTGCTTGATGAAAAAAATTGAATTTATATAATTTTAGCATAAGGCTGCAACATAACAAAATGTATAAAAAGTGAAGGGGTCTGGATACTTTCTGAAGGCAATGTATAATTGAAATAATGGATATTAATTTCTGTGTAAACATACTTAGTATTTAAAAAATCTGTAGATAAGTTTCTTGAAGAATGTAAATGATAAAGGAAGAAAGAAAAATGTTGTGGTACTTATGACTAGAAAGCTATTTGCAGTATTTTGAAATTAACAATTTCAGTTCCTTTAAATAAGTTAAAATTCAAACAAACAAAGTTACCTCACTGACAGCACTGAATTTTAAATTTATCATTGCAGTATACATTCAAAATTTATAACAACAGACATAGTATTTTATATAGGGTGGTCCAGATTCAACCATGCAACTTTTAATGCAATGCAATAATTGCATAATTAGATCTGGACCACCCTGTACAATAATGTATGTTAATTGAACGTTATTTAGGCATACCACTATATAATTCGGTATACATTTCTTAGCTAGTAAATACAATTTTTTTAAAAAAAAAAAAGGAAATTCAATAAAATACTATATAATATAATGTAAATGACTGCCTTGATGCTTGTATTTGTTGAGGAAATTGACACTTGTTTACTTATTTTATCATCACTCATGTTGGCATCTAATTTCACATTCTCGATATCAGTTTCATTAAACACATTGCTTTTAAATTTGACACCAGCGTTTTATAATGTTTAACTAGTGATGAGTGAACCCTGCGGAGATTTCTTCTTTGTGAGTTCAGCATAATCACAGAAATGTTAGCGAACCTCAACAAACTCTGCAAAATGCATTGCTGTCAATGGGGAAGGAGCAATTGGACTAGTTCAGAGTTGATTACAATGGTGCAGTGGTCTTTTAATTGTCCCTGAGAGCTAGGGAAGCATCTGTCAACTATGTTGAACTGATTGATGATTGTGGCCAAAAATGTGATCTGACCTGTGAGGCAGCAGTGCTATCCACTGTGTCACCGTGCCTCAAAAAATAAAAGACATAAACTGAATGGTGACCACAAACAAAATTCGTCCACAAAATAACAAAATGTAAAAAAATATACATATACTGTATCATTTCACACACAGAACTCCAAACTTGGGGCACACATTTGTCATGTAAAGAAGCAGGGTCATGATACTGTCTCGTCCATTGTTTGAAGACACTGCACACATTATAAACAGTAATAAATCTTTTGTTATTATTATTTTATTATTATCATTTGATATTATTACATAAAAACAATGTCAGCAAAATTTGACAACACTCTGAGTTGAAAATGTTAGTTTAGCATGACAAACAACTGCAGAGACAAATCTTAGGCTACACATGAAAGTTGTACATATTTTTATTCTTTAAAAAAAGGTCAGATGTTGAATTAGTTACATGTCTGAATTAAAATTCACAGATTACAGTACTGAATTCACCACTGCAAAGTAATGCACAAACAATGAGCCTACCTTTGAAAGATCATCAATAATATTTTGCTGTTCAATAACTTGTAGCCTCAGAAATTCTATCTCCCTTTCTTCTTGACTTTGATCGAGGTCATTTAAGGAGCTGGGCCGTCTAATTGTTCCAACTCTTTCCCTCTGGACCAGTAATAAATCAAAGAAACTTAATTATACTTGATACACTACTGATTCACAGTTGTGAAAGAAAAGAAACAGACTTAAACCTGTAACTGTATGCTATAATCGTAGGTTTTATATGGTGGAAAATGTATGTTAATTGACATATACTTTTTATACCGTACATTCAGAGTTACTAAAACAATGTTCAAACTAACCATCTGTTTCTCCATATTAATAATTGTTCCATTCTATTTTTTGACTACTATGGAAAATATAATATAAAATTGGACAACATATTTAAAAGCTGATATTTTATAAATATACATATATTTGTTGTTTTAATATTTCAATTTAACATATTTAAAAGCATACAGTAAAACTATACTTTGGCATTTAAAAATGTCCTGAAGATCCAGTCACATATAGAAGCGTCTAAACGCTAGCCATTATAGGCATGCACAAAGAAGCAACATAAAAACAAACCATTTCCAAATTTTCCTGGGTGACAAATTTCAGTTTGTTTTCCATTCGACGTAGAGAGTGATTCAGCTCTTCATTCTTTCTGCTGAGTCGCCTTTTTTTATCCAATAGCGGTTTATACTGACTCTCAGCTTCACGAAGACGTTTGAGCTAAACAGCGACAGAGAGGTTGAAATGAAAAATAGACAGCTGCTAAGAACAGAAAAAAACAAAAAAGAATAAGCTTATTACCGTTTGGGCATGCTCACTGTAATAAGTGTAACTAATATAATTCATGTTTTATCCACAAATAATCATGCGAGATTCAACAAAGGTGACCTAGTTATTCACTAGAAGCAATGAATTTTAAGAATCTGATATTACTTTATTAATTTGAATTAATTTGTATTCATTAGTCTTAATTGTATAATTAAAATGTAGGTAATGTAGGGTAATTTGCACATACAGCTATACCAATGACTTTTAGTATATAACTGTCTATGATATTCTCAGGCTGATCTTACTGTGTTTTTTGTATTTAGGTCAGTGCCCTATGTGGTTTTTAGAATAAGTGACATTAGAGTGGTTAGAGAAGATGCCTCTTAACTCTAAAGCTCAATTTGAAGACCATACTATGCAGAGTTTCACATTCCTTCTTAATACTCAAGTTTTCTCATATTTCACAAAGATGTGCACTGTATGTTAAACTGGTCTGATATGAGTGAAATTCCTGTTCCTAGGTTAGTACCTGCCACCTACTGATTTTGCTGGAATGAAGGAGTTGTAGAAAATAAAAGAAGTCACTTTAGCTATTAGGGCTTTCTTTTATCAGAGGTTCTTAATAACGATTTCATACATTCACATCAATTAGTTAATCTGTCTTTTTACCTGACATACAAACCTGGAGTAGGCTGCTACATTATTCATCGCAATAATAACTAAAATCAAGAACAGTTTTTTTTTAATAACAAGAACAATATAATTTTAAAGAAAGACGAACAGCTTCCTTATGTATTTCCAATTTTGTGAAATTAAACATAAATTTTAAAGTATTTCTTGTTTTTAATTTCAAGGTCAATGAAGATAGCTCACTGTTAACTTGAAAAAAACTATATTATCAAAAATTATTGAGCATATTTAATGAGAAAGATTTATTGGAAAAATATTTTTAAAATATACCTTAATATTTTAAAAACTTGTGGTATAGTATACTGAAATAATATACACATTTATAGGTTCTATGTAACCTAATTTACTGAAGCATTAACAAATTGTATTTTAGGGTGTGAGCACTGAATATGTTAATTTATCATTAGTTATTTTCTCAATAAGAATCTTGACAATAACATAACAGAAATGAAATGTTATTGTCAAATGTTATACAAAAATTCTTTGCTTAAGAAACTAAGGCTTTCAAGGCTAAAGTAAAGGTTTGCTATTACTAAGGTGCAAAGCAAACAATGTAAAAAAATAATTTTAAGTGGGATGGGGTTACTAGAAAGTGTGCAACACAAACAAACCTGCAAACTTTATACATCGTAGATAGTAGTCTGGGATACTTAAATAAACAGATATTAGGCCAATTATGATTTCAAATGATAACATATTTTTGCAAGGATAAGATAAAACACAGATGAAGATGGATATAATTCATAATTTATTGAAATTAAACTGATTTCACATTTTGCATTTAAAGAACTCCCCCATAATTTTTTTTGTGTTTTTCTAATGTATGTTACATATATTTAATGCAATAAATTAAGCAAAACCCAATTAAATAAATAATTGCTTTAGATAATACAGTATAACTTGTTCAGAGTGTTACAAACAGAAATGCAGTGTTTTATGAAGACATCTTTATCATATGCCTCAACACTTTATGTAATCCAACTATTGGTTAAGAAGAAGGCATAAGCTTGACCTGAATTAACTACTTAACAGTTAAGGGCAATAGCATATACAGTATAAGAGCTGCATTCCCACATGTACAAGGGGTTGCTGCGCCAAGGGGGTGAGAGGCTTAACTGATGACCTGTGGTTTGTCTTTCTTCTGGAATCTACCTTATAAACAATCTATAAAAGATGACTAGCAGATTTCTGTAAAGCTATTGATTAATTTATTGGACAATCTTCATTTATTTGGTAAAATTATACTTTTTTTTCTATTACTACGTGTGTTCTAAATATGTGTATTTTATGTACAGATATGTATATATTTCTTACCAGTTCATTTCTTTCTTCGGATAGAAGAGCATTACGATCTTCTAATTTTCTAATAATTGCACTCAGTTCAGCAATTTTAAGATGGAAGCGGCGGGCATCTTTTTCATCCAACTGCTGTTCCTAAAACAAAGAACAACTGCAAATAACTGAACATCACTGTGATTAAATGTTTGCTGGTACAGCCCCACCACCTGCAAGAGCAAAAAAAACACAAACACCTTGTGATTCATCTGTGCCCATTTCCAGACAATAGAGTAAATGTTAACTATGCCTGTATTTGTAGAAAGACGATTGAATAAAGAGAAGCAACAACAAAAAGTAAAGAATAATAAGCTAAAATAATTATATATAAAGTGCACAGCCACAATAAAAATGCATAATAATGATGGTAATATAATAAATATTTGTTTAGAGAAGCATGCAAATATTGATAGATAAATAGGACCATTCAAATAACTGCTATCTGACACAACTTATTATTTTAACAGTGATACTAACCAAAAAAACTTTACCAAACAAAATAAATAAATAATAAATACAAGAATGTACACGATAAATGTACTCACAGCTGTGAGCTGTAATAGATGATACAGCCTATTCCTTTATAAATGCTGATTAGACTTTAGCCAGACTGCAATATCACAAATGCCTATGTTTAGTCAACTGCTGAATTATGGCCATGAAGATGTAGTTTGTGAACTAATTATTTGCAAGAAAATTTTTAAATAATTAGGATTTAAATAATGGCATGTTTCTTGGAGGTCTTATTAAGTAAAAATACATTTCTATAGATTTTAATTTGCATTTTACTCTTCTTTTCTGCATGCTTTAATAACAGATAAGAACTTATTTAAAAATAACTGCAAAAAACAGCTTCTTCATTTTGAGTATTCCATATACAGTAGGTGCAGGAGAGGCATCCTTTGCATACATAAGCTTGTTTGTTTGTCTATAACTTAACACACACACACAAAAAAAACAGGCAACATTTTAAAATAAATCTTGATGAGAGCCAACAATGAAAAATGTAGCATATGTCACAGACATATGAAAATCATTTAGAAACCAAAGCTCATTTAATATTTTAGCAACTTAAGGCAGAAGCAGCAATATGGCATAGTTATACACAGCATTTCCACACAGCAATAAGCGAAGTTCAGTATTAATGAAAAAGAAATACAAAAGCATTTTGCAAGTTATTATGTTTCATTTTAAGTTGCAGCAATTTAATTCTTTGTGACTTCACACACATTGTAAGGCTTACAAAAATATATGCTATTTATTTGTCTCAGAGGATTTGGAATGAAGTATAACAGGTCATGTGAACTTGCGCTTGCTAAATCCTTGAAAATTCTCCCAAAATAGTCCTCTGGGCATCTTCACTAAGTATTTTTCTAAAACTCATTGCCAAAGTAGCAGAATAACTACTATAAATGAAATGCCAAGTGAGCACTAACTGTTAAGTACAAAATAATGCTGGATAAAAAAGGAGAAATTTGCAAATTGTTAAGTATGATTTCTTTTATTACTCTAAAGAATTTAAAAATTAATAATGGTTTTTAAAGCTCTGAACTGGAAAGGTTTATCATCTCAGAGTGAATTGTCAGATTGCAGTGCTGTATCAGATAATAAGCTCATGGGTGAACATATTGAGCCTTTTGGTGAACTGTAGTAAATTTTATAATCCTTTTCCAAATTCAGTTCAGGTCTTGTAGAGACAGAACAAATCAGACTGATGCTTTAAGAGATTTTTTTTAACTTGATATGACGGGTATCTACCTTAAATTAAAAAGGTTAGCCTGTATTTGATAAGTTATTTTTTCTGTCTCTGTTTTTTATTATCCTAAAGTGTTATTTCCCAGGTGCCACTGTCTAACAACATGGAAGCACCTTATGGACAGAATGACTAATGATTAGTGACCTTCACACCCGACACTGCCACAACCTTTCTTCCTACAAAATACCTCAGCATAGTTTCTAAAACTTAATAAGCTAAATTGTGAGTTGAGCTATTGAGGACTTTATCTCAGAACCCCACCCAACTGACATATTCTGTTCCATTCTTAAATATAAACATTACTTTAAAAAACATAAAAATTGTATTTTGACAAAGTGACCTTTGCAAAATTATTTGAAAGGTGCTCTTTCTCTAAAACTACAGTCAGGTTTATCAAGATTTTGCTGCTGGATTTAATATAAAATCAGTTGAAAGTGCTTACAGGGCTTCCTGAATGATCTGAAGCATCTCCTGCACCACTTGCAAATGGAAGCTCCCGTTTTGGGCTACCCAGATGTCGCTCAGCCTCTTTGAATTGGACAAGTTGTTCATCTAAAGCATCTTTTTGGAGCTGGAGTCTTTCAGCTTGCCCTGCCTGGACTCCCAACTCTCTTTCCAGTGTGCAGATTGTTCTGTCTTTTAATTTAATCTCATCCATCTATAAGGAGAATAGAACAGAATCACAAACCATGAACTGTACAAGTCTACTGTAATGATGGAAATCTATCAATTTCCCCACAACACAATACTGTACGATAGACTGTAACACTGGAAATTGCTCTGGCATCAGCACACCAAGATAAGAAATGTATCTAAGCATCTGAAGTTCAAAGGAATCTTTTCTTCAGTTACAAAACTTCTAGTTAAAAAACTAGAAAGAAGTCACATGTGTCTCAAGGCACTGATATGACTCTTTAGATATAGCAGATGTGTCTCAGTGTCATGAAAAAGTGGTATGAAAACTGGACACGTGTTCAAAAGGATTACAGACCACAAAATATCAGCAAACACTTGGAAAAAGTCCCTAAAGCTTAATGATTATTTTCATCCATCCACAGTAATATGTATATCAATTACAGCTCATAGCACAACTCACTCAAGTATACCATCAATGCCATTTTAGTGATACTCAACCCAATATTCACATCTCTTGCAAGTAGAAGGAATCCTACAAAATCTGACAAAAACCCATTTCAAATCCTGAGAAACTTTACATAGCAAACTTTACATAGCAACGATTTAACCAAGATTCAAACCTGGACCCCTGGACTTGTATTGAAGCATCCCTAATCAATTCATCACCATGCCAGTATTGATCATTATCAGTTAATCTTCATTTTTTATCATGACTATAACAATGAGAACAAACAGAACACTTAAAAGCTGTTCTCACTACAGTAACATCAAAACTGGAAGAAGCTTTCAAACAACAAAAAGAACATGAAAGAATACTTTTAAGAATAATATAAATTTAAGTGAAAGTAGGTCAATTAATTGTAATGTTGTCTAGTTTATTTTGGTGGCTATCTTTATAAGCTTGTTTTTATTTTGGGCCAAATCTTTACATTTTATATAGTGCTAGTGGATTATTCTAAAAATGATTATGATAATTCTTCTATCGATTATACTTTATTTCCACACCCTAAAATCTGCTGCATCTAATCCAATCAATTACTCATCGGTTGTAGCTCTACCTTCAGTCAGCACTGAAACATACAGGAAAATGATTGTGTTGTTTCAGCTTTTGCAAATTAGTAGGAAGAAGAAAGAAGTGAGAGGCTACAATATGAAGCTGAAAGAATGTGACTGTCGGCAAAGTAAAATTGCAGATGAAAGACAAACTCGCTTAGCCGCTAATACACACGAGGCGAGCACCTCAGCAAAACGAAACCTTCGAGGAGAGAGAAACTTGCTTAGCCGCAGATAGACAAGGGGAGCGAGCACATCTGCAAAACGATTTCAATTTTTTTCCTGACAATTTCAATAGCTTCTTGGAGCCCAAGCTTTTTACAGCATGGGCTTACATAGCTAGTGTATATATATACTGTATATATATATATATATATATATATATTTATTCTGGCATGTGTCTGGGGGTGGTACCCAGCCGGGACGCCCAGGAGCACCGGAGGAGGGCTTACGCCTCCTCCAGACCACGAATGGGCGACCGCCCTGGTGGCATTGGGGACCATGAGAACTGAGCTTGGAAGCTCAACCCTATAGGGGCCCGTGGTCACCGCCAGGGGGTGCCCCGATGCCTGGAGAGCTCTGGTCCTCTGCACTTCCGCCACACCCAGAAGTGCTGGGGAGAAGACGACCAGGGACACCCGGAGTGCTTCCGGGTGCGCAGCCTGTACTTTCGCCACACTGGGGAGTGCCGGCAGAAGATTATTGGGAGGCACCTGGAGCACGTCCGGGTGATTATAAAAGGGGCCACCTCCCTCCGTTCGATGGCTTGAGTCGGGAGTGGAGAAGGACAGTGCTCGGGAGGAGAGGAAAGGAGGTGGCCTGAAGAGAGAGAGGCATCATTGTGATAGAGGCCTGGACTTTGGGGGAGTTTTGGGGTTGTGTGCAGCTTTGTATATAGTAAATATTGTAAATAAACGTGTGTGGGTTTGAACCAACTATGTCTGCCTGTCTGTATCCGGGCCAAGGTCCACAATATATACAGTGGTACCTTGAGATACGAGTGCCCCAACATACAAGTTTTTTGAGATTTTTGCCTTGAGTTACGAGCCAAAATTCGAGATACGAGCCATTAAAGAGCTTGTTGCCACACATTCCGAGGAACTGACGACGGAGGAGTTGATGGAACTACAGACGCAGCAACATAGGTACTGCAGGAGATTGGTATCGCAGAGGAGCCAGAGGCGGAGGAGATTGTCTCTTCAAGTGAGATAAAGGAAGTGTTGGCAATGTGGGAAAAAGTTTCAGACTTTATTGAAAAGAAACACCCTGAAAAAGTTGCAACTGGTCGTGCAGCAGAGATGACACTTGCGTAACTCATTTCAGAAAAATTCTAAAGGGAAGGAAGAAACAAAGCTCCTTGGACAGGTTTCTATTGAAACGCCCTGCGAATGAAAGTGACGAAAGCTTGGCAAAAAAGAAAAAAACTAGTGAAGAAGAAAATTAAGTTAAGCAAAAGTGAAGTGAAAGAAAAAAATAATACAATACGCTAAACGGCTCACCCAACATCTGTTTATTTCATTAGATTCTCTTTTATGTATTAGGTTTTATTTTGTTTGTATACAATATTTGTTCATGATAAATACATTTTTCTTATGTTGAAAACATTTAACAAAAATTGGGGTGGTTTTTTGGGGGCTGGCACGAATTAATCTCATTTCAATTAATTTCATTGGGGAAAATTGATTTGAGATACGAGCATTTTGATTTATGAGCTCAGTCACGGAATGAATTAAACTCGTATCTCAAGGTACGAGGAAAGGAGGAGGGCTCATGCCTCCTCCGGACCACGAGGGGGTGACCGCCCTGGTTCCTTTGGGGGCCACAGGTACAGAGCTGGGAAGCTCAACCCTGTAGGGGCCCGTGGTCACCGCCAGGGGGCGCCCCAACGCCTAGTGAGCCCTGGACCTCAGCGCTTCCGCCACACCCGGAAGTGCTAGGGGGAAGAAGACTGGGGACACCCGGAGGGCTTCCGGGAGCACAGCCGGCACTTCCGCCACACAGGGGAGTGCCCGCGGAGGAGTGTCGGGAAGCACCTGGAGCCCATCTGGGCATGTATAAAAGGGGCCGCCTCTCTTCAGAGATGGACTGGAGTCATGTGGAAGTGGACAAGAGTTGTGTCGGAGAGGAGTGGAGGCGGCCTGAAGGAAGCAGGCACTGTAGAGAGAGGACTGGACTTTGGGGGATTGGTGCTGGAGGCACTGGGTTTGTGCAGTGACTTTTGTAAATAGTGTAAATAATAAACGTGTGTTGGGTGATATATCGATGTCCGTCTGTCTGTGTCTGGGCTGCTTCTCACAATATATATATATATATATATACAGTGCATCCGGAAAGTATTCACAGCGCATCACTTTTTCCACCTTTTGTTATGTTACAGCCTTATTCCAAAATGGATTAAATTCATTTTTTTCCTCAGAATTCTACACACAACACCCCATAATGACAACGTGAAAAAAGTTTACTTGAGATTTTTGCAAATTTATTAAAAATAAAAAAACTGAGAAATCACATGTACATAAGTATTCACAGCCTTTGCTCAATACTTTGTCGATGCACCTTTGGCAACAATTACAGCCTCAAGTCTTTTTGAATATGATGCCACAAGCTTGGCACCCCTATCCTTGGCCAGTTTCGCCCAATCCTCTTTGCAGCACCTCTCAAGCTCCATCAGGTTGGATGGGAAGCGTCAGTGCATAGCCATTTTAAGATCTCTCCAGAGATGTTCAATCGGATTCAAGTCTGGGCTCTGGCTGGGCCACTCAAGGACATTCACAGAGTTGTCCTGAAGCCACTCCTTTGATATCTTGGCTGTGTGCTTAGGGTCGTTGTCCATGCTGAAAGATGAACCGTCGCCCCAGTCTGAGGTCAATTGCGCTCTGGAGCAGGTTTTCATCCAGGATGTCTCTGTACATTGCTGCAGTCATCTTTCCCTTTATCCTGACTAGTCTCCCAGTTCCTGCCACTGAAAAACATCCCCACAGCATGATGCTGCCACCACCATGCTTCACTGTAGGGATGGTATTGGCCTGGTGATGAGCGGTGCCTGGTTTCCTCCAAACGTGATGCCTGGCATTCACACCAAAGAGTTCAATCTTTGTCTCATCAGACCAGAGAATTTTCTTTCTCATGGTCTGAGAGTCCTTCAGGTGCCTTTTGGCAAACTCCAGGCGAGCTGCCATGTGCCTTTTACTAAGGAGTGGCTTCCATCTGGCCACTCTACCATACAGGCCTGATTGGTGGATTGCTGCAGAGATGGTTGTCCTTCTGAAAGGTTCTCCTCTCTCCACAGAGGACCTCTGGAGCTCTGACAAAGTGACCATCGGGTTCTTGGTCACCTCCCTGACTAAGGCCCTTCTCCCCTGATCGCTCAGTTTAGATGGCCGGCCAGCTCTAGGAAGAGTCCTGGTGGTTTCGAACTTCTTCCACTTACGGATTATGGAGGCCACTGTGTTCATTGGGACCTTCAAAGCAGCAGAAATTTTTCTGTAACCTTCTCCAGATTTGTGCCTCGAGACAATCCTGTCTCAGAGGTCTACAGACAATTCCTTTGACTTCATGCTTGGTTTGTGCTCTGACATGAACTGTCAACTGTGGGACCTTATATAGACAGGTGTGTGCCTTTCCAAATCATGTCCAGTCAACTGAATTTACCACAGGTGGACTCCAATTAAGCTGCAGAAACATCTCAAGGATGATCAGGGGATCAATTTTGAGCTTCATGGCAAAGGCTGTGAATACTTATGTGCATGTGATTTTTCAGTTTTTTTATTTTTAATAAATTTGCAAAAACCTCAAGTAAACCTTTCTCACGTTGTCATTATGGGGTGTTGTGTGTAGAATTCTGAGGAAAAAAATGAATTTAATCCATTTTGGAATAAGGCTGTAACATAACAAAATGTGGAAAAAGTGATGCGCTGTGAATAATAATAATAATAATTGTTTGCATTTATATAGCGCTTTTCTCACTACTCAAAGCGCCCAGCAATTGCAGGTTAAGGGCCTTGCTGAAGGGCCCAACAGAGTAGAATCCCTTTTGGCATTTGCGGGATTTGAACCGGCAACCTTCCGATTGCCAGTGCAGATCCCTAGCCTCAGAGCCACCACTCCGCCCGAATACCCGAATGCTCCGAATACTTTCCGGATGAGACAAAGCAGCAGTGTGAGACTGGCTCATTCCATTCTTTGTAGTGATCGCTACAGGTGCAGTTGGAACGTCTTTTTTGTTTCTGGTCATTGTGCAGATGCTTTGCACTATCCTCTTCCATGAAGGAGGTAGAAACACCTTGTAAACAGTAATTAATCGTTCATTATTATTATTTCACAGGGTCAGAGTGTTTTATCTCTTGGATAGGGGGCTCCTTTAAGACTAGTTTTGAATTGTAGCTGCAGCACATGACTACAGTAATGAAATATGCAAATTAGCCATGCAGCACTGCAGGGATTATGGTTATACATCCTATGGCAACACTCACAATATTCTCATTACAGTACTCTTTAAATGAAAATACTGCAATTTTTTTTAATGCATGCAGAGTGGAATGGGCTGGAGTATTGATCAAGCTGTGACATCATGAATGCCCAAAACAGAACGGTAACAATCTTAAAGAGTATGTATGTGTAAAAGTTCTGCACATTGGTTGCTACAGCTCTGTGGGATCATGCTGGCCTTGCAAAAGCATCACGGTGCACTGGGAAAAAAAAATTATCTAAACCGACCATATTGTAAAGTTCCAGAAAAATATTCAGAGTAAAAGGTCATCAGCGAATACAGCATATTCACTGGCAAAAAACACTTTGGTGATCAACACTGCACCTGACATTAGCATGCAGATACTAGCATTTGAATATTCATACTACTGTGATTTCAAGCATTTCCTGAGATTAATTAAAATAAATACATCATATATACAGTTTAAACTGGCATCTATCTCCGACAATTGGTTATCTACAGTACATATAGCAGGAGGACATTCAGTTTCCCTAAAGTTTAACAAAATTCTGTTAACTTTGACAACAAAAGATAAAGAGACAAAGGAACTGTTCTAGTATAGGTAAACAGCAGAACAATAACCCATCTAAATAACACTACAGTAATATCATTAATATTTAGAAAACCATAAATCCATCTTCCAAACCTGTTTATCCAGAGCAGAATCATGTGGAAGCTGGAGTTTAGATAGATAGATAGATAGATAGATAGATAGATAGATAGATAGATAGATAGATAGATAGATAGATAGATAGATAGATAGATAGATAGATAGATAGATAGATAGATAGATAGATAGATACTTTTTTAATCCCCAAGGGGAAATTCACATACTCCAGCAGCAGCATACTGATAAAAACAATATTAATTAAAGAGCAATAAAAACGCAGTGCAAGTAAAAAAAAAATGCAAGGTGGAGAGTGCAAAGCAGATATAATAGACAATAATCTTGTATAGTGTTAACGTTTACACCCCCCCCCCCCCCCCCCCCAGGTGGAATTGAAGAGTCGCATAGTGTGGGGGAGGAACGATCTCCTCAGTCTGTCAGTGGAGCAGGACAGTGACAGCCATCTGTCGCTGAAGCTGCTCCTCTGTCTGGAGATGATACTGTTCAGTGGATGCAGTGGATTCTCCATGATTGACAGGAGCCTGCTCAGTGCCCATCGCTCTGCCACAGATGTCAAACTGTCCAGCTCCGTGCCTACAATAGAGCCTGCCTTCCTCACCAGTTTGTCCAGGTGTGAGGTGTCCCTCTTATTTATGCTGCCTCCCCAGCACACCACTGTGTAGAAGAGGGCGCTTGCCACAACTGTACCAGCAGGCATCCACGTGCAAAGGAGAAATAATCCCTAGACAGGCTCCAGTCCACAAACATAATACAAATGCACACTTGGGCCAATTTAGCATTGCCAATCCACCCAACCTGTACAGCATGCCCAGAGAAAATCTACCTAGACATGGTAAGAACATAAAAACTCCATGCAGGAAGCACTTGGGAGGCAAACGCTGGTCTCCTTGTTGTGTGGCAGCAGTGCTAGAACTGCGCCATTCATATTCAGAAAACCACACATCACAAATGAAAATAACAAATAAATGGATGGGTAGCTTTACTATGTGGATGGATCACTAAGTTTAATCTAATATGCAGATCACCGGTATGTCAGAAGCCAAAGTATCTTGAGAAATTCAGCAGAAACACAAGAAAACATGCCATCTGCACACAGAAAAAAGGACGGCTATATCTTAAATGCAGCAACACAAATGGCAGCACCAACTTTCAACCTGAAAAGATTTCTCCACTGACAGCTTCAACAGAATGATATACAAGTCCCTACTGTAAAAATGAGTGGCATGTTAATTTACCTGATGATTCAGCTAACCCAAATTTACATAAAGCTGATCAAGAGGTCTGCTGACATCAGACTAGGATTACTGCCACAAATCTTGAAATAGGATACAGCTGAGATTTAATTGTCAATAAGTTTCATCTCTTTAACCCTATAAAGATGCAAACAACAACAACAGATTACTGAGTACATCCACCGACACTTGTTACCTGGGGAAATTCAGATGGATACTTAGTAATGCTTGCTGCCACTCTTAATTTACAGTAATCAGTGTATTTTCACACTACATATGTTACACTTTTCAAATACTTTAAAAGGTGTTTGTGCTTGTCACTAGGAAAAGCAAAAAGATAATAGTCTTATGCAAAAGATAATAATTAAAATGATCATAATTTAAACATAGTTCAGAATGTGTTTTGCAAACATTTAATTAATTGTAAGAAGCTTATCTTTAAAGTAGATCTAAATGTATACATTTTAAAACTATTTTTAAGAACTTTGGATGCAAATTCTACTCATTTTCTGCTTTTAATTTGCTCTCTGTTAAATTAATATTCAATTTCTCTCTTCCCCCAAAGAGGCTTGCATTATTATTCCAGTACATTTTATTTTACGTGCTATTTCATGTACATGTAGAAGGATAATTACATTTGGAATTTTGCCCAGTGAATGGGGGTAAGCAATTCCGCCAGTTCATGGCCATGCAATATTTAAGCAACTGCAAGCAAAGCATATTTTAAAAGCACATTTCACTGTCTATAAATAATCAAGGAAAGCATCTTCAGCTCCTGCTCAAAGTATCGTAACCCATATTTTTTTTGCAGGGAGATTTTTGCAATTTTATGCAGGGCAGCTTAATGAGATTAACAAAACAAACTGGCAAATAATTGAAAAATGAGAAAAAATTATCAACATACAGTATATAAAAATTAATGAGTCTAATCGGAATCACAGCATTTGTAAAATTAATTTTAGTACAAAATATACAAAATATTAATAAAACTATATCTTGAAAAATTTAAACTGATGCACTGATAATCACTGAATATTCATCTTTAATAGAATAATATAATTTGAATGAAATCTGAAGATTTAATTTAGCTATAAAAATTATGTGACATAGATACATTTGTGTCATTTTACATTGATTTTTTATCTGAGTACAGCTGAACAGCAAAAATATAGATTTTCATTCACAGCCATTGCTCTTTAGTTTCATTCATTGAAATAAACTTTGAATATTGTATAATTAAAAAGGAAATAAAAGCTTGCTTTTTTTCTTCTCACCTTTTACATAAAAGCCAGAACCAACAACTGTAAAAATCTCACAAGGTTAAAGGAAGGAATATATCACCCATTTCTAAATTTCATAAAATTCTCCATCTAATCTGTGTAAATGTGTATGCTCAGTGTCTTATCTAGCACACTTGAATGTGCGAATTGAAATGAATATTCATGCACATAGGTGACCAATCATCATTAGGTATGGCACCCTCCCTGTAACATTTGCTGTTCCCACTTCATTTCTAAGCAGTTTCATGTTACCTGCAAGTGACGAGACACCAACAAAATGTGAGAGAAGAAATCTGTAATTAGAGGTGGAGTACAAACTGTCTTTCTCTGAACCTATTTATTTACAAGTTATTTGCAAAAGGCTGTAACTACTGTACGTAGTTTGTAATTAATTTCAGTTCATTTATGACAGAAATAAATATTATGCTATATATAAATTATTTGATCAAATTCCTCCAGCTTTATATGCAAAATAAAATAATTTAAAAATATAAAAAAGTAAAATATTAGAATTGTTAAATAAATACATCATTTTGCTTGAGCAGTGCTTAGTTCTGGGTTTGAATTATGGCCAGATGCATGTCTGTGTGGAGTTTGCACTTTCTCTCCACAAATGCATGGGGTTTCTCTCCAGTACAGTACTCTGATTTTTCTGTCATATCTCAAAGGCATGTGTGTTAGGTTAAGGTTAAGTAATGATTCTTAAATACAGTCATCCCTCACCTATCGCGGGGGTTATGTTCCAGAGCCCCCCGCGATAGGTGAAAATCCGCAAAGTAGCGACCTATATTTATTTTATTATTTATACATATTTTAAGGCTTTATAAACCCTTCCCACACTCTTATAAACCTTTCTCACTCTCTTGTTAACCTTTCCCACGCTCTTATAAACACTTCCTATGCTCTTAAACACTTTCTGCATTCTTAAACACCGCAGACCAACACTGCACACTGCACGCAGCGATCAGACGTCGATGTGTCTGAACTCGCTTTGTGAAGGGGGGCAGCTGAACTCTGAGCAGAGCAGAAATGGACTTTGTGCTGCTTCTGCCAAAATGCCTGCTTGTCGCTCTGCGCGTTCGGAAGGAGGAGGAGGAGTGGGGGTGTGTGAGGGCTGAACACATGTTCGCTTAAACCCCCCTCCCCGGAGGCGCAGTACGCTCCTGCCACTTCGCATTGTCAAGGGGGTGGGGAGCTGAATGAACGCTAAGGAGAAGTGGACTTTGTGCTGGCTTTGTGCTGCTTGTCGCTCTGCGTGTCAATAATTTAAAAGCCTGTACATCACCTATTTTCCTGTCTCACTGTCTTGTCTTGCGTGAAGTTAAAATGTTTTAGAATAGTGAGATGTTACTCATATCCTTAGCCCGACATCCACATATCATATGTGTTAACAAAGTGTGTTTTATAAGTTTACATGTGTTTAAAGCATGTGGGATGGGTATTTTAAGGCTTAAACTATAAAAATGTTTATTTATATGGTCTTTCTACATCGCGGATTTTCTCCTGTTGCTGATGGGTCTGGAACATAACTTCCGCGATAGGCGGGCAATCACTTGTATTTAAAAACCCGCGAAGTCGTGAATCCGCGAAAAGTGAACCGCGAAGTAGCGAGGGATTACTGTAGTCTTATATGAATGAGTGTATGTCTGCCTGTAAGTGTGTTATTAGATCAGCTTAGACTACATCCAACACTGGTCATTGTACCTGATGGAAATTTTAGCTATGCTAGAATGAGTGAAGTTCCAAATTAAATTAATTTTTTGTTTGGCTTCATTCTAAGAATATTATTCAAAAACGCAAGAATTTTATCACAGAAACAGAAAGCCAGACATTTTCCTCTTATTTAAGTAGAATGGTTTATTGCTAAACTAATAAAAGATTTATCATCTTTAAAATGTAACCAATGTAATTCTTGTGATATTTTGTTAATATCCTTTGCTTAAACGTTTTATGTTTACCAATTTATTTTCTTACATTTATTGAAACTTTTAATATTTTTTGTAAGTAGTTGATATATATTTTCCAAAGTTACTATAATCTGTATATAAAACAAAAACACTAATATAGCAGATTAGGCTGTAATTGCAAAAAAGGCAAGTATTACCCAATATTGGGTACAAGGCTGGAACATGGAATGTCAGTCCATCATAAGGATACCAGCCATCTCTCATAAAGGCCCAATATACAGTTTTCATTTAAACTAAGATACATAGAGGCCACACAAACTGCCAGGGCCAGATTAAGAATACAAAATTGTAGAGCAGAGAGCCAACAGTGCTAACTACTGTGCCACTGTGCTGACACACAATAACATATGATATAGTAATTCTTAACAATTGCAACAATTAAATATTATACATATGTTAGTGCACCCCAACACCCTATTCAGGATTAAATAGGTTTAGAAAATTGCATGGTATGGTATGTTAATATATAGTGGCAATAAGAAGGAGGAAAAGAAAAAACATTAAATACATTTATGCATTAATTTTCTGAACTCACTTTGCCATTGCAAGGTTGCTAGGGCCTGGAGTCTATCCTGGTAGCATCAGGCTAGATAGGATACTAATTCATTGCTTGGCACATTCAGGCAAATGCCACTCTTATTCATATGGGACCAGCAAAGAGTCAACAATCAACCAAACAAATACATACTGTATTTGGGATGTACAGTCAAGTGTAGTCCTTGGAAGAAATCCATAACAGAGAATATGAAAAATCCACATGTGGAAATAACGAGTTGAAAACCTAGATACACGGAGCTATAAGAGACCATGTATAAATGCCAATGCAGAGACATCTGCTATTTCAAAGATAAAAATGCTTCTACCCATTTTCTAAAATACCTGCTAAAAACTGAGAATCACAAGATCCTGAGTCTACTTTAGCAACTTGAACCAGGTGTATAAATCGGTCCACTATATCATGGAAGACAAAGAGCACTCATGCACAACCAAATTTACTCACATCAGAGCCAATTTAATTTAATATGCATATCTTTGGATGTGGGAATACAAAAATGTATATCTTTAGAAAAAGCTACTCAGATATGTGAAAAATATGAGATTAAACTATAGACAGAATATGAGCTTAGTCGCTCTTACATGAATGAGCATTTCAGAGCTACTGATTATATTAATATGAAAATCTTTGGCATGTGGAAAACTAGAATGCCACGAAAAAACTAAAATAAAAATGAGAAAAACATTCAAATTCCATACAAGCATTGACAGTAGGACTGGGAATAAATTATATGCCACTGGAGTTATAAAACATTAGCCACACAACTATACCAAAGTCTGCCCTTACATTTCAGATTTGTTAAGTAGTGAGAAGTCAAGCAAAATGACACCTTTTATTGGCTAATTAAAAAGATTACAATATGCAAGCTTTCGAGGCAACTGAGGCCCCTTCTTCAGGCAACATGTAATCAATGTAATTACAGCAGTGTTAGTAGTGCTACCACTTCACAGGAAACATGCTCTGGTCTGAAACCTATATTCTCTAAGTGTTACCTTGCCTTATATTTTAGGCATGACTAATTTCTCAGGGCAGTAACTTATGCACATTCTGAATTGTGCACACAAGCACCTTGCCTGCTTAACTACTATGATAGGTTTTATTCAAAGCTGACAAAATGTAAATGATCAGACTCGAGCCTCATAGTTTGTTTTTGTTATTTACAAACGCTGCAAAACAGTACTTCAATTAAAAAAATACAGCCATCAGAAAGACACTGATGAGGGAGGAACTTTCAGGTAGGAAAGGACATTTTAAAATTCTGTTTTTGAAAATTATAGCAGAAGTAGTGTCTATATAAAAAACACAATGTCCTTTTTTGTTGTCTTTGTATTTTGAAATGTATGAAGTACTGACTATAGTGCCCTAATCATGTAGCCTATATGATTTGAGAGGCTGTGTGGGTCTCCATCTACCATGGTAGTGTTACCATGGAAGAAAGATATGAGTATGAATTCTAATAACAGCATTACAGTAGAGAATTTTAAAATATGCAAAAAATCGTAATTATAGAAATGAATTATTATAAGACACTCAACCAAGCAGTACACCCTGCACTTCCCAAATCTACCCAACACCCAACTTAGAACACATAAAGTAGTTTATGTTCATTAAAAAGAAAATTTCTTAAAAACTGTCTTTCACACTGCAACATTCTAATATTTCCCTTAGCTAAAAAACAACATTTAACAATCATCAGGAGCCTAGAACTAAAATATCTCTCATAATTCCCAGATAGGTTTTGACCTAAGATATCAGTAATAATTTTCAGTATTAAAAATGATACAGTAGTATATTACAGCATTAAAAAAGCTAATTGGTTTATACTGAATACAATACTGCAAGGTCACTTAAATGATACAACTACTAATTTTGGTAAAAGAAAATCAAACACTTAAAAAACAAAATGAAGCAAGGTAAAATATATATAAAAACAAATACATTGTATATACATGTTTTTATTTATGTACATTACAAGTGTATATTTTTAATAAGAAAAATAGGGCTAATATACTACCAAACAACAAATGAGCACATACCAATCTACGAATCTCTCTTTCACATTCCCTTCTGATTCTGATGATTTCTTCTTGATGCAGGTGATAGACACTCCTGATCTCTGCAGCTTTAATTTTGTCCGCCTGTATTGCCAAAGTTAAGGCTTCTTCCATTTGTTTCTTTACTCCCTTCAGCTCATAAATCTCCTGCTGCATTCTAACCTTTTCAAACTCAAACATCCTTTTCGCTTCTTCCTTGGCTTCAGAGAAGAGAATTGTTTTCACCTTGTCTGTAGTTCCATCTCGCAAGGCATTCACGAGGGCCTGCAGCCTCTGGATCTCATTATCTTTAATTTTGATGACCCGCAGAAGCTCAGACTCATGTTGCCGGAGCAAGTTCTCCCGAACTGAATGCAATTCTTTCATTTTCTCTTCATGAAGTTTAGTTTTAAGTTCTGTCAAAACTACAGTTGACTTGTGTTGTTCATGCTTCAATTCGTGATTTTTTTCTCTCTCTAACTTGCTTACCTAAAAAAATAAAAAACAATTGCTTTTTTGAGTATAAAGGAGAAAACTTCATTTTTGAACTGAAAGTTGTATCAAAATAAATATTATCAAGATGCAAAAATAAGTCATTTAAAACAATATAATAAAATATACAGCAAATCTGGAGAAATACATAAATTATTTAATTTAATCATAAATGTATCAATTCAGGGCATTTTCATTGTAAAGTGTCTGAATTGTATTATGCACTCGACTAATTCCCTTGCATGACTATTTAATAATCAATCACATTTTTAAATATATTATGCAAAACTAATTTTTCATTTGCTTAAATTAGAATGTTCTTCCAAATTAGAATGAATACTTATTTGAGCTCCATATTACTGTAGTAAATGTATTAGAAAATCCACATTGCCACCAGGTATAGAGGATTAAAATTATCCTGAAGAATCATTATGCACATAAAAAGATTTATGTATTTTTTTGAACTGATGTACATCATATTATGAATTTTCGGTAGGAAATAGGACAGTATTTCATTAAAAACATTTGGCAGATAGATTTTGGTGAGGTTATGAGTTTTTAGTAATTTAAAACTAAACACATATCTTTAGGCTGTAGAAGAGAGGACAAGATACAACCATTTTAATCAAATTTTACTGTATCTCTTCTGTGGTCCTCTAGTTGTTTTGTAAAATTGGCAGTATCCATAAAAATTTACATAGTCACATCTTAGATCCAGAAGTAGCAAAATGGATTTATTTTTGTCAGTCGAGCCATACAACTTTTTCTTTAAACAGATATCAAAGAGGTCACAAGGGGTTTATCAATCCTATTTTAATGGGTATTATGGATCCATTCAAGCACATATGACCACATACATCAAATGATCCTGTGGTGCTGAAAAGGGAATCAAAACTGCCTATATAGCCTTGCATTATAAGAGATAGGCTATGTGTATTCTGAGATAAGGAAGTATTATTATTTAAACTTTGCACATAATCTTTCTAAATGGACAAAAACAAATAGATACACAACTTTACATGCAATTGTAACACATTAGTAATTGTGTTTTTTGATTTGTACATTATACATCTTTACTTTTTATGATTAAAGATGTACTTTTTTATCATTAGTTCACAGTAGTGAAGTCATTATACTACCTCTTTGCATGCCATTCTGTATGTTAATTTTCTTGGGCACTGCAATTTTGCTACCTTTGCTGCTGCTACAGAATCCTTGCACTTCATTTCCTCTAATCAAAATATTAAGTGAAAACAATATGTTAAATGCAAAAAGACAACATATTTTATAGGCTCATAGAAGAATAAAAATACTCGATGATTGCTTTTAAACATTTTGAGTTCAGATCTCACACTTAGTACTTTGCTGTGTCTGCGCAGGTCTTCTACAGGCACTCTAGTTATCTTCAAACATCACAAAGATTTGTATGTGTGTTAGGATAATTGGTGACTATAAATTGCACCCAGAGGTATGCCCTGCGATGGACTGGCACCTTGTCCAGGTTTGTTGCCTTTAAACAGGTGTTCAAAGCAACTAGCCCAGCAGGTCACCATTGCATCATCACCCACCCCGAGGAACAGATTCGGATGTGTGTACTATGTATGATGTTAAACTTATGTATGATGTTAAACTGCGTCCACCCTGCAAATGGTCCTCCAACTTGTTGGAAAAACTTGGGGGTTGGTGGCAGGATTGGCACTCCAGCCACCGTAAAAAACTTTATCGCAGCTCTGAAACAATGGACAGGACTTCTTTCTGCTCTCCACTGGAGTATCTCTGCTGTAGCTGCTCATAGGAAGGGGATGGGGGAAAGACCTCAGGAGCCTCATCCCCAGAGAAGTCAAAACCACCAGAGAGCCAATAAGTTCAGGCCTGTTGGGGATCGGAACTGGTGTGGTGATGAGGCGTCACCCACTTACAATATATGACACATTTATTTATTTGTGCTCACATTTCACAGTATTCTTGTTTATTTATTTTTAATTTTGTCTGAAATATTACTCTATATCACAGTTCTCACACCATGGTTGAAGAGTTCATATTTGTGCTCAGCATTTGCTGTAGTGTGTCCCCACAGATACAACTTTGTCTGGATTTATCTGTGACTTTCTTTAATTGACCAGAAGTTTATTTCAATGCTTCTAACTGGAATTATTGTTTTTCTCCATCTGTCAAATAGCCATATCTTATTTGTAATGTTAATGGGCTTTTACCATGCTCTGTTGTACTGTGTGTAATACTGCTTGTGTGTTCATTTTTGGAAATGCAACATGGTATAACAATTTTCTGTTAAAGTAGTGGAGTTGCTGATTTGTGCACATGCACTCAGCCTGTACTCAGTGAAGAGTAATACATTGAAAATAAAATGAGTTAAGTGATCTAACTAGCTCAGCTAAAGAAGAACTTAACAGGCAAGCACATTTAACATTGTCAGAATGATAATTTACTTTGTGCCTGCTAAAATTGTTCATTGTATTTCCTACTGATTTCTCACATATGTTAAAACTGTTCAAAATAGTCTTGTTCAACAATGAGACACACATCAAAAGCACAAAACTGTTCATGAGGAACTCATTCTTATTATTTTACCTATTTTCACACACAACCATTTATATTATACTAGCAAAATACCCGCGCTTCGCAGCGGAGAAGTAGTGTGTTAAAGAGGTTATGTAAACATATATATACATAAACATAGTGTATATACATAAATATATACATATACACATCCACATATATATACATATATCAACATATATATACACATACATATATATATATATATATATATATATATACACACACACATGCAGACACATATAGATATATATACATATACATATTTGTATATCTACATATATATACACATATATACATATATATACATATACATATTTGTATATCTACATATATATAAACATATATACATATATATACATATTTGTATATCTACATACATACACATATATCTATCTATCTATATATATATATATATATATATATATATATATATATATATATATATATATATATATATACACACATATATATATATACACATACAAATATATATATATATATAGCTGATTAGCCAGTGGATTCACTCACTGACTGCAAGAGAAAAAAATAAAATGTATGTATAAAATAAGTTTAATTGCCAAATTTATTTTTCCACAAATAAAGAGCACTTACAATAACATAGAAATCAATATAAACAACATTAACATCATTATCATTTGAGAATATGAAGTAATATATAAGAAGCACATTGCATATAAATATAAATTATAAAACATTAAAATGTTCTTCTATAAAACAGTACCGTGGCTATTAGTTTGTCTGTCCAGGATTTTAAATGAGCTGTAGCTCGCAAACCGTTTCACCTATTGACTTGAAATTTGGTACACAGATACTACGTCACGTCTACTATTCGCTTTCCCACACATATGAACACATATATATATATATATATACACACATACATATACACACACATACACATATATACATATACATACATAGTGCGTTGCAACACGGGCTGTGATTGTTACATGGGAGGGAGACGACAAATCACAGCTTCCCGCTTTGTAATCGGGCTTGTGATTGCTGCTTTGACGGATGCCCAGATCCCACAGTATTTCCCCTTAGGAGAGGCGTTAGGCAAGTGTAATTGAATAGCGGTGGTGCAAGTTATTACTCTTTTTATGTTTATTTTATTTAATTGTAGAATCAACTCACAGCTGCGCACACCAGTGCGTGCGTGGCGGATGCGTACGGCTGACGTTTTCATTGTCTACCACCTTCGGTAATCATTTTTGAGGCAGATTGAAGACTTAAGTGCCAGCTTAAGTGAAAAATTAAAGAAAACATACTAAATTTTAATATAAATCAGTTTTAACGGGAAAAGATGCCGACGAAAGAAGAGAAGCAGCGGGACGCTAGGGTCAAGAGCTGCTCATTAAGCAGCAAGCGCATCAACCTCTGAGCAAAGGAATGGTAAACGTACAGAGAAAGAGGATAAATACTATGAATGGTCATGTCAAGTGTATTCAATCCACGTTAGCGTGCAGTGCGCTGTTACCGGTATTTTGATAAAAGAATCTGAATAACATATAAGAATCGTATAAATTATTAAAGAGTAAAACATTAACATTTAAGAATTAAAGATACATTGAGTACTACTGTAGTGCTTTCGGGTATAGTACATTTTTTGTTTGCCCATTACATGCATAAATGTATAAATTTTTTGGTGTACCTACCCAAGAACACGCGACATGACCCGGCAGTTAAAAATTTATCGCTCCAGCAATTTTAACTCTGTTACAAAGTCATCTAATATGGTATTGCAAACGGCAGCGGGAGCGTTTCTATAAACTCAATTTAAACTTACTGTTTACACCGTGCTTTGAAGATGCATAGTATGCGACACGTGTTTCGCCGTAATTGTGGGCTCATCAGGAGTACACAGTCACTGCACTCCCTTACGGGAATCGATCCTCGGACATAGAGGCGAAGCCCCTAACGTTGTGCCACGGCGTGAGGTTCGTTCATTTCACAGCATGTAGATCGGGGTAATTACATTGCAGGCATTCGTAGTCTGATTCACAATGTGATTGTATGGGTGGTTACCTACCAGGTAACGCTTGTGGTTGGTGAGCAAGTCGGCTAACTTCTGCCACGGTGCCCTCTTTCAGTTGCGAGAAGCAGATCATACAATGGTTGAAATAGTTTAATATATATAGCAAAATCACCGCGCTTCGCAGGGGCGAATATGGTATTGCAAACGGCAGCGTTTCTATAAACTTAAAGTTACGGTTTATACCGTGCCTTGTTTAATATTCTTTTCCTACCTTATCAATTGTGTAATGTGTTTTTTGAACAGGTTTGATTAATGGAAGTGATCACTCGTGCTGCGTTCAGTCACTTCAAGTGAGCCACTCTCTTGTGTGATGTTGCGATGTCCATGGGTTTATTTCATGTTAGCTAAGACCCGGCAGTTAAAAGTTTCTCGCTACAGCAATTTTAACTCTGTTACAAAGTGATGCAAACTGTCGTTTATACCTCGTGTCTTCTCATTAAACTTGTATCTCGCGAATATGGCATTGCAAACGGCAGCGGGAGCGTTTCTATAAAGTTAAGGTTACGGTTTACACCGTGCTTTTTTATACCTCGTGTCTTCTCATTAAACTTGTATCTCGCGAATATGGTATTGCAAACGGCAGCGGGAGCGTTTCTATAAAGTTAATTTAGACTTACGGTTTACACCGTGCTTTTTTATACCTCGTGTCTTATGAAGATGCTTGTATGCGTCACTCACTCGCTTCTTATTGTTTCGCTGCCTTGTCAATTGTGTAATGAATGTTTTCTTCTGCGCTCTTTGGGGCTCCTCCTTCTTTTCTACGTACTGAGTTCACAGTCAGTTCACGTGATTACGTGGGAGGCGTGATGACGCGACACGCAACTCAGTCTCCTACGGCCATCTTGCTGCCTACCATTACAGTATATGGACAAAAAAGAGGTTCCAGTTATGACCATTACGTGTATAATTTTGAAATGAAAACTGCCTAACTTTTGTAAGTAAGCTGTAAGGAATGAGCCTGCCAAATTTCAGCCTTCCACCTACACGGGAAGTTGGAGAATTAGTGATGAGTGAGTCAGTCAGTCAGTGAGTGAGTGAGTGAGTCAGTGAGGGCTTTGCCTTTTATTAGTATAGATGACAACCAAAGCTTAAAAAAACTTCTCATCAGAGCAATTTTAAATTTTCTCTAACAAAATTACCTTAACCCCATCAGGAGTCATTCATCTGCTAGTTTTAATCATTTTTAAAATGAACTGTGATAACACAAATTTTGTAGTTTTAATAAAGGAAATTTCCTGTAAGGATTTGGTACATAATCCCTTTTCATGCATTAGGTTTAACTGCTTAATTATACTTAGGTGGCTTTACTTTTATGGAGGCTTTCTACTCAATACTCTCTTATTTTGCTTCCTTCACTTTGTTTATATTCCTCACCTAAACCTTGACACAAAAGATAATATATGAGTTTAATTCCAGATGTTTCACACATTGGTCCCATTTCCACTCAGAACAAAATATTCCTATGCCAGGTATAAAATGCAATAAAATATCAGCAGCAGAATACAAAGACATAAAAATAAAACACAATAGGCATCATAATGATCGTTAGAAATGTATTGAGCAATTATGAAAGTTATTTACAGGGATACACTTTAGTAGAAAAACACCTTAATCAGTTCTTTTGTTTGCATATGCAGTAAAAGTATGTAGCTGAGATTAGCTGATTTGTTAATCTCACTCTTTTAAAATGACTGACAAAAGCAAAGGTAGGTGCAGTCATCCATTTTAGAATATAAGTGAAGCAAAACCTAGTCAAAAATTATCATAATTCATTCTAAAAATTATATTAAATGTTAGTGGAAACACTGTGAAAGGCAGCACTCCTGTGGGCTACTCTAATCCAGAGCAAAACACTGCCATAAAGTTCAACTAAATAATAACTTTAAAATACAGTCCCAATAGGGTGCTGGCGGAAATTGGACTACTGTTGGCCAAAGAAGAAGAAGAACAGGGGAAAGGCGTGTCCAGAGGCAGGAGGAAAGGAGGAAGGTAAAGAGAGTTGAAGTGAGGGTTAGAACTTTGAATGTTGGCAGTATGACTGGCAAGGGGAGAGAGTTAGCTGATATGATGGACAGAAGGAAGGTTGATATATTGTGTGTGCAACAGACTAAATGGAGGGGAAGTAAGGCCAGGTGTATTGGAGGTGGGTTCAAATTGTTCTATCATGGTGTAGATGGGAGCAGAAATGAGGCGGGGTTATCCTGAAGGTAAAAGAGTGTCAGACAGAGTGATGATTATGAAGCTGGAAATTGAAGATGTGATGATGAATGTTGTTAGGGCATAGTCCCCCCAAGTTGGATGTGTGATAGATGAAAAAAATGATTTCTGGAGTGAGTTGGATGAAAAGTGCAGAACAGCGCACAGAGGAAGTGTGTTGAGCAAATGGAAAGAGTACTTTGAGAGGCTGATGAATGAAGAGAATGATAGAGAGAGAAGGTTGCATGATTTGGGGATAGTGAATCAGGAAGCGCAACATATTAGCAAGGAGGAAGTAAAACAGCTATTAAGAGGATGAAGAATGGAAAGGCCATTGGTCCAGATGACATACCTGTGGAAGCATGGAGGTGTTTAAAAGAGATGGCAGTGGAGTTTTTAGCCAGATTGTTTAATGCAATCTTGGAAAGTGAAAGAATGCCTGAGGAGTGGAGAAGAAGTGTAGTGGTACCAATGTTTAAGAATAAAGGGATTGTGCAGAGCTATTGTAATTACAGAGGGATAAAACTGATGAGCCACAATATGATGTTATGGGAAAGAGTGGTGGAAGTTAGATTAAGAAGTGAGGTGATGATTAGCGAGCAGCAGTATGGATTTATGCCAGGAAAGAGCACCACAGATGCAATGTTTGCTCTGAGGGTGTTGATGGAGAAGTATGGAGAAGGTCAGAAGGAGTTGCATTACATATTTGTAGACCTGGAGAAAACATATGACAGGATGCCCAGACAGGAGTTGTGGTATAAGGAAGTCGGGAGTGGCAAAGTAGTATGTAAGAGTTGTATAGGATATGTACCAGGGAAGTGTGACAATGGTGAGGTCAAAAGTTGGAGTGATGGATGCTTTCAAAGTGGAGGTGGGATTATATCAGGGATCGACTCTGAGCCCTTTCTTATTTGCAATGGTGATGGACAGGTAGATAGGAGTCCCCATGGACTATGATGTTTGCTGATGACATTGTGATCTGTAACAAGAGTAAGGAGCCGGTTGAGGAGACCCTGGAGAGGTGGAGATATGCTCTAGAGAGAAGAGGAATGAAGGTCAGTAGGAACAAGACAGAATACATGTGTGTAAATGAGAGGGAGGTCAGAAGAGTGGTGAAGATGCAGGGAGTAGAGTTGGCGAAGATGGATGAGTTTAAATGCCTGGGATCTACAGTACAGAGTAACAGGGAGCATGGAAGAGAGGTGAAGAAGGGAGTGCAGGCAGGGTGGAATGGGTGGAGAAGAGTGTCAGGAGTTATTTGTAACAGATGGGTATCAGCAAGAGTGAAAGGGAAGGTCTATAGGACAGTAGTGAGACCAGCTATGTTATATGGGTTGGAGACAGTGGCACTGACCAAAAAACAGAAGACAGAGCTGGAAGCGGCAGAGTTGAAGATTTTAAGATTTGCATTGGGTGTGAGAAAGATGGACAGGATTAGAAATGAGTACATTAGAGGGTCAGCTCAGGTTGGACAGTTTGGAGACAAAGCCAGAGGCAAGATTGTGCTGGTTTTAACATGTGCAGAGGAGAAATGCTATACAGTATATATTGAGAAAAGGATGCTAAGGTTAGAGCTGCCAGGTAAGAGGAAAAGAGGAAGGCCTAAGTGGAGGTTTATGGATGTGGTGAGAGAAGACATGCAGGTGGTGGGAGAAATAGAGCAAGATGCAGACAACAGGAGAATATGGAAAAAGATGATCCGCTATGGCGACCCCTAATGGGAGAAGCCGAAAGAAGAAGGTCTGTATGAAATTTACCCTTAACAAGTTTCCAATTGTGTCTCTATGTTCTTGATGAAGAACCTATCTTAAAGTAACAAGAACAATCCACTGTGCTCATTCTCTTCAATATTTTAAACGCTTCAATAATGTTACCTCTTAATTTCTTAATCATTTGCTTAGACTGAAAATGTTTAACTCCTTCAGTCTTTCCTAATAACTCACTGCCTCTAAGTTCCTTACTAAGGCTAGTTGCTCTCTTCAGAACTTTGCCTAGCACTGCTATGACTTTCTTGTAATATGAAAACCAAAACTGTACACACTACTTCAGAACTTTGTCTAGGTCCCTTTATAATGATTCAGGTGATTCCAAATTATGTGCATTTCCTCTTAGTTAAATATCATCTGCAAACTTGACCAACGTGTTTTAATTCATACCCAGATATTTTATGCATATTAAAAAGAGTAGTGGCTCTAGCACTGATCCCTGAAGGATACCACCTTTAATATAACCTAAATATGAAAATGTTCACTATAACCTTCTGGCAATGATGCTTAAACCAATTTTGCAACTACCTATTATGACAGAATATCAGTCTTGAAGCAGGAAGCTGTCCACAGTCAGTGAAACAGGTCTGGTTGTATTTTGTGAATCTTTGTAAATTCTTTGTTCTAGCTGTTTGGGCAAGACTTGATGTTATTGGGTTTTTACTGATCAGGTTATTTAACTGTCCATTTCAACCACACACCCTTTAAGCTTGCACACAAACACAAATTTTACTGATATGGAACATGTTTTGCAATTCAATTGATCGGTAATATTAATATTTTGCCTAAGGGGTTTATATGCTGGACATGTCATGTACCAACCTGGGCCATGTTATAAAAAGTTTCCTGTGACAGTCACAAAATGAGATTTGTGTGTTCATTGTATGCAAATCAATGCAGTTCTTTTTATTATTTTTAAATAAAAATGCTTGGCATTCTCTCACTTAAACTAAGAGTGAAGCTTGTATCTTCCACACTATATAATGACTACCCATTTCATTTATTTTTGGTAGCTAACTTCTCATATGGTACTTTATCAAAAACCTTCTGAAAATGAAGGTAAATAATATCACAAACAGCTCTCTGATCATACAGTTTTGTTGCTGTCTTACAGAATTCAATCATATTAGTGAAAAACAATTTCCCCTCTGAAAACATAATTGCTAATACACCTTTTACTAATTTGTTTGAAGTTCTTTTTAATTGTTTGCATTAGTTTACCCATGAGCATATTAAGCATATATTAACTTGGATATAGTAAATTGGATCACCCTGATTACCCTTCTGACATAATGGAATAATATTTTAAAGCTTCCAGTCCTAAGGAATTTCTGCAGTGTGCAGAGGTTTTTTAAAAAATTTTCCATTTATCAGGCTACCTTAAATTTACTAGCACCACCTCATCACTGCATTAATTGCGCCCCGATTGTGCCTTTGTTTTGCAAATATGTCAATCGGCCACAGGCAGGCAGCCTGCTATCCCATCCCCCACTGAGGCAGCTAAAGTCTGACACTAAAACTCTCACAGCTGAAGTCTGTATATCGTTTTTTGAAATATATACATTTCATGTGTGTTCCATGTCTACAACGATCTGTGTAACTGTAAACACATAACTAAAACACAAATAGTTTTCATGTTATAGTAATAATGACAAAATGTTGATGTGAAGTGTGTAATGTGTGAAGACTGAATTCCAAATATTAAATAAACACTTTCACAAAAGGTATAACAAAACAAGTGTGCTTTTATTCAAGAGTAAAATAAAAGAAAAAGAAATTGTTCAATTTACATGTTGAGGTCAATGTGTGAAAACTGAAACCCAAATATCAATCAATATGAAGTAAAGGCGTTTGCATGCATGTGTGTGTTTGAAGGGAGCATGTTGAATAATACACAATAAATGGTTGAAAGGTTATTCAAATGCACTCTTCACATCCTTCTTACAATCTTTCAACACAGAGATACATGTCCAATAAAAGACAGCTGGGTTTAAGTTTATTTATCTGCTAAGTACAAAACTGATGAAATGCTACAGTATTCATCACAAGGTTTAGAGATGTATAACAAACATTTAATGATGAAGCTTGACGTTGTTCATTATTTGCCATATTTCATATTCATCAAGAATTAGAAAGATTTCTCTTAATAATAATAATAATACTACATTTTATTTATATAGCGCCTTTCCCATGCTCAAGGCACTTATAGAATATAATAAAGAACGGCAGAATATACAGTATATAGCATTGTACAAACCAGATAAATAAATAAAGAAGATTAAGACAGTAAATTCTGAAAAAAAAACAGACAACATAATTGATGGACTCGCACACACACACACACACAGGTTACATTAGCATCTTGACAGAGAAGTAAACTGAGAGAAAGGTAATAAAGTCAAGTAGAGCTAAAAGCCTTCCTGAACAGATGAGTTTTGAGTTGTTTTTTAAAAGAATTCATGGAGTCAGCTGACCTGATTAATTTTGGTAGGTCATTCCAGAGTCTGGGCACTATACAGCTGAAGGCCCTGTCACCCATGGAGTGTAGATTAGTGAGGGGCACAACAAGATTACCAGAATCAGAGGACCTTAGTGGGCGGGCAGGCACATAGTGATGGAGAAGGTCACTGATGTAGTTTGGTGCGAGGTTATTTAAAGCTTTGTAGGTTATTAGTAGGATTTTATATTCGATTCTGTAGAACACAGGGAGCCAGTGAAGACGGAGCAGGATGGGTGTGATGTGCTCGCTGCTGCTGGTTCGAGTAAGGACTCTTGCAGCTGAGTTTTGAATAAGCTGGAGCTGTGATAGAAGATTAGAAGGGGCACCTGCCAGTAGGGAATTACAATAATCGATGCGGGATGTGATAAAAGCATGGACAAGTTTCTCAGCATTAGAGAAGGAGAGGAAGGAGCGAACACGGGATATGTTACGGAGGTGAAAGTAAGAAAGTTTCTTAATGTGATTTATGTGGGCGGAATAAGTGAGGGAGGAATCAAAAATGACACCAAGATTTTTTACAGTAGAGGCAAGTCTGATAAGATCACTGCCAAGATGGACTGGGAAGGAGCTCATTTTATTAAGTTGCATTATAGTCCCAATTTGCAGGAGTTCAGTTTTATTGCAATTTAATTTTAAAGAGTTCTGCTCCATCCAGGTTTTAATTTCACTAAGGCAGGTTGTGAGCTGAGAAAGCTCTGATGAAGTTCCACTTTTAACATTGAAGTAGAGCTGAGTATCATCTGCATAAAAATGATAACCCAATCCATAACTACGGATAATATGGCCAAGGGGAAGCATATAAATACAGAAAAGCAGAGGACCGAGGACAGAGCCCTGAGGGACTCCTTGTGTGACTGGCACGGAGTTGGATCTGCTGTTGCCAAGACTAACAAACTCTTGCCTATCAGTCAGATAGGACTTGAACCACTGGAGGGCAGTGCCAGAGATACCCAGCATGTTCTCCATTCTGGACAGTAGGATGTCATTTCTGACAGTGTCAAATGCTGCACTGAGGTCTAACAGAATTAATATGCTAGTTTGTCCAGAGTCTGCTGCCATAAGCAAATCATTGGTTACCCGTAGCAGAGCAGTTTCACAGCTGTGCCGCGCCCTGAATCCAGACTGAAAGGGTTCCATCAAATTATTAGAGGTTAGGTAATTGGTGAGTTGGGAAGCTACAACACGCTCAAGAACTTTTGACAGGAAAGGTAAGTGGGAAATAGGCCGGAAATTGTTAAGATTGTCAGCATCAAGGCCAGACTTTTTTAACATTGGGGTTACAGAAGCAATTTTAAAAGTGAGCGGCACGGAGCCAGTGTCAAGGGATGAGTTTATTATTGTTGTAACAGTCGGGATTATGGCATGAAGGCAGGATTTAAGTAGTGTGGTGGGGATGGGGTCCAGTACACAAGTAGTCGGCCTCATCTTACAAAGCAGGTTATTAACAAACGCAGAAGTGACTGGTGAGAACTTAGAGAAGGAGCTGGATGGAGTGGGAAAACAGGGAGAGATATAAACAGATGATATATTTATGTTAGTTGAATTATTTAGATCTTTAATTTTGTTACGGAAAAAGTGGAGGAATTCCTCACAGACTTCAGTAGAAGAGGTAGTTGGACCAGATGCGGGTTCGAGTAGTTTATTAACTACAGAGAACAAAACCCTTGGGTTATCATGGCCACTTTCTATTATTCTGCCATAATGGGTGTTCTTGGCAGAAGTTAGTGCTTCTCTGTAAGCTCTTTGGTGGTCAGAGAAAGCCTGGATGTGCACGGTGAGGCCAGTCTTACGTGACATTCTCTCAAGGCGTCGGCCAGCTGCTTTCATAGATCGCAATTCTAAGTTATACCAAGGAGCTGAGCGTTTAAAGGAAACCTCCTTATGTTTTAAAGGAGCTGTTTTATCTAATGCTAAGTGAAGGGCTGTGTTATAGTGGTCAACAAAACTATCTAGTGTTGATGGAATAGGTGCAGACAGTAAAAGATCAGAAATGGATCCAGAAAGGATAGAGGGACAGATATTTTTAAGGTTTCTGTAAGAAATTTGTCGTTTACAGGTAAGAGGTGGGAGAGGTAATGAGACAGTGAAAAATACTGCTTTATGGTCAGAGAGTCCCAAATCAGTGCTGTAAATGTTGGCAACAGATAGTCCAGAAGTGCATATCAGGTCCAATATATGACAGCCAGAATGGGTTGGAAAATCAACATGTTGTGTCATGTCAAAACAGTCCAATAAGGATAGGAATTCATTTCTCAGTTTAGATGTGGGGATGTCAATATGGATGTTGAAATCACCAAGAAGGATAATTCTCTGAGAGTAAGAGCTTAGGTGGGTCAAAAGTTCAATCAGATCGGATAAGAAGGATGCATTGTATTTTGGGGGACGATAAAGAACAATGAGTGAGACAGGACCTGATTCCGTTATTAGTTTAAGAGCCAGGCACTCAAAAGACAATGGACAGTCAATTGGGATTCTTTTAATGTTTAAGTCTTCTCTGATAATTACTGCAAGCCCGCCGCCTTGTCTTGAGCTGCGAGGCTCTGAGAGGAAAGTGATGAGAGGATGAAGTTTCAGTTTCTTATTAAATAAACCACCATGCAGGAATATGATTATCTAAAAACTACTATGGACTTAACTTGTGTGAATCAATCAGACTGGATTACTAATATTACAAAATTGAAATAGAATAAAAATATAAGTTTTAAGTTTAATTTGCAAAATCAGTTCAGTAAAAGGCACACATGTGTATTTGTTAGCTGAATTATCAAGAAATAAAAGGTTTCATATTTGTGCATTTATAATTCCATCCTATAGGTTCTTGAAAATGTGAACATTACAAAAAATATAAGAAGTCTGGAACCTAAGTAATTAAAACACGTTTTTCGGTACAGTACAATGAAAACATATTCAACAACAGAGCGTCAATGTTTAGTGTTCTTTTCTTACTTAATGCTTCTAAGCATCTGTGTAGTTTTGGATTAAGAAATTACAAACGATGATCTTTATGGCCACATAATATCATCAAAGAAATATTTCCAAAAGCAATTAAGACATTTTCTGCCAGCTTCAAAGAGCTTTTTGGAGTTGTATTTAATAAAAAGCTGAATTATTATGTTATCGTATTACTTAATGGGAGACTACTTAATAGGATTAATTTAAACCATAAAAGGAAATAGTTTAAGAGTTACAAATCCTCAAGATTACCCTCTCAACTACCTAGCCCAATGGAAATTTGTTAATTCATGTAAGAAATGCAGGATGCCAAATATATGTGGATATAACCAACCACTTTGAAAATTTTTTTCAATTTTCATGTAAATGTGAAAGAAGAAATAAAATAATTATTTATATGTTACTAGTCAAACGTTTTGGGTCACCTGTAATTTTCATGTTTTTTGATAGAAATTGATAGCACAATGGAACCCCATTATTCTGTTCACTTACTGTATCTTGCAAGGCATTTCATATATATATATATGAATATATATATATAGGTCTGTGCATCGGAGCTGGGGGGTCCTCTACAGCGCATCTTCAACCTGAGCCTGGAACAGGGGAGAGTCCCGAGGCTTTGGAAAACATCTTGTATCACCCCAGTCCCAAAGGTATCACGTCCTAGTGAGCTGAATGACTTTCGGCCTGTTGCTCTGACATCACATGTGATGAAGACCATGGAGAGGCTACTGCTTCACCACCTTAGGCCACAGGTTCAACACGCCCTTGACCCTCTGCAGTTTGCATATCAGGAGAAGGTGGGAGCGGAGGATGCCATCATCTATATGCTACACCGATCCCTCTCTCACTTGGACAGAGGCAGTGGTGCTGTAAGAATTATGTTTCTAGACTTCTCTAGCACCTTCAACACAATCCAACCTCTGCTCCTTAGGGACAAGCTGACAGAGATGGGATTAGATTCATACCTAGTGGCATGGATCGTGGACTATCTTAAAGACAGACCTCAGTATGTGCGTCTTGGAAACTGCATGTCTGACATTGTGGTCAGCAACACAGGAGCGCCACAGGGGACTGTACTTTCTCCGGTCCTGTTCAGCCTATATACATCGGACTTCCAATACAACTCGGAGTCCTGCCACATGCAAAAGTTCGCTGATGACACTGCTATCGTGGGCTGCATCAGGAATGGGCTGGAGGAGGAGTATAGGGACCTAATCAATGACTTTGTTAAATGGTGCGACTCAAACCACCTACACCTGAACACCAGCACAACCAAGGAGCTGGTGGTGGATTTTAGGAGGCCCAGACCCCTCATAGACCCAGTGATCATCAAAGGTGACTGTGTGCAGATGGTGCAGACCTATAAATATCTAGGAGTGCAGCTGGATGATAAATTAGACTGGACTGCCAATACTGATGCGCTGTGCAAGAAAGGACAGAGCCGGTTATACTACCTTAGAAGGCTGGCGTCCTTCAACATCTGCAATAAGATGCTGCAGATGTTCTATCAGACAGTTGTGGCGAGCGCCCTCTTCTACGCAGTGGTGTGCTGGGGAGGCAGCATTAAGAGGAAAGATGCCTCACGCCTGGACAAACTGGTGAGGAAGGCAAGCTCTATTGTTGGCATGGAGCTGGACAGTTTAACATCTGTGGCAGAGCGAAGGGCGCTCAGCAGGCTCCTATCAATTATGGAGAATCCACTGCATCCACTTAATAGTATCATCTCCAGACAGAAGAGCAGCTTCAGCGACAGACTGCTGTCACTGTCCTGCTCCACTGACAGATTGAGGAGATCGTTCCTCCCCCAAACTATGCGACTCTTTAATTCCACCCGGGGGGGTAAACGTTAACATTTAACATTATACACAGTTATTGTCTGTTTTTTCACCTGCATTATTATCATTCTTTAATTTAATATTATTTATTGTATCAGTATGCTGCTGCTGAAGAATGTGAATTTCCCATTGGGATTAATAAAGTATCTATCTATCTATCTATCTATCTATCTATCTATCTATCTATCTATCTATCTATCTATCTATCTATCTATCTATCTATCTATCTATCTATCTATCTATCTATCTATCTATCTATCTATCTAGCATGTTGTTTTTGAAGCAAATGCCAAATACAAGCAAAACTGTATGGGGATGTAGTGTAGGAAAACTGAATAAAATCATCAGTCACTGACATAGTACTATTTCAACAGTGAAAAAAAATTGTTATACATATGTTGAAACAGTGTGATCAGACGGCATAGCAGTGAATGTTCAGATTTTTGGGGGCTCGAGTCAGTGATGTAAAAAAGAATGGATGTTATTTACTTTACAGCACATGAAAGACTAAATATATTTAAAAAACATAATAAAATTATCAAATTTGGCTGTGTTTTTGGTCAGTTTCATGAAGGTTAATATATGGTCATAGAATTTAGTAACAAATGCTGGCCAGTCAAATGTGCAGGTTTTCATACAAAAGAAGAAAAAGCAAAATTCTAAAAAAAACAATAAAGCAACATTATTAAATGTAATATGCCTTTTGTAACACATTTCACTTTATAATGAGTAACTATATAACATATGTAGTTACTTTTTTGTAAGTAATGAGTAATGTAACTTACTTTTAAGTTACTTTTAAAAGTAATGCTCCCCACACTGCTTGGGAGACACAGGCTTCATGCTTGCTTATATACATTATTAATAGTAGCCATTGATGATGTTTAATTTTTTTTTTACTGTATTTTTATGAAATTGGGGCGTTTGGTAAAGGAGAACTCCATAAGTGGACATGTGCATGTAAAATGGGGTTTTTAAGAAATGAGGTTAAGAAATGTTTCGAAGTAAGGCTTGTTAAGTTATTACACCTGCAATTATGATTTTTTCTCTTTATTATCTTTCTGGAAAATACCTTTTCAATCTTGCTTAACCTTGTGTGTACTGACAGCTCTTGCAAAGATCCTCGGAAATCTCTTTAACACAAACTATTATTCCCTTCTATACAAACTGAGTTCTGAGGAACAGACAGAGAGTCAGACATGATTTCTAATTTTTTAATCTAAGAAGAGTGAATGCTAAAAAAAATGTGTTAAATGAAGACAAAAAAAAATGAAGTTGTGTTATTTGTTAAATCAGATTCTTTGTTATATATTGCTAAGTCTAAAACAAAAATTAAATCACATTGTGAACATTTTATTACTACCAAGTTGTAAATTTTGCTATTTCTTCTTGTTTAATTTAATAATTTAACAAAAATGTACACTGTAAAACAAAAACATGTTTAAATAATGGTAACATATGAGACTAGTAAAGGAAAATGGGGTTGGGGGGGTTGGAGGATGTTTCCCATAAATGCCAGAGATTAACATTTTAATCTTGGCTGTTCAAGGTATCATCTGGAAGAAAGTGTTAATAAGATTGCAATTCTTAATCTGTACCATTCACTGCTGTTTTTGTATATACATAAGGAAACACCTCTTCATAAGAATTAGTGACCCAAATTCATTTAAGGAAAGCAAGTCCAGAGAGGCTTTAAAATCTCTTTTTAAATACTTGGAAAATATGTAAATGTATTTTTTGCTTTGTTATATTTTAGCCTTGCACTTGCTTAGGAAAAAAATCAACTATATATATAAGAATTCCAAATGTTTGTTAGAAAATGTAATATAAACTATAGAAAATAAGCACACAATAATTACAAGTAAGTGTCAAGACTACCTCTACATAACCCAGCTAAACTTGAAATTGAACAATTACTATTGACCTGAAGAGTAATACAATACATACATATAAATTTAATACGTAGACCACCCTTTCAATACTAGAGCGTGTTAAAGAATACAATTTTCTAATGATGTCACTTTTAGAATACTAATATTAATTTCAACAGTCATTTTTCATTAGCAGATGACCTTTACAACTTGTCACCCCTAAAGGAAACAAATATAATTTATATTCATAATGTGAATCAGTGCTTATAGAGGGTAAAGTGTAAATATTGTGTAAATATTTCCATTATATTACCTGAACAATAATATTTTTGTAACATAATCAATTTAGTACTTGTGCCATATATTCGAAATTGATTTGCTTGATAAGCCTCAAAACACAATAAATCTAATTAATCATTACAATCAATGAACATAACATTAAGATATCAGCCACTAAGCAATAATTAGTTAATGCAAAAATATTCTTTAGGTAATTAATTATATCAGCCTTTGGATAGAGACAATAACAATGCAATTATTATATTATTGTTATTGTTTTTTACATTTATATAGTTTCTTTTCACTACTCAAAGTGGTTTACATATAGAGTTGGAGCTACTATAATAGCCACCAATGTGCAGCATCCACCTGGTTGATGCGACGACAGCCATTTTGTACCAGTACCATACATTAGCTACTAGATGGTTAAGGGGTGAGAGAGATAGCCAATTAGAGATGGAGGATGATTAAGGGGTCAGAATGACTACACCATGGAAGACAGTTTAGCCTGGACATAGGGATGTACCCTGCTCATTAGAAAGGATTCCCAAGGATCTTTAATGTCCTCAGAGAGTCAGGACCTCAGTTGTACATCTCATCCAAAGGAGTTTACTATTTTTACAGCACAGGGTACCTGTCACTAAAGTGGGACATTGAGATTCACACACAGACCACAGGTTAAGTGTATCCTGTTAGCTTCTCCAACACCTCTTCCAGCAGAAACCAAAGCTTTTCCTAGATGGACTCCCATCCCTTTGGGCTGGACCCGAACATGCTTATCTTTAGATGAATTATCTGTTAACTACCTGTTAGTTGGTTAAAAACAAAAGAATAATATACTACAAAAATACAATAATATTTTCTAGGAACATTTTGTAGCATTGTTAATTGTCATTTATACAGTTTCAAAATTATATCCAATCTTACAATATTCACCTAGTAATCCATACAAACATGCTAAAAACAGTACCTTTGATCAAAACAACTGATAAAGGAATAAAACACATACCTTAGTCTTTTCTAGCTGAAGTTCAATTTGAATGTCAGTCAGTTTGGCCCTGAGCTCTTCATTGGCAGCTTGCAAAGCAGCCAGTGCATCAGGTTTTTCTCCCTTAGCTCGGCTGCCAGTAACCTTCTTTGACATTGTGAGATGGTGTTTTCCAGAGGGTCAGATCCCAAGCAGAGAACCCTCTGGTTTGAGGCTTGAGGCTTCTTTTTCCTCTTGCCCTTCAGCTACATTTTCTTTCCCACCTAAAAACAGAGAGAAAACAATCATGTCTAATCTGTAATAAGTACTGTCATGAATTTAAAGATGTGATCAAGTCAGGGATAGACTGGCTACAGAATATAATGAAGACTTCTGTGTGACGTCTCTCTTATAGTGGAGAGATGCCACCTCTTAAAACTTTAGTATAGAAGTTTATCTAGTACACCAACTGTCAATTTATTTTTCATGAGGTAAGGGAAAGCTCTCAACAGTGAATTATATTCTTTCCTAGTTTTAGTTTGTCAACAACTAACACTAGGAAAGCAGTGGCTCCAGGAAAGAAAAATGATGTCAGGCTGTCACATAACTCAGAACATGTGAACTTTGACAATCCAAAGCTAATCTTTAAGCCACTTGCACATCCATTTCTGCACATTTTGGTTTCATATGGCATCTCTTCCTTGCTGTTCTTTAAGGGAGATTTCTGTGATTTCACTTGTGATCTACTGTTTTGTTAATTGGTTTTAGTTTCATTTGGTTTTGGAAAGAAGTGGGTAGCCCCACTATCATTGCCTTGACCAGTGGATTAGCTGCATGACATGTGCAGTGTGTGGTCCCACGACTGCATGAGCTCAACAGTAAGTTGTTTGCATGTAGGCATGGTGGAAAGGGTGGGTGGATGGCTATGGAATGCTGTCCATTTCTGGGATTATCTGAGGAAGGGACAAGGAGGGAATCACTGGGAGTTATTTTCAATGCTTGTGTTTCTGGTGGGTCAGGTTCACAGGGATGTGACTGTGCCCTGGAACAGTATTCTCTTTCATTTCTCATCTTATATTAAACTCATTTTTATGTGTTCATCATTTACATTCTGTTTTTGTTACATCCTGTTTTTTATGTGACATTATTATGTCACCATTTAGTATGTTTATTTTCCTATAGACACAGCATTTTGAATCATTTTCTGCTGTTTATAGTCTCGCTATTTTGTGTGTGTCTTTGCTATGATGCTGCATGATTTGCCACTTGCAATAAGTAAGTGTTCAAACTTTATTGTGTTTAGGGAAAGACTGTGAAAAAGATTAGCACTTCAGCAATCAACAAAAATGATATGTAGGGGAGGTTCAGGTTTAGAGTTTTTTTTACTTCAAATTTAATTTTTCTTAAATATGTTGATTTAAAATATAACACATTTTTCTATGTGGAGCGGCTATGTTACTATGGTGCAACTTGCAGACTAAAATATTTTACACAGATTCGGATGAGTTCATGAGGTTCTGATGGAGAGGGGTGGTAGAAAAATAGCACTCTGTTAGCTTTATTCGGTGGTAGAAAAATAGCACTCTGTTAGCTTTATTCGCCAGTCACATCTTAAATCTAAAAGGCTATAATATTTTTTGTGCATGTTTCATTTGAAATGAGGTTGAGGAATTCATTATTATCAAATTCCACTTATGTTGATCACCTTGAACACATGTAAATGTTTTATTTGTGACTTTTTTGTCGGTAATTACTTTTATTTGGAAACAAAACATTATGATGAACTCAAATCAATCAAGGAAGTGAAAATTACATAGTATGTGTAAAATTAATTTATCCCAGCTGATAACAAGCATTGCCTCCAACATATTATTGATTTAGCCCACCCTGCAACTCAAAAGGCTATTGAGTGCATGAACTGCATTTTCTATGTCAGGTTTCATACTTAGTGAATTTTGTTACATTAAAATTATCAAAACAATGTACATGGTGGTAGTTCTCAACAACTCTACAATCTCATAACCCTTTTACATACATAAATATGCCAGGTTGGGCAATCGCGTATCTCTCTTACTTCTTCACTTCAGCTCCTTGCCATTGCTCTTTGTAATCTTGACTTGATCACTCTTATTGCTTTATTGTATTGTATTATACATGTATTGTTTATACATTTTGTAATTTTAGATATACACACACAATATGCCAATCTACATCTCCAGCATCCTTGTAAAGTCTGATCTATACCATATGGTAGGCAGTAAAATGTCAGGAATCTTCAAAAAAACAACTGTAATTTTAGAGAAATTTGGTGAAAATTACTGAAAAGCTGTTAGATAGATAGATAGATAGATAGATAGATAGATAGATAGATAGATAGATAGATAGATAGATAGATAGATAGATAGATAGATAGATAGATACTTTATTAATTAACTTTATTACTTTATTAATCCCAAGGGGACTGAAAGGCCTGATCTCATCAAAATTGTCCCAATGTGCTAGTATCATGCTGATCCAAATGAATTAGGTCCAGATAACGCTATTGATTAAAAACAATACTAATTCCACAATAATTAACATAATACAGTGCTGTAATAAGATAATGCAAAATAATGAAATACAGTATGTCTTCACCTCATCATGTGGAGACATTGTGAGTTCTAGATAGAAGAACGGCAAAATCTTAAGCAAAGAACATACATTATTAATAATTTACATCATGGTTTCGCTGCAATAGAATGGGGCACTTTTTTAATGACTAAATACTGTAATATTGATCACAATGAAAACATAAAAGATATTAAATAAGTTATAATGGATTATGTACTGATATTACAAAATTCAGTAGCTATGCTATTGAAATTCATATCAAATTTAGGTTTATGAAACTGAACAAGAAGTAAACCAATTTTCACTTCAAAAAAGTATATGATTTAATAGATGCCATCTTCAGAGGCTGATCAATCAGTATATTGTAAAAGCCCACAGCAAACATTAGAAAGACAAAAGTCATAATAACAAATTCTAAGAATATCCAGGTTAAGCAATTTGAAAAAAAATATCAGTTAAAAAATATCATATATTCTGGATTAGTGTGACAGCCTGATGTTGCCATGGCTGGCACTGCTGCCTCACAGCTTCAGGAGATTGGGCTGTACAATTTGCAGATCATACCAATGTCTGTATATGTGTTTTTTTCAGTGCCCCAGAATCCCAATAGCATAAACAGTACAATTTAAAATTTTTATATACAGTATATGTGTAGTACATAACAAAACAATTGGATTGGGTTCAAAAATGAGTTGTTCAATATAATACTTTACAACTGTGGTTGCTGCAAATCTGACATGGATACAACAAAACAAAGAAAATACATACAGTTGGATTCCAAAATCATTCCAATACCTCTAGCCATACCATAAGCACTTCAGTCTTGATATACTATATTGCACAAAATTTACATTATTACCTAAAGTTGTAAAGATAAACAACATTTTAAAAGGTTTGCACTCACTGGTCACCAATTTATAAGCAACAGGCAAAGTGGCAACAATATCTGTAGATTACAGCTGAAGCATTAGCCGTAGTCATGCGAAGACACAAACCTAGTGTACCAGTCACTGCATCAGATGGCGTTTGAAAAGTTTAAATCAATTAGCAAATAACACCAAGGACAGAAGCATTATTAGCCACTTCAACAAATAAGAACCACCAACAGCCAAGAAAAATCAATCCTGGTTCTAAAAGAGATGTCTAAATTAAACCTAATGTTTTCAAAAAAAGTGATTATGAAGGATATCATATTATGCTGAGAGCTATATAATTTAACCTGTAGTTGGAAAAATACATTTACAACAATAAGCCTTAAAATGATTTTATATGTCAATTTACTCTTGTTCTAGAACAGGGGTGGGCAAAATCGGTCCTGGAGAGCTGCAGTGGCTGAAGATTTTTGTTCTAATTATTTTGTGCTAATTTACATTCTTCTATTTAGTTTTCTTTGCAGTAAAAACGAATCACAATAGCTAATATTTTTACATGTTTGAAAAACAGAATATATTAAACATTCACAATAATAAAAGGCAGCAGATAGTCCACCTATAATTTTATATACAGTCGTCCCTCGCCATATCGCGGTTCACCTATTGAGGCTTCACTGTATCGCGGGTGTTTTAAATACAAGTGATCCCCCGGCCTATCGCGGAAGTTACGTTTCAGACCCATCAGCGATAGGTGAAAATCCGCGATATAGAAAGACCATATAAATAAACAATTTTATAGTTTAAGCCTTAAAATACCCATCCCACACGCTTTAAACACATGTAAACTTATAAAATACACTTAACACATATGATATGTGGATGTCGGGCTAAGGATATGAGTAACATCTCTGTATTTTAAAACATTTTAACTTCACGCAAGACAAGGCAGTGAGACTGGAAAACAGCTGCTGTACAGGCTTTTAAATTATTGACACGCAGAGCGACAAGCAGCACAAAGCTAGCACAAAGTCCACTTCTCCTTAGCGTGCATTCAGCTCCCCCCACCCCACCTCTGTAATGGGAAGTGGAAGGGTACCGCGCCTCCGGGGAGGGGGAGGGGTGTTTGAGCGAACGTGCATTCAGCCCTCACAACCCCACTCCTTCTCCTAATCCTTCAGAACGCGCAGTGCGACAAGCAGGCATTTTGGCAGAAGTAGCATGAAGTCCACTTCTGCTTAGCATGCGTTCAGCTGCCCCCCTTCACAAAGCGAGTGGCAGACACATCGACGTCTGATCGCTGCGCGTAGTGTTGCTCTGCGGTGTTTAAGAGTGTAGAAAATGTTTAAGAGCATAGGAAGTGTTTATAAGAGTGTGGGAAAGGTTAATAAGAGAGTGAGAAAGGTTTATAAGAGTTTGGGAGGGGTTTGTAAAGCCTTAAAATATATATAAATAATAAAATAAATATAGGTCGCTACTTCGCCTATGGGGGGGGGGGGGGCACTGGAATGTAACCCCCGCGATAGGTGAGGGATGACTGTACAGTATAACAATTTCAAAAACTATATAATTCCTAGAATGTTTTATTTTTGCACTTTCACTTTAGTAAAAGTCTCTGTCTAAAACCCACCAGTCGGATGGTTGCCATAAAAAGTAAAGTGTGAGAACATATAGTTACATACTCCTTCCCTACAGTTGCCAGACTGGGTAATTTAAATGGCTATTTTTGAAAATGTCAAACAAGAATGATGAAAAAAACTTAAACAGAATGCCTTTTTATATTTGCCTATAGTTTATTTTTTAATTAAAAGTAGTTGATTCATTAGTTCATTAGGACTTCACAGACACTTTAAAATACAAATGAGTGTAATCAGCATAAAATGAGACCTATTTACAATGCCAAATATGGGGAGAAAAGTTAATAAAACTTGGGAAATAAATGTAGATGGGTTAACCTATTTCTGCTGAGAGAGATGGATTTCGAGCTGTTTATGTGCACTTTTTTAAAAAAAAAATGTTGAGCTTATAGTTTATTTTGAGCTGGTGCCAACCAAGTCTAACAAATACAGATCACCTATGGCTACATAGCTGATGGCTTTTGGAAGTCATTACTCAGTGAGTCGTACTGAGTGTTTAATCTGTGGTTTGCCATTTCGGCACAGTTCCATTTGCAGCTGTTTTTTTTTTCTGACTTTAATGGCTGTGTGTTCTGACCATGCTTGCCTTCCTACATGGCTAGACAGAGTAAATGCGAACATAAGGCACTCCTGCAACAGCCACGTTTTGACATAAATGCAATGCAAACCTTAGTTTTTCTTAACATCTCCAACTCAGTATGACATTTCAAGCTAAAGTTTATACTTTACAATGCGCAAACAATGCCCCTTTAAAGCCATCAGACAACACAACATATAACATTCTTAGACCCACTTATTCCAATTCAAAGTTACAGGGACTCAGTGCGTATCTGGGACCAATTTAGTACCACCAGTTAATTTAACATGTAGGTGAGGCAGACAAATATGTAAGTCTGGTTTGATTTGCTCATGCTTGTAACATTATGATTCCCACAAGGACAAGTAGATGGACAGTGAAATGAACAATATGAGATTAAAGGTAATTTAAGACAATACTATGAATGAATAAATTTAGGTAATATTATTACCAACTTCAAAATCTAGGCAGAATAAAATAGCAATTAAAATCTTTATATCAGAGTAAGATCAACCAAGATCGTTTAAAACATTTTTAATATAGTTTTGAGCTTTTGCTTTTACTTATATCATATTCCTAAAATACAATCTTCCTGAATTGTACTATATAAATGTGATTTGCTGAAAAACTTAAAAACATTTGATTTAAATTAATTATTATTGTGTTTATGCATATTGAAGAGTAAGAGCACTTACAAGTTAGTCCAAATAAATACCCAGCAGAAGAAAGTGTGAAATATACTGTATAAGAAATTTAATAAGGGAAGATGAAAAAATAACAAAGACCTAATGCCTCACAAGAGCTTTAATATAAATGCAGTCAGCTCCTTCATCACACCCTGGTCTTTCTTCCTTTTGGCAGATGACCTCCCAAATCCAAGCTTAATGTTTATATAACCAAGAAGGGATTATAAGCCCCAGCCAGAAATTACTTCTATATACATCTCAGGAACCACTTCAAGAGTTCTAGATGGAACATACAGTAGATATAAGTATACTGATTGCTCTCCAACAACTTAGAGAAGCCACTTAAATTTCTCTCTAGGACTTCCTTTAATGACCTGGGAGAGGGGGTCCTAATATTTTAATATTCGTTCTCCACTATCCTACAGTACTTTGTCTAGAACTCTGCAAGTCCCCATATTCACCTGGAACTTAAACCCCTGTTTCAGATAATAAGCACCACTTTTAAATGTAAAGTTCTAATGAGATTTAAAGTCACAGTGATGGTTAATTTTTCTGCATTTTAAGTTGAATGACACAATATAAATGCCCATTTCAATTTATTCATAAATACATTTTAAAACATAAATTTTTAACTGAAACGGTTTACTGCAGTCAAGCTAAGCCAACGCAGTAATTGCATGCTGTTTTCTACCTAAAGAGATCAATGTAGGCTGGCAATAAATCAAACTACTGAAGTGGAGTTTAGTGGAAGCCAGGCAGCTAACTGATTGAAAGCCAGGATACAGAAATTCCCAAAGAGAAGAAATATTGCTACTAGTGAAATAATTCTAGTTGATAATGTACACCTGCTTTTGCTTGCAGAATTCAATATAGAAAGGGATAAAACAATTTTCATGCATATAAATTATATTAATGAAATTCAAAAAAATATTTTATACTATTTCAAACTCTTAAAATTATTTTAGCTTCAGTTTACTGAAACAGACATACGGTTGTCATTAAGCAGTTTGTGATTTTACTAGCGCTAAAAATACATCAGATTTGTGCAATTAAATACTGTTTTCTGACAAAATAAAATGTCATGATTGCATTGAATTAATTCACTCATTTTCCAAGCACATTACTTCAGTTATAAGATCAAAGAATGCAAGGCAGGAATTTGATCTGGATGAGACAACATTTACACACACACACACACTCAGACACTGTATACAGGGCAATATACAGTCAGTCACAAAGTAACAATTAGTACTCTTTCCTATGATGTGAGAGAAAATGGTAGTATTTTAAATAAAACAAATAAGCACTTCAAGAACATGCAAACATAACACAGATCTGCCCAGAGCTCTAACCTAGTTTACAGGAGTTGTAAGACAGCGAACACTAAGGGACAATGCTACACCATGAGCAATCATATACTAATATTTGGAAGAAAAGTATTTTAGAAATAATAATTTTGCTACAGCTATGAAAATACATTATAATATTTGCCACTTAAAGGTTCATATAAAGACTACTAATGTTATAAATAATCGAAAGTTCCCATACAACTTTTATTAATTTCACATTTTTCAAACAATGCTCTAAGTCTGCATAGACAGATCAAATTTTGAGATGTAGAATACACATGCTAAACATGTTTATTAACTTTACATTTCCATATCCTCTTCTTCTCTCAAGTCTGTAAGAAGCCAATCTAGAATTTAATAACACTATATAATTTGTCTCATAAAAATCTACATATGTACAGCTTCTTATTTTATGTTTAAGATTTAAAAAGAACCAAAAGGCAAAATCAATGTTTTTGCTAATTAAATCTAACACACCGATAATTCCATTAATAAATAAATTTGGAAACGGAGCACATCTTTCCTACCCAGTTTTCTGCCTGTATAAGGCCCGCCCCCACTCAATATTCTCAGCTTCTGCCTTGTCTAATGCTTAACACTTTTTCTTTCATTGGTCAGTAATTGCTACATATTCAGCCTTCCTATTGATTATGACTAAGGCTGACTTCTCTGCCAACCTGTGTATTTCAACTGATTATTTCAAAAGTAGAACTTAGCCTCTAATTAAAAACTGGTTTCAGTGAAAACCTGCAGACATTACACATTACTGAATTAGGACAGCGAGAGAAACAGCTGTTTATATTGTAATAAGTAAAGGGTTTATTTAATATTACTATAAAATTATTTTATTATTCAGCACTTTCAGGTGTAACATGACATGGGCCACATGGGCTTTTTTAGTGAAAACTGTATAAGCCAAAAAATAAATTATAGATGTATTGGTCAAAGCAATAGCTCAAAATCAATGTAAATGTAGTTAGTCATGCTTCAATACGGTAATGGTATTTATCTGATGTAAGATATAAAAACATGTAATATACCTGTATATTAGAGGTGTACTAACAAAATATACCAATGTGATAGAAATTTGTAAATTACAGCAGTAACTAATTATATCACTCCAAATCAAATTGTATATAGGGGTGTACATTTATTTCACTGAAATTTTGTATGTACTGTACATATGTACTGTATCTCAGTAACATAAAAATAATGCATCATAAAAAGTATTGTTTTAGATTAATTTAAGTTATAGAAATATTATGGTGCTGTCACTTGTCAGTTTTTTTCACCATTTTACTTTTCCATTGAAAGCAGAACCCAAAACTATATGACTTATTACCAGCACTTAAGGCTTCATATGCACGTACAAAATGTAATCAGTCTTTATTCACAGTTTCAGTTCACAATGAATATATGCTTCAAAAGTATCATTCAAAAGGCTGGTGCCATCCTTTCATGATGATGAGGTAGCTACAAAAGTATATACTTGGGATAGAAGATAGATGCTGTTAAAATTGTTTAGAGATTACAAATGTCTTAAAGTTTTTGCAAAAAGAAAAAACAGAATAAAGCTATTTTTTTGAAAATGATTACTGAAAGTTATTGTGTAACACCAAAATATTTAATACAATTACTACTAATTTAAGACTTACCAACGGATAGGCAAGGCCAAGCCATAATAAAGTTTAATAGTATTAGATATTATTGATCGATGCATCAATAATTAGAAACATAAAAGCCTACACATTTTCATCATTTGACAAATACCGTACATTAGGGTCTAATGTTGGGGATTTATATTTATTGCTTATGCAGTTTTATTTAACACTGACATATACCAATCCAAATTAACATTCTCAAATTTGTTTAGTGCAACTTAGGGTCACAGAAGGATGGGACCAATTTAGAATAAGAAATTGGCCCAACATTTATGGGTTTATGGGAGGTCATGCTAACAAGGAAGGAACAAGGGATTTTCCTGCCAAGAGTTCCTTAACATTCAATAAATAGTCTTATTGTTAATATTGCATTAATGTATTAACTGACTAGGCATACAAACTGTCTAGTTACAATGGATTGCCTCACAGTATAGATGTATATTTCAATATATTGGGTTTCCTTTGGTTTTATTTTTAGAAAATGAAATGTTATGAGTTATTTAATAACCCCACTGATCAGAATTCACAGACAATCTACATTTACCAAAGTATGTAATTCATTGAATGTAACAACCTTGCGGGATTTGATGAGAAAAGGTAATTAAGGATATTTAATTTAACTATTTAATTCAAAATCAAGGACATGGTACTGGCTTTCTCAGGTAAAAGGAAGCAGAGGCCAAAATATATTGGCTGGCCAAAACGCATTGGAATCTTAATGCCCAGTGTCACTGGCTCACATTTTTATTAATAAATATTAAAATATCAAAACACAGTACATATTTATCTGGTTCTAGCTTGTGAATAAGATTAAGGATTTTAAAGCAGCAAGTTTTAGCTTCATCTAATAAACAAAGAGAGATGTCTGAGGTGTCTGAAGTGTTCCATTCAGAAGCCACTGGCTTTTTAGGTAAATTATTTATCTGAACCCCTGCTTCTGCATTCACACCTGATGCTAACATTCACAGGTTTTCTTTGGAAAGCAACCAGCTTATTCTATAGGTTAGCTCTCTTGACCCAGGTGTCTAAATAGTAACAGAGCGTCCAGTCAGATTATCCCTGAATCACAGTATACAATATTTTTATATTCCATTCAATTAATCCAAAGTGTAAAAATTCAGTACAACAGCACCCATTACTTTAACTACTTTAAAATAATTGTTTAACCCATTGTTTATTTTCTGCAACAACATATTCTGGTAAAGGCCATGACAGTAACAAGATGAGCAGCACAGACTAGATTCTCTCTTCTCAAGCAGTCTTTTCTCCCAATCATTTCCATTGGTGGAAGAAGAAATAAAATCTCTACAGCATGTTCCTGGTTTAACTGGGTCTTGACTACTACACCTGTCACCCTGTCATATTAAGCTCAGCTACCCAGAGAAAGAACTGATTGTGAAATTATCCTTTTCAGTCACTAATCAAAACTGGTGAGTTTAAACACTGAAGCATTGTTGAAGCTCAGTAAAACAAGAACCTTATCTAACACAATCTTGAAAAATAAGCATTTTTCCAGTACTTCCAGTCAATTACCCATCTCACAATCCATTCTTATCTTAGAACAAGACAACAAATTTAATTGGGCAGTTGCTCCTCTTTAAATTCAGCAAGCAAAGTACTTGCATGGACAAACATGACCTCAGATTGACAGGTGCTGATTCTCATTCTGCCACTGTCATACTCAAAAACACAAAATCATTCAGAAATAACAGAATTGCCATTTTAAACACCCAAAATATTTGACTGTCAAAAATATGGATGCACTAAAAACATCTTGCCTTGAATATGATACAACATAAGATGTATCATTTGTACAGCTCTACGCCCAATTTAAATCAGTTGTGACTTAATGCAAAAACGTAGGCACAGTTTTTCTAGTGCCAAACCACATTGACATCAGAACCCTAGGCTCAGGTAGCCCTTTCTATGAGACACCCTAGAATGCATGATCATAAATCTTCTCCAAATCTAAAAAACATGTAGAGAGGAAAGGCAATCTTCCATGTTTTTTCAAATACCTATGTTTGATGTTTGCAGCAATATAAGATTGCCTCAGACCCAAGGGCTCTTATCATTCACTCCAGCAGATCAAACTGTCACTTGAGCTAGAATCAGATATCTTAAGGAAAACATTACACACAGATCGAGTGACCAATTTGCACATCAGGAACACTGCAGCCCTCTCCTAGAGGTTCCACTGGTTTTGCCTTGCTCAATCATATTTCACTGTCTTTTCTGTACAATTCTGACTAGCTGAAAGCCTCAACAGGCTTGTTTAAAGCTGGCCACAATTCTTTCTCCATGGAAAAATTCCTCTTATTCCAACCCTTTCACTACAACCATCTCTTCTCTTGACACATTGGCACCTCTCACTTAAAACAATTCAAGCTACAGCTAACACTGCTCAGAAGGTTTTTTGTTCAAATTTGCATCTCAGTGTTGGATTAAAATAAATTTTTTATTCACTAGTAAAGACTCCAAATTCACCAGCCCAAGGTATTTGATTATTCTTATGCTATCTTCTACAAAATATCTCCAGACTAGGAAAGAAACCAAGACTGACCAGTACACAACTTTATAAATTATATAAATAAGAGATTTTTGTTTGGCAGCACAGTGTACCATAACTCATTCAGTCTTGGTGCTACTAATTTTTACTTGATGTTCCAATTAATTTTGTCAATAAATCAATGACATTGAAGTTTTTTTGATCAACAATCATCAGTATGTAGAAAGCATGCAGCTTATAAAAAATGAGATCCACGTGCATTCCTTGAACTGACTGCAAGGCACTCTTATTTTCAGAAAAATACCCTGCTCTGTTGCCTTTTTAATCTGATCTTGGATCTTTGCCTGCTCAGTAAAGCTAATCATCTGAGTTAACAATCTTCTAATTGTGGTATTTCATTGGTTAGTGCAATGTTCTAGGACAGTTGTTCAGCATAATGCTTCTGTTGACGTACCAGATGGAAAACACAATCTAGGTTTCTCTCAACTTTGCTGTTTCATTAAAAATAATACAAAAATTATGAACTACTTCCTGTTGATACTCAAACAAACACAATTTTATAACTAAAAAACCCTCAAGTAAAATTTTGACAGCAAAAAGTTACACAATGTTAATACAGCCACTTTACCACAAAACATGTAAGGTTAAATAATGGCTTTCAAAAATTTAAATTGGTCATATCTTGAATTTGGTTGTAGTTATTCATCATAATCATCATCATCATCATTAGTTTACTCTTTATGTTCCAGGTTCACCCAGGTTAGCTAGTTGCCCCCCAAATAATTTATCTCCACTGTACAAAGTTCTAGGCTTCCTTATAGGGGGAGACGTATTATTTTTATATTACCTGACTCCACCTCCAACCACATTTTCTTTTGACTTTATCCCTAATCTCCATTTTCTGCAACTGTTTCCCCATCGGCCTCTATCCTTTCTTCCAAAATTCCTTCTAATCAGCATAACACCTATCACTGCCATACCAAGTCTTTATCTTAACTCAGTATTCATCAGTCTTCCTGTTTGACACTGCACATATGCATCTAATCATTCTCATTTCTTTTCTTTCCAGCTTTGCTTCATGTTCTGCTTTCTTCAGCTATGTTTCACTCCCATAAACCATAATACTCTTCAAACAGCTTTCATAAACTTTCCCCTTCAGTTCCAGAGAGACTCCTTTAGAAAACTTCCAAAAATTTATTAAATTCCACCTCTCACCCTAGCTATCACTGTTGTGCCCACACCCCTGTCTGCACTCAACATGTCACATAGGTACTGAACTTCCCTGCTTTCTCCAAAACTCAATTGCTGATACAGTATATAAATTTACATTTATTGCATCAGCATTTTGTATGATTTACAAATGCTTTTTACAAACATACATCACACTTGCTGAATACAGACTACCCTTAACAACACTACATTTTTATGCACCCACTTTTGATAAAGAGTGCATTACACTGATCTTTCTCAATGCATTTACCACGCATGCCGTAAGTCCATGCACCCACATATTCCACTCCTCCAACCACCTCCACAACTCCAACCATCACATTGGTCTTTCCTACAATTACCTCAAGGCATTTCACTTAAAAATTATCATTTTATTTCAGTTTCTGTATTATACAAGAGGAAAAGGAACCTTTTCTTTTGAATCTGCTTCAAGTTTCATCAAAATGAGATCACTGACATACAAGACCTCCTACAGCAGTACTTCATGTGCTTCTTTGGTCACAATCACAAAAAGCAATGGACTCAGAAGGGATCTCTTGTCAGACCCTCCTTCTCTTCAGAACCTTTACTATCCCCTTCTGTTGTCCTGACTACCATTTGTGTTTCCTCATACTTTGACATCACTGCACTAGATATTTATACAGAACAAACCTCCTCAGTTCCATCTCACCACCTTTCATATCACCCTTCTCCAGATTTACAAATACATAATACAGTTTCTTTCTCTTTGCCAGTTGCTTTTCCTGCAATAGCCTGACAACAGGCTGCATCAGCTGTTCTCTTCCCAAGCATGAACCCCAGCTACATTTCACTAACTATCACTTGATCACTGATTCTTTTCTCTAGCACTTTCAGCCCTTTCATTACCTTCTCCAAAAGCTTGATTGCTTAATAGGAACCACATTCTGAAGGATCACCCTTTCTTTGTTTACACTAGAATGAGTAAACTTCTTTTCATTCTTCAGGAATCTTCCCTTCACAATCAATAATGTTGAAAGGGTCTGTCAACCTTTCAAATCCAGGAGTTTCTGCTGCCTTCACTATTTCACTATTTTGAACACCATTTGGGCCCACTGCTTTACCTATTTTCATGTTTCTTCTGTGCTTCTGACATCTTTTCTTTTGAAAATTTAGAGCTTGTTCCTTTTACTGTCTCATTACGAATATCATTATTCCATTTGTTCAACTCTATCTTCTTATACTTAATTCCATTTCAATCAATCATGACGCTCCATCCAAAATTTTTTAAGCAATTCACACATACCACATTTTGTGTTTCTTTTGCCATCTGCTTCACAATTCTAAAAACATTCTTTTTCTTTACCAATTCTGACGCTCATTGGAAACCCCATTTCTTAGCTTCTGGCAATCTTCCAACTGCTCTTCAAGCATTTAGCGTTGCTTCTTTACAGATCACTCACATCTTTTCGGACAGTCATTATAGCACCTCATCATTTCCTCAATTGTAATGTCTACCTTAGCATTTCACCATCTTTTCTCTTTGTGTCTCAGTACTTCTTTCCTCCAATCAGAGACTTATTCTGTTATTTTCAACCAAACATTCTTCAACACTTTCTCCTTGCAGTTCACACATGATGATTCTAAAACCTCATTCACTCTTGCTACCAGTGTTGCAGTTGTTCACACATTCTCCACTTAGAACCTTCTGCCTTGGTACATGTTTTGTCTTACTTTTCTTCTTGCATATGACCAAAGTAATCTTCTACAACCAAGTCATGTTGTGATACACAACCTTCACCAGGTATCACCTTTAGATTTTTCACCATAACCTGATAAATTTTTCTTATAAACAAAGAGACTATCATGCTCCTTACACGGCGAGATTCAAATGTCACCAAATTGCTTACTTCCTTTGCTTTCCTGTGTTGCACACAGCCGTTTATTGCATCACCAAACATTCATGTTTGAAAGCTGATGCTCACATAGAATCCCTCATAACCATCAGTACTGCCTCCAACATGCCTCTTCATGCTGCCACCCAACATAATCACCTCCCTCTGAGAAAGGGAACTTATCTGAAAACTCATAGTTGTCATCATTATTTTTGTCAGTCTGTGGAGCATATGGTGAGACTATATTTATCAGTTGTTTACTAACAATAATTTTAACAACTATGACTTGCTCATTAACCCTCTTCAACTCCATCACTTTGTCCATTTTTCAGACTCACATACACCAAATGCAGCACTGTCACCATGTTACCTCTGCCAGAAAAATATGCACCTTGCATCGTTACTACTTAGCATCCTTGCATCTTAACCCTTCTACATCTTCTGCTGTATGCAGCACATATCTGCTCTCCATTTACCAGTTCCACCACTTTACCATATTTTCCCATCATACTCCAAAATATTCCAAGTAAAAATTCTTAATATCTTTCCTTCACATCTCCTAAGCCAATGTCAACTTAAATGACTGAAAATTGCTGGGCATGTCTAATTTACAGACTGCGTACCAAATGTGTCTGTTGTGGTACATATAACACAAGACATCAAATAGACAAGCTACTGTTTTGTTTATGAGATCCAATGTACTTGTGTTCCTTATTTCTCATCACTGCATTATATGAATTGTAATGAATTGAGCATACATTGGTTGTCAATTCTCATGCAAACAAGCTGAACCAACGGCTATAGACAAAAGCAAACCTGCAAGTTGTGGACTAGTTGGAGTGAGTCACTGTGCATGTCACATTACACAACTAGCCTCACAGGAGCATGTCATGGACTGCCTCCAACTCAGTAAAATTATGTAAATGAAGGCTATGAGTGAAAATCGCTGGAAAAGTCGCAAAATCTGATATTGGGTTTACTCTGTGATAAATAAAACTTTTGTATTAAATGACTTTTTCACAAACAATAACTTGGACTTTTTGTTCATTATGGAAACCTGGATTCACGGAGCCAACCTTAGTGCATTTACTGAGATGGTACCCCCCAAGCTGTAATTTCTTAAATTCGCCAGGATTACCAGCTGAGGAGGAGGTCTTGCTACTATTTTTAAAAATGGTTTTATTTGTAAAATTCTAGATGTGGAGCTATACTCAAGTTTTGAAGTGCAACTTTATAAAATTAATGGTTAATCACTTGTTTGTGCAGTTGTGTACAGACCTCCAAAGGTAAATATGAATTTTATTTTAGAATTCTCTGAATTTTTAGTTTCATTTATTTCAAATTATAATAAATATTTGATTGTTGGGGATTTTAATACTCATGTTTGCTGCCCTGGCAAGCCAATGGTAAATGATTTTTTGGTTCTTATTGATTCATTTAATTTTAAACAGGTTGTTAATGCACCCACACATGAACAGGGGCATACCCTGGACCTTGTATTAATCCATGGTATTCAGTTAAGGAATATAGAGATACGAGATGTATCTTATTCTGACCACTATCCTTTTTTATTTGATGTGTCTCTAGCTCCACATTTCTCGCCTGCTAATACCATCTTACAGAGACGTTGTGCTCGATTTTTAAATGATGAGGCTGTGAATGATTTTGCATCACTTTTCAGTGTTGCATTAACTCGCCTTTTCAGGGTAGACGCTGACAGTGGTGTTGATGTCATTGTGTCCATTTTTAATTCTATCTGTTTAACTACCCTGGAAACTGTTGCTCCTTTAAGAGATTGTTGTGCTAAATCCAAGTGTACACCTTGGCTTAACAGTAATGTTAAATCATTGTGGCGCTCGCGTAGGCAGGCTGAGTGTAAATGGAAGAAGGACAAATTGCAGATATCTTTTGAGATGTTTAGATCGAGTCTTGTCAGCTTTCAAAAAGCTGCTGTGCAGGCTAAAAGAGATTATTTTTCGAACTTGGTGTCCACCAATCTTAATAATCCAAGGTCATTATTTTATGCAGTGGACTCTACTTTAAACCCACATGTTTCCAGCTGTCATGACTTGTCTTTGGACAGGTGTGAACAGTTTCTCAGGTTTTTTTATTGAAAAGATTGATATAATACGAGCCTGTATAGTATCGTTCCCTTGTGATGCTCCCTGTCCTCCTGTCTTTAATGCTGTGTTAGACCAGTTTGAATCAGTGTCTCTTTCTTCGCTTATAGACATTATAGATGGACTAAAGGTTACTTTTTGCCCTTCTGATATTATTCCAATACGCTTATGGAAAGCATCATTAAATACACTTGCACCACATATATTACATATTATTAATTTATCTCTTACCCCTGGAATTGTGCCTGCCTATTTTAAACATGCAGTGGTAAAGCCCTTATTGAAAAAACCTAACCATAGTAAGGAGGACTTAAATAATTTTAGACCGATTTCTCAACTACCTTTTTTTATCTAAAATACTTGAGAATGTTGTTTTGGAGCAGCTTCTGATTTTTTTGGATTGTAATGGTGGTCAAAAATTTTTTCAGTCCAGTTTTAAAACTTATCACAGCACTGAAACGGCTTTACTCAGGTTTGTTACGATATATTACTTTCAGCTGACTCTGGGGTTTCGACAGTTTTAGTGCCTTTGGATTTAACTGCAGCTTTTGATACCATCGATCACAACATATTGTTGTCAAGGCTGGATAAGTGGTTAGGAATCCGAGGGGGTGCACTAGATTGGTTTAAATCTTATTTCACAAATAGGACCTTTTCTGTTTGTAACAAGTCTGTACTTTCCTCTACTGCTCATTTGAAATATGGTGCTCCACAGGGGTCTATTCTGGGTCCTTTGGTATTTTCTTTGTATTTGCTTCCCCTTGGGTCCATATTTCGCAAATATGGTATTTCATTTCATTTCTAAGCTGATGATACCCAGATGTATTTACCTATGACTAAGGAGTCCTTAAAGTCACTACATGAATGTTATGATGAGGTCAAATATTGTATGGGCATACATTTTTTGAATCTCAATCAGAGTAAGACTGAGGTTTATTGTATTTGGACCAATGGCTTCTGATGGGGCTGTCAGGGATCAGCTTGGCTCATTAGCTGGGATTTGCAAACCCCACGTCAAAAATCTTGGGGTTATCCTTGATTCCAATCTTTATTTTAATAAACAGATTTCATCCATTGTTAAGAGCTGCTTTATTCAGCTTAGACTTGCTTACTAGAGTAAAACCATTTCTGGGGCACTCTGATTTGAAGAAGGTATGCCAAGCTTTTATTATATCGCGTCTCGATTATTGTAATTCACTTTACTCTGGAATCAGTAAATTTCATCTTTCTCGGCTGCAGTTGGTTCAGAATGCTGCTGCTCACTTTCTTACTGGGTCTCAGAAAGTTGTGTCCATTACTCCAATTCTGGCCTCACTTCATTGGCTCCCAGTTGAATTTAGGATTCATTTTAAAATTTTACTTTTGGTTTATAAGTCGCCAAATGGTGTTGCCCCATTCTATCTGGTCGAGTTGATGGTTCCATATTCACCAGTCCGCTCTTTACGTTCCTCTCAACAGCAATTGTTGGTTTTGCCAAAGTCTAAAATGAAGACAAGGGGTGATTGTGCCTTTGTAGTACTAGCACCAAAGTTATGGAATGCTCTGCCAATTGAAATTAGGTCAGTACCATCAACTCAAATGTTTAAGTCTAGACTTAAAACACATTTGTTTTCGATTGCTTTTAACTGTATATGAGTAACTCTGGTATCAATTTTATTAATGATTTATTAATTTTTTTCATATTCATTGTTTTTCTGGAGGCATGGTGGCACAGTGGGTAGTGCTGCTGCCTCGCAGTTGGGAAACCTGGGGACCTGGGTTCGCTTCCCGAATCCTCCCTGCGTGGAGTTTGCATGTTCTCCCCGTGTCTGCGTGGGTTTCCTCCGGGTGCTCCGGTTTCCTCCCACAATCCAAAGACATGCGGTTAGGTGGATTGGCGATTCTAAATTGTCCCTAGTGTGTGCTTGGTGTGTGGGTGTGCTTGTGTGTGTCCTGCGGTGGGTTGGCACCCTGCCCGGGATTGGTTCCTGCCTTGTGCCCTGTGTTGGCTGGGATTGGCTCCAGCAGACCCCCGTGACCCTGTGTTCGGATTCAGCGGGTTGGAAAATGGATGGATGGATGGATGGATGAAAAAAATATTCTCACCATTCTGCATGTCATTAAGGTTGGTAAATTCCAAGACTGGCCACTAAGTGGTGTTGTTGGTATTGTTAGCCATTGGCGCATAATGACAGAAAAACTTAATCTGTCAAGCTCATCATAGTTAATCAAACAAGCCTAATGGACTGAATGTTTCAGTTTGCTTTTCATACTTCTTATTTTACGGTTGCTCTAACACATGTTCCTTACACCGACCCAGGCCCTGTCACCTTCTCTTTCTCCCAGCTCCTAGTTTACTTCCAGAACACTACCATAAAAAATCAGTCACGACAATTTTTCAGTTTTAGGTAAACTGCTATATATGATATTTTTTCATGATTATACTTGAAAGCTAATATTAATACCTGAAGCACCCTATGTTCATTGAATATTGTTCTAATAAATCAAGTTATTCTACATACTAATGTGTTTATCTGAATAAGGAATAAACTTTGTTTTTGAGCTATAATCTAACTTTGTTTTAACGGAATGCTAACATAGCAGATTGCATTTCCAATTCATGTCATCAGTTAGAAGAACTGAAGTATTTATCTTAATAGAAGCACATAAAATCAATACAGCTAACATAATGGAACATCCGCTGTGCTGTGAGTGCATTAAGATGTACCTTGTTATATGCTTCAACTATTTGATCAACAAAATCACCAGTTAAAAGGAACAAAAAATCATCCAAATAATATATTTTCTGAAAGAACTCATATGTGCTTCAGTAGTACAAACGTACTGGTAGGTTAACCAGTTTATTAGTGTATAAATAAGCAACACTAAATGTAATGCTACCACATTCCCCTTCCCTCAGACTTGCATTATTATAGATGAAAATGATGGATTTATTAGTTGGTTTTTAAAGGATAGTAGTCTGGATGTCATCTGCAACATTAACAAGTACATGAGTGTACATTTTCCAAAAATTGCTGGAAACTTCCAAAGCTCAATTTGACCATTTTTGGAAATATTACATAAATATGAAACAGCAAATACTGAACAGGCTGAATGTTCTGTTTTTACCAAAGTTTTTCAAATGTTTGCATAAGAGAGAAAAAAGTTTTTCTGGCATTTCAAAACATAATCTTTCTTACACATTATTGATTTACAATAATGGGTACTGGTGAGGTCTTATATTGGCAACTTTATGATTAATGACACTGCAAGAACATGGGCTTAACCACTCCACATTCTTAAACCATTAAACAAACTCTTTGTTATCCTTTGAATAACTTCCAGGAAAAGTGCTGAGTCTTCATCAAGAGGTGTCTTTCAATACTCTCCAGGTACAATTACTGTACATGCAAACATCAAATAACATTGAAAAACACACATTTTCCTAAACAACTAGTGAACTAGCACCTTCCAATCACTCAGATCACTCTGATCATGTTTGGAGATGCTGGATTAGTCAGAGATCAAGGAACACCATGCCTTCCAAAGCACTGAATATGTGCGCATGTCAAGGCCTTATAGGGTATCATATTAAAAATTAAGAATATATATATTTTTTCCAAAAAATACACGTTTTGATAATATTTAAAGAAGATAACATTTGGAAATTTCAGACTTTTTTAATGATCCTTTACATAAACTTTGTTGTTGTATTAAGGAATTGCAACAACGATTGCAAATCCAGTAAAAAAAACCCTAGGACTGACAACATTGTTGCTACGCTCTTTAAATTTTAGCCAAAACATCAAAAAGAGCACTAAGAAATACCTTTTAAAATTTTGACTGGTTCTAAGAAGTTACACTTCTTAACACATCAGGAACTGACTTCATTATAACTTGTTGTTACACCTTTAACAACAGTTAATTCATAATAGCTTCTTGCATTCAAGCGATAAAATGACTGTTTTAAATAAAACAGCAGACATGCTCTGGTAGACTGATACATGTAATGAGGTTCAAGGATTAAAGGTTTCTTTATTTAGTCATGTTTACACAAGAAAACATGAAAATTGCCTTCTCAATTACATCTAATAACAAATAAAAAATTTTGGTTTTTCAGACTACTAAACTAGTAAGTAAAACTAAAAGTGATAACAAACTGGATTATATTGTGATAAAAGGGCAACATGAGGTCTTTGTTTACTTGAAATAGTTTGAGTTTACGTAAGAGAAATAAGCACTGATTACATTTTTAGAATATTTGTTTTGTATTTGTAATCCAATTAAAGTTATTATCTAGGTTAGTTAATAAGTATTTATATTCTGTCTCTATTTATACCTCTACCCCCTAAACAACAATGGGTGAACACACAGATTTCTGTCTCTTAAAATCAAATATCATTTCTTTGGCCTTTTTTTACATTCAGAGCGAGATAGTTCTTATTGCAACAGTTTACCATACAGTCCACTTAGTTTAGATAGCTCCAGACACCAGTCAAGTTTATTGGAATGTGTAAATACTACAATTAAATTTGTACTTGCTTGTCTCCACGGAACAGCTGACAAAATACCAAGAAAGAGGAAGGTTCCTTACATGGATGGGAAGCCCCAGGTGGATGGACAGGCATCCCGGATGCATGTTTTTTTGGTGGCAACTTCCGTCTGACAGAGATCCCATTCATACTCCTGCAGGGCACCTTGGGACATGTAGTATCGGAGAATAACCCTGTCGGGGTGTACGAGTGCCGCCAGAGGGAGCTATAACAATGTAACACACCTCGAAAAAGGTTCCGCCTGACCCGGAAATGCTGACAGGCCTTAACCACTTGACATCGGAAGCACTACCGGGCCCTGAGATAAATGGAACATTCCAGCCTCATACAGTATATATATAGGTGGAAACCTATTATAATGGAACTCACTGGACCATAAAAATATTTCGTTATAACGGAAATTTGTGATAGCGAATTTGGGGAAAATACTTACATAGTACATAGTATTGTGACCGAAGCTGCTGGCGATTCGACATGTCTAATGGCAGCAGCACAAGCACAGCTCCCTAGCTGCTCTGCTGTCTGGTAAACAGTAAACCATGGGCAAAGCAGTTGATTGTCCTCTGCAGGATCAGGGTCATCGCATACCATACTTGTCACACAATGTTTAACATTTAACACCGGGCTTTGATCTGCTCTTCCTCGCACTCTCCTGATCTGTCTTCTCCAGACCGCATCTGCATCAGCAGTGATTCTAAACCACTGGTGTTCTTCTAATTTGAACATGGAAGCTAAAGCAGGACAATCGCCGTGCCACGGCTCCTAAAAGCACCAATTCTGAATAAAGTCTTGGGACTGTACCTGTCTTTTCTATACAGTAATAAAGTACCTGTATTTTCCTTGAAAACTTGGACTCATTTTCCTGTCTCTAGTGGAACACTGTGACCTTGCTTGACAATACCTGTATTAAAAAACAGTGCTTCTTAAACTGCAAATATTGAAAATGAGACCTTATAATTTTTTTTAAAATGGAAATACAGGTGTGAATACAGAATTAAATCGAGACGTTAGATATAACTTTTTTTAATAGAAATACAGGTACGCCATGTACACAGCCGTCAAGTAGAATGCACATAGCTATCCAGTGTGATGTGGTAAATTACACAATGTCACAGCCAGAATCATCAAAGCCCACACCTGTGGTGTCGCAGCCAATCACAACACCTATTGTAGTCAGTCCAGGTTCTTTATCTACTTTACACTTTCAGTTTAGGCAAACTCCGGCTTCTTTTAAATGCAAACAGTGGAATGATGATTCCCTGAAGTTTGCCAAAAACACAGTGGTCAACAGCCAACACACATTCTATCCCATGCCTGCAGGGCCCCACTTTGATATTAAAAACTATCTATTATACTGGGTGGCTGAACATGAGGAGGAGGTGAGGTAACTGTTACTAGTTACTGGACTTACCGACAGCAGGTCTGTGAACTGGCTCATACCCATCTCCTGGGCACGCCATTGGGAGCCGACAAAACATTGGAGAGAATTAAACTCTGTTTCTATTGCCCAGGAATCCATGAGGAGGTCTGCTGTTTCAGTGCTTCTTGTCCGGATTGTCAGCTATGGCAGATTCCTAGGAAGGACCTTGCTCCTCTGATTCCCCTTTGTTTAACTGACATTCCCTTCGAGCAAATAGGGGTTGACATTGTGGAACTCCTTGATCCCTCTGCCCAAGGACATAAATATATTCTTGTCCTCATTGATTATGCCACCATTGAGAGTAGCCAATTCTAAGACAATACCATGGGAAGTAGTAGGGGTCTTTGCGTGAGTCAGTGACCTTAAAGAAGTCCTAACTGGCCAAGGGACACCGTTTACCTTGGCGACGTTCAGGGAAGTTGCCAAGTTACTTAAAAATCAAATATTTAAAGACCACAGTATACCATCCTCAAACTGATGGTCTTGTGTAGAGGTTTAACCAAACTTTCAAACAAAAGTTATGTAAGGTGATTAGCGAGGATGGTAGGAAGTGGGATCAGCTCCTCCCCCTTATACTTTTTGCCAATCGGGAGGTTCAATGGGCCTCTACGGGTTTCTCCCCTTTTAAGTTACTCTGTAGGCATCAACCTCTTGGCCTATTGGATATTCTCAAAGAAGGATGGGAAGAAAAGGCCCTCCCTTCCACCAATATCTTAGAATATATTGCACAATTACACGATAGATTTGTTAAAATCTGACCCTTACTTAAAGAAAATATGGAAAAAGCACAAGCAATGCAGGGCTGGTGTTATAACTCGTGCCTACCTCGCATTCCAAGTTAATGGCCCACTGGTAGGGTCCATACAAAGTTAAGGAACAAAAATGTAGTTAGTGAGAAAACTGGCCAGATATCGCTGGTTGAGCATGACATTATAACCGAACCCTTATCGCCTTCCAGAGGCAAAATGCACTGAAGTGGAACTTCAGATGAACCGTATGCTGGATTTACATGTAATCGAGGAAAGACATAGTCCCTGGTCCAGCCCAATTGTATTGGTCCCAAACCCTGATAGGAGTTGGAGATTTTGCAACGACTTCTGCAACCTTAATCAAGTTTCCCAATTTGACACTCACCCGTTGCTATGTATGGATGACCTCCTTGAGCAACTCAGAAAAACAAAGTACCTTACTACACTTGACATGACAAAGGGGTACTGGCAATTTCCCTTAGTGAACCCCACAAAGGTGAAGACAGTGTTTGGTATCCCTAGTGATCAATGGCAGTATCGGGTTCTTCCATTTGGATTGCATGGGGCACCCGCTACCTTCCAACATCTGATGGATAAAGTGCTTTGCCCCCATAATGCTTATAGTGCCACCTACCTGGCTAACATTGTCATCTATTCTAACATATGGAAGAATCACTTACTGCAGGATCGAGCTGTGTTCCTGGCACTTGGTAAGGCCAGTCTTCAGATTAATCCCAAGAACTGTTTCTTTGGGTTAATCAAGGCCAAATATCTAATCTACTTGGTGGGAGAAGGAACGGTCAGGCCTCAGTGCTCTAAAGTTGACGCAATCTTAAGGAGGCCCCGTCCAAAAACCAAGAGGCAGGTCCAAGCCTTTCTTGGTTTGGCCAGGTATTACTGCTGTTTTGCACCCGGTTATCCGAGAGAGTCGCACCATTGACAAATTTAACAAAGAAGAGGGCCCCTAATATTGTGGTATGGGATAATACTGCAGAAGCTGCATTTCATGACCTAAGGCAGGCCCTTACATTGGAACCTGTATTAATTGCTCCTAATTTTTCTCTCCCTTTTATTTTCCAGACCAATGCTTCAGAAACAGGACTTGTGCCGTGTTGAGCCAAAGCGTCAATGGTGTCAAACACCCCGTGATGTACCTGAGCCAGAAACTGCTAGACAAGGAAACCAAGTATGCACTGGTGGAATGGGAATGGTTGACGATCAAAAGGGCAGTAACACAGCTGAGATACTACCTCTTGGGCCATGAGTTTACCCTTGTCACGGACCATGCTGATTTACAGTAGATGGCTGTGAATAAAGAGTTAAATCCCCGTGTCACGAGGTGGTTCTTGGACCTCCAGCCTTATAAGTTTTCAGTCCTTTATCGTCAAAGCTCTTTCCAGGCCAACGCTGATGCACTTTCCCTTGTTCACAACCTCTTGGTTACAGCAACCCAACCCGTTGGGTCTGGGCTGAGGGGGGAGCCGTGTCACACATGTGCATTTAGGGGAAGATTGATAGGCTCAGATAATGTGGTTGCTTAGCCGGACCAAGGGTTGGCGTTATTACCTAACTACCCCTCCTTTTGTCCTTCTGCAGACTATCCGAAGTACAAACCAAACAGTGACATCACCATAAACTCACCCTCTAATGACGTCACTTCTGGTATTTCTTGATGACGACTTCCCTTCAAAATCCACCTATGAAAGACCTCATTTCCTGTTCCACCCACCCTGGACCATCCCATTCCTGTCTCCGCCATATAAAAGCCTCTGTTCTATCTGCTGTATTCAGTTCTGTTTTGTGCTGGACTGTAAACTCACATTTATTTTGCTGCTTTCTCAGTATACGGGGTGGCCATCCCCCAAACTTTAGATATATCTATACATATATTACATATTGTATATAACATTGCATGAAGTTTTGTGAAACTCTGTTGCACAATTATTACATATAGTTTAATTAATAATTCTTAATATCCTTGCTCCTGTTCACAAATACTGCATATTATTTAGTGTAACTGTAGTAGGCAGTGAAAAATAAAAAAATATATGACAGATGGGTAAAGTAAGTGAACCTGAATGAAATCAAACAGTGACAGGATTAAACAAATCAAAGAGGCAATCACCAGGACAAAGTTCGACAGAACCTCTCCTATATAAAAGTAAGAATCTATTCAATTTGGTATTACCTGTGGAGGTTAGTGTAAAACCCATGCCATCATAAAACATTTTACAAACTGAGAAAACTAGAGATCACAGTAATTCAACACTATAATGGTTGCACTTCAAAATTATCCCACTGTGCAACAAAACCAATACTGGATTTTCAAAGAAAGCACAGGACTACCTCAGGAGACCATCTACAGTAGCCTGTCTATTATTGCCACTGAAAATATAAGCATTCAGGCATCAACAATATGGCACAAGATAAACAACAGCAGAATTCAAAAGAGGGACACTAGGAGAAAATATTTTCTCTCAATAAAGGATATTTCTGTTATAAGTTATAATAAGTTTACAAAAGATCATCTAGATCATAATCTAAAAGTTTGGAACAATGTTCCCTGGAAGAACACATTTTTCATGAAAATCTGCATAGTGTACCACTAAAAATAACTTAATCCTTATTCAAATGTGGTGGTGAGAGTATTACAGTTTGGACTTTTTATCTGGACGTGGCCATGCATGACATGGTATTTTGATGGCACTGTGAACAACAACTTTTTTACAGAATGAATTGTCTTTAAGATGAGATAAAAATGACAATAATATTAAGAAGACCAGCCAACCTACCAAAGAATACAATAACAGGAATAATTTTCACTTTTTTGAATAACCTGCAAAGTCTGGTCCCAGCCCAATATCAATGCTTTGACAAGACCTGAAACTATCTTTTCACACAACAGACCCAACATATCTTATGCCACATAATACATTTTATAAGGAATATGCAAAAATTCATTACATTTAAAAAATGTGCAATCACGTAGGATTAAAGGTTCACTTTACTACACATTTATATTTGTATTTCTGTTAAACAAACATGTTTATTTGAAATAATAAAATAATATTTTGTATGTATACCTATTATTCAGATTACCTTGTTTGAAAACTGGAATTTATATTAATTTTTGAAATGTATATATAGAAAGCTGAATTTTGACAAATTAGATTTAAAAACCACAGAAACGGGCAACTTTGACCAAATAATTTTCAGAGGCAGTCTACCCAAAGCCTCTTTAACATATAGAACATGGAAAATCAACTGGTTAACCATTCCAGGAATGTACTGTCCAGTGATAATTGGAGTTACCACTTAGATAGAGTTCATCACTTAGATAGAGAGCAGTTCTATTACTTTTCAAACTGTGTAATCTCCAGAAATGTTCTTGCATAGAATAACAAATAAATGTTAGGGCACTGCCAGGTAAGGGAAGAAAATCCTGGAAATTTTATAAAATGTTTGAAACTACTGCTGCCATTATTTATTTTTTATTCCATATAAAAAAAAAATAGGCTGGCAAGTAGTAGTACTAAAGTGCTACATTTGTTCCCTTAGTACTATTTTTAAACAACATTTTTTGCACAATGCATCTATAGTATTAACAATTTGACAAATTACAGAGCCAAACACCATATGTATCTAAATATGTACTACTGCATCTTTTACATCCTGCATGTTGCATCTTGACAGGTTTTCACTAGATGGTATACAATATGTTCCACTGCTGCTTCACTGATGTTTTCCCATTGCCACTGGAAAATCTATTTATCAACATAAAAGCAGCTAAAAAACACACATATAATGAACGGTTCTGCTATAATCCATATATATACAGTATATATAGTATGATGAGAATATTCAGAACCTTTAAAAGGTTTCAAATATTGCTAGATTACTTATGCTGGTTACACATATTTCTATATCACACTCAAATGCTCACAAAGAAAACTCATCAGTGGTTTGAGAAAAATAACCTTGAGTTCATCACTGGGAGCACTACTTTTCTTACTTCTTCTCTTCCTTGGTCTGACACGTATTTCATAAATGCTGTTTCTCCTCTATTCTTGAAAGCTAACTCCCATACTACATTTTAAACATACATACTGTAATTCAGGTCTTGGTCAAACAGAGCCAAAGCCTAACCAAGTATCAAATCCACTGCAGAAACAAAAGACTCAATATGCAACTGACCCATTTAAAATCGCCAGTCAGTCTAACAACATTTCAAGAAAATTGTAGCAAATTATGTTACCAAAAAACCTGCATAAAATGCAAACTACACACAGATAGCATACAAAATCAAATTTACAGTAAGCCCAGATTGCCCAGTTGCTGAATGACTGTACCAATACCCACCAAATCACTACTTTCAAGCACAGAGAACACTGACATCAGACGGTTTCATTTTTTTCAGAAGTGCAAAACATGGAAGAGAGCTTTTATGTTTAGTAATTAGTAAAATAACTGTGAACCTACATAAGCTCTTTTACATTTTGCTTTAATAAAATGGATTGTTGTTATCTACTGCCAATCAAATCTTATGAATAATAGAGTCATCCAGTAAAAGGTATAAATAAATAAAAATATTGACTTCAATGTTAAGTGCCTTCTAATTTGATATTCTGTGCAGAAGGTAAAATTTCCATCAAATTAGCTCCCCCATTACAAAAGAAACATTACAAAAGGCAGTGTAACAGCATACATAAGAGAAAGCAACAATAAAAAATGACTAAATCACAAACTGGTCTATCAGAAAATGCATATTTTCACAAGAAAAGCTGGACAACCAGGATGATGTCCAGATTTTGTTGTGAAATGCTCTAGAACAAGGGTGGGAAAAGTTTTTGTTCCAACCCAATTGCTTAATTAGAAACCAATTCTTGCAAACCTCAGACCTTACTTAGTTTTATGGCTTGTTAGTCTGCAATGTTAGGTTCTTATATCATAAATTGTTTCCTTTCCAAGTGCATCTTCCAAATGGTTTGAAGTCTAAAACGGGTAATATTCAGTCTGACACATTTTTCAATTAAGTGCATAATGAATCCACAGAGGTGTAAGGAAACAAGTTACACGAATAACTGCTGGCTCCTTTGTCATTTACATCTTATTGCTAATAAGGAGCCATTAAAACAGTGAATGCAGTTGTTTAAGACTGAAATAAGCAGTTAAAGGTGGGTAACCCTAACAAGTGACACCACTAAAATGAAGCATCAAAATGTCACTTGAGCAATAACTGCTTCATCAACAATAATTGACTTCTCACCAAGAAACTGGATTGGAACAAAAACCTGTAGCCACTGCAATCATCCAAGACCAACACTGTCCACCCGTCCTATAAGAATCTCATAAAAGTGAAATTGTATGTTTTTTTCCATGATCAACAGTACGAAGAGGAGTTGAAATCTGCTAGCACTAATTTGATTTATTGTTACTCCAGACTCCTATATAAACTAAAGGAACACTCTGAAAACACATTAGATCTCAATGGGAAAAAAATCATGCTGGATATCTACATTGATATAGACTGGGTAATGTCTTAGGAACGAAAGGATGCCGCATCGTTTGATGGAAATGAACATTTTCAACCTACAGAGGGTTCAAAGTGAAAAAATAATGCGGCAGGCTAGTCCATTTTGCCGAAATTTCATTGCAGCAACTCAAAATCTTACTCAGTAATTTGTATGGCCCCCACGTGCTTGTATGTATGCCTGACAACGTCTGTCACATGTGCTCAGGGTGAACCTGCTCTCATCTGTGAAAAGCACAGGGCACCAGTGGTGGACCTGCCAATTCTGGTATTCCATGGCAAATGTCAATCGAGTTCCACGATGCCGGGCAGTGAGCACAGGGCCCACTAGAGGACATCGGGCCCTCAGGCCACCCTCATGAAGTCTGTTTCTGATTGTATGGTCAGAGACATTCACACCAGTGGCCTGCTGGAGGTCATTTAGTAGGGGTCTGGCAGTGCTCATCCTGTTCCTCCTTGCACAAAGGAGCAGATACTAGTCCTGCTGATGGGTTAAGAATCTTCTACGGCCCTGTCCAGCTCTCCTAGAGTAACTGCCTGTCTTCTGGAATCTCCTCCATGCCTTTGAGACTGTGCTGGGAGAAACAGCAAACCTTCTGGCAATGGCATGTATTGATGTGCTATCCTGGAGAAGTTGAACTACCTGTACAACCTCTGAAGGGTCCAGGTATCGCCTCATGCTACCAGTAGTGACACTGACTGTAGCCAAATACAAAACTAGTGAAAAAAACAGTCAAAAAAGATGAGGAGGAAAAAATGACAGTGGCATCCACCTGTTAAACCATTCCTGTTTTGGGGGTCACCTTATTGTTGCCCCTCTAGTGCACCTGTTATTTTCATTAACACCAAAACAGCTGAAACTGATTAACAACCCTCTCTGCTACTTAACTGACCAGATCAATATCCCAGAAGTTTCGTTGACTTGATACTATACTATATTTTTTCAGCAGTATACATTTCCCAAGCCACCCGCCAATGCGCACTGACAACCTATAGTGTCTTGATCAGGAATTTAACAAATCTATACCCTATTCTGATTAGTACTACTTGCTACCAATTCTAAGGTTCAAATTCTAGCACAGGCTTTGCCAGGATGGAGTATACACTTTCTTCTCATGTCCTTAGGGGTTTTTCTGGGAACTCCAGTTTCAACACATCTCTAAAAAAATTTTTTTGATACTATTGCAGCTTGCTTAATTAATTGAATAATACTATTTTAGTATAAGTGAATGTGAGTGTGTACAGGAGTGTATGATAGATTGGCTTCCCTACCACAGCTAGTGGACATAGTCTGGGACTCCTTGTAATCTTCATAGTTAATAAGGTGGTTGAGAAAAAGAAACATGTTAAGCAGTGAGTAGACAATAGTACATCTACTTTTAAAAATAGAGGGATCAAGAAACTAGTTTAAGATAATTATGTGGTAGAAAGCATAGTGCCTGAAAAATGGGGTCAGTGCAATAAACAAAATGTACATGTAACACTCACTCCTAGCAGGTGCAGACAAGTCCTAAGCACCAGATTTTTAGATGTACTTTATTGTGCACTGATTAACCAAGGAACAGTATGTGTGCACCTCCACAACCTATGATACTTAATGACTGGAATAATGGCTGTCATGAATTATAAACAGCAAAAAAGGAATGGAATTATGTACTGGTTTGAAAAAAATATGAAGTTATTATACATATCCATATTATTTTAACACTGAATGGAATCTTTACCCAAAGACTTTTATTGAAATAAGAAGGCTTAATAAATGCAGTGAGTAACAAAATATATAAATCAGAACAAACACAACCCCAGTTTTCCCCCTAGCCATGTAAATCATGGCTCAGCTCTCAATGTCTGGGTAAAAGTGTCTTAGAAAATGCTTCTGTATGGGGATGCTTTAACCTTTTCAACCAACAGATTTCAGGTAAACAGCTGAGGCCTGAAAAACTTGTCAAACTGAACAAGAAAATGAAGTATATTCTAGGAATGCTAAAATTCTAAGCAAGCCCTTAGAATGGTTTACAGTATATAGCCAGACTGTTTGCAGCTTATTGTAGTTTATTGAGATTGTGCAATAACCTTCCTGCATTACAAGAAACTGTAAAAATGTTAACTGCTTTGCTAGTGTACAGTAAACCAGGAGTGTACATTTAATTTGGGTGAGAACTTTTTTTTAAATGAGTCTCTGTTCTGTCTTTAGTTCAGTTTGTACTTTGTTGCTAGAATGGAGTGTTTGGTTCATTTGTTGCTTTTCTAACACTTCGAAAGATTCCAGGGCCATTTAAATGGAGTTTTCTATTTTCTTAGCTGCTGTACACTTTCCAACTTTCCAAGAAGCTGTCTCTGGCGAGAAATCTTTCTTTGCACTTTTCGATTAAGAATACATAATCAGTAACTAAAGGGCTAGGCAAGTTAGGAACTGTCATTTGGGACTGAATGAAGACTACATTATCTCATCCAGGTTGTACAATTATTTGTATTGCTTATTATTTGGTACCTGCAGCTTATTGGTTATATAAACAAATATAATTTTAAGTAAAAGCTGAAACTCAATGTCTTTGTTTGATCACTGATTATTACAATTGCCAAGAGGGAGCAATTATTCATTCATTGTCTAGCTGCGGTCCTTTAAGGGTGTGAAGGGGTCCTTTATTGGTGATAGCCTGGGATGAATTAAAAAGTGAAAATAAAAAACAGCCCTATTCAGCAAGGACTCTGCTGATAGAGGTCCCTAGGGATGAATCTGAAAGGGTATTCCTGAGTCTCTACACATGAATTGGCCATTAGAATATTTACAAGACATTAAACTGAATAATGGTGCATTGCCATGCAGGTATAAATAAACTGGTTCAATTCAACTCAGGCATTCACTGTAATGAGTCTACATATCTTTGCATGACTTTTCTGTTGGGAATTCCATTACCACTTGCTCTTCAATTCTACATCTAACACACTGTGTTAAAATATTGTTAGTCAGTGTGTCCTTCGATAAACTGTTGTTCCTTACTGTTTTGTAAAAAATGGTGTTGAAGTCAGTTCCATGTACTTGAGACTTTTTAACAAAGGTCACAGAAAATGGATGGAGATTAAGAAATAGATAGAGTAATATACAGAATAAACACATACTAACTTTTTAATATATGTGTGTTTTTTAAAGTTTCACATCATTATTAATCACTGTAAATATGCAAGGTTGATACTAAATTTTATTACACAATATTACACATCCCTTTTGGCTAAAGGAGACCAAGTTAGAATACTTACCCTAGCCTATGTTTGGGCGGTGTTTGAAATGGATATTCATCCTTAGTTTCTGTGGGCTTTTCTGAGTGTACCCAAGCTTTCATCCATATCTCAAAATGTACAGTTACAGTTGACTGGTCTGGTGTGACTAGGTGTAGATGTGTGGGAGAGCATGTCCTTAAATGCACAAATGTCATAGGTAGGATTACTTCCTGCCATATTCAGTGCTATCAGGTCGTCTAGCTCCCGTGTGACCCTGAACTGGATCAAACAGATATGAAGATAAATGGAAATATCCCATTTGCTCCCTTGAGTTTAAATGTGTGAATGAGGCATATGTGCTGATAATGAAGCTCAAAATTAAAATAATGTATATGGTAGTCTTCAGAAGAGACAGGCCCTGCTTTATCTACAGTACTGTATGTCTGTACAAGAGTAAACTTTGAGTTTTGAACACCTGGTCCCAAAAACATTCAATGATAATTACACCATTTAGGGGCAAAACGATTAAGTGATAGCATATCACTTAACCAGTTTCACTGACTAAGTGAGCTAGGATGTTAATCATAGAAATTTGTTCTCTGCCACCATCTTTGGCAATTTAATAGAGGAGGACATCACCTTGCTGACAGATTCTACCTATGGCCTAGTGACCCATGTCATGCTTACAGAGGAATCAAACCCTTATGCGCATCCAAATCTGTTCCTCGGAGAGTTGCAGTTAGGGCAATTGATGGAACGGTCCTTATGGATGACACTGCAGTTGTGACCCACTGGGCTGTCTACTTTCAGCAGATATTTAAAGCTGATCCTCTGCCTAGGATGTTGGACATCTCTGGGTCCATGGTACTTGAGGCTGATCCTCCAATTAGCTGTGAACCACCCAATCTCATTGAGATTGCACATGTGGTGAATCAGCTGAGGGTAGGGAAGGCTGCAGGGATCTGTGGCATCTGGGGTGAATTTCTCTAGGCTAATAGTATGGCAGTCCTCCTGGCTTTGCAAGCAATCTTTGCTTCCATTTGGGAGATAGGTGTCATCCCAAATGAGTGGAAAACGGGACCTGTCATCCTTATATGGAAAAGGAAGGGTGATTGCTTGGACTGTGGCAACTACAAGGGATTACACTGCTCTCCGTGCTGGGTAAGGTACTTGCTAGGGTCATCCTTAATAGGATCTTTGATCACTAGCTCACCTACCAGCAACGGGAGCAGTCTGGTTTTACGCCTAAGAAGTCTATCATCAACCACAACCTGGCATCTCATGGAGCGCAAACGCGAATACTGGCACAGTTTCTTTGCAGTCTTTGTCGATTTTCATAAAGTGTTTAACTTGGTTGATTGAGCCGCCCTGTGGGACATCCTGAGACTTCACAGAATCACCTCAAAATTGCTGGATATTATGGCCAGGCTGTACACTGGTACTGCAAGTGCTGCGCAGAGTGGAGACAAAACCTTTGCATTTTTCCCAGTTGATCCTGGGGTTTCTCAGGGGTGTGTTCTGGCTCCTTTTCTGTGCAATGCTTGCATGAATTAGGTGTTGGGCAGGGTTGTAGGGTCCAGCAGCTGTGGGGATGTTGGTGAAGAGAGAGTCACTGATCTTGACTTTGCCGATAATGCTATGATCTTCATGTAGTCAATGGAAGCTCTGATTGGGGTCTTGAGAGACAGAGTGAGGAATCTGTGGCGATCCAGGCCTTTAATGACCTCTTGGACACAGCCATCAGCAGTGTGTCTGTCTGTGGAGAGAGTGTCGACCTTGTCGAGAGGTTTACTTACCTTGGCAGTGACATTTATGTCTCTGGTGACTCTACCTATGTAGTCAGTAGACAGATTGGGAGAGCATAGGGGATTATAAGGTTGCTGGAAAGGGGTGTGTGCTGCTCCCGTTATATTTGCCAAAGGACAAAGGTCCAAGTCTTAAGTCCTGGTGCTTCCTGTTTAGCTATATGTTTGCCAGTGACCTGAGATGATGACTGGACTCCTTCGGTACTGTGTCTCTTAGGAGAATCCTTGCGTAACCACTGTTTTGACTTTGTGTCGAATGGGCAGTTGCTCATGGAGCCCCGAAATGAGGCGCATTACCTTCACTGTGATGGTGCCTTCAGTTATGGCACTATAGTCATGTGGTGCAATTCCCTGAGGTGATCCGGCTTGCAGGATTCTCATTGTTGAGGACCCGTGCAGCTGGACCAAGCCAAGGGTATGCCAACATAACACTTGGCTGCAACAGATTGATTGTCATTTCCAGAGGATGGTACTGGGCTGTGTGTCTGCCTGGGGGGGTTGCCAACCAGGATCACAAGCTGTTTTGTCATGTGGCGGGTGCGGCAATGCACTGTACCAGTGAATATTCCCTAACCAGACCTGTCCTGACCTGACATCACCTGATGAACTTGATGGGTCATCCATAACATCCATGAAAGTTCTGTCCTGAAAGTATATTATAATTCAGCTGTGCAAAAGCTCAGTTTATATTTGCCTTATGGATTACCCAAGATTATTTAGTAGTATCTTTAAATATTACATTCATTATAAGAATATTTTATTCTAATTTTGTAATACATAAGCAATATATTTTGTAAAATAATTTATATTTAATTAAATGTATTTTTCCCAAGGCAAACTGCTACTAACATTTTCAAGTGTATTAAGTACATTCTTATAAAAATAGATGCAAGGAATATTATATATATATTATTTTATGCAGTCTTTAAAGCAATTTAAGTGATAATACCATATTCTATAAGTCTGGCTATGTGTATTAATTTACAGTATTACTTTTAAAATAATAAAAGGTGACTAGAAATATCTGCTTACAATGGAATCTTACAGAGTTATTGTAAATGTTTATGTACTTTAATCTTTCCATTCTAAGCGTCTTTACAGTAATCCCTCCTCCATCGCGGGGGTTGCATTCCAGAGCCACCCGCGAAATAAGAAAATCCGCTAAGTAGAAACCATATGTTTATACGGTTACTTTTATATTGTCATGCTTGGGTCACAGATTTGCGCAGAAACACAGGAGGTTGTAGAGAGACAGGAACGTTATTCAAACACTGCAAACAAACATTTGTCTCTTTTTCAAAAGTTTAAACTGTGCTCCATGACAAGACAGAGATGACAGTTCTGTCTCACAATTAAAAGAATGCAAACATATCTTCCTCTTCAAAGGAGTCAGGAGCAGAGACTGTCATAAAGGCAGAGGAAAATCAATAGTGCTGTTTGGCTTTTAAGTATGCGAAGCACCGCGGCACAAAGCTGTTGAAGGCGGCAGCTCACACCCCCTCCGTCAAGAGCACAGAAAGAGAGAGAGACACACAGAAAAACAAGCAAGCAAAAATCAATACGTGCCCTTCGAGCTTTTAAGTATGCGAAGCACGGTGCAGCATGTCGTTTCAGGAAGCAGCTGCACAAAAGATAGCAACGTGAAGATAATCTTTCAGCATTTTTAGACTAGCGTCCGTATCGTCTGGGTGTGGGAACAGCCCCCCTGCTCAATCCCCCTACGTCAGGATCAGAGAAAGTCAGCGCAAGAGAAAGAGAAATGTAAGCTGGGTAGCTTCTCAGCCATCTGCCAATAGCGTCCCTTGTATGAAATCAACTGGGCAAACCAACTGAGGAAGCATGTACCAGAAATTAAAAGACCCATTGTCCGCAGAAACCCGCGAAGCAGCGAAAAATCCGCGATATATATTTAAATATGCTTACATATAAAATCCGCGATGGAGTGAAGCCGCGAAAGGCGAAGCGCGATATAGCGAGGGATTACTGTATTCCAATTTAGACTTATGAAAAGATAGAGACAGTATAGTTTAGAGTCTCTCATTAGCCTAATCTGCATTCTTAAGCATATGAATGAAAACTGAATTTACCCATAGAAAGTCTACACAAGTACAGACAGGAACTGCAAATTTCACACAGAAATCAAGAATTTGTAGTAGAGAATCAAACGATGTAATAGTAACATAAGACATTATAAAATGATTTTAAAAATATACTGAAATTTCACAAGAAATTCATTAGTGTACAACAGTGGATAATGCCACTCCCTCACAGCTAAAGGAGACCTAGTTAAAATATTTTTCAGACATTTTTGGTTGATGGGCATCATTTTCGAATGTTGAAAAATATAACAATAACTGTTTAAATAAAATCTTGAATATTAAAAAAGCACCCATCTAGCCACCCATTAGCAGACCAGCTTAGTTCGTCTTAGGGTCATGAAGGACCAGAGCCTATGTATGGCAGCACTCAGCACAACGCAGGATATGGCACTGCAACCTTATAGGACACTCATGTACATATTCACACTCCCTCTTAAGGAGCCCATTTAGAGTTGTCATTTAACATCACTCACAAGTTTTTGAGATTTGAGAAAAACAAAAACAAACAAAAAAAAAATACAGTGAGTATTTGAACACTTCATGAACAAAGTGAACAGGCCACAAGTCAAGGCTAGGGCCAAGTTTATTGTCAACTGAAATAGAATTGATATTATGCTTAATATGTTTACAAAAGAATTCTTTCAAAATTTAATAAAACAACAAGGCTTGTATACATCTCAAGTTTAAAAATGAAGCAGACATAAACAGTTTAATATATGTTTTTTCTATACAGAAGATTTGTTGACAGTTACCATCATTACATCTTCCAAACCTACATTTTCCATTTTAAGGTTGAAGAGGAAACCCACAAAAATCTCTGGAGAAAATGCAAATCTACATAAAAAGCACTACAGTGTGGGATCAAACAATGATTTAATGGCTATAAAGCATGGAGACACTATTTCACATCAGGAGGAATGAACTATGAATTGCAATAATAATAATAATAGCAATTAAAAAAAAGAACTGCTTTGGAAACTCTTATATAATTAGGGGCATCTGTGCACATAAGAAAAGCTACATTTATGCATTTAACTGTTTCATTGGAATTTTTAGGAAAAGCTAAAATATAGCACAAAATATATTGACAGCATGGAGTATAATGGTACAGCACTGTAATAAAATTACTTGCTGTTAATTAAGCAAAATTCAATGTTTCTTTACCAATTGCTGTTTAAATTATAGTCATTGTATTGATTTTTTCCATTTTTGATGCATTTGATTTAAAAACAATTCATCCATCCATCTATTATTAAACCCCCAGGTGAAAGTGGCAAGGGCTGAATCCTTTCCCAGCAGAATTAGTTGCAAGGTCAGAACCAACCCTGGATAGGGCATTAGTCCATTGTGGCATACTTTTGCGCACACACACACACGAACACACACACACAACATTAATTTATAATCACTAATCAACCTAACACACATTTATGGGATGTGGGACGAAAGTACTGGAAAAACTGTGACTAGTGAAAGATGAAAAGTGTTCAGAGAATGTCCACACAGACACTGCAAAAATTAATTTACACGTTATACATAGTATATACAGTATATTGTATTAATTTATTATTAAATGAAAAACATTATGAGGGAGGGCTATTTTGCTTGTAGAAGATACAAGTTGCTTTTACAAAACATTATTATTACTTTGGTGTCCAATAACTTAAATAACCGTTATTTTTTTTTATTTAACAAAGCAGACTTTGTGAAATTAAAAAAAGAGATTTCACAAAAACAAGATAAGTCATTCTGGAATTTTGTCCCACTATACATCTGTTTATCCATTTATCTGTTATCAAATCCACTCATACCAATTCAGGATATTTACACAGTATAAGGATATTAGAATGTCACAACTAATTATGCACTTTAAAATCTAAATTTATAATCCTGAATTATTTTCCAGGTAAGTTTGCTGCACTGTGTTCTGATAAGCTTTGCTACTTTATTTTTTAATACATCATAGTTCCTCCTCCTTCAGCTGTATTTATTTTGAATGACAACTTAATTTCTGGACACAAGTTAGTCTTCTGGCTGGAATGCTCTGGAGTCTGCATGTTTGTGTCCTGTTGTCAGGTTAATTACCAACTCTAAAGTGATCAGTGCACATGAGTGAGAGTATGTACATGACTATGCCCTGTGAAGGACTGGTATCCAGTTCAGGACTGATTGCATTCCTAAATTACTGTATTATATATTTTAGATATAGTTCTTATGGGGAATTACAATCACTGAACCTGGAGCTGTTGTCTCCTTTTGATGTGTAAAATATGTCAAATGCAACAAAATTAATTTTATCTGTCCAACATATGGCATTTTAGTATTATCATATCCCCACCTCATCACTTTATTCCTAAGGCACATTTATTTCAATATTCATGATCATACTAAGCAATAAAATTTACCTGTTAAAGGTATTACATAATTTAAAATGTTTGAGCGGGCGGCACGGTGGCGCAGTGGTAGCGCTGCTGCCTCGCAATTAGGGGACCTGGGTTCGCTCCCCGGGTCCTCCCCGCGTGGAGTTTGCATGTTCTCCCCGTGTCTGCGTGGGTTTCCTCCGGGCGCTCCGGTTTCCTCCCACAGTCCAAAGACATGCAGGTTAGGTGGATTGGCGATTCTAAATTGGCCCTAGTGCGTGCTTGGTGTGTGGGTGTGTTTGTGTGTGTCCTGCGGTGGGTTGGCACCCTGCCCGGGATTGTTTCCTGCCTTGTTGGCTGGGATTGGCTCCAGCAGACCCCCGTGACACTGTGTTCGGATTCAGCGGGTTGGAAAATGGATGGATGGATGTTTGAGCGTTGCATTTGCCATCCATATTCTATAATTTTATATTCTGTTACAAAGTCACAATGTGGTTAAGCTTATAGTGGTTACATAAGTGAAGGGCAGTAATACTACACAGACTGTCAATCTTCCACATGTCATACCCACACATACACGCTCCCTGTTACCAGGCCGATTACGATTTACCTATCAATCTGACTTAAAATGTCTCTGGCGTATGGGATTAAGTACTGTATAAAAAAAAGTGAACATTATGAGAACATGCAAACTGCACAGAGTGACACTGTGTACTGGAATCTGAACCTAGGTCTCCACATCTGTAAAGCTGCAACACTAACCACTGCATCACCACTCTAACCAGTGTCACACACGTGCGAGTTGGAGGCAGTCAAAGAGCCTAAAGGTGAGTGAATTATCGTGAGACAGAGGGTCATCACATGGTACTTACCTGAATCTCTCTCATTCTACAGAAAGTCAGAAGAAAAATAAGGATCTCCATTTCCGGGTTCAAAATGGCCACAATGATGTCACTTCCAGTCAATCCCAATGACGTCACTTCCGGTTCCACAATCCTCCACTTCTATCGACTCCTGATGATGTTGGTTCCGCTTCCTGTCTCCAATCGTCACTTCCTGCCAACCATTTCCTGCCAACCATTTCCTGTCCCATCATTCCTTGTCATATAAAAACGCTATTTTGTGTGTAGTAAAGGGTTCGGTATTCTTTACAAGTTACGAATCAGTTTCTTTATTATTGTCTGGATGACAATATACGGGGACGGTCCCCAAATCTTTTTCTGTGTTTTTGAAGTTTTGTTTTTTTCAAGACTGACTTTCACAATTGGCGTAGCCGGCAGGATTGTTTTTCGAAAGTTTAAAAGATGTTGGAAGAACAGGACCTTAATACAGTGTTGAGTACCATCATGGGTGATCTCTGCACCTTAAAAATCCAGATGGGCGAAACGCGGACCCAACTAGCAGAAGCTGAGGCTTGTTCCATTGCTGGTGTATGGAAGGAGGTCGTTCGGTCACGACCCATTCAGTTAACGACACTGACTGAATCGGATGACATTGAGACATATTTTTTGATTTTTGAGCGTACCGCTAAGCAGAACACATGGCCGAGGTCAGAATGGGCATACCAACTGGCTCCCTATCTGAAGGGGACGGTGCAGAGGGCTTACTACGACTTAACTAAGGAGCAGGCTGCTGACAATGACACTCTAAAAATGGAGGTTTTCAAATGCTACGGTGTATTTCCGGAGCAGCAGGTGAGAGAATGGAGGGAGTGGCAATTCGATCTCGAGAGGCCATTAAGAACCCAGGGCTCTGAAGCTTGGGGAAAAGTCTGTCGCTGGCTAAGGCCAGATATAAATACCTCCCATAAAATGGCTGAGCTCCTGGCATGTGAGACCTTTGTGCATCTCCTCCCTGACCATATCGCCCAGCAAGTCCGGAAGCATAATTTCGAGGATATGGATTCCTTGATTCAAATCGCGGAGCGTCATTGGGCGGTCTGTAAATCAGGGCAGTCGGAACGGTTTTCTCGCCAAACCCAACAGGTACGTGGGGCAGCCCCTGAGCCCACCCGACAAACTCCCGAACCTGCCCTCCGTAAAAGGGACAGACCAGCTGGTCTTCCTCGCTGTTTCAAGTGTGGGGAGATCGGACATCTGTCTCCCAACTGCCATTACGAGCCTATGGATTGTTCATTAGGAAAGAGAGAAAGGTATTGTGCCACAGTGACTAACCCTTTGTCTCTTCCATATACAGGTGCAGTTATTATAAATGGCAGGAAGGTAAGGGCGATGTTTGATTCTGGGAGTAACATTTCTATTGTTGCTGTCCGTTTCATTTTACCGCAATAATGGACTAAAATTAAAACTAGTCTTAAGTGTATTTATGGGGACATCCGGTATTATAAAACAGCAAGATGTGTGTTGTCTGTGTACCAGAATTTAACTAGTATGGCTATGGCTGTATTACCGGATCCCCCTTTTCCAGTCATACTAGGAAGAGATTGGAATAAAATTACCACCGGTAACAACGTAACTGTACCTAAGGAAAATTTGGGCATGGTAATGGAGAATAATGCTCCGACTGCCTCCACGCCGTGTCCCACACTAGCATGGACCAATATGGGTACCCAGTGCGAAGAAATCGATGTCCCATCATCCTCTGCGGGAGCTAATACAGTTAACGTTGAGGACGTGTAGGCAGAAGCCCCTCCCATTGAGGTCGAAAGAGACCCTATTCAACATTTAACTGCCCAATTCTTATTAACACCATCATCTTTTAAAAGAGAACAGTGGAACGATGATTCCTTAAAATTCGGTAGGAATGCCATAGTATCTACTGAAGGTTATACAAACCTAGATCCCATGCCACCGATGCCATTCTTTGTAATCAAAAATGAATTATTATATAGAGTGGCAGAACACGGGGGTGAAGTGCAAGCGTTGTTGTTAATTCCACGCACTTTTCGGCAAAAAGTGTGTGAATTGGCACATGCTAACCTTCTAGGAGCCCATTTAGGCTCCGATAAAACATTGGAGAGAATTAAACTCCAATTTTATTGGCCGGGAGTTAATGAGGAGGTCCGGCGATTTTGCACTTCTTGTCCCGAGTGCCAACTTCGCCAGATTTCAAGAAGGACTAGAGCTCCGCTTGTTCCCCTTCCCCTTATAGATATCCCTTTTGAACGAGTTGGAATTGATCTCCTAGGACCCCTAGAACCCTCGTTAAAGGGCTTTAAATATATTCTAGTCCTAGTGGATTATGCCACTCGTTTCCCTGAAGCTGTTCCTTTGTGCTCAGCAAATACAAAAAAATATCGCACTGGAATTGGTAGGGATATTCGCTCATGTTGGGATCCCCAAAGAGGTTTTAACGGACCAAGGGACTCCCTTCACTTCGGAAACATTTGGGGAAGTCGCCAAATTACTTGGAATAAAACATCTGAAAACGTCTATCTACCATCCCCAAACTGACGGGCTGGTAGAACGTTTTAATCAAACATTAAAACAGATGTTACGCAAAGTAGTTAACGAGGATGGAAGAAACTGGGACCAGTTACTTCCTCTCGTTTTATTTGCTTATCGGGAAGTTCCTCAGACCTCTACAGGGTTTTCTCCTTTTGAACTGTTGTATGGAAGACAACCCAGAGGACTTTTGGATATGCTATAAGAAGTTTGGGAAGAGGAGGTCCTCCCTACTTCAAACATTCTTGAATATATCGCTCAATTACGCGATAGATTGGAGAAAATCAGACCTATTCTAAAAGAGAATTTGAAAAAAGCACAAGCAGCGCAGTCATGTTATTACAATAGAAATACCACCATTCGGGAATTTGTCCCGGGTGATCATGTTATGGTATTAGTCCCAACTTCTCATTCAAAATTGTTAGCACATTGGCAAGGCCCGTATGATATTAAGGAAAGGACTCGTCGACTATTTGGTTAAACAACCTAATCGTCGACCGAGTGAGCCTGTTTATCATATTAATTTGCTGAAACCGTGGAAGGATAGAGATCTTGATCTCCCCTCCGGACAGCCTAGTTCGCTTTTTATGTCCTGTGCCCATCTTAATTTTGGTCCTAATTTGACGTATGAACAACGACAAGATCTCAAAAGGGCTATCTTGTTTGTACCCAAAGTTGTGGATGAAATACCGGGACGAACTGCGCTGATTGTTCATAATATCATTACTGACCCTGGAGTGATTGTCAGAGAGAGACCCTATAGTCTCCCGGAAGCAAAGAAAGCAGAAGTAGAGTTGGAGATTAAGCGAATGCTAGAATTAGGGGTTATTGAAGAAAGTTATAGCCTTGGTCTAGTCCAATTGTCTTGGTTTCTAAACCTGATGGGTCATGGAGGTTCTGTAATGACTTTTGTCGACTTAATCAGGTCTCTAAATTTGAGTGGATGATTTACTCGATCGGCTGGGGAACGCCCAATTCCTAACTACTCTTGACATGACAAAAGGGTATTGGCAAATTCCCTTAACGGATTCTGCTAAAGAAAAAAACTCTTTTAGTACACCCAGTGGACATTGGCAATACAGGGTTCTTCCTTTTGGTTTGCACAGAGCACCAGCTACTTTTCAACGTCTGGTAGACACACTGCTACGGCCCCACAATTCTTATTGTGCTGCCTACCTGGATGACGTAGTCATTTATTCCGGCACATGGAAGGATCATGTATGGCAGGTTCAAACAATACTCACCATGCTGGCGTCAGCAGGGCTGCATATTAATCCGAAGAAATGTTTTTTTGGATTAACACTAGAATTACCAGAGTCTACGAAAAACTCGTAGATCCGGCCCACCTTAAAACCGTTCTCACCTCTCTTTTGTCTTCTAAATGTGCCGATTAAGAGGAGCAGCGAGCAGCCGGCTATTCCATCCCCCACCGTCGCAGAACGTTCACTAAGTTTTCCCAGCTCATGGCTTGTTTGATTATCTGGGAGTGACTGAACTGCTGGAGTTTTAGAATGAAAATAATAGATCGCTATTTGGAATACATGCATTTCATGCGTGTTCCATTTCTACAGTAATCTGTGTAAACACATTGCTAAAACAGAAACTTTTTCATATTTTAGTAATAAATGTTACAAAATGTAGGCATAAACTATAGAATCTGTGAAGCCTGAAGTCCAAACATCAAATAAACATTTTCACAAAAGGTTCAAGGATGCTACAACAGCTTCCGTGGCTTAACGCTACGGTTTGCTGACTTGGGGCACAACAGCCCCGTCTGTGCTACAGAGACGTGAGTTCGATTCCCAACTTTGAAGAACGTGTTTTTTTTTTTTTTTCCTCAAACGGACATTGAATTTATAAATTGGTATGCACTGTACAGTAATCCCTCCTCCATCGCGGGGGTTGCGTTCCAGAGCCACCCGCGAAATAGGAAAATCTGCGAAGTAGAAACCATATGTTTATATGGTTATTTTTAGAATGTCATGCTTGGGTCACAGATTTGCGCAGAAACACAGGAGGTTGTAGAGAGACAGGAACGTTATTCAAACACTGCAAACAAACATTTGTCTCTTTTTCAAAAGTTTAAACTGTGCTCCATGACAAGACAGAGATGACAGTTCTGTCTCACAATTAAAAGAATGCAAACATATCTTCCTTTTCAAAGGAGTGCAAAGCAAGCAGTCAAAAAAAAAATCAATACGGCTTTTTGGCTTTTAAGTATGCGAAGCACCGCCGGTACAAAGCTGTTGAAGGCGGCAGCTCACACCCCCTCTGTCAGGAGCAGGAAGACAGAGAGAGAGAGATAGCGAGAGACAGATAAAAAAAATCAATACGTGTCCTTCAGGAAGCAGCTGCACACAGCCCCCCTGCTCACACCCCCCCACGTCAGAGCAAGAGAGAGAGAGAGAGAGAGAGAGAGAGAGAGAGAAAGTAAGCTGGATAGCTTCTCAGCCATCTGCCAATAGCGTCCCTTGTATGAAATCAACTGGGCAAACCAACTGAGGAAGCATGTACCAGAAATTAAAAGACCTATTGTCCGCAGAAACCCGCGAAGCAGCGAAAAATCCGCGATATATATTTAAATATGCTTACATATAAAATCCGCGATGGAGTGAAGCCGCGAAAGGCGAAGCACGATATAGCGAGGGATCACTGTAAATCGTTATCTTTAAAATGTCAATCGCGGTTATTTCTGTTGATTAATTCATGCTTTTTTACTTAGAGTCAGAACAGGAGCTTTTTCTGCTTATTCAGCTTCTGATCTGACTCAAACAGCGCCAGTATAACTTCACACCCGATCTGACGCTGTTCGTTTTCAAATAATATTGCATTACTTCAACGATGTTTTCTAATTGGTACTATTCGCATCATAAAATGATTGCTTCAAAACGTCACATATATTTGTCTCTTTCTTTTTTTAAAATGTGCGTTGTAGCACGCAGCAACTGGCCACCTGCATGTTCTTGCGCACACTGAATAAGACTGCGCTATATGCAATCATCAGATTCAAATGTTAACAGTTATATAGCACAGAATGGAAATCAGCAGTTCTTAGCATTGCACCACGCAAGCTGTCATATCAACTGCCTACTGCAACTTGCTTTCTTTTTTCTTTGGTTATAGTCTTGAATAAAAGTGCACCTGTTTTGTTATACTTTTACATCAACATATGTTCCTGTGTTTGAGCTACATGGGCATGCTCAAAAAATACACGTATAGTGCCTCGAAAAGTGCATGCAGACACTTCAGTTCGCAAGCATTGGTACGACAATGCAGTCACAAGTACACTGCAGAGCTTTAGCGCGTCTTTATGTGAAAACAGCAGTATCAGATGGGGAGTGTCTGATGACTGCATATAGCGCTGAAGTTACTGCTCTTTACTATGCTTTCCTCTGCATGTCCAGGAGTACAGAAGAAACAGCATACAGCAACACGTGGGGACTGGCAATATTGGGGGAAAAAAACACGTGGTCGTATGTATCGTGATACACTGCAGAACTATAGAGCGTCTTTATGTGAAAACAGCAGTGTCAGGTGGGGGGCGGTAGGGAAGTATCCTGAACGCGACTGAGACAATGAAAAGTGAATTTAAAAAAAAAATAAAGCTAACCTTTACAAATATCATAAATTACACCGGCTGTTACAGACTGAAATCAAATGTATCTTTTTATTCTAAAATAGTGAAAATAAGAACACTTCTCAAAATGGAGTTGTGCAGGATCAAACTCACGACCTTTGGATTCCCAGTCAGCAACTGATACTGTTGCACCACGGAAGCAGTGATAGCTAATGCGTGTCAAAGTCGCACACTAAGGCGGCTTTTTTTGGAGGTGGCTTTTTTTTTTGTACCTTTTGTGAAAGTGTTTCTTTGATATTTGGACTTCAGGCTTCATACAAAATATAGTGTATGCCTACATTTTGTCATTTGCTACTAGAATATTGTAAACCGTTTCTGTTTTAACAATGTGTTTACACAGATTACTGTAGAAATGCAACACATATGAAATGCGTGTGTTGCAAATAACAATCTATTATTTCTACTCTAAAACTCCACTTCACTCCCAGATAATCAATCAAGCCATGAGCTGGGAAAAGCTTGTTTACGTTCTAAGTCGTTGGGGGGATGGAATAGCCGGCTGCTGGCAGCTTGTCTTTATCAGTACATTTAGATAAACAAAAGACGCTGGCGGAGAGGTGAGAAGGGTTTTAAGAAGCGATTTAAGGTGGGCTGGATCTACGAGTTTTTTCGTAGGCTCTGGTAATTCTAGTGTTAAAGGAAGCCAAATATTTGGGCTACCTGGTGGGTGGGGTATTGTTAAACCACAATGTAATAAAATTGATGCCATCCTGAATTGGCCCCGTCCGATAAATAAGCGGCAAGTACAAGCATTTTTAGGACTGGTGGGTTACTATCGACCCTTTGTACCGCATTTTTCTGAAATTGGTATGCCCTTATCGAATTTAACAAGGAAACGAACACCTTTAAAAGTGGTATGGGATGATTCGGTTGATAAGGCATTCAGTGACTTAAAATTGGCCCTTACGTCAGCACTTTTCTATTCCTTTTATTCTCCAGATCGACGCATAGGCCACAGGATTGGGTGCCGTGCTGAGCCAATGCGTCGACGGTGCTGAACACCCCGTTATGTATCTCAGCCAGAAACTGTTGGACCGGGAGACCAAGCATGCTGCGGTGGAGTGAGAGGCCTTTGCGATTAAGTGGGCTATCACGTCATTGAGGTACTACCTATTGGGGCGTGAATTTACTTTGGTGACAGATCATGGCGCTTTACAGTGGATGTCTCTTCATCAGGAGTCTAATCCTCACATCACTAGGTGGTTTTTAGATCTTCAACCTTACCGTTTTAGTGTCACTTATCGTAGAGGTTACTTACAGGCCAATGCAGATGCTCTCTCCCGTGTCCACGACATCTCGGTGCAGGTCGCCCGACCTGATGGGTCTGGGCTTGGGGGGGGGTCATGTCACACACGTGCAAGTTGAAGGCAGTCAAAGAGCCTAAAGGTGAGTGAATTATCGCGAGACAGAGAGTCATCACGTGGTACTTACCTGAATCTCTCTCATTCTACAGAAAGTCAGAAGAAAAATAAGGATCTCCATTTCCAGGTTCAAAATGGCCGCGATGGCGTCACTTCCGGTCAGTCCCAATGATGTCACTTCCGGTTCCACAATCCTCCACTTCTGTCGACTCCTGATGACGTTGGTTCTGCTTCCTGTCTCCAATCGTCACTTCCTGCCAACCATTTCCTGCCAACCATTCCCTGTCCCATAATTCCTTGTCATATAAAAACTCCCATTTTGTGCGTAGTAAAGGGTTCGTTATTCTTTACAAGTTACGAATCAGTTTCTTTATTATTGTCTGGACAACAATTTACAGGGACGGCCCCCAAATCTTTTTCTGTGTTTTTGAAGTTTGTTTTCTTCAAGACTGACTTTCACACCAGGTACAGTGTTTTGATATTGATGTGGCTCAATTACTTTGCCTGAGAATGCTTGGCTCTCAGTTTAACAATAAAGTTTAATAATAACTTGTAATCAAAATGTTTTATCAGGTTTACTATTTAGGATAGTAGGCTTGCAGCACAACACGGTGTCAGGATTTAGTGTCATAAATGATTACTGCTTTTCATCATACACTATTAATTGTATTTCAGGATCAGGTAAAGTACATTTGAAGATGGAATCCTCACCATAAAACTGTGGCAATCTAGAGGAGTAGTTCCGAAAAAGGGACTAACAGCTCTTTCAACAGTAAGCTTTATAAGAAAGTGTATTAGGCACTTACTAAAGAAATACAAAAATATATAGTATGTCATACACTGTAGACAACTTACAAACACAGAGCAAACAGAAGCCAAAAGAGTCAAAAAGTATCAGGTATTCTCTGGTATTGGCTTCAGGATGTTTCCAGATAGAGACATAGGAAAAGGGATGTTAACATTCAGAAGCAGATCATGCCATTATCTGGTAATGTCCCACGCCTTCATCCCAGCGAACTGACACATTCCTTACTTGAAAAGCACCCTAGTCAGAAACTAAATATTTCTCATAAACTACTTACAAATTGCTTTTTATCACTAAGAAAGTGTGGAACTCTAAACGACCCATACAAATGCTCTTCCTTCTGTTCACTTACATTATTATGTGGATTTTTTCATGTATTAAAGTGTGTTTTGCTGATATATCAAACTACTGACCCGCCTGACATTTAAAAATCCTCCTTGCACAGGAATCATTGTATAACATAATCTAAGTTATTTCAGGCAATGCTTAATTAGCGTTTGCGTGCCCACATGCTACCTCCTCCTCTGCCTTGAAATTTCACTCTCTATGCATTCCTGCTTGGATCTCACTGCATGATTTACAAAATGTTGCTTTTCAAAATAAGTTCTATCAAAATGCCATGATTTAACCAACTAGACCTCAACATCGGGTGTGCCTTACTCTGCCTATAATTCTTGTGGTCAATGTTCTCTACTTCATGAGTTAAATGTTAACAATGAATGGGTCAGCAGCTCCCAAAGCATCATGACCAATTGTTCAAAGTATAATAAAGGTTAGTTTGTAGATCTGGGGGGAATGGTAAGAAATGCAGGGTCAAGATCTGAAGGCAAACAGGTTATAATGATGATCAATGAAACACTTGATTAGTACACAGCATGAGACAGACACTGTGTCACAAGGAAAGGGACACTTAGAACACATGACAATCAGAGGTCAAAACTTCAAAAACATGAATGCAGGCACTTTAAAAAAAGCAGATGGCAAAAGCCACAAATAGCTGAACATTGAAGGAAAAGAAGGGCAATTGTCAAAGGAGAATCTTGACACATTAAAAAAAATGTCTTTTTGTTTGTAATGCTGAAAAGATATTAGTATCCTAAGATAACACTTGACTGTCAACAGCTATAAAATGCAAAATCCTACGGGAATATTGATATTACACAAAGAACATGGGTGTACCCATTATACACCACAGAGGTGAGAGAGTGTTTTTATGACTAACCACCACTTGAATACAATAAGTTGCCTCTATAGTGTGTGGTAACAGTAAAAGTCAAGCATTTTGCAATCAACTCCACTGAACCAAAGGCAGGAGAGAGACTCAAAAAAGGCACGTCTTGAAGTCAGAAGACAATGAATCCTACATATCCAGAAAATGCACCTGAGCAACTAATTATTATTTTACTTGGCAAAATATGGGTTCTAAGCTTGGAATAAATAAATATAAGTGAAACTGATAAACAAAATTACAAATCTCTTCTGTCCACTTATTGTAAAATATCGTTTCAGTAGAATGTTTTTATTCATTCATTCATTCCTTTTCCAAGTATAGATGTCTAACTGATATTATTCTGTTATGCACAAATGTAAATGAGATGTAAAAATGAGACATTCATTAATTTAGCCAACCACCCTTGTTCTACCAGCCATGTTTAGTTCAGAAGCAGGGAGCCAAAGCCTATACCAGCAGCACTTATGTCCAGTTTATAATAAACAATATTAAAACAGAAATACATCTGAAAAGTTAATGAGCATGTAACTTTCAAGATTTGTCCACTTCTGAATCAATCTCAACCATGCATTTTTGAGATTGCACTTCCATTACGGACAAATATGCATAACCTTTTATATCAAAACCTAATCAAGTCTAAATGCTGGCTTCTCAAAGGACAAACACACTCATGCTAACACTCACACATACTGGGATAATTTTCAGAAGTCAATCAAGCCAAGGACATTCCCCTTATTGCAAATAAGTCAATAAACATACAAATTTCTAGTTAAGATACTACACATTGTTAGCTTACTCTCACCCTGTAGCCATATCTGATACTCACTGCCATGAAAATTCACACACAAACAAATATAACTATCAAAGGTTCAAATTAATATTATATATGCTTTATATCACTTAATTTCAAAATACAAAGAATCTATCAAAAAGTTTACATGGTGATATGATAATTATGAAATGTAACTGAAAATAAACATGGAAGATAATAATAACTCTCCACGAATCACCACCTTATCTTGCTGAAGATGTTTGGGTGTTCTAATGATCCTGGGAAATATGTTGTCAGAGGCAATTGCCCCTAGAGTAGTCACCAAAGGCAAATCAGTCTTATGTGAGAGGCCAGACTAATTGCCGTTCATATTTACCTCTATGAAAAGTCTCAACAAGGATTCAGTAACCACACAACTTCACCTAGAAATGGAAAACCGGGGCCCCACCCTGGAGCCAGGCCTGGGGGTGAAATTTGTCAGTGAAAAGCTGTTGGACAGGCCTTTACCTATGGGACCGGTCCACATACGGCCAGAAGGAGCGACATGGGTCAGTCCTCCAGTGGGCCCACCACCTGCAGGAGGAGTCATAAGGATGTGGTACATTGTGACTTAGCTGGTGGTCACAGGCATGTATCTTGCTAGACTGATTCCAAGCTACCAAACTAACTCTAGGGACATGGAAGGTGACCTCTCTGGTGGAGACAGAACCCAAGCTAGTGTGGTAGGTAGAGAAGTACCATCCGCCTCACCTCAATGCAAATCACAGGCCCTGGAAACAAACTCCCAAATCGGGCTGGAATCTATTCCACTCTGGAGTTGCCCTCTGGGGGGTGAGAGGCATCGGGTAGGTGCTCATAGCCCCCTGGCTCACTGCATATACACTGAAGTTTACCCGAGTGGACGAGAGGATCACCTAACTGCGACTTCAAGTCGGGTAGAAGTCTCTGACTCTTGTCTGTGCTTATATGCCAACAATTGAGTTAGAGTATTCAGCCTCCTTAGAGACCTTGGGGTGAGTACTAAAGGATGCTCCCACTTTGAACGGGATCGTTCTACTGGGGGACTTCATTGTTCATGGGAGCAACGACAGTGATACCTAGAGATGTGATTGGACTTCACTGCTCATGTGGGCAATGACAGTGAAAACTAGAAGGGTTTGATTGGGAGGAACGGCTTACACAATCTGAACCTGAGTGGTGCTTTGCTTTTGGACTTCTATGCTAGTCAAAGTTTGTCCACAACAGACACAATGTTTAACCATAACTGTCTTCGTAAGTGACACCAGAGCACCCAAAGCCATAAGTAAATGATCGGTTTTGTTTTTTATGTACAGAATTTCTAGGTGTAGTCAAGTAGAGTAGTGGTCCAGTTCAACAGCCTCATGATTGCATCTCTTCTTTTTGCAGACAATGTAGTCCTGTTGGCTTCATCAGGATATGTCTTTAGACACGCACTGGGGCAGTTTGTAGTCAACTGTTAAGTGTCTGGGATGAGGATCAGAACCTCCAAGTCTGAGGTCATGGTTTTCATCCAGAAAGAGGTGGAGTGCCTTCTCCAGGTTGGAGATGAGGTTCTGCCTCATGCAGAGGAGTTTAAGAATCTCAGGATTTTGTTCATGATTGAGGAAAGAAGGGAGCTGGAGATCGATGGCCATGAGCTTTGTGTAATGAAACAACTAGATTGTAGATACAAGCAGCAAAAATAAGTGTCCTTCACAGGGTGTCTTGGCTCATCATTAAAGATAGGGTGAGAAGTGTAGACATTTGGAAGGAGTACAAAATAGAGCTGCTGCTCCTCCACATCAGAAGGAGCCTGTTGAGGTGGTTTGGGCATCTAATAAGGATGCCTCCTGGACGCCTCCCTGGGGAGGTATATTGGGCATGTCCAACTGGGAGGACACCTTAGGGCTGGAGAGATTCAAACTCTCAGCTAGCCAGGGAACCCCTCAGTATCCCCCTAGAGGAGTTGGAGGAGGTGACAGACAAAAGGGATAAACCCACGACCTGAATCCAGATAAGTGGAAGAAAATGGATGGAAGATAATAATAAAAATGAATGAGGTCTCAGTTTTATTGTCAGATCTATAACAACTTTAATAACTCAAAGCCTCTACTACAATAACTAAAGAAGGTTCTTCTTCAAGCCATCTAGTAGAATTAACAGTACAAGGTGGCACAAATATCATTATTCAGATTCTCTCCTAAGCAGCCTTATTTAATACCTTTCAGTAACTGGCCGCACCAATTTCAACATTACTTGAACACAAAATAATACACCACACATTCATAATAAGATAATTTATGCTTAAAACCTTCATGATGAGTTGTGTCAAGCTCCATAAAAGTACTATAAAAAGATCTGTTACCCTGTCCTTCAATATTTTTGACTCTTAACTTTACTGGTGAAAGCCAGTAAAGGCGGTTTACATGGCAAAAATAGAATGAAAAAATGTAGTGCTTGTTAAAAGGTGCAGAAGAGTAACAGGCACTGTGTTGTTTAGGGCAGATGAATAAGCTTATTCAGTTTGCATTTGATTTATGGGTTTGGGGGGGATTTCATGTCACTAATGTCACCATTGTACCGCCATCTCTTTTCATTATGGGTTCTTCAATCACCAGTTTCTTATTTTACGTACTACATTATCAAGTATTCAGTCAAGCAAATAATAATTGATGATAGGCAATACATTTTCTGTATTACAATAAATAAAAATGACTCTAATGTAACACACAAGTGTCTAATAAAAATGCTTTATATTCTTTAAAGAACTTTATATTTGCAGCAGAATCATAATAATATAGCTTTTATTAAGATCAATTTTACAGCCAAGCCAGCAAGATTCTTTAAGCATAATGTTTACACATATTACTAACTGTGCAGCAGGAATTCTGAATGGTTTGAACTGGATCTTATTAAATATTTAATGCTGTTATGCCCTGGAAACATTATTTTTTTTAATTTAAGCTGAGCAAAAGAAAAAGCTAGAGCCTATATAATTTTATATGTTCAATAAAGAAAAACTTTTAGTCAGCTGAAACATTTGTGAATGTAAATTAAAAACAATTAAGTTACACTCACAATAGCCATGCAGAATTTATAAAACATTTATTCATTGATTTCCTGAACCCACTTAATTCAGGTTTGTGGGAACCCAGATCCTATCTCAGAAAGCAGCACAGGACTGGGCAAAAGGTAAAAAACCAACAGAGAAAACATAAATATTATATAATCAAACACACACTAATTCATAGTGCAACAGAATTAGGTACATCAACACTAAAATGTTTCTTATATGTTTACAGATTTATGGTATAAACATATTTTCCCTGTTGTTCTGTACACTTTACATTAGTTTAACTATCAACTCTAAATTGGCCCTGTATGAATCAAATTGGCAATGTGAGTGAGTGTGCTCTTCAATGGACTAGTGTTAAAAGCCAAGACTAGTTCCTAAATTGTGCCCAATGCTGCCAGGATAGATTCCGTGTCCCTGTGATGCTGTAACATAAAATACGACAATGACTAAAACAAAAAACTAATTCTCAAAAAACACAAAAACAGCTTGACAAAGCAAAATTTTACCTGCTTATTAACTTGAATTCTTTCTGCTTTTCTCTTGTAAGTTCGGCAGCAGCCTCTACTTTCATATTTTGCAATTTGATACTCTGAAAAAGTAATTGGTTTTGTATTTATAATGTTAATTGGGAACAAACTGTATTCAGATGCTTGTATAACAGAAATGACAAAAATAGTAATACTGTATAGTTAATTATGTTTATGCATTTAGAATATAAAAGTAAACAATGAAACTCATTTTCAAAAAGACTGGGGTGACTATTCAAAATCAACTGAACTGGAAGATACTTGCTCTATGATGTAATTATTTAGTGTATTTACTGTATTTTAATACATATAAGCTTCCAGCAGGGTACCTACCACTTCCCAGAATGTGGTCACCAGATAGATTCCCCAGGGGAAAAAAAAGTATAGACCCTAACCAAAATCTCATGGACTAAGTTGACCATGGGGAGTAACTATGCATAAGAATGTCTACTTCAAGATGAACTTCCCTAATAAAGCACAGGTGCACTTACTAAAAAAAAAGTTCCCTAGGGGAAAACATTTTGGAGCAAAACATAGCCTTTTGTCTGCCCCTATACAAATATGGAATCTGTACAAAATGTGCTAGAGAGAGATTTAACAATGTGTATTTGCATACCAGACAAGCACACATTCAGCTTTATATATCTAAATAAATAAAACAGTAAGTTGTTTATATGTATATTTGTGTGTGTGTTTTCTCGCTAATCACATGAAAACCGATCAAATGATCTTCACAGACTTTTTCATGTGTGTTGCTGTTGGTCCAATTTAAAATAAAGCCTAAATGGTGTATTGGGAAGAGGGGATGTAATGGATGGGGCAACCAAAAAATAGTGCTGACACTGGGACTACAATTCCCATCAGGTAGCAGGAGTGCAATAGAGCTGGTGGGGAGATATTGACATCATCAAGTGCAATATTTTCTACCACCCAAAGCAGGATCTTATGTAAAACTACAGGCATAGCATTTTATTCTCAACTAATCTGGATAATGACTTGTCTAAGAGTACGTCTTTTTGTGGATTGTGTTTAGACATGTTGAATTTCCAAAGGACAGGCAATGCTGGTCACTTTGGCTATTTTGAAATATATATATATATATATATATATATATATATATATATATATATATATATATATATATTATATATATAATATATATATATAGTATAATTTTTAGCCATATTTTCACTCAAATATTTTGATTACGTATTTTTGTGCTGTGACTGTATGGTGGTTACGATCTGATGAAGATGGGAAAGTTTACATATTGCAGTACCGTGACGTTCATATATTTATTTACAGTATTATGTTGAAGTTATGGGGTGAAAACAAATTATCTGCAATACTTTCCTCACAAACACTAATGCATTTGACTCAAAAACAAATATTTACTACAGAAAGATTCATGTTGCACTTCCAGAAGCCGGCTAACACTTTAAAAGAAACGAACTCACATCGCGGAAAAAACAGTTTAACATGATATTTATCAACTACTCTCAATCAAACAAGGTCAATTAAAGTTTTCAATTAATTACAAACATAATGGTAGAATAGTCAGCAATGCTGCCTCAAATTCTAGAATCATAGGTTCAAATCTCTGGCTGTGTGGAGCTTTCAATTTCCCATGTCCCTGAGGACTTTTCTCCAGGTTTTCCTCAAGTTTTAAAAGACTTGCAAGCTCAATGAAATGACACCAAAATCTTATATGAATGGGTGTAGATGTATAAGCAGCCCCTACCCAAGGTTATTTCCTGCCTTGCATCCAGTGCTGCCAGAATAAGCAGAAGCTCTCCACAACTTAAACAGATCAGGCAGGTTAGGAAATGGATGGATGAAAACCAAATTACACAAGTGCATTTTTGGAATGTATGAACTAACTGTGAACTTAGGTACTGATGTAATTCTGTACACAAACATTGACTGTATTGGGTCTGGAAGCTATAAAGCAGCACTGTTAATCAATGTACCTAAATTAACAGACTAGTTTAAATGACACATCATTGTGCAGGACATGCAGAAACATCACACTACTGATCTACTGTTTAGGTAGTCAATATTATAAAAAAACACCTTGGTTTTATCACATATCATCTTTGCTACTCCTTATTATGTTTCTTTAAAAGAAACTTTTAAGTGAACTACAGCCCACTGTCTCTCAACCATTATCAGCTAAACAGTTAACATCAGCAGTTTAAATTAAGACAAAGCTTTCTGCTATTAGGTTTGGCTTCAGGCTTTACTACTCTACAACTACACTGCCCCTGAAATGATATTCCTCTTGGAAGGGGTCATTCAGGTGGACATCACATTCCCCCTTTACAGAACAGAAGTATTTGCTAATATGTGTATTTTAAGTCAAATCCATATGAAATAAATGAACTACTGAAACATCAGAGAAGCAGAATATATTTCTTTACTTTAATAAAATTAACATTTACTACAACTCCATCACAGAAATGTTTTGCAAAATATTATTGCTTTCATATGAATATTACCTTTGCACTTTGACAAGCATTAGTAATATTGCCCATATTCTTATTACTCTTATTCTCTGCATAGCTGCAGTTGAGTATCTACTCGCAAACGATAATAATAAACAGTAACACTTTATATTCTCCTAGAAATTAGTTTGGGACTTTACTTTCTTTGATCACATGAAATGTGAGTGAAAAATATGAAGGTAACTGAAAAACATAAAATTTAACAATAATAATTTGTACACTCATCTCAAGTCTTATAACCAAGCAGTTATCAATTTTACCACCTTTAGACACTTAAATAGACTAATGTCTTAAAACTTTAATTTACTATTTTTAGGCTTTGTATTATATAATACTATAATCATTTACTCTACAATTAGTTCCATAATGATGTCAATACCTTGTTTCAATTGAACTGAAAACTCCAATTTGTTTTTTTAAAGCAGTGATATTTATACCCTCTGAACTCAACTATACCATTCCTCGAATTAAACTCTAAATGTCCATATTAGGTGGATATTAAAAGACTATTCATTACCAGTCAAAAATATATGTAAAACAATCATGCAGTATATCTGAGTATACAACAGCAGTACTGAACTTTTAGCTCAATTTATTACTTTCAGTTGTACCTTTTTCTTGCCTTATTGCCAAGAGGTCTTCATATTTTGGGATACATGTCTTTATCAATATCCATAAAATAAATCAGACTGCTGCTTTTGTAAATTAACAATGTTGATTTTGCTATTCATTATTAGTAGAGTATATGGGTGCTTCTACTTGGAATTTGTGTGTTTTTCCTTTACAGCTCAAGCATGGCATATCACATTTATTGTAACAGACAGTGTGCAGTCCATTCCTTACTTGCCACTAGTCATTTTTCCAGTTTACTATTTTTGAAGAGCAGTACGCTCCCTGGAGATATCTCATATTCTCTGAGATGATCTCTAATGGGTCTGGCATGCACAGCCTCACACAACCTTTTGTTTGGTACAAAAGGATAAACCAACTATCACACATACAAAAAAAAACAAAAACACTTGATAGTCAAAGCTGAATAGCTTTACCTGGGTCTGTCCTTGAAACCTTTCTAACTTTTTTCTGACTGTAACTGTAAATTGTGAATGCTGTATAGCAACGGTATCTACCACTGTTAGCATGAGATGTTAATAACTTTTTTTTTTCTAAACACTTGGTTCCAAACAGTTTGAATCTTATACAGAGGATGAGCATGAGTTTTTTCATGGCTCTTTCTTGAAATTTATATTTTCTTGATGTTTAGATTATATTTACAATTAAAAAAATATCCAGTCCTAAAAAGTGCAATTATTTACATTTTTCCTAATTCAATATCAAAATGACTGTCCATGATATGAACTCTACACAAACCATTTCATTATCTTAATTTAAGATAGATAGATAGATAGATAGATAGATAGATAGATAGATAGATAGATAGATAGATAGATACATGCACTATATGATAGTTACATAAATATGGTAATAAATTGTACAAGTGTACAAAGTGTTCATTTCACATAATTAATTTCCTAAAATCTGTAATTGGGAAAGCTTCAAAAGGTTAGTAATTTAATGCCTTAAACATAAGAAACATATTTTGGTGACCACTGAAAGCGTGTAAACAGCAAGGTGCACATAATGCCGGACAAACTTGATATGTCATGATTATTGCCGCATAAATGCATACTACGAGAATAATGATCTGTATTCCAAGGAAAATCAATGACTTTTCTTATTTTAATGGTGCTTTCTGCTATATTACTTCACCGCAGCGATTTCCCGAAGCGGAGCACTCGGTGATGTGTATCAGAACAACGCATTCTTTCATGATTGCACTGTGCATTTTAATCAGGCTGCACTTCATCATGAACCCCTATAAATTAGAAAGAAAACGACCTTAATGGACGTAAATGGTATTCACTGGATGACATGGAAGCAGATAACCACAAGACTGAAAAGTTCTCGGCTAACGTAACAGGTTAAAGCTTGGCAAACTCCTACCCAAATACACAAATTCTATTAAATTGCCTTTTTTTCCACATAGCGCTCGCTTCCCGTTAAATATGTGCAGATATTTCTTGCGTCTAACTAATTAAAGTATTTCTAATTGTGCAGTCACGTCGTTCCAAATCATGACACGTATCTCATATCAATAGTATAATCTATACAATAATTTTAATTCAATCTGCAGAACGTAACTGTCATTTAATTAGATATAATTTCACTCGAGTATAATTCGAGGAAAGGCCTGTCTCTCCGACACATTTCCCGTTGCATTGCAGATACACAGACACATAACGTTTTATTAGCGATTTGTCTAGTCTTTTTTTTTAACAAACCATATACAACCTCAAGCATGCAAAACCCTCTATCTGTCAAAAAAAGCCAAACAAGTCACAAATGTACACCAACCTCACGAACAAGATCCTTTTTTAGGCTGAGTGCTGTCTGCCTGCTTTACCTCGGAGCTGCTCTAGTATCTCAAGTAGGACCATTTACTGTATGCAGTAATGTGAAACCTTAACAAAAATCAGTAGGCACAGCCCTCTCGATATATAAAAGGGGCTTTACCATTCCTGACACATCATATAGCAATGGAAACCAATACATTGTCGATGCACTGAATCCAGGGCTGTGCTCTAGTTTGGTTGAATGATGAAAGCGCTGAATAATGATTCATCAAAAATAAATCCCTGGGACGCATTAAAAATCAAGCAAAGCTGATAATCTTCTTACCATGAACACACCCCCCAAAAAGTAAGGATGAGGCCAGCGGAAGCAGGGGCAGGCTAAGGACGTATTTCGCGCAAAAACCTGCAGTTTCCCAGTGATGCGCTGTGAGCTCGTCTCCCTCCTGGGAGTATGAGCTCATTGCTCGCCTCAAACAGCCGCCCCTCAGCCATTGCGGTGTCACTGCAGCGAGCGGCCGGGTGCACGCACGTCATCAGGAGAGCCGGGGATCCACCCTGACAGGAGAACGGCGGCGGCCCGGATTATGGCAATGTCATGCAAGGGCTTATCGGCTTCACACATCGAATAGTCGTCTGGGACCTGGTTTTTGAATGGCTGCACATTAAACATCTGCATATACAGCATATGCAGTATTTCTATCTATCTATACATACTATATTGCAAATACACTATATATATGTACAGTACCTAGCCTACAGGACATGTGTTCCAGCGTTAATGAAATTATAAAGGGTTCTTTCAGTAAGTACACTTCTTATTGCTGCATCTATCATTTTTTTGCATTCATTTTTTAAGTAGCATTGATTCCAACTTTATTCCTTTGGGGACATAGGAAATGGGCATCATAACTGTCAAATAGCCAACCCACACACATACCCTCAAAAGTTTGACAAACTTTTGAAAACAATAAAATGTAAAAATCTAAAATTGACAAAGATAGAAAAGCCTTAAATTAAAGCCTATGCATACTTACTTTACAACTACCGATATTTCAGACTTCCTAAACTTGTCATTTTTCAAATTATTAAATATATTTTCAAACAGAATGATGTCTATATCCTTTTGTTGATAGTAATAACACTTTAAACACTTCAAATGAAGCAAACTATGACCATGAGTTTGAGAGCCACATGTGCTCTGGTTTTGCTCCCACATCCCTAAAGATTTGCACATCAGGCATCGTGGTGATTCTTAATTGGCCCATGTTTTGGTGTTACTGTAGGTCTGTACATGAATGGGTCCTCTGATGGATTGGTGACCTGTCGCTAATATAGTGAGTTTTAGAAATGAAATTAACTTCATTGCCTGGCAACACAGTTGCTAGGAACTTGTATTGATGTAGATAGATAGATAGATAGATAGATAGATAGATAGATAGATAGATAGATAGATAGATAGATAGATAGATAGATAGATAGTAAAATGTTATTGACAGTAATACAATATAATATATAATATAATATAATCCCATTACAACAGCAGCAAATAATACTATATTGCATGATAACACAATACATAAGATGCCAATGTATAGGATGCACTCATTTCCCATTCAAAGTTAAGTCTTTAAAGGTATACATCTATTTGGTTGGATGAAGAAGTCTGGAGATGGGGATACACAGGTAAATGAAACGTTGTGATTTCCCAGCAAGACAACAATAATCCTGAATGAAGGGTAATGTTTCTGGGATGGTAATAATTGAAACAGATGGTTACCCATGAGTGTGGCCTTTTAATTATATTGCCTACACAGTTCCTTTCCAGAATAGAGACCAAATTCAGACCTGCATTTTAAATTGTGAATAAGCTAATGGACGGCTAAAGCAGACCAGAAAAAGTGAAGATGCTTTCCTTGACACCTCTAGATGAGCACTGTTTGGAACAGGGTAAACTTTTTTAAGTTTCAGAGCAAAAACATATGCTGTTGAACTTCTTGATAACAACATTTTTTCTTCATTCCATTTTAGAAGGTAAGTAACTGTGGTATCAATACATTTAAACGATTTCACCAGAAATTGAAATGATTCCACCACTTAGGGTAAATCAGGATGCCTTACAGATTATCATTTCTCATAATTTCTCCTATGCTGTTGTCTCCCCTTTGGTAACGTTTTTGTTGGTTCCATTTATAACTTCAACTACAGTACACTCTAAAAAATACTGGTTCTATAATGGCACTACGTATATAGTTTGTTAATGAGCTGTACGGTTCCATGTAGCTCCATTGCTTGACAAAGCACCATTTCATTCTGGGAAAAATCCTTTGCATATAAAGTTTGCTCTTTGTGCTTTGTAAACATACTAATATGTAGAAAAAACTGAAATGTTTAATGTATTGTAATCTAGACACTAAGAGATTAAGAAAACCTGAACATAGCTTGTGTGATTGTATGTAGCAAGAATTCTTTTAAAATAATGATCCATTGGTATTTCACAAATTTGTTATAATCCATTCATGATTATTTATGAAGGCTGTTACTGATCTAAATAAGTAAAGGTTCTTTCTATAGCCCTCACATGGATGGGTCTTTTGAAAATCAAATAAGATTCTCTTATAGCAGTGGTTCCCAAACTCGATCCTGGGATGACCCACTGTGGCTACCGGTTTTTGTTCCAACCAGATTCACAATTGGTGATAATAATCGATAACAACTGATCTCATTTAATTAGCTTGTCTTTTTAACTCTTCTCGTTATTCTGCTTTCAGAACAGCACAACAGTATGGTCTTTACATTTATAAGACATTTAGAATTTTTTTTTTCCTAAAGCTATAAATGCTTAACTCTCTTTTGTTGTTTTCCTATTATTTTCCCCTTTTCCTGTGTAGTTTGCTCCCTTCATTTAACCCTAATAATGACAATTAACAACCAGCACAGCAGACACCCAGGATGATGAAAGCAGCAGTGTCAGACTCGCTAATTAGTAAATAATCGAATAAATAACCAGAACACCTGGAAAAGCAGAATGAAAATTAGGTTGAAAATACTGTTAACGACTTAAAAAAAAAACCTACATATTCCCCATATAACTACAACTTCTCCATATAACTGCTCATTACATTTTAATAAAAATCTACCAAACTTAATTTGTAATTTCTACATTGACTTCAAAACACAGAAGCTGTGAAATAATGACTCACTTAATTAGGCTAAGAGTCCAATGAAAAACAGAAGTTGGTTGGAACAAAAACCTGCAGCCACAGTGGGTCCCCAGGACCGAGTTTGGGAAGCACTGCCCTATAGCATTGCTCTGGAGGACCAATCTAGTACCTTTTTTTAAGAGTGTGGTCTGTGCCGCTAAAGCAGAATTTTACCATATTTAGAGTATACTTGTTTTTCTCCAGGTATTGCAGTTTTCCTCCCAGATCTCAAAGATGCAAGTTAGGTCACTTGGAAACTTTGAATTAGCTAGGTGAGGGTGAGTGTAAGCATACTCATTACTGTCACTTACAATAGACTGGCAACTCAAAAGGGGACTGGCTCCAAAACCTGAAACAGAACAAGTGGATTCGAAAACGGATGGATGGATATAGGCTATGCTTTCTCAGCAGTATCCTTTATTTACTTCCCTATATTTTCAATTTATAAATGACATAGTGGCAGAGTGGTTTGAACAGCTGCCTAATACTTTCAGAAGGTTAGGTTTGAATGTCATCTTCTTCATATCTATGTGGGTTTTCTTCCTGGTATTCCAGTTTCTATCCTCCACCCAAAAGATGTGCATGTTAGGTTAATTGGTGACCCTAAACTGATTTACTTGTTTCTACAACTTTGAACTGTGTTGGATGAACGCACAAATGAGTGAGTGTGTGTTGGTCTATGAGTATACCCCCTGTATTGATTGACTCCTGCCTTATGTGCAATGTTGCAGTTATAGCCCTAGCAGTTCTGAACTAAGCATATCAGAAAATGGGAATAAGAAACAAGTAGATAAAGATTTTACTCTTCTGGAATAAAGATATCTGATAGGCAAGCTATTTGCCTTCATCCATCTAAAAATGCCAAAACCCTCCATAAATCTGTTACAATCCTTCTATCCTGCATTGTCTTGGTAATGCAGAGGGGAAGTGTGCTCGCTAGTTACAGACATCAGGTAGACTCTCTTCCACAGCTAAAAATATTTTTTACTATGTCATCTCTTTCAAATCCAATCCCTTTAACCAACCAAGGGACATTCAAACCAGAAACATTTGCAGACATTTTTTTTTTATTTTACTAGGGGGCTTTGCCCCCTGCTTGCTTCGCTTGCCAACCTCCATGTTTGGCTTTCCGGATACACACTTTTAAGATTTTCTTTCTTTGAATTGTTGCTATTTCATTAGTTTCACTTTTATTTCAGAACTTCTGTAAAAACAATATTTGTAACCTTGGGAGTCCCAATATGCTGAATCTTTTTAATGAGGTCAGGACAGGTTTCTCTGTTTGGAATTTCAGCACACACAACGATCTACATCATCAGCAGTTAATAATTTTTTTTTACAAAGTAAAAAAGTAAGTAGAGTTCTGCATTGGACTCCTGTCTGTAAAGTCGTGCTATTTTCCTCTCACAGTTCCAAAAGTACATGCGGTTACCGAGGTGATACCCCAGCTTTTGTCTAGGTTTTTTGTACAAGGGCTAGACAGAACGTTTTTGACTCCTGGGGTAAATTTAGCTTTTTAAATAAGCAGACAGATAAATATATATACATGAACAAAGTAACCAGTAAATGCATGTGCGGTAAACACCGTTTTTGAAATTCTCAAGATTCTTTATTTGTCACATGGATAGTTTTTTTTTTTTTTATAAATTTTATTTATTAATTTTATTGTAATCATTCCATACAAATAGATCAATTTAAAAAAAAAAAAAAATTGAAGGCAAATAAAACCCCATCCCTGAGAAGGAGAGCTTAGCCAACGGAGAATTGCTTAGGGCTTTTTAATAAGGTAACAATAAACAAAAGAAAGGAAGAAATATATATAGGTACCGGTAAATAAAAAATGGAAAAGGGAATTAAATGCGGTAATAGTTATTTCTCTTATTCTAAAATAATATTGATTAGATCCTGCCAGGTTTTGAAAAAATTCTGTACAGATCCTCTAACTGAGAATTTGATTTTTTCCAATTTCAAATAATATAAAACATCGGTTTCCCACTGACTTATCAGAGGAGAGTTAGGATTCTTCCAATTTAACAAAATAAGTCTGCGTGCCAAAAGTGTAGTGAATGCAATCACCGTTTGCTTGTCCTTCTCCACTTCAAGTCCGTCTGGAAGAACACCGAACACAGCTGTTAATGGGTTAGGAGGGATTGTGACTCCAAGGCTGTCTGAAAGGCACTTAAAAATTTTGGTCCAAAATGATGTTAGTTTGGTGCAGGCACAAAACATGTGACCCAGTGAGGCAGGTGCTTGGTTGCAGCATTCGCAGGTTGGCTCTTTCCCTGGAAACATTTTGGACAGTTTTAAGCGAGACAGATGAGCTCGATATATAATTTTTAGTTGAATAATTCTATGCTTTGCGCATATGGAGCTCGAGTGAATTCTCTGCTTTGCTACCTTCCACTCCTTTTCTGATATATTAATTAAGAGATCTTCTTCCCAATGTCCTCTTGGGTCTTTGAAAGGTAGGGACTCTAATAAGATTTTATATAATGCAGAAATGGTGTTTAATTCCTCGAAATTGAGCAGTATTTTTTCCAGCATAGTGGAGGGTACGAGGTGAGGAAAATCGGGCAGTTTCTGTTTAACAAAATTTCTAATTTGAAGATAGTGAAAGAAATGTGTAGCTGGGAGGTTGAATTTGGAACGTAATTGTTCAAAAGATGTAAATATGTTGTCTATATAAAGATCTCTGAGCATTTTAATCCCAAAACTTTTCCAGGTATTAAAAACTGGATATGTTTGCGAGGGTTGAAAGAGGTGGTTCTCTTGCAGAGGTGCCACGGATAAAAGATTTAGCTCTTATCTGCTACATTCCACATGCATCTCTGAACATCTTAAAATGCTTTCTAAGTTGGTTCCATATTCTGAGTGAGTAAAGCACAATTGGGTTATTAGTATATTTGCGATAACTTGCATTTAGGGTGTCCAATCTAATATTATATGCTTGTGAATTCACTGGAAAGAGTATACTTTTATTCAGATTAATTCTAAGACCAGAAATCTTTTGAAATTCTGTGAGTGCTGTTAAAACTGCAAGCACAGTGCTTTCTGGGTCTGATATATATAAAACCATATCATCTGCATATAGAGACATTTTCTGTTCCAGTCCTTCTCTGATAATCCCCTTTATCTGATAAGAATTTCTACAGTGAACCGCCAGTGGTTCAATGGCGATTGCAAACAGCAGTGGTGACAAGAGACATCCTTGTCTGGTACCACGTTCTAGCTTAAAGTAGTCTGAACAAATGTTGTTAATACAAACTGAAGCTTCTGGATTGGTATACAGTAGTTTGATCCATGCACAAATATTCGGGCCAAACCCAAATTTCTCCAATGCAGTGAAAAGGTAGTTCCATTCAATCATATCAAATGCTTTTTCTGTGTCTAATGATAGTAATATCTCTGGGGTGTTTGATTTTGCTGGTGAATATATAACATTAAACAAGCGTCGGAGATTGGAAGATAGGTGTCAGCCTTTAATAAATCCAGTTTGATCCTGTGATATTACCGAGGGCAGCACTTTCTCCATCCTTCTAGCTAGAATTTTTGAGTGTATCTTAACATCATTATTCAGGAGTGAAATTGGTCTGTATGATGCACATTGTAACAAGCCCTTATTTTGTTTAGGAAAGACGGTGATTAATGCTTGACGAAATGTTTGAGGTAGTATTTAGTTGTCTCTAGCTTCTGTAAATGTTGCCAATAAGAGGGGAGCTAGCTGAGTGGAGAATTTCTTATAAAATTCTACGGGGTAACCATCAGGGCCTGCTGATTTCCCGCTTTGAAGTGACTTTATAGCATCTAGTAATTCTGTTAGTGTCAGAGGTTTATCCAGTTCCTCAGCACTTAAAGCATCTATTTGTGGTGTCTGTAATGTATCCAGAAATGCATTAGATTGTGTGTTGTCTTCTTTGAACTCAGTAGAATATAAGGATTTATAATAATCTCTAAATGCATGCATTATATTTTTATGGTCAATGATTTCTTCTCCATTCATCTTGGTGATTACTGGTATTGCATTGCGAACTTTTTATTTGTGAATTTGTTGAGCTAAAAGCTTATTAGCTTTCTCTCCGTGTTTATAGTAATGATGTCTTGACTTATAAATAAGTTGTTCAGTTTCTTTAGTTGTTAAGATGTTGAATTATGTATACATGGCCTGCCTTATCCTGTGAAGAGCTTCACTTGGACACCTGGCTTGTTCTTCATCTATTCTAGTAATTTCGCTTCTTAACTCTGACAGTTTCTTGGTTTCTAATTTATTTCTGTGGGAAAGAATAATAATCTGTCCTCTTAAGAAGGCCTTTAGAGTTTACCAGAGTGTTCCTGCAGAAACCTCTGTGGGCGTGTTTGTCTCTAGGAGGAAGCTGATTTGTTTGGATATAAATTCTGTGCAGTTCTCGTCTACTAATAAAAGAGGGTTAAGACGCCATCTACGAGGTGAGTGTAAGGGGCTTAATGATTTTAGCTCCAAGACTAAAGGGGCATGGTCGGAGATAACAATTGTGTCGTATTTGTATGATTTAATTGTAGGCAGGAAATTATTATCTATAAAAAAATAATCAATTCTTGAGTAGCTATGATGCACTGGTGAGTAGAACGAATATGATCTTGAGTTTGGGTTAAGAAACCTCCAGGGGTCTGATAAGTTGTGGTCAGTTAAAAACTGTGTAATTGTCTTTGCAGTGTTAGATGTCATCCCCCCTGTCACAGGAGTCCTATCTAAGAGTGGATTTAAAACACAATTAAAGTCCCCAGCCATTATAATTTTATGAGTGTTCACATTGGGAATGGATGCAAATAGATTTTGCATGAATTCCTTATCATCGACATTGGGTGCATAAACATTTATCAAAATTATTTTACTGTTAAATAAGTTGCCCATGACCATCACATATCTCCCTTCAGGGTCCGATACTACATCTGATGCTACAAATGGAACTGTTCTGTGTATGAGAATTCCCACCCCTCTAGTTTTCTTTATAAAGCTAGAATGGAACATTTGGCCAGTCCAGTCTTTTTAAAGTCTGAACTGATCCTTGCTTAGTAAGTGGGTCTCCTGTAAAAATACTATTTTAGCGTTTAAGCCTGTTAGATGAGAGCATACTTTCTTTCTCTTTAATTCGTGATTCAGGCCTTTAACATTCCAGCTCACAAAGTTAACTGTCCCATCATGGAGACATTGATTCTGAGTTTTTAATCCATCCATCCATCCATCCATCCATCCATCCATCCATCCATCCATCCATCCTCTTCCGCTTATCCGAGGTCAGGTTGCGGGGGCAGCAGCTTGAGTAGAGATGTCCAGACTTCCCTCTCCCCGGCCACTTCTTCTAGCTCTTCCGGGAGAATCCCAAGGCGTTTCCAGGCCAGCCGAGAGACATAGTCCCTCCAGCGTGTCCTGGGTCTTCCCCGGGGCCTCCTCCCGGTTAGAAGTGCCCGGAACACCTCACCAGGAAGGCGTCCAGGAGGCATCCTGATCAGATGCCCGAGCCACCTCATCTGACTCCTCATCTGGCTCTCTACTCTGAGCCCCTCCCAGATGACTGAGCTTCTCACCCTATCTTTAAGGGATAGCCCAGACACCCTGCGGAGGAAACTCATTTCAGTTGCTTGTATTCGCGATCTCGTTCTTTCGGTCACTTCCCATAGCTCATGACCATAGGTGAGGGAAGGAACATAGATCGACTGGTAAATTGAGAGCTTTGCCTTGTGGCTCAGCTCCTTTTTCACCACGACAGACTGATGCAGAGCCAGCATTACTGCAGATGCCGCACCGATCCGCCTGTCGATCTCATGCTCCATTCTTCCCTCACTCGTGAACAAGACCCCGAGATACTTGAACTCCTCCACTTGGGGCAGGATCTTGCTACCAACCCTGAGACGGCACTCCACCCTTTTCCGGCTGAGGACCATGGTCTCGGATTTGGAGGTGCTGATTCCCATCCCAGCTGCTTCACACTCGGCTGCGAACCGATCCAGACAGAGCTGAAGATCACGGCCTGATGAAGCAAACAGGACAACATCATCTGCAAAAAGCAGTGACCCAATCCTGAGTCCACCAAACCGGACCCCTCACGCCCTGGCTGCGCCTTGAAATTCTGTCCATAAAAATTATGAACAGAATCAGTGACAAATAGCAGCCCTGGCGGAGTCCAACTCTCACTGGAAACGGGTTCGACTTACTGCCGGCAATATGGACCAAGCTCTGGCACTGATCGTACAGGGACCGAACAGCACTTATCAGGGGGTCCAGTACCCCATACTCTCGGAGTATCCCCCACAGGATTCCCTGAGGGACACGGTCGAATGCCTTTTCCAAGTCCACAAAACACATGTAGACTGGTTGGGCAAACTCCCATGCACCCTCCAGGACCCTGCTAAGGGTGTAGAGCTGGTCCACTGTTCCGCGACCAGGACGAAAACCACAGTGTTCCTCCTGAATCCGAGGCTCGACTATCTGATGAACCCTCCTCTCAAGGACCCCCGACTAGACTTTTCCAGGGAGGCTGAGGAGTGTGATCCCTCTGTAGTTGGAACACACCCTCTGGTCCCCTTTCTTAAAGAGGGGGACCACCACCCCGGTCTGCCAATCCAGAGGCACTGTCCCTGATGTCCATGCCATGTTGCAGAGGCGTGTCAACCAAGACAGTCCTACAACATCCAGAGCCTTGAGGAACTCCGGGCCTATCTCATCCACCCCCGGGGCCCTGCCACCAAGGAGTTTTTTGACCACCTCGGTGACCTCAGTCTCAGAGATGGGGGAGCCCACCCCTGAGTCCCCAGGCTCTGCTTCCTCATTGGAAGGCATGTTAGTGGGATTGAGGAGGTCTTCGAAATACTCCCCCCACCGACCCACAACGTTCCGAGTCGAGGTCAGCAGCGCACCATCCCCACCATATACAGTGTTGACACTACACTGCTTCCCCTTCCTGAGATGCCGGATGGTGGACCAGAATCTCCTTGAAGCCGTCCGAAAGTCGTTTTCCATGGCCTCCCCAAACTCCTCCCATGCCCGAGTTTTTCCCTCAGCAACCACCAAAGCCGCATTCCGCTTGGCCTGCCGGTACCTATCAGCTGCCCTATTGCCGCCACGACAGGCACCGACCACCTTACGGCCACAGCTCCGGTCAGCTGCCTCAACAATAGAGGCACGGAACATGGCCCATTCGGACTCAATGTCCCCCACCTCCCTCGGGATGTGGTCAAAGTTCTGCCGGAGGTGGGAGTTGAAGCTACTTCTGACAGGGGGCTCTGCCAGACGTTCCCAGCAGACCCTCACAACACGTTTGGGCCTACCACGCCTGACCGGCATCCTCTCCCACCATCGAAGCCAACTCACCACCAGGTGGTGATCAGTTGACAGCTCCGCCCCTCTCTTCACCCGAGTGTCCAAGACATGTGGCCGCAAGTCCGACGACACGACCACAAAGTCGATCATCGAACTGAGGCCTAGGGTGTCCTGGTGCCAAGTGCACATATGAACACCCCTATGCTTGAACATGATGTTCGTTATGGACAATCCATGACGAGCACAGAAGTCCAATAACAAAACACCGCTCGGGTTCAGATCGGGGGGGCCATTCCTCCCAATCACGCCCTTCCAGGTCTCACTGTCATTGCCCACGTGAGCATTGAAGTCTCCCAGCAGAACGAGGGAGTCCCCAGAAGGTATGCCCTCTAGCACCCCCTCCAGGGACTCCAAAAAGGGTGGGTACTCTGAACTGCTGTTCGGTGCATACGCACAAACAACAGTTAGGACCCGTCCCCCCAACCGAAGGCGGAGGGAGACTACCCTCTCATCCACCGGGGTAAACCCCAATGAAAAGGCTCCAAGTCGGGGGGTAATAAGTATACCCACACCCGCTCGGCGCCTCTCACTGGGGGCAACTCCAGAGTGGTAGAGAGTCCAGCCCCTCTCAAGGAGATTGGTTCCAGAGTCCAAGCTGTGCGTTGAGGTGAGTCCGACTATATCTAGCCGGAACCTCTCAACCTCACGCACTAGCTCAGGCTCCTTCCCCTTCAGAGAGGTAACATTCCACGTCCCAAGAGCCAGCTTCTGTAGCCGAGGATCGGACCGCCAAGGTCCCCGCCTTCGGCCACCACCCAACTCACACTGCACCCGACCTCCTTGGCCCCTCCCATAGGTGGTGAGCCCATGGGAAGTGAGTTTTTAATGTCATTTAGTCTTAACTGGTAGTGAGGCAGTTTTAATCTTCATTTCAAAATTCCCCATGAGTTATTGCATTTTAGCCTAGTGTTGCATTGATATTTATAGTTATAAGGATTAGAAGAATAGATTAGATATAGCCTGCTCTCCTTCTCTCCCCCCTTTATCCCCCCACCCCCCCATTTTGCCTCCCCACATGAAGCTTGATCCCACTTCACGATGTCCCGGTCCTCTGACATACAAAGAAACAGAGCACGTCCAAAACAAAACAAACCCCACCCCACAGCGGCGTTTGAGAATTAAAACAAAGAGATATCTATTGCAGCTGAATTCTAAATACTATCTGCCGAAAATATAATCATTAACAGTCTTTAAGCTTAAAATAATCTTCAGCAATTTTAAGATATTAAAATAATAAAAGAATGAACCCTGGGAATGATTTTGAAAAGTAGTCTAGGATAAACATAGTAAATCCTAATGTAATAGTATAATGTAATAGTATAAATGTAATAGTAATGTAATAGTAATAGTAATGTAATAGTAGAAATAGCAATAAACCAAGAGTATGATGTTAAACATGCATAGTTATACAGGACAACACGCAGTGAAATGCATCCTGATCCGCTTATCAAAATCTGTGCAAAGTTAGAAGAATATCAGTTAGATTAACAAAAAGTCATAGACTGAAAGATAACAGAATAGTAGAACATAATAAACAAGTAAAATTATGTGAATAAAGTAGAATTAAGTGTTAAGGTGCAATAGTGTAGTAATTATTGTGCAAAACCAAAGTTAGACTGGTGCATAGTTAAATGAGGCAGTTTGTTTGTTTGCGCTACTGCGATCTTTACTTTCTTTTTTTATATTTGCTAATTTTCCTACTTTCATATCCTTTAACTTTCTCCACATGTGTATAGCGCCGTTTTTTTTTTTTTTTTTGAGCCTGTCTAATTTCACTGGTTTCATAGTCTCTAACCTGCTCTGCATGTGTTTAGCGCCAACGTTTGTAAATGTCTTTATGAAGTTCTACTTTCTTTTACTCATTGTCTTTTAATTCTGAGCCGGATTGGACATGCTTTTTTTTCAATTCCACTTGTTCTGGGCTTATAATTACTTTCCTTATTTTCTGAATTTGCACCTCGATTATTCTTTTTTGCTCTTTTTTCTGTCCAACGCATTTGAGTCTCTTTTCTCCATTCTGCTTTCTTCTTTGCTTAGATGTCGACATTTAATTTATAACGTACTGTCCTTATACGCTTTATATGTGCTGAGAGCCCTTGATCTGTGTGTGCTCAAATCCTTCACAAGACTGAATGTTTTGCTGCCTATTGTCCTATTTGATAGATTGTAAGTAGGGTGTGTCTTTGGTCTCGCGGATAGATTGTAAGTAGGGCGTGTCTTTGGTCTCATGGGTCTTTAAAATGTCTTCTGAGAAGATCACGTATCGTAGACTTGTTTTTTGCTTTCCAGGACAGGATTTCTTTTTATAATAGATAGATTGATTTTATTTAAAACATTCCATACAAATAAGTCAATTTTTACAAAGATGGGATCAAAAACAAATCAACCCCCACCCCTGAGAAAGAGAGCTAGGCCAGCAGAGTAAAACTTAAAGCTAGTAAAAATAAATAAATAGACGAATTAATAAGTGAATAAATATAAATGGGAAAAAAAGGGAGATAATCTACTTCCTCAGTGCTTTAAATGCTTATTCTAAAATGTTATTGATCAGATCCTGCCAGGTTTTGAAAAAGTTCTGCACAGATCCTCTAAGTGCGAATTTGATTTTTTCCAGTTTCAAATAGTATATAACATCAGTTACCCACTGACTTAAAAGAGGAGAGTTAGGATTCTTCCAGTTGAGCAAGATAAGTCTGCGTGCCAATAGTGTAGTAAAGGCAATCACAGTTTGTTTGTCTTTCTCCACTTTAAGCCCATCTTGGAATACACCAAACACAGCTGTTAATGGGTTAGGAGGGATTGTGACACCAAGGATGTCTGATAGGCATTTAAAGAGTTTGGTCCAGAATGATGTTCATTTGGCGCAGGCCCAAAACAAGTGGCCCAATGAGACTGGAACTTGATTGCAACATTCGCAGGTTGGATCTTGCCCTGGAAACATTTTGGACAATTGTAAGTGAGACAAATATGCTCAATATATAATTTTGAGTTGAAAAATTTTATGCTTTGCACATATGGAGCTCGAGTGGATTCTCTGTATTACTACAGTACCTTCCACTCCCTTTCTGAGATATTGAGTGAGAGATCCTTTTCCCACTGTCCTCTTAGATCTTTGAAAGGGAGGGAGTGTAAAATGGTTTTGTAATTTGCAGAAATGCTGTCTGAGTCCTCAAGACTGATCAATATTTTTTCCAGCATAGAGGTGGGTAGGAGGTGAGGAAAATTGGGCAGGTTCTGTTTGACAAAGTTTCTGATTTGAAGGTAATGAAAGAAATTTGGAATGTAATTGTTCGTAGGCTGCAAAGACGTTGTCTATGTACAGATCTCTAAGTGATTTATTCCCAAATGTTTTCCAGACATTAAAAACTGCATATGTTTGAGAGGGTGGAAAAATGTGGTTCTTGTGCAGAGGTGCCACAGATAAAAGCTTCTTTATCTTGTGGACTTTATTCTTCCAAAAGAAATACTCATCCCTTTTTAATCTGAAGTACTACTGACCTTGTCAAACACAGATTAAAATTTTCATTTTTTACATTATAAGCTTTTTCCATCTACCTATTTTCTGAACAGAGTTATTTCAGTACAAGATCAAAGGAAGTAACTGCCTTTTTGCAGAATAGAATTTATTTCAAAATGTCTTTTGAGATTCATTTTCCTTAAAAGTTGCTTTACCAGCCAGCCTTAGATAATAATATACCATACCAGTCAGGTTTACCAATTCTAGCAAAACCTTTACCACCCAGTATTTTCTTTTTGGAAATTATAGTGTTCTGCTCCATTGGGCCCATCTGTCTTCTCCTCTATTCTTTTGAGCCCATAGCCATACAATCACATTCAAAGAGCCGTGGCCTACAGTTTGGGATTTAAAAAGTTAGACAACCCTTTCTGAATATGACTTCGCTATCATATGTAAGGATGGCTAAAATTTCCAGAACAATTTATTTAAGTTAATATGACTGTTTCTGTTTATGGAACAAAATAAACATCCAGCCAATAAAAAAGTAATTCATTATTTTGCTAAGCTATATCTGTTACACATTGGACATAAGTAGTCTCTTCATGGGAAAACTGAATGACACAATATTCAGTCATATTGGGAAAATCCATTGAAATTTCTGTGGAATAAGGTTTATTTATATTTATATTAATGTATGTATTGACTCATTGTGTATTACTTGAACATGTCCTTTTGCAAATATGTGAGTACAGAATCACATCAAGAAACCAGTGCTATACAGTCTGCTCTTGGCACATTGCTATTTTGATGGGTTAATTTTTGCATCACTGGCTTTCTTGCCCATTTACATTTTCTATCTGACATTCCTTTGAAAATCTGCATGCAATCACACTTATCCACTCCATGTTATTATACAACATAGCAAACCCAGGTGGATTCCCCTTTGTTTACAGGATCATTTTGAACAGTTGTTTTAAGGCTGTATGTCATATGTCAGTAACATAAGAGGGATATTCTGGGTGTTGTTCTTTCACACTTAGTTCTCCAGTGTAACCTAGTTAAGCAGTCACATAGTAAATTACAACGTTGCCAGTTCAGCCCTCTTTAGTAAAACACTGTCTGACCCTTGCAATAAATCCCATAATATGCCAGTGCTTCATTTTCCAAAATATGTTAAGAAATCAACCATACTGCAAAGGCACTATGTGAAACAAGGTTTACATGCTATGCTCATCACACACTCTTCCCCTGGGACTCTGTGTTTCATTACCTTCAATAAAGCATTTGTGCTGTTCTTTGCAGCTAAAAGCTACACTGATGGTCATTTTGCATGTGCTAAATATGTGATATATGGATACTGTGGAGTCATTAGCGCATTACATTTTGATCCACTAAAAACAAAGCAGACTGTAAAAAATTGATTTCTTTCTACCAATTACTCAGGCATTTTCCAAAAATCCAAATTTCTTATTGTTACTTGTAATATTTTATGCATTTAAAAACTTTACTACTATTATTCTTAGCTAAGGTTGTCACTTTTTACCAAAATGTGTAAGTACAAGGTTTTTAGTGAAATGTATTAGTCGAAATATAAATTTTAAGTTTAATTCAGTGGAAACCAAAGCCATTTAAGGAAAGACACAGTGGCTACAAATTATCATTACAGTTAATGAGTTAATGAAAGGTCGACTCCTGCTTTTAACTGAACTCCTTCTTAAGTTAATATTTTTTGTGTTCAATCAATCTGTGCAGTAAAAAATTAGCCTGACTTTAAACAACAAATGTACAGTTATTATGGCACACACAAAAAACAAAAAGGATACATACAAAGTGAGTGATTACAAGTACAAATTTCACAAGAGTTCAAAGTAGAGCACAGTTGTGGAAGGCTAAATGAAACACTAAAATTCAAAGTCAAAGTTGTTTAATATTCTATTGCCAATAACTCTTCCACTAAATATGTATATCACTAGTTGTTTTATTATTTGTTCATCTACACAAATTTTATACTGATTGATCATAAAATAAGAACTGCTTCTAATGTGGGTACAAATAAGTAGAAATTCTAGTTGTCTCAGGAAGCAGCTAAAACAGTAAGCAGAAATTGTGTTTGAAATATGATGGTTATGTTTGAAGACCAACAATTCTGTAGTACTTTCACAAGGCAGCAGTAGTCAGTATTGTTTTACAGCTCATAACCTACTGTATGTATTTTGCAGGTCAGAGATGTATTGTTTTAGATAGGGCAGGGACAGGGCATTCTGCAAACAAATGCATAAGGATGTGAAAAGTATATTTCAGATACCTATATGAAACTGACCAGCCATCGTTTTTCTTTAAATATTGGATGATAACTGTGGTAGATTAACTACCTGTGAGTATTGGATTTCTTTTCAGATATTTTACTAATGCACAGCCAGTTACTGCAGTTAATTGAACATATTGATCAATAAGATGTATTGGTTTTGTTTAATGACATTTATTTCAAACAAGAAAAAGCTTTCTTCAAGGTGCCAAAATGTAAACACATCTTAAACTGTTAATTACACTCTTTTCAAATATTGTCTAAGAGAAAGGAAAGAATGTTCACAAAATATATCCAACATCCAAATGCAAGACTGTGTTTTAAGGCACAACTGCTTAACTTAAAAATTAAAAGAAAACAAAAATCACACCTCATCATCAATGAATTTAAATAATGTTACTAAACAGGGATTAATATCAATCGACTTTCATATTCCGCACTTTGTGTTCATAATACTTAAGGTGACATAATTCAGTCATAAACATTTTCATAAATTGCATTTTCATACTCCAAGCTGCTTGAATCTTTATACTTTGCAATTAATGTCTTTCTCAGAATTTGGCAACACTTATATGCAGAAAGAAAAGTATCAATAAGCACATTAGAGACTGAGAGAGAGAGAGAGAGAGAGTGTACAGATGTGTACACTAAAAGTACTGAAAGATGCTTCATCTAATCATTCATCAATTTCTTCAACTCTTTAATTTAAACTCTGGCATGCCAGAAGACTGCATTCAATATTGTGCCAGTTTAGCATGATAATTAACCTGGAACACATGATTTTAGTGTGGGGGAGGAAAGTGGTCCATCTAATCTGCAAAGTCCACACGACCAGTGATTGAACACAATGTCTTTGAGCTGTGATTAAGCAACACTAGTTATAACTCTTCAAAACTGAATGTATAGTAAATATATTAAAACCGTAATACATTGTGGGCATTAAAGACGAATTGAGTATAAAATATATGTATGAATGGCGTGTATAATTAGATCACTAAGAAGAACAAATAAGCAGAAGGTACAGTATTTATAACAAAACAGTGATGAACTACAAAACCAATAGCATTGAAAATGTGTACACTGTGGTTTCCATAATATAATCTAATGCCTCGGTTAACAAATCCCCTGAGAACATAGCTCCTTTAGATAGATAGATAGATAGATAGATAGATAGATAGATAGATAGATAGATAGATAGATAGATAGTGTAAATACGCCGCGCAGGACTGTAAGTTACCGGAATTTCTATGGCTTAAATTTAAATATGAGTTCTGCAGCAATCGGTGCCATGCCCCACACTTCGTTTCAGACTTATGGAAGACATCTCAAAATAATACAAAAACAGCTTTCCTCCATGAATGTGCCTTATCAAACGCACGTTCCCACCTGCTCTTAAACACTTGTCATCTGTTCTTCGCGCCGGGCCTTCCTTCTGTCACTCATTACCAAAGAGGTGTATCCACCCCAGTTAAACATCACGAAGTATCTCTGCAGCCGGAGCCTCCACAAGGAGCTCCAAGTAGGTGGATTTGACTCGAATGGGCGTCAATAGAAGACACCCCCGCCCCCCATTCAGCTACATCCCTTCAAGTGCTCCGCCTTTTTTGTTCCCTCCAAGTCCACGGCAGATGTGTACATGTCACAATACACTGTACTGTGTAATGGAATTGTAATTTTCAGATGCAATCTGTGCATGAAATGTGCTATAAATACGTTATTATTATTATAGCCTGCGAATACAGCATTATTCGTTAAAACCTTACCCTAAGGTTCCTTTCATGTTTTAATGCAGCACGTGTCACACCCAGTGACAGTTCAAAAAGTCAACTAAGAAGTGCGAGTCGTAAGAAAAAAATAAATGTTTATAGTACGAGAGTAGCGAAATAACCGAAGTATCTCTATGCGATCGAAAGAAATGAGCGGAAAAAAGAATGAGCTGACTCAACACGTTTCCATTACTGTTCCTTCATTTCAAAGTTATTTTCATTTTTTTACACCTTGTCCTTTGGAAATTGAGGAGATGTTTAATAATTATTTTCGCTACCTAATCCATATCGATGTCAGTTTTCATTTTCGAAATGTCATGTCACTTTAAAAACATTAGAGAACAATTGCAGCCTCTCAACGCCACCCCCACCTCCCCCGCCCCCTTATTTATATTGGTACAGCTAATTGTCAGACCAATCACAAGGCGCTCTGCAGGGTGTCAGCACATACGTCACTGTGTTTATGTCTCGTGCTGCAGTTCTTCATCATAACAAAACAAGTAGGTTGCGAAAGACGTGCGTGGTAGCAGGCTTTTATTTAGTTGTACCCGTAAGACAGAATATCAAGGAGAAGAATTATGACAAACCGAGAAATTAACCCAGACGAGAATTTACAGGGTAAGTTAAGCGATTAGTTGCCTCCTGTTAATAGCGCCTTTAGTCTCGCAACGAAGAGGCCGTTGTTCTGGTAGAACGAGTGTATTCCAGTAGCAAAAGAAAATGCGTTGTTTTTTTCATAAGGACAAGGGGCGACACTTTTCAGTTAACGTTAATATCCATTATTTTGTTTTTCTTTCTTTGACGCTAGTATCTCTTTATTTGTGTACCCTTTCTTTATTTGCGATTTCACGAGTAGCTCAAGTGTCCAGCTTTTTATTGCGCAGCATAAAAGAATTAAAAAAATAAAATCTGTGCCGCTTTTTCACATTCATCAATGTTTGCTCCATCGTACCTGAGATTATAATGTATTCTTAGCCGGAAGCATAATTATTTATCCAATGTAAATTATATTTGTTATAAAGCTTTCGTATGTGGTTTTAATTAGAATTCGGTTCTGTAAAGCGTATTGACTTCGTAGTATTATAAATTTAAAAACTAGATATACTATAATATTTAACTGTTTACTTGTTCTGCCGATAATGTTTGTAGTTTTCTGGCAGTGTATTAAGTTATTTAAAGGCTGTAAGAAGACTCAAATAATTATTACATATGCCACTTTCATAATTTAGGCTGAATACATTATAAATAAAAAGTTATTTTTAGAATGGCTTTTAGTGTTTACAATTTATAGATCATACTTGGATGATTTGGGTTATTCTGCTCTTTTAGAGTCCACAGCGTTTTTGTCTTTTTAGTTGTTCTATGCCTGTGCATCCTATTCTTTAAATCCCCAATCTCCGAGGTTGTTTTGTTGACCCTGAAAACCGTTCAGCAGACCATGATATCACTTCAGGCAGATGACTGATTAGTGAAGCGTGCTTTTTATAGTCATGCTTACTGACATAATGGATCACAAAAATAACAGGAGGGTGACTGTATTCATAAGATTGTAGGCCTTGTCAGCAAGAATTCTTTCTATGATCACTTTAGAAATCAGAAAATTGTTGAACTTAAGCTGTGGGAGCTATCACGTGATTGGAAAATATGCCAGAGTGCAGGATCCTTGGCAAGTTATTTACTGGCCATTTACCACAGATATGTAGACCACAGAGATTGTTACTAAAAAAAAAAAAAGTCAGTTTTTTAATTATATTTTTATATGCTAAACAAGTAGCTCTTTAATGATTTTTCTTTAGTTAGTAGCCTGAATTATAATCCTCATTTTGTTCTTTCTTAATTTAGGTGGATGTACAGTTTGTTGGCTTCATAGAGATAAAAATATGTTCTTGAGGATATTTGTGTTGGTTGTCATAGTGATGTATAGGTTTTTGCCTAATTGCTCCAGCAGACTGAGTTCTAATTGTGGCCTGATTACTGTCTATGTGAGGTTTATGCCGCCTTCCTCTCACATCCTGAAGACCTTCAGGTGACGTTGAATGGTGACATTAAGTCGGCCATGTTTGAGTGTCTACGTGTTTAAGTAAGTGTGCTCTGTGACAGAGTGCCATTCTATCCCTTGAACAGTCCTGCCTTGCACCCAATCACAACAGTCACCCTGAATTGGATAATTAGATTCAGAAAATGGATGGGTGAAAAAATGTGTTGTTTAAAACCCAGACAAGTTTTAATATGAGGGTCAATTCAAGGACTTAAAAACACAGAACATTTTTATATTTATGCATTAATTCGTAATTAATCAGCAGTTGTCTGTTCAGATTAAATTAATTTAACAAATTATTTGGTGCCTGGTCAAGGGCTGTTTCCAGGCCTTTGGCCTGATGCTGCCAAGATCCTTATGTGATCGTTAATTGCATTAAGCCGGTTTATAAATGCTATGCGGTGTAACAAAATATTCTAATGCAGTTTCAGTTGTTCCATACTTTTTGAGTTCTTTCATAACATAACTTTTATTTTTGAAGATTTCTGTTCTGGGAGACTGCCGTGAAAAGGGAAAAAAGATTAATCAAAAGTACACACTTTGTACACTTATTTAACTTCTGTTTTTTATTCACTGTTAAGAAAAGCCAAAAAAAGTAGGGTATGTATCGTGCAAGAATGGTAAAAATGTAGCTTCCTTGTAAACAACTGACAGGATTTGAAAGAGTACTGCAAGGATTATCTTTGCAAATCAAATTTTGCTCAACAGAGGTCCACCAAAAATACATGTCGTAAAGTAACTAATAAAAGGATAGTTATGAATGAGTAGTATTCTGGTTGTGTGTTTTGGGTTAGACAGTTCATTCAGGTTAACGCAAAAGCAACTAAAAGTGTAATGTACAGTGGCAGTTGTCTCGTGACTTAACTACAGCAGGTGTTATCTGAGATTTTTGCCACTTTCACACTACATTCATTCCTCATGTTTAACTCTTCTGGGTGTGTGTCTTAAACGTTTGCTCCATTTCATCTGTCTTGCTTGCTAGAAGTTAAAAGTATTAGTAGTACTAGTAATGTGGGTAGTTTTACATTTGTCCCAGTCAATGTCACTTGTTAACTGTACTGTTAGGTAATGGAAAGATGCAGTATAAATAAAATGTTATTATTGTACAAAATGGCATAAAAGATAAGGAGTGTTAAAGACAATGTAGGGATATTAGGCAAGAGGAGTATGTGAAATAAAACCAGCAACACTGCATGCTGATATGATCATGGGCTTCTTTTTATTAATTGAATGAGATTATACAAAGAGATGATCAATCTGTTTTTATAGTGAATAAAATGACTAGAAATCTAAAAGCCACACTGGATACAAATGTACTTAACAGCGCAACATTAGTTGAGCTCAGGCATATACCCCATGAACATACATGTTGTGTACATTGTTTCATTTTTCTGAAGTGTTGATTAATAGATGGCCACTTGTATGCTGCTGTATATTTACTTAGGAAAAAAAGCTGAATCAGTGTCTCGACAGTGTGAGCCTTTCTTCTCAGTTGAACAAGTATGGAATTTAGAACTATTAGAACATAAATCACAACCACATTAAAAAAAAACAAAAAATAGTCAATTGGCTGCTGTTTAGCAGTCTATGGGCAGTCGACACAAATGAAATTAAACAGTATATGTGCGTAATGTAACTAATTAATTGTGTTTTTTTATATTTGCAAAATGTTTTTTGGCAGCGACATTCTTCAGTTTTAATTGTGCTTGCATTTTGCCATAAAATAACAAAATGATAATCACACTTAAAATCCTTACACTAAAGAAGGTCTGTCATGGTTGTAGTGTTGCTAAGTATTACTAAGGTAAATCTTGCCCAACATTTACCAGTTTTAAAGCAAACTACTCAGTTTGGTTGCAGAGGAGAATAGGAGCAAGTGTGCAGTGTAAAGGGGTATTTGCAATACAAATCTGTTAACCAATAAATTATTGTGGTGATTAAATAACACCCCTGTAATACTGCATATGTTCTTAAGTTGCTTTTTCATTTGAGGGTTGTGGGGAGGTGGCCTGTATTCTGGTAGCAGTAGGCCAAGGCAGGAGCCAGCGTTAAATGTGATGCCAGTCCATTGTAGGACATATTTGTGCATATATCTACTTTGAGTAATACTAGCACAATGTGTTAACCAGTTGATTTAACATTACTTTTTTTGGATTTAAGAGAATGTTTACCTGCATGTGGGAAGAATCTGCAAATCACAAACAGATGATAATTAGGTGGGAATATAATCCAGGGCCATTGGACATGTGTGATTTCAGGACTAATTACTGCACTTTCCAAAGTGATTTTATAGTATTTCTCTATTTTCTGGTGGTGGTTTTTCCATTATGAGGCTGCTAGCATGTAAAGTCTGCCCTGGCTTTTGCAATCTTAAAACGTTTAAAGTGTATCTAGAATATGAATTCTATTACCCTATCCTACACAGTGCATCTAAAAAAAATCAGTTTTTGCAAAAAAAATGTAAAACCTTCCCCTTGCACAACTTTACACATTTGTTCCCCATCACTTGCAATAAGTTATACCTCTAGAAACATTGTGATGTATCTTTTTCATTTTTTTCATAATTCTTTCTTTATTTTCTGTGTGTGACAGTTTCTTCCACCTTTGCTTGTTCTATTATAACTCTTGGTCTGGATAGCTTATTTGACTTTGTAAAATTCTTTTTTTCGGTATTAGGTACATAAATAATTAAAACTAATAGAACGTTTGAGGGAAAAATAAATCAATATTAAAAGGTCTTTTATTGTTAATGCAGAGATACATACAGATTTTTGTTTTTCTACATTTACTTGTTCAGCTTAAGACAGGTAAGGTGGTTAAGCCAGATGGATCCAGTTAATCGCAAGTGGTATTTTTATATTAAGAGCAGCTTTGCAAAAAAAAAACAAACAGCGCCTGAGTAACTGAATAATACCACTGGAAGAGCATTAGGGTCAGAAGTTCACTTTCCCTAAAAGGAAAACCTTTTACAAGATGTATTTGTTTTATGGCAATATGCCCAGAAAAATATTCAACAGAGTGTGTCTCTTAAAGGATGTATCATTTTGATAAGTCTGTGTATATATTAAGTTTTAATACAATGTATACATAAGTATTATTATGCTGTTATTTACACATTAGATTGCTTTAACTCTTTATGTTGAGACAGGTTCTTGGGTGGAGCTTCACTTTAGTAACAATGGAAATGACTTTGCTCCACAAAATGGAAGCCAAGAACAACCCCCAGCTTCAATTGACAGTGGAGATATGGAAAAAATGCTTCTTGATGCCCAGCATGAATCTGGCAGAAGTAGCTCCAGAGGAAGCTCACACTGTGACAGGTGTTACTTTAAATTTCAAATATAAATTTATTAATTTGTTAGGTTGTTTACAAGTTGCAACAAAAGTCTGCTAAAGTTAGGCGTTATGATGGTAAAAAAAATGTATAAGAAACTATCTTTGACTCAAAATATTGAGTCAAAATAACTGCTACATTTGCCCAAGACCTACTTACACCAGAGGACTAAGAACAGCACTTTTTTCATCTTGAAATGTATTTTAGTTAAATTTTCATGCTCCACTTATCTTCTCTCTCTGTTTACACAAGTAATCCTTTAAAACGTGTCACACACAAATCAACAACAGTCTAGGGATTTGACATCGAACTTTACCCAATGGGTCAAAGTAATCATCCAAGTAAAGAACGAAGATCAAGCTCTGAGACTCAAGCTTATTAAAAACTGACATTCTACATGCAGTTGTAGATTTCAGATGCTTTTTAAGTACAAATATCCCCTATACTCAAAACTGCTTAGACTGTTTTTATTATATAGAAAATATGAGGTAAAACTATTCATATTATGAAGAACAATAGATAGATAGATACTTTATTAATCTCAAGGGGAAATTCACATACTCCAGCAGCAGCATACTGATAAAGAAAATATTAAATTAAAGAGTGATTAAAATACAGGTATACAGACGGACAATAACTTTGAATAATGTTAACATTTCCCCCTCCTCCCCCCCTGTCATTGGAACAGGAAGGTGACAGCAGTCTGTCATTGAAGCTGCTCCTCTGTCTGGAGATGACACTGTTTAGTGGATGCAGTGGATTCTCCATTATTGACACGAGCTTTCTCAGTGCCATGGATGTCAAACTGTCCAGCTCTGTGCCTACAATAAAGCCTGCCTTCCTCACCAGTTTGTCCAGGCATGAGGCGTCCCTCTTCTTTATGCTGCCTCCCCAGCATACCACCACGTAGAAGAGGGCGCTCACCACAACCGTCTGATAGATGTTGAAGGACGCCAGCCTTCTAAGGAAGTATAGTCGGCTCTGTCCTTTCTTACACAGAGCATCAGTATTAGCAGTCCAGTCCAATTGATCATCCAGCTGCACTCCCAGGTGTTTATAGGTCTGCACCCTCTGCACACAGTCACCTCTGATGATCACGGGGTCCATGAGGGGCCTGGTCCTCCTAAAATCCACCACCAGCTCCTTGGTTTTGCTGGTGTTCAGGTGTAGGTGGTTTGAGTCGCACCATTTAACAAAGTCCTTGATTAGGTTCCTATACTCCTCCTCCTGCCCACTCCTGATGCAGCCCACGATAGCAGTGTCGTCAGCGAACTTTTGCACGTGGCAGGACTCCGAGTTGTATTGGAAGTCCGATGTATATAGGCTGAACAGGACCGGAGAAAGTACAGTCCCCTGAGGCACTCCTATGTTGCTGACCACAATGTCAGACCTGCAGTTCCCGAGATGCACATACTGAGGTCTGTCTTTAAGATAGTCCACGATCCATGCTACCAGGTATGAATCTACTCCCATCTCTGTCAGCTTGTCCCTAAGGAGCAGAGGTTCAATATTATATAATGAGACAACAAATAACACGATATTTCAAATTACAACATTAAAAAAATGACAGTACTTTATGGATTAGATTTGCCTCCATGTGGATATTTATGGGTGATTCAGATTGCCAAGTTATGGCAAGTTTTATGAAGTTGGTTCAATGTTGGGTTTGTTTTGGTTTGTCTTAGTTTTTCAATTGTTATCCTTTTTTTAAATTAATTCTGTCAAAATGGAACTACATTGATTTCTGAAATTTTGCAAACAAATTATGATTTGTATTAAATAACTTTGTTTGCATAAACGAGGGGGGACCCAAAAATAACCGGAAATATTTTTAAAACGTGTTTAATTTAATTTTCTGTACAAACTACAATTAGTCTCCTTCAAAGTACTCTGCATTGGCGGAAATGCACTTATCTAACCGTTTGTTCCATTGTTCGAAACGTTTTTTAAATTCGTCTGAAGTAATGCCCATTAATGCTCTAGTCGTTTCTTGTTTTACCTCTTCGACGTCAGCAAAATGCCTTCCTTTCAAGTCTTTTTTCATCCGAGGGAACAAACAGAAATCACACGGAGCTAAATCCGGTGAGTAGGGTGGGTGGTTCAGGGTTGTCATACCGTTTCTTGCCAAAAATTGGCGAATGCTGAGAGCAGTGTGAGATGGAGCGTTGTCATGATGAAAGAACCAATCGCCCGACTCCCACAAATCGGGGCGTTTCCTTCTCACACTGTTGCGCAACCTACTTTTACAAAAAAATTCACTGAACACAAGCACAACCTTCCAGACTGATGGCACTTGGCAGACTGACTTGTGAGGAGTGTAACTAGATCGCCCTAGCGGCCCAACCACGTACTACAAGTACCAACCTAACAACAAAATTCCGGTTATTTTTGGCTCCCCCCTCGTAGTATTTCTTTGGAACCCTAGTTTTATTTGTAGTATTTGTGTGATAGATCACCAAAGTGAATACGCAAAACAAACAAAAACAGCCCGTACTAATTCTCAGCTGTGCACCGACAAAGCAAGCTAGGAAAATGGATGGATACAGTTAGCTTTTCAGTATAGTCTGCCCTAAGCAGACAGGAAATCAGGATGGTAACACTCTCTTCCATTACCACAGCAAATAGCCAGAGGGTACCTAAGGACTACTTTTTCAGTAAGATGCTTGACCAACTGCATATCTAGACAACCTCAGATAGAAAACCTAATATAAATTAAGTATGCTGTATGCCAATGATATATCTTAATTTATTAACTCTTTGAGGGCTGAATATTTTTTCCCCAAAGACAGTTTCTGAAAAGCAATGGTTTCACACAGAAATCAATATAAAACATCTGTTGCTGCATGCTGTGGCTGCCTGTTTGCCAAGAATGTGCGGCAGGCTTGCGGCCAGGCTGTCTTTATGTGGCTGGGGCAGCAGTCACGGTCGCAATGCATTGCATTGCAATCTGGTTTCTACCTCTTATCATTGTTAAGTGGCAGTCCTACCTGGCGAACATTGTCAGTACCACGATTAGCTGGGGACCAATCACCTGAAGCTAGAACCTCACATTCATTTTCGATCACTTGTATCAAAATTGGAAGTCATAGTCCAGTTCAGAGATAGTAACGGGCAAAACGTCGACCGTGGAGTATTTTGCTCTACGCATTTGCTTTGATATCTCGCCAGATGTCGGTCCCATTTTGGCTGTTGTTTGCGCCTTGCTATTCACGCAAGCGCAGGAATCTCGGTCAAACCAATGAATCTAACTTTCCTTCTAGCAACGAGAGACCAACTAAAACATAACAGTTGGTTTTGTCACCATTTACAGTCGATTATCATCGTCAACTCGTCCTTTTGACAAAAGTCGACATCAGCCCTGAAAGAGTTAAACACGTATATACACAATTCATTTTATTTCAAGAACATAACATTGCAAACAGTCAAGTCAAACTTATATAACAAATGATTTCATGGTCCAAATAGATAAAAAAAACATCAGAAAGTTAAAGCAGGAAAAATAAAAGACAAAATCTAACAAAACGGAATTCAACTACCACCTGAAAGAAAGAATGAAAGAAGATCCAAGAGCATGGGCAAACATAATTAGGGGGAAAAAAGGAGAACCCCCCCCCCAATAGGAATGGTTATTCTAAAAATGTATTAATATAATCTTGCCATATTTTAGAAAAGTTTTGAACCAATCCTTTGAGCAAGAATTTGACTTTTTTCCAATTTCACATAGTACAGAACATCAGCTTACCCTCTGACTTCTAAACTGAGGGTTGGGATTCTTCCAGTTGAGCAAGATAAGTCTATGTAATGGTAGTGTGGTACTGTTAATTACAAACAGATTGGTCCTTGTCCACTTTAAGCTCATCTGAGTGAACACCAAACACAGCTGGTAATGGGTTACAAGTGATTGTGACACCAAAGCGCTTTGATAAGCATTCAGAGATTTTTGTCCAGTTAATTGTAATATTAAACTGTGGTGGTTATTTTTCTGTTTTTCTAGATTAGTTAAGTAAGTTAATATAGTTATACACTACGTGTAATAAACACTTCACGTGTCAATATTTTTGATTCACTACAAATATCTATATAAATAATTCACTAAGGCAGCCAACCATGGCAGGCAAGACGCAAGACAGAGCCACGCCCACCAACAATTCACTAAGCAGCCGACCATGGCACACAAGACAGAGACCATGGGATACGCACGACAGAGCCCCGCCCACCAACTCTAACCCTCCTCCCGCATCATGGGATCTGCACGACAGAGCCCCGAATGCCAACTCTAACCCTCCTTCCGCATCCACCCTCGCTCTCGAGGCACGCACAGTGCCTGCTCATGTGCCAGCACACAAGACCTCACCAAACACCGTCTCGGTCGCTTTCGTCTCTGCTACAGTCCACATACACCTTTGAGTCACATTGACTTTTCATTGTTCTTTTCGGTTCCGGCTGCTTTTCTATATATAATCCACCAAGTCACCCGACCATGGGATACGCACGCATGCAAGACAGAGCCCCGCCCGCCAATTCTAACCTTCCTCCCGCATCATGGGATACGCACGACAGAGCTCCGCCCGCCAACTCTAACCGTCCTCCCGCGTCATGGGATATGCATGACCATGTCCACCCTCACAAACTGTTTTACACGCTGCATACAGCGATTCCCATCCGCGACAAACATGCTTCTTCTTAGATGGTTCTGCAGGAACGGGGAAAACCTTTGTCTACAAAAACCTGATTCATACCATACTAAGAGCATAGTGTTTTTGTTGGCTTGCCCGCCCGCCTGACTATTACCAGCATTCACTGCAATGTACTGGAGGGTAAAACTATCGCAGCTGCTACCTCACAAACTGTCCTTATTCCCCGGATTTCCCTGTATAACTCACTAAGCAGCCGTCCATGGCACGCAAGACAGAGACCATGGGATACACTAAAAGTAGCCGGAACCGAAAAGAACAATGAAAAGTCAACGTGGCTCAGAGGTGAATGTGGACTGTAGTAGAGACGAAAGCGACTGAGACGGTGTTTGGTGCGGTGTTGCGTGCGGGCACATGAGCATAACGCGGGAGGGAGGGTTAGAGTTGGTGGGCGGGGCTCTGTCGTACGTATCCCGTTTTCAGTCACGAACAATTGTATGTTGCTCTCTCCAGAGTTCCATCTTTTCATTCACTCAGAGTCGTATCCTCAAACCCACCCCATGTGGACAACTGTGTCTTTCAGGAAGTGTTCACCCATTAATAAATAATTATGCGGCGTATGCTACGCCACGGGTTGGCTAGTTTCATATATTCCTTTCACCTTCTGTTTTGATTTGATAAAATTTTATAAAGAATGCATTTTATTATATATGTGGCTTTGCTTTCTTTACTATCACAATTGTTTTCTATAAATTAATGTAATGGTATACTCCCATATTTAAAAAAAATATATATTTTCAACACACAAAATTGTTTGTTGCTTTGCAAAAGTATTTAACCTCAAAAAAACTTTGCTGTAGTACAAAAATACGCATCTTTTAGCAATATTTTCAAATGGCAATTTTAAAGGCAAAGTGAATTATTTGTCAGCAGACAATTTAAACAAAGTTGTAAACTTGTTTGAAAATTTAGACACTAGATTTTAAAATGTGAAATGAAATTTCCCTGATTATAATAGGATAGGATTAGGATATTGTTGTCTTACCAATGACCTCTGCCTTTGCAGCTTTGAACGCAATATTCCATCTTCTGGATAAAAAATAAAGTCTGTTTGGGAATCATTTAGTCATACAGTGAATCCTAAGAATGTGTGTGACCATGAAGACTAAGAGGTAAAGTTGCAGGAAAGTCCAAGGGAATAAAAGTGCAGAATTGCTTGTGATTTGCCAAACCGGTTTTATATAGTAATTTCTACTTGGCACTGATAGAGGCTGGAACAGTGCACAATATTCAGTTATTATTAAACCCATTTAATTCATTTCAGGGGAGTAGGTAGCCAAAACATAGTGTAACATCGGTGGCAAGGCAGGAACAGTATCTGTTTTGTAATGGGGAGAAGTCATTTAGCCGAATGTTCTCCAGTGGGTGTGGGAAATCCCTCAATTACTCTTTGAGGGCCAGACATTTAACTCTAATTTAGTTTATCAATGGTTTAGAGACCATAAAAACAGTTCATGAAGTACTTATCAGTAGCAACTCTTTCTACTTTCAGTTTTTTGGGGATTTTACAAAGTATCTGGTTCTGCTTGTTAAAAGCAGTTTTTTTTAATTGATTGTTAGAAAATGGCATGTGCAGGAAACAAAATATCAAGAAAACTGTCAACTAAAGCTTTACTCACATTGGAAAAGTAGATTCACATATGCTTATTTGACAGTCACGCCTGCCTTCATTTGCTGAGTGTGTTCATTCAGGTTGAGACACAACATAACTAAGGTTACAATGGAAATCGTGTCCCATGCAGCAAGTGTTTATTTACGTCTCCTAAGACATGTGTTAGTGTTTCATTTTAGAGGCTCTTTACATGCTACCATCCCCGGATCGAGAACTGTAGGTATACTTTGCTTATGATTCATCTTGTACTGTATGGTCAAACTATAATTTAAAGGTAATTGATGAGCTTGGAGGGTTAGGAAGCCTATTTGAAGAAAAATAGAAATCTGTGTGCCCTGTAGAAATTTGATGTCATATGTCACACTATAACTACCCAAGAAAGATTCATATGATGTGAACTACACATCACAGCAGGAGTTGGACTTTCCCAAAAACTGCACAGTTTTTGCACAGAGTTTACAAACCATTTCTACACTTCTTTTAAATGTTCAGTTTAACTTTCTAAGCTTAACTATTTATTTTAGAATGATAATTGGAAGGGCAATTTGGAGTAAAACCTGGACTGGAAGAAAATTAGTTTATAAAACAATAATTTGATTCTAGAATCCATTTGTGACACAGTGGATGTTTGAAAAAACCTCTTTCAAAAAAAAATATTGTCTTTTTTCACCAAAGTTAGTCTCTCAGCAGACCATAAGCTTAAGCTCACTTGCAAATCTTTTTATTTTTGGTAATGTTTAGTATACTAGTGTACCGCAACCCAAAGACTGGTACAGGCACAATCCAGAAAGTACCAAGAATGTTTTGTGGAGGTAGGGCAGCATACTAAGCCATCCATGCTGTGTTCCAGTTCAGGAAAGTCTGAATATGTATGTTTGTTCTCAAACCAAAGCGATATTACATCAGTGTTAGTATTTTTTTTTTACACTAGATGAGCGTGCAAATTTAAATTGCCTAAAGAAGTGAAGTCCACCTAGCTGGTCCACTACTCATCTCCTTAGAATTTTGTAAATTAGGAAAAAAAAAAAAAAAAAACAGTTTTTCTTACAGTAGTGGTTTCACTATTAGGCTAAGTGACTTCCACATTTCCCCTGACATGGACAGCAGTTGCTGCATTGTGAAAAGTGCTTAGAGGGATAACGTCTATCTTGTCGTTCTACTAGACTTTAATCATTTTGACACACGCTTACTCACTAAATTCACCAGGCATGTCACGGCGGTTCAGTCGTACGGTGCCGTATGCATCAGTTTCACTATCAGTGTCAATGTCTGTTAACTAATTCACACAGTTATCACTATTGCTTGATTCAACTAGTGGTTCAGCTTCAGTTTGTTCTAAAACTGGCTTTACACGCCATCATTCTGTTTTGGTTGAGGGCCCCACCCCACTCATGAATATTTATGAGTTGCCTTAGAGTGGCAACACGCATAGAAATAGTTATGGTTTTTTGCAGCACAATGTTATTTTAGCCAACATGAGAACACTGTCCTAAAAGTTATTTGGGATTTACACTGTTAACTGGACTGTTGAATGTCATCCACAGTTTGACTTGGGCTTAACTGTAATTACAATGAAGCCAAGGAGGTTAATTATGTGGAGTATTACAGCACTTTAATTAACAAGATGAAATAGTATTAATTACAATGTGACCTGTTCATACTGTACTAGATAGACATCAGACCCCGATAAGTTTAAACCTACAACAAAATTAAATGTTATGCATAAAGTAAGATTAGCACTTAACAGACTGAAGAGCGCTAGGATTTTTCTGTGTTATAAAATTGGAACAGATAAATCCAAGAAAGTCTGGACAGCGTTGAATACACCTGAAAAAAAATAAAGGTATAGTGGTACAGTGAAGTGTGTCTTTTAGGATGATAAGGTGAGATAGTATACTAAAAGTGTGAAAAAAACAGTATAATAATAAGGGATAATTATTTTATCTGGAATAATTAAAACAGAGGCAGTCAAAATTCAAGAGGATTTCAATAAAATGGTAAAATAGATAAAAATTATAAAGTATGAATTTGAGAACAAACCCAAAAATGGAAGTGGGCATATCTAGTACCACATACAGTTAAGATCTAATCCTAAGTAGATGTTAGAGAGTCTGAGTTTAAAGAGGTATATATATATATATATATGGTTGAAATAGTTTTACTGTCAAATAAATGCAAAGAGTACGCGACATATATATATAATATAATATATGCTGGTAAGGTTTTCATTGTAGAACTCTGAGTGAAAATTTCTCTGTATTGAATTAAAACTGGTGATTTTTTGAGAATAAGCTTATCTTTTTTTGATAGGGCAGTTAAGGTAATACTTTGTAAACAAAGTGTTTTGAGAAAAAATAATTAATTTTGTGATTTAAAAAATTAATTTCTTCTTAAAATCACTGTATATACTTCATTTTTATTGATAAATGAATGTTCTTTCTTTTAATTCAGTCCACCAAGATCACAAACTCCACTTCATCTCCGCAGAGGTTCAGAAGTTCCCAGCAGTGGTGAGAAAAACAGCTCTCAGGTAGAAGAAATTTTGCCTAAGAAAATGTGTCTATGTTTATGTATTGGAATATAAATGCATGCAAGTAAGTGCAAATGTCAAATTACAGTAATTATAATGTTTACAGTGGCAAGGTTAGTGTACAAAAATGTGAGAAGTGCCAGTAGGTTACAGTAGTAGCCTTTGAGGACAATTATTTAATCTGGAATATTTCAAAAGAGGTGTATTTCTCTCTATTATAATAAAAAAAATCCCTCAACGAGACAAGACTTTTTGGAAGGTTTTTTCAAGTCCTGCAAGTTGAGACCTTGGCTATGAGATTTTTTCAGGTCCTGCCCTCCTCTCAACCATTTTCAACCATGCACATGGTAATCTCACTTCTCATTCATGTGAATGCTTTTGTCAGACACACTTCCTGCACTCTCAGATCTTATAAATTTTAACGTTTTCCTCACTTTAAGTTCCCAAAAGAAGATGTATTATGTCCAAATCTTATTGAAGAATTTCATCACAAAGGGTTGTCAACAGAAAAAATGAGTACACGGGCAATCCTAGCAGTGAGAAACGATGAAGTTAAACAAATTAACGCCAAACATGAAAACCGGTTTTACGGCAAATTGGTGAAGTGTGTATCAATAGACTATGCTGAAACAGTTGGTGGTGACCATGCAGAAGATGAAAACACCAACTTGCAATATCCCGAAGAATATCTACAACCGTTAACACCATCTGGTCTTCCAACGCACAAATTACTGTAGAAAGTTGGATGTATCCAAGAAAGGTAATGTAGTACATCTTCCACGGATAACGTTACACAACAAAGGAGATCTTGATATGCCATTCATATTAAAACCTTAACAGTTTCCAGTTAGAATAGCTTTGCAAAGACAATTAACAAATCTCAGAGCCAAACATGTGAAAAAGTAATTTTATTTAATAGAGAGAAAGAAATGGAATTCAATCACGGGCAGTTATATGTTGCGTTGTCACGATGAAAGTCCAAACACAGAATCAAAATTCAATGCGATATTGATAATTTAATTCAAAAAATTTTATACCGAAGTTTTACAGTAAAAGTGTAAGTTTAAAAAGTATTTGAGTGTTAATTTCAAAGCCAAACAGAACAAAATCGTATTATCAATGAATTACTCTCACGCAACATGAAACAATTTACTATCAACTTATTACGTTTTACTCAATTTAAAATGGTTAATTTCTGACTGTAATGTAAAATAGTTCTATTATGCATACGTAACAATTCCCATGAAAATAAAAATTTGTTTAAATTCTACCACCGCATCCCCATGTGCGAGCGACAGAACTACAAAGAGGCTAGCGCGTAACACAGGCATGGGGGTTGGCGAGCAAAGCGAGCAGGGGGCAACGCCCCCTAGTATTAATATAAAAAAAAACAACTAAGTAGCCTGAATTTATTTCTGGGTCATGTGAGGGTGGAGCCCATCTTGGCAGCCCTGGACAAGCACTTCTTCCATTGCCAGTTCACTCACACAAGTGTGCACACAATCACACACTGCCAGTCTGCAGTCGTCAGCACCTGTGTTTTATTATACGTTCTTGCCTAAGACAATGTAACAAATGCACTTTGTAGTATTCTTTGAATTAGAATTGTTGTAAATAGGCCTTGATATGTTTGTATTTGTTACATAGTGACTTGTAGTTCTTGTTCTTTTTAATTGAGACTTGTTGGTTGTTTATTTGTTTAGTCCGAGGAAGATTATCTTGAAAGAAGAAAAGAAGTGGAACACTTAATGAAAAGAAATTCTGATTGGATTTGGGACTGGTCAAGTCGTCCAGAAAATGTTCCACCAAAGTCAGTATTTATTTAATACTGTATCTAGGATAATTTTAATACATTTACAAAATGTTTTTTGAACCAAATTAAATAAATTATTAAAAATGAGTAAAAAATAAAATGTATTTTTAGAGTTGTAAAAGTTTTAAATGCTAGCTGTAAGGGTACTTGTTGTTTTCATTGTGAAGTGTTGCAGTGTAAGCTTATAGGCTCATTATCCTCACATGAACAGAGTACAATGAAATAAATTCTTATGGGCAGGCAGGGTCTCCACGTTTTAAAAATGTCAATATGAAGTATAGGGAACATGAAATTGATAAGAATCATTAGATATACCGACTTCATTCTTAAAATAATCAAGTTGTGCTGCTTTCTTTAGGACTCCTCATTCAGAGATAACATTACAGTTTCACATTTGCAACAGCCTGCTAGTTGTTCTTATGTCTACTAGTTCTGTACAAAACATGATGCTGTGAAAGCCTGCTAATTACAATGTCAGTACAGTATATAGTGGATTCAGACCTCTTCACTTTCTGCACACTCTGTTGTAGTTTTAATTTTAAATTGATAACATTTATCATTTTTGCCCATCAGTCTATACTCTAGGGTAGCGTAGTGGTAGCGCTGCTGCCTCGCAGTTAGGAGACCCGGGTTCGCTTCCCAGGTCCTCCCTGCATGGAGTTTGCATGTTCTCCCCATGTCTGCGTGGGTTTCCTCCTGGTGCTCCGGTTTCCTCTCACAGTCCAAAGACATGCAGGTTAGGTGCATTGGCGATCCTAAGTTATCCCTAGTGTGTGCTTGGTGTGTGTGTATATGTGTTCCCTGCAGTGGGCTGGTGCCCTGTTTTGGCTGGCATTAGCTGCAGTAGACCCCCGTGACCCTGTAATTAGGATATAGCGGGTTGGATAATGGATGGATGGAATCTATACTCTGTAATCCATATTGACAAACTGAAAACATGCTGTCAGAAAGGTTTGAATTTTTTTTTATAACATATCAAAACCTGAAAATTTTCATCCAGGTATTCAGACCCTTAATTTTTGTCTCATCGAGCCAGAGTCCTTTAAATGGTATTTGGCAAACACCAAGCTGGCTGTCGAATGCCTTTTATTCAGGAGTGGCTTCCATCTAACCACACTACCATAGGTGCTTGATTGATGGGAGTGCTGCCAAGAAGGTCATCCTTCTGACAGGATCTCCCATCTCAGCAGTGGACTTCTAAAGTTCTGTTTCTGGGTTCTTGGTCACCCCTCGGACCAGGGCCCTTGTTGCATGGTTACTCAGTTTGGCCAGTCAGCCAGCTCTAGGAAGCAATTGTGCTCCTGGGAACAGGCAAAGCTTTGTTTGGGCGTTACTCCCTTGGCCTGATCTATGCCTCGCCACAATTTGATCGCAGAGTTCTCAGACTTCATGGCTTGGTTTTTGCCCTGACATGCAGTGTGAATTATGAGATTTTAAATAAAACGGGTGGGTGCCATCTAAATTATGTCCAGTCAATTCATTTTGTTTACAGGTGGACTGCAGTCAAGTTCTAGACCCCTCTCAAAGATTATTAAGGCAAGCAAGATAATTTGTACTGCCACAGCAAAGGGTCTGAATGCTTATATAAATGAGATGTTCATTTTTGATTTTTAAAAATTTGCAAACTTTTCAGCAAATATGTTTTTACTTTGTCATTATGGGTTATCGAGTAGATTGATTGGGAAATGTATCCCTCTGCAATTAAATCTGCAACACAATAATGTCTGCAGAAAGTGAATGGGTCTGAATATTTCCTGAATCCGCAAGTGTTTAAAAGTTGCATGGTATGAAGATATTTTATCATTTTTTCTTTCCCCCCGCAGAGAATTTCTGCTTAGGCACCCAAAACGGTCAGCATCCCTTAGCATGAGGAATACAAGTGTTATGAAGAAAGGTGGTGTGTTTTCAGCTGAATTTTTGAAAGTGTTTCTTCCATCTTTACTCATTTCTCATATACTTGCTGTCGGCTTGGGGTAAGTTAATGTAGTTCTGAAATGTAACTAATACTGATTAATAAAATAAGCATTATGTCAGAGATCTGACAAGCTATGGCTGTAATCGAAAACATGATTGCATTTCTTCTTCAAGGATCTATATTGGAAGACGTCTAACAACATCAGCCAGCACTTTCTGAATAGTCTCTCCTGGCATTATCATATGATCTTGGCCCACCACCAACCACAGTTCTTGCTAAACACAGGCGGAATTTATCCTGAAAGTGCTCAGTGCTGCATAACCGGATCGCAAGGAAGGGCTAATGTAAATGTAAATTTCTCCTTTTGTTTCAAATACAACTGTGCATCTTTTATAGCGTATTTTCTGGTAGCTAGGTGTAGTAAAACCATAAAATGTGAATGACTTTAATGAAACCCGTTGTTCTTTAGTAAGTATGCATTAAGCTGTGTTGTGATTGTTATAACTGGAACATGAATAAAACCGGTCTGTAACCTTTAAATTTTGAAGCTGAAGTAAAGTAAAAAAAGAAACTGTATATATCTATGTATTGAGCAGTAAACCTCTAGTGAATGTGTAAGTATTACATATTATTAAAGATCTTGTTAAACAGGATTTAAAAAATAATTTCAATCTCATTGTTTCAAAGAATTTATTTCTGGACAATATGGATGTATTCTTTTTATATTTAGATTTTTTATGATGATTTACTGATGATATTGTTAGTATTGCATGTATAATTTAAACTTGAAAAATAAATCATTTGACTATTTGTGTGTGTCATTTTTGGAATGATTCTGTACTATTTGAACTTGCTACTTAATTTCATTTTTATTTTTAAGTGAATATTCTGCGGCATCTTAAGTAAGTAAAATCACTTTATTCATGTTTAGATACACTATCGGTTCATAGCTTTAGAACAACCCTTTTCCCTGCTTTTATTGAATAAGCTGAAATAGTACAAAAATAAGCAGTGAACTGCCAGATTTAGCAACACGCAAAGCCTGCAGAGCTCCTTGTGACCTTAAACTGGGAGGGTAACGAGATGTGGGCAGTTGAGAGTGCTTATTGACACACTTTGTAATATCGAGTGATCTATGGCGGAGTGGTGGCTCTGAGGCTAAGGAGCTGCGCTGGTATCCCGAAGGTTGCCGGTTCGAATCCCCGTCACTGCCAAAAGGCCACTGCTCTGCTGGGCCCTTGAGCAAGGCCCTTAACCTGTAATTGCTCCAGGGGCGCTGTACAATGGCTGACCCTGCGCTCTGACCCCAAGGGGTATGCGAAAACTACCAAATTCCTAATACTGTACAAGAAATTGTATAAAGAACAAAAACAAAAAATCTGCAGTTCGCACCACCAGCCCCTGTGCAACTGGGAGGAACCGCCAAGCTCCATACAGACCCTGAGCTGAGCAGGCTAGCAATCAAATGTGAGCTCATGGCCCAGTGTGACAGGAACACTGGCTGTGCATTCTGCCAATATTAAAACATCAGCATTAATAAACAGATTAAAACTAAACGTATACATGCGACGCTGGCTTGTTTGACATCATTGATTGCATGTATGTGTCTGCGTTGTCTGTGATAACTTACCCATGTATCTATATCTGTGTGACATAAGGCTGATCCTCCAGCCAGCATGGCATGAGTAAACATCTGTAGCACTGTGAACAAACACACTTATCAATTTAAGCTGATCTGAATGCCAGACATTACTATATTAATGATAATAATATGTTTAAAACATCAAAGTCTGACTTCAAAACTTTTTTTGCATATATCGGAGGTGGTGAGCAACTATAGGCACGAGTTTTAATAAATTGGAAGCGTGGAATACAGTTGCATTTTTTTAATAGCTTCTACTTGAAGTTTGGTTAAAAACTGCCACTCACTGATTGACTGTCACTTATGGGCAGTGAAATCCTCAGAAGTTGTCACTGGCAAATGACGAGACTTCGATATTCATTCTCGGTACTGACAGATGCCTGAAAATGACCAACTGAGGCCCCAGAATACACCAACAGACTCCGACAGCAGCAGCGAGGGGTACTTTGACACACGCACAAATCAGTGTTCTTTTCTAAAATAGTTACTGCCGTGAAGCTCGTAAGGAGTATACCTGCAACTGCACACACAAATCAAACTTACAAAAAAAAAGAGTTCTGTTTTTATTTTCTTATATTCATTTAGTTCTGGTGTATTAGACATTTTTAGGTTCATTTTTATTTTAGTTTTAGTAAACAGAATTACTTTTTCAAGAACGAGATGTTTCATTTTAGTTCTTGTTCAAAGGAAAACAAAGCCGTTAATACATATGCGTCTTCCTGGGGTAGATTGCTTTTTAAATTGTAGTAACTCAGCTGCTTGCCTTGGACTTCAGAATGTAACACAAACATCAGAATAGCAAGTAACTAGAAATACATGATGCAGGAAGTGATTTAAATTTATAAAGATAATTCTATGTCTAAACATTGTGAGGCAAATTAATAGGAACTAGAAACACCTGAATGTACGATTCTCATGAAACACAGCACTCCAGGTCACGTCACTGATGCTGCCACGGTGTCCCTCATTACAGGTCAATGTGCCATGTTCATGTGTGGTGCGTGTGCAGCTGTTATTTTTTGGGAATCACATTGGAGAGGAAGCCTGCACCTCCTGTATACGACTGTGTGTGGCGCTTCAAGTGACTGACTTGCGTTTTCGATGCTCGTGTCATGTGGTTAACGTCTTATTTTAGCTTGTGCACTTTGTTTGGTGACCAGAGTGTAGGACTTTTACAATTCATTTCACCGTCAGCGCTGCATGCTTGTGTGGCAGTTGTTTTCCTAATCGGTATTGCGTACTGCCTTGTGTTATCATGCAGTGGATGCACATGTTTGCGTCAAACAGTCACGCAGCTTGTGAAATGTTATTACCTGTTGGGATGCATGGACAGCAGTAGTTTTCCTGGCAGTCATGGCACATGCCCACGCCTTTTGGGTTCTTCTCACGGCAAGCAAAGCCCCACAATATGGGCGAGGGAAGCCCACACCTCCAATTCTAGGCTTTCATTACACACGTCACATTGAAAGCTCTCACTTAAAAGTGTAATTGAGGGTCAAAGTCCAGTGGTTCGTGAGTTTTTGTGTGACAGATGGACAGCAACTAGCATTTACATAAGCCTTAACCATGACGTTAAATATACAACCATATCAAACGACATCGATTTTAACATTTCAACACCTGCACTTGAAAGGTTTCTCACACGGCTTAAATATTTTTTGTGAACATTTTTTTATAATAATAATGCCTAATAAATTACCAAGTATGAAGAGCAATACAACCTTGGGTGGAGGAAAAAAGTTAAACCTATGTTTGCCCCAAATTCCTGCCTACAAATGCAAATCTCAAAACAAAACTGGGACCAAAGACGCACTTAAGAGAGACAAATGAGTGAAAACAAAGAGAAAAGAAATATTCTCATGGGTGAGTTTTATATATGAAAATAAGTATATAAATTAATATACTTTCAGGATGTTGACCACCCTCCTCCACAATTCTAGGCAGTTGCCTCTCTCAAGATGATCAACTGATGTATCAACTATGTCACCAAGATGCAGATTTCCTGTAATTTGAGGGTGGCTCCAGGGTGATTTGCTTTTTGTCACACAAATCTTTTTTGCGTATACGGTGAAGGAGTCTGTGGTGGTGTCTTTGCCCCAGTGTGTTTGTTGATGGGGAAATTGGTTGACCAAGCACTCATGTGCAGACATGATCATCCATCCATCCATCCATTTTCCAACCCGCTGAATCCGAACACAGGGTCACGGGGGTCTGCTGGAGCCAATCCCAGCCAACACAGGGCACAAGGCAGGAAACAATCCTGGGCAGGGTGCCAACCCACCGCAGCAGACATGATCACCTCAGCCTGTTTCCTCATTAACAAACTGTGGGTCATTGTCATGGCACCTACACCTGTAAGGAATAAAGAGCCTGGAGAAATCAAATGGTTGGGTAGCATGAATGGAAAGGAAAGAAACAGAATTGGTGGGGAGCCATTGGTGAGGTGTTCCATTGTCAAGAGCAGGAGTGATCAAAAAGCTCTAAGAAAACTTCATCATGGGACCTACAGGTAGCTCGTACCACTGTTGATGTCAAATTACACGAGACTACCATTAGAAAGACTGTGCAAATTAGATCTATATGGGAGGTGTGCAAAGACGAAAGTCTTCTCTGTCCAAAAAGAACTAAAAGTTTGCCCATGAGCACATGGGCAAAGACCAAGACATCTGGAACAATATGCTGTACCCAGATGGGGCAAAGAGTGTTATTTGGCCACAGTACCAGAACACGTTTGGCAAACACCAAAGACAGCATTTGACTAGAAGAACCTAATACCAACTTCAAAGCATGGAGGAAATATTGCAGTTTGGGACTGTTTTGCTACATCAGGGCCTGGGCAGCTCATCCATCACGGAATCCACTATGAATTCTTCATTGTACCAGAAGGCACTTGAGGATAATGTGAAACAATGACAGAAGCTCAAATGAAAGTTGCCCTTGCAACCCAACAATGACCCTAAACATACCAGTAAAGCCACCAAATAAATGGAGGGTTCCGGAATGGCAACCCAAATCCCAGATCTAAACCTCCTCAAGATGCTATGGGAGGGGGATTTGAAATGGGTTGTGCACACAAGACAGCCCCAAGGAGTAAGAAAACTTGCGCACAGTTGGTGTCAGAGACTCCTAGACAAGTAATTGAAATGTCTACTTGAGGAGCACAAACGTAGACATTTTCTACAGATAGTAATGGCACTGCTGTTCTTTTAATGGAATACATTATTGCAAAATCAATTTTTCCCCACCAATCACATCACCTTTACCTAAAGATACTGTTAAAATAAAGATCAACTCTTCATCTGTCCACATGTTGACAGTTCATGGAGTGTATTTGCTTCTTCACTACTGTAGGAGAGTGTGGCATGCACTCTCCAAGGTTACATCTTGTCCTGTATCTCTTGTTGCCAATAGGCTCTGTTTCGACTCATCCCCATAGCGAATGTGAACTACTAGGATCATGACAACATCTGTCTATGGTTGTTCACGACTACCATAGGTCTCGTTTTGCATTTTCTGCTGCAGGAACAAACCTTTAATTGGAATGTGAATGGTATGTGAAAATGGCTAAATGTATGAATGAAGAAAGCAAATGGAAAAATGTCATGTGTGATATGGATAAAGGATTTGGGTTTTGTAACAGACATCAGTTACTGCTGTTGCTAGTTAGTTGTTCCACAGCAACACAATCTAAACAGGACTGGCATCCCTTCCAGATTGCCTCCTGATTTGAATTGTGCTCAAAGGATTGATGGAAGCCTCTGCTTAGAGAAGTGATTAGAGTGAACTTTTCAGTAAAAGATTAAATAAAAACCTCATCATGGAAGGACATTGAGGGGTAAAGTCCTGATCAGCAAGGGAATGACTTAATGGGGTGTCTAGATGAAGTCAGCAGTGGGACGGTGCGGCCATCATGTTAAATGCTGTGGCTGTGCCATTCAAGTAGTTTTCTCTTATCTTGACCTAAAAAATCTAAAATCAGATTTCATATAAGGCCATTGTCCAAACAGAACTAAAAAAAGTTTTTTCCCCCTCAGTCCTGCAGCATATTATTTATTGTGTTTGTTTGTCTTCTTGCCATTTCTATCATAAAAAGATATTTACAGTAATCCCTCCTCCATCGCGGGGGTTGCGTTCCAGAGCCACCCGCGAAATAAGAAAATCCACGAAGTAGAAACCATATGTTTATATGGTTATTTTTATATTGTCATGCTTGGGTCACAGATTTGCGCAGAAACACAGGAGGTTGTAGAGAGACAGGAACGTTATTCAAACACTGCAAACAAACATTTGTCTCTTTTTCAAAAGTTTAAACTGTGCTCCATGACAAGACAGAGATGACAGTTCTGTCTCACAATTAAAAGAATGCAAACATATCTTCCTCTTCAAAGGAGTGCGAGTCAGGAGCAGAGTCTGTCAGAGAGAGAGACAAAAGCAAACAAATCAATAGGGCTGTTTGGCTTTTAAGTATGCGAAGCACCGCAGCACAAAGCTGTTGAAGGCGGCAGCTCACACCCCCTCGTCAGGAGCAGAGAGAGAGTGAGAGACACAGAGTTTGTTTTTCAATCAAAAATCAATACGTGCCCTTCGAGCTTTTAAGTATGCGAAGCACCGTGCAGCATGTCCTTTCAGGAAGCAGCTGCACAAAAGATAGCAACGTGAAGATAATCTTTCAGCATTTTTAGACGAGCGTCCGTATCGTCTAGGTGTGCGAACAGCCCCCCTGCTCACACCCCCTAAGTCAGGATCACAGAAAGTCAGCGCAAGAGAGAGAGAAAAGTAAGCTGGGTAGCTCCTCAGCCATCTGCCAATAGCGTCCCTTGTATGAAATCAACTGGGCAAACCAACTGAGGAAGCATGTACCAGAAATTAAAAGACCCATTGTCCGCAGAAATCCGCGAACCAGCAAAAAATCCACGATATATATTTAAATATGCTTACATATAAAATCCGCGATGGAGTGAAGCCGCGAAAGGCGAAGCGCGATATAGCGAGGGATCACTGTATTTCAAACATTGACTCATCACATTAGGAAGAAAGCCAAGTATAAATTTGCAGAAGTGGGGGTTTAGAGAAACTTGACCTACATCTGTCATCCCGCCATTCTTCATTGAACCCACTGGATCAAGTCCAGAGTCATAGCAGCATGAAGCAAGTCCAGAAGGTACCAACGAGGTAGCATGCATGTGTCTTGAGTAAAAGTAAATTCACGGGAGCAGCTACTGCACTGTACAAGTCACAGGCTTAGATGGGGAGAGGGAGGGGAATTGTGTTTTACCAATATGCTCCAATTTCATGAGGAAGTAGCAAAACCATTTGTCCTCAGACACACAAGACTATTTGTCATGATTTTTAAAACGTTTTTGATACCAAAAAAAAACACACATGGCAGGCTAGTGATAAAACTAAAGACGTGGGAGGCACAAATAATGGATGCGGGAAAAACTGGGTCAAACACAGAAAGTAAATGGTTATGGTACAAATGACATTTTCTGTATTATGTAGTTTTAAAAGTGGGGTCGCCCAGGGAGAAGTACTGGGGCCACCACACCCTTTATGTTAGAGAAAAAAATGAAAATGAAACACCTTTACAACATTTGCTGATTGCACCAAACTAGGTGGAATAGAAGATACCCATAAATGGCCAGTGAGTTCATGTTATTACTCTACATAAAGCCACTCCAATCAAGGCTCACTATGTGTTGTGATTACAAAAAGTCCCAAAGAAAGAAAGACTATGATGGGGGAATAAAAAGAAAACCACTGTGTCCGAAAAGTTATTTTGCCAAAGTTTTTTGTTTGGTGGTGCTAGGTGGCAAAATAATTCTGCTTATGAATCAAAAGCTTGGCAGGAATTGGCTGTTAATTTTGCATCAGATAAACTGTTCAAGTCAAACACATGGTTCAATGTGCTCCACAGCAACTAAAGCTTGAAGGTGCGGTATTACTTTGAGATTAGACCCAAGCAGAATAAACACAAACAGTATTATGGATTTTAGAAATTAAAGAAGCAGACAGGACTGATGTCACCTCTTAGCCTAGCAATCACATTAGTAAATGATGTCAACTGGACACCTTCTCTTGGTCTACTTAAACCACCAGTATTACTTCACACTATGAGGAACTAACATCAAGACATTTTTGTCACACATTTGCCTACCAGAACAGAGTTCAATTCTGTTTTTACAGGTTATTTCTCACATAAAATACCACACTTTTTAATATTTAGCCAGCTCTTCTACTAATTTGATATTTTATGCATAAAGAGTAAAAAGAGAAACCATCTGGGAACAGTTCAACAGAATACAGGCTCAGTGTACTTAGACATATTTACAATAGAATGACAGTAAATTATTAAACCATACAATATTTGTATGTATAAACACCAATCATTAAACATAAAACCATAACTTCATTAGTCTCTGTAATTAAAACAAACATGCTGATGCAAAGAAACAACATGGGAGACATAGTCAGCTTTATACAAAAAGCCAACTAAGGACTTGTTTGAGAACTACAGTTGCCACTTGATGCTTACTTCTTCAAACAACTCTAAAGAGGGCAAGGAGCATTAAGGTCTGAACAAAAAAGTGAACAAAACTGAACACTTTATAATAGCCAAGAGTTCCACAAATACACAGTAAATCATGTAAACTGTGACCTTAAATTGCCCACGTTCACCAAGTGCTATTCATCATTGCAAATATAAAAAATACAAAAGCAAATGCTACGAGTTTTGAAGAAACAAGAAAATATGCCATGTGAACATAAACTTTCCCACAAGATTTAACAAAATTAATTTGTAATTATTACAAAATATTTATCTGGCAGAAATCCACTTCATATTTCTGGGACATTTTTAAGGTCACATCCAAAGTTTAATTTGAAAATTAAAAATCTCTACTGTTAGTGATCCTTGTACCAAAGACTCTGAAGTGTGTCATTATATATGTGTAAAATGGGAAAGCCTATATAATATTCTATTAGGCATGAGAAGCTTCTCAAATAAGGAAGGAATTTTTAAAGATTTGTAAGCAGTAATTAATATTTTATGAATTTTGGGAAAATAATGGAAAGAACACAAAAATAACACCTGAAAAAAAACATACTGATGTGTACCGTATAACGCTGACCTATGGATACATTTTAAAACATTTTTCCTGACAAGCGACATGCAAAATGAATTAAAAAGTGGAGCCTAGGCAATACTTTAAATGCTGGAAAACAGAATGATCAACTACTGACAAAGACAGATTTAAAGAAATAACCAATGAGCGCATAAGCAGTAAAACATCCCCATAAACTTTCTAAACCTACACAACTCCACAAATACTTGTAAAAGGAATGTAAACTCTTGCAATTAACACATTTTGGTTCTATTTGTTGGGAGGAGCAAGTCTGTTAAACATTATACAAACTTCTACGTAAAATTATGGGCTCTGCCACTAGATTATAGCAATACAGGCTATTATAACATATGGTCAACTTGTTTCTTGGCACTGATTTTAATTAAACAGATGTTTACATATTGAATAATCCATCCACGTATAGGGCTTCTGGGGTTCAAGGTTTACTTCAGAGTTTCAGGAATAAAGTACTAATCCCAATTATTTTTGAGTTACCAATCAACCTAAATGTATATCTTTGGGATAAGGGAGAAAAATCAATGCAGCCTCATGTACAATGGCTAAAGTCCACACACTTGAATTCAAACCCCCAGACGTACGAGGTAGCAGCTCTAACCACTGTGTTACCTGGCATTTATTTTGCACTAACAGGAGAATGAATACATATTCCTTTGCCAACATTCATTGTTTAAATGGATCATATATTTGTAAATTCCTCTTT